>NC_139818.1:21930697-22588197 GCF_963457635.1 Microchirus variegatus
TTACGATCCGTTTGTCAGTCAAGTTATTAGGTTGTCAGTTAGTTATAAGATGATACTCATACAAATATTCAGCTGACAGTTACCACACACCACGACTTATTGAAATGTAAACCATAGCAAACGATCGCTTGTCCGCACCGACCGGCTATTGACAAAAGATCGTAAAATAAAAAAAATGACGTCAGTAATCCATAATATGGGCCTAAACTAAGATAATACAATGGTTTTCATCATTTTTTATATCTCTATTAACAAAGAAAATACTAATTTGTAGCGTACTCGTTTTGCTGCTTCCGGCGACATCTTTGTTCTGTCAAAACACGCAATGCATTCTGGGTAGCCCTTGCTCCCAAGGGTGGTCTCGGAAAATTTTTCGATATTACGGCCCTTAAACTTGCCTCGCAACTTAATTTTTCACAACACTTGCACTAGCGGGAGCGCACATTTTTTTGAGATTGAGGGTTAAGATTGAGGGTTAAGCAAAGGAATTGGAATTCACCCTAAGAAACAAAGAAACGTCTCCATAGAGGGCTTTTATTGGTGAAACGGTAGCACAAAATGTACATTTTTCAACATAAGAAACATATTTCAAGAACAATTAAGTGTGTTATTCGCGATATAGCAGATGCTAAAGTTAAGCGGAGTTTGCTAATTTTAGAAGCAATAGATTTTTTAGGGTTCTACCTCATCAGGACTAGGGTTTAGCCTCCTTGAGGACTTCTGGAAAAGGTCGTTTTGAGGTCACGCCGTAGCTCTGACAAACATGTATTGTTTATTTATGCTTCTCACTGTGTCGTGAGGAGAGTTTTGACACGCGATTAAGTTTCCGCCCTGTGCGCTAAATGACGGAGGAAGACCTGCAAATTTCAAGTACGCTCCGTAAAGGCCGCTCGGCAATAATTACGTATCAGGCGCTTATTAATTGTGATTTATGCTCCATGTATGTGAGCAGGATGTGTGTGTGTGTGTGTGTGTGTGTGTCTGGCAGAGGGGGAACACACTGATTTCCTGCAGCTGTGCGTTCGCACGTGGATGAATCAGTGTTTCTGGACGCAGATGGTTATATTTTTTGCCACAAAAAAACAACAACTTTGAAATCATATCAGATTTGGTTTGGTTGATTTCTGATCAGACTGTTTTTAATTAGCGGGATGTCTAAAGTAGTACACGGAGAGAGCGGCATTCGTTTCAACTTTAAATCACAGTTTGAAACGCGACGCTGTTGTTGACTGTGATATATTAAGACTCGTGCCCCCCCCCCCCGCCCCCGCTGACAGATGTTTGCAATCGTTGGGGACACGCAGTCGTCGTCGCGAAACGTCTGATTGCGCTAGCGTGACATTCGTGCGCTGGTCCGACGTCGGTTTTGAAGTTCAACAGTTGCCGTCGAGCAAATCCTGCTTGTCTCTCAGATTTAAAGGTGAAGTAAGTAGTTTATAGTGCCATCTAGAGGAGAGGCTGAAATTTACAAAAAAAAAGAACTGCTCCTCTGCTCACCCCCTCCCTTCCCTGAGCGCTACGGTATCCGCAGCCGGTCAAATGTCGTCCTCGTCGTCTTTCTTCGTGTCGGCAGATGAGGTTCGTGAGGTGAGGGAGAGGGCGGAGCTACCGCGGCCGTAGCAGACGAAGCGGAGAGAGAGGAGGCGGGACTTCCTGCTACAAGTAAAGAGACGCTTGATTTGTTCTCTCGCGTTTGTCCTTACAGGCTCCGGTAGAAACATGGCGTCTCGCTGCTAACAGTGGCTATGCAACCGCGGTCCGCGGTCATGTTATTTAACATGACTTTTTGAAACACTACGAAAATGAAACAAAAACTATTATACAGCGACTAGACAATGCAGGAGCACATAATATGTATAAAAAAGTGGATTTTGGGTTATATAAACCCATAAATACTACACAGTGTCCTTTGAAAGTAAGAAAACTGTCGCGTTGAACATGCCGAACGTGTTTCCTTCTTGGCTTAAATCGATGTTTTGCAACCTGACGTCTGGGTTTTTTTTTTTTGTGTTTTGTTGCCGCGCTTCCCGGTGGAATCCGTGGATTTGCGAAGTTAAACTCGTCAGCAGGGGAAATCAAATCCGTCTCCCGACTTCCCGAGACTTTACATGTGTCTCCGCCTGACGCCCTGCGCGAGCAGAGAGACGCAACGCAAACAGAGTCAGGACCGGGGGCTTCGCCGTGTTTGGCCGCGGAGACTTTTCAGTGAAAACAGCTGCGGCTGCAGACGAGGACGAGGGCGAGCGAGCGTGGATCAAAAGCAGTGGAGTAACTGTGAGCTGCCAGAAATGAAAAGAATGAGCTGAAACGTGCAAAAACAGTCGAGGTCTGCGCTTTGGCGGTTTACCTACAGCTACTTTAGACTTAAGAGGGTAAATCAGGACAGTTTCTCGTCTGTCATTTTGACGTCAATCACTGCGTCAGAAGTAGGAAATCCAACACACACACAATGTTAATTTCAACGTCAATGGCAAATAAAGAAGTCGACTTAAAGGTGCATTATGTAACTGGATATAAAATCCTCCTAATATGTCACAGAGACTCAGGAATAATGTTCATATAACAAACTGAACTCACCAACAACAACAGTACAGACAAAATATTTGCATTAAAATAAATATTTGCAGACTGCAAATAATGTTTATGTTTTGAAATCATGTTTTGGCATGTGGCGCCACCTACCGCCGTAGACCAATCATTGCAGTCGGTAGAGTCTCTGCTGTCGAGCAACCACGGGTTGCCAGTTACGTCAGAAAACGAAACTGAAAAGACCTCTGTATTTTGAATTTGAATGTAGTATCTGTTTTTGGCCACATTCTTGCATATGGCGCCTTTTAAGCATGGAGTGGAATAAAATCCTATCTTAAAAGATGCAGAGTCATCATTTCGACGGCCAAAGTTAAGTAGAAGAAGAAGTAAACACTGCAGGTTCCAATGAAAACCGTGTCTATTTCAGTTATTTAACCAGGGTGTGATGCATGTTTTACTGTGTAAATTCCCACTTTAGATACAACTGGAGATGGTTGACAGCCTTTCGACTGAATTGATCATGTAAATTATTGATTTTTTCAGCAATAGGTTGATCTGATTTGACTGGATATTAGTTATTATCAGTGTTTGGCATGTTATTTTTTAAAGAATTATGAGCTATAATTACCAGATATGTCTCCTTAAAGGTGAAGTAAGTAGTTTATAGTGCCATCTAGAGGAGAGGCTGAAATTTACAACAAAGAACTGCTCCTCTGCTCACCCCCTCCCTTCCCTGAGCGCTACGGTATCCTCCGCCGGTCCTCGTCGTCTTTCTCCGTGTCAGCAGATGAGGTTCGTGAGGCGAGGGAGAGGGCGGAGCTACCCAAGTGGAGGCGGGACTTGCGCTACAAGTAAATCGTCGCTTGATTTGTTCTCTCGCGTTTGTCCTTACAGGCTCCGGTAGAAACATGGCGTCTCGCTGCTAACAGTGGCTATGCAACCGCGTGTTATTTTACATGACTTTTTGAAACACTACGAAAATGAAACAAAGAATATTATACAGTGACTAGACAATGCAGGAGCACATAATATGTATAAAAAAGTGGATTTTGGGTTATATAAACCCATAAATACTACACAGTGTCTCTTTAAGTAGTTACCAGGCAATTTGATAAGGATGTGGATCCTCCCCCCATGTTACTTTAAATTCCACTGTATGTTCACTGAACTGAATATTTAATATGTTTAATGAGTGAAAAGGACCCTTAATAGACTAAATTATGAAAAGAAAATATTGTTCACTAATCTACACTGTTTTAATGTTGGCTGTGGGACAAAGTGAGACAAGAAACTCATCAAATTTTATACGTTATTGTAGATATTATCATGACTACAGTATGTTTGTAAGAGTAGAGCATTGAAACACAACAGACGTATGATTTTAACACTGATATTTCTATTATTCGTTATTATTCCATAACAGGAAATGATCGGAAGCCACTGTTCGAAGCTTTTAATCCCATAATTACACCAACAAATATTGACATTTTACCTCCTGACAAACACACACACACTCTTTCTTCTTATGTGTGTGTGTGAGCGTCTCCAGGGCCTTTAACCCTCACTGTCCGTGACACACAGCAGATCAGCCCGTCTGCTTCTTATCTCCTTTAACGCAAACTCACACAAACGCAACGCGCGGAGGTCGTGTTCCACAAGTGTGCGACGTATGTGCGACGCAGACGTGGAGGGGATAAAAAAAAAAAAGGAGGATTAAATCGAGAGAGCGACAAGAGACGGCGTCTGCTTTGTCTCTCCGTGCAGTTTATAAGAGCTTTACCATTTATGGGCGGAGCTGACGGAATAGTTATGCGACACGGCCCATAGTCTATTTACTCTTAACTACACAGAGGAAACTTCCCCTTGTCTTTTACGGACCACAGTGGCGGGCCTGCTCTTCTTCTTCTTCTTCTTTTTCCCTCGCTTCCTTTTCCCTCTAAAGCTCGACTTGTCAGCCCTTTTCCTCGTCTTCCCCCCCGCGATGAAGCGCTGATGCCAGAATAGCTCGAGGGGACGTTCAGGAGCGCAGAGACCGACGGAAGTGTCGAGGGAGACGACGGCGCTGAGATGTACTTGTTGTTGTTGTTGCTGCTGCTGCTGCAGTTGTGGAATCCTTTTTTTTTTTTTTTTTTTTAGCATCAACACGATTATAGATTCGGTTTGTAGCTGCACTAAAGCGAGCCGAGGTTACTTCGGGGTCACGTCGTCAACCTAACCCACGGGTTTGACAACTGGGTTCTTTCATTTTGAGAGTTGTCGGTGTGCTGAGAGCTGGTCTTTAAACCGTTTGGTCCTGTTTTGTGACTTAAAAGCCACATTGTACTCCCCGACTGCGCAATGCGTTATCCGGTTGACGGTTTGGCGCTGCAATTTCCCGCCCGATCAGTAGGGGTCGCTGCGCAAGGTTGTTGTGCTTTTGGCTACAGTGAGCAATGGCGTCCGAGGGAGAAAGACTGTTGTTGTTGAAACAGCGACCGTTTCTCACTTTTCTTTGTCCCGGAACGCAGTTTTAAGATAATTTGAGGCGAAAAATTGGCCATTTAGAGTCTAAACATGTGCTGTGTGTGTTAAGATATGACGTATTTATAGTTTGGCAGCAGCGTTATCGCCGGAGATCAGCTCCGCCCTCTGTGGACGCTCGGTGCTCACTGTGAGCCGGCACAGAGCAGCTTCACTCGGCTGGTCCTGAGGACCAATCGCAGCTCTTGCCGTTTTAGCGCTGCTCTTTTCGTTGAATAAACATGCCGCTCCAGTTCTACTGTAGGCGCGCTAACGGCGCTAAAGGAGCTAACGGAGCTAACTGGTAAACGGTGCCTGGACTCCAGTGCCGTGGCATGGAAAACTGCATTACTTTAGAGACTCATTGTAACGGCGTCAACTTTAAGGCATGCCGCTCTTCCATGACGACTGACCGGGAAAAAGACGCGCATGACGTCATGTTTACGTGACTCCCGATTGTTAAAATGAGTCTCTAAAGTAACGCTAAGCTTTAAAAACAGAGGCGCACATACGCAGTACACAGGTACGCTGGTTATTTGTAGCACTGCTCTTTTCGTTTAATAAACATGCCGCTCCAGGTCGACTGTAGGCGCGCTAACGGCGCTAAAGGAGCTAACGCAGCTAACAGAGCTAACTGGTAAATGGTGCCTGGACTTCGTAAACATGAAGTCACATGCATCTTTTTCTGGTCAGTCATCGTGGAAACATGTCATGCGTAAACGTTGACGCCGTTAATGGTGTTATATATATATACTAACTATACTAGTTAGAATACTAACTCTATATATAATACTAAGGAAACGTAGTGGCGTAAAAGTAACAAACATCTATGGAAATCATCAACTAGCCTTCACGCTAACATGCTCAGAAGCCATTTTCTTGTGTTAAGACGTATAAGCTGCAGCAGTTTAGAGAAGTCTTGTAAGTATTTTGGTGAGATCTTGAATCCCTCAGAAAGCTTAACAGGAGCTTTGTGCGGATAAAAGCTCATTAACAAACACAGATGTGTGCGATTGTAGAATTAAGATTTAAGAAACAGATTTGACGGCGAGGTCTCGTCAGTGATCGAACGAGGGCCGTTGCGAACGTTAGCCTCTCTGCTTTTGGAAAGATGGTTTTGTTCTGCTATTCAGCTTTTATCCTTGCCTTGTCTGACGAAAACAGAGCTGGCATCTGAAGACGCCGGCCGCCCTCCAAGACGGGCGTAAGAAAAGTGTGTTTTTTATCTTTTGTACGGTGGTGAGACAGCGAGAGAGAAAAAAAAAACAACCAAAACAGCGTCTAAATCCTGGTTTATACAAGATGCGCTTTTCCAGTCCTGAAGCCATTAAAGTCAAATGAAGAGAATCAATGAGGTGATCAAATGTTAGATTCACTTATTTCCTGGTTCAGTGGATGTCAAGTAGCTGCCTACATTTAACAACTTATACTTTCTGGCTCCTGCTCTTAAATCCCCCTTTTATGCTTGTTTTCTAAACACAAGATTTGACTTACTTTTAAACAAGTTTTTCCCAAAAAAAACCCCAGATATGTGTGATATTAAATACAATAGAATTATCTTGACAGACAGCAGGACAAATAGAATCAGTTATTTTTTATCTTTCCATTTCAGCTTGTGACGTAGTGTCGCACATACAATGCATACAAATATAAGATAAATATACACATAGGTTTGGTTTGTTTGAATATAAAAATACTACAATCGCACATCTAATTTAATACATAATGTTAAATGCCACTTCTCAAAGTAAATTGTAAACAGCAACGGGCCTAGGGTTGAGCCCTGTGGAACGCCATATTTAAAAGCATAGCTTGACATTTGGGAAAATGATTATTTGTTTGCTTTTTGGACTCATTTGGTTTTGTTTGTGAGGCTCACTCTTCAAATGTTTAAAATTCAGACTTCTCGTTTATTTAATCTGAGTTTAAATGGAAAGAAAGGAAATAGTTAGAAACTGTTTCAGCAGCCCCGGTTGTCCCAAAAAATCACATCACATGAACAGTTGATTAGTGGTCTTAAGAGCAGAGATAATTACTTATTAGATGACAAGCAAATTACAATTGTGAAATTGTGAAATTATGGGAGGCCGTAATTGACCTTCTGTTGCTTCTGTGCTGCCCTGGTCAACCCTTGAATTATCATTCTCCTTTAGTATTACATCCTTAATTATTATGATTAAAACTGTGTTAATGCAGTTTTTTTTTTTTTTTTTTAGTTATTCAAGTGCCCGTTTGAAACAAATCTTTTTTTTTATCACTGTTATTAAATCAGAACCAACAAACCAACAATAATGGGGAGTGAAATATTCGTCTTCTCGTGCTTGAAAATGTCCTCTTCTGTGGCATGCCTGGGCAAACCATTTGATTAAAGGTCACATAGAGTGGTCCTGTTGCACATAAATGTTAGTTATGGAGGTCTACTTACATATATTAACTTGTTTTTATGGTCAAAAACCTCCAAGTTGCTGTAAACTAGCCGATAGAAATCCTATTTTCTGACAGTGTTTCTTTGCTGCGAGATTTCAGAGTGAACTTTCACCCCCAGAAGACAGAGTCTTGTGATTGGCCAGTACTATCCAGCACATCCGTTCTCAGAAGCGCAGCGCCCCCCTCTGGAACGGCGGATGCACTGCACCTCATTATCAAAACATTGTTTTAACAGTGTTTAAAAATAGCTTCTTCACGACTCCCCGCCGCAGTCACTTTTATGACTTTAAGCCGGAGTCAGACCCAGAGTCAGAAGACACTGTCGCTCGTGAAACACCTCCACAACGGACGTTATTCTTCTTCTGCGGTTCAATGTACGTAAACCGGATGTGCCCGGACTAGTGCCCGGAGCAGGACGATCTGCTGTTCAGGAGAACCGCTGCTTATGTAACTATTACGGGATTTTCAGTGATCTCGTTGAGCCCCGAGATTACAATAAAACACAACGTTCTCAGCAGTGGCTGAACTGTTTGTTTCGAACCGTCAGGGCTTCATAAACAAGGTAATGACGCAGATACACACCAAAAAAAACTGCGATAATTGGAACTTCCAGTCTAGTTCCGCTTTAAACTAACACACACACACACACACACACACACACACACACACACACACACACACACACACACACACACACGCATACCAGACGCGACGCGGCGCTGCATCATTGACAGTCTGGAGCGGAGCGGGTGGACGCAGCATCCCATTTCGATTAGATCACGTCAGATTAGGCGACATTACATTTGCGCTAACCAGATTACACTATTCCTCATCTAACACACTTTTGCCTCCTAATGCTCCTTCAGCCTCATTACCCAGGACACGACCATCTAAAGGAAGCAATTTACGGGGGACGGGGGGGGGACGGGGGGGGTGTCTTTCTCACTTATAAACTCATACCGCTGGACACATCCACCTCAGTAGTCATCAGTCAATTAGGAAAAATTCCTCCTGTTTGAGAAGCTAATGGCTGTGTTTTCCGCGTGTGTCGTGTCGTGGGTGTGTTTATATTTATTTATTTATTTATTTTTTTGTACCGTTGGTGTCTCTTGTGTGCTTTGTGCTTTGTGCAGGAAAGACTTTTATGGTGCTACTCTGCTTGCCGCAGTAATCTTGCACGATGTCTGAGGAATGTCTCGTCTACAGGCTGAAACAATAGCAGAGCAGGAACGGTCGTCGTGGCGGAAATAATGACCAACACCTCAGTCTTAAGGCCAGATGTCTGCAGTCCAAGTCTCACCTCATAAAAAAAAAAAACCGTGTACTCCCGGTTCTGGCTTATCAAGTGCATTAATTATTAGTGCAAACACGTCGTGCGTACAGTATGTTTTACGTGGTAATTAGTGTGGGGAATGGACCTCGCTGTGCGGGGGGGGGGGGGGGGGTTATGTGTGTGTGGCCCGTGCACGTGCTGCGTTTCCACATAACGGTGTGCGAGGGCATTCATCCGAGTGTCCCCCTCGCCTTTTGTTTACACCTTTGAGCTCCTCCTCGCGATGAATCGTATGAAGTTCCAATCGCCGCGTTCCAAAAACGGACACGATGAAGCCAAAGGGATCAAACAGTCGAATTTGTGCGTCCGCAGGCGAGCGAGGTGAGATGTGAGATGAAACGGGAGGAGGAGGAAGGCTTGTTTTGCAGGAAGTGAGGTTCACTGGCAGCGGCCGAGCTGCAGCCCCCCCCGTGGGCAAATTACTCTTTTTATAACAAGGAAAAGGGGGCGAGATGTCATCCCGCACATACCCTCCACAGCGCCCCCTTTTGACATAGCTACGTCATATTTCATCTTATTCCATAAATTATCTATTGCCTTTTTTCAGTTGACAGCTTTAAATAGCAGTGGCACCGAATTTGAACTTGTGCTCACTGAGTTTCTTGCAGTTTTTTTTTACCGTATTTGTGACAAAAAAATATGTTAATTACAATGATTTTTACAAGGATTCCGTCGACAGCTTGAAGTTCAGTGCAGCGGTGATCGCTCTAAGACGGCAAGGGAAGCTCGGCTTCCTTTAAAAACAGGGTTTCTCAAAGTTTTGATACCCGAGGGCCAATTTAGGAACCCAACGTTGGACTGAGGGCCGCCACAGAAAAATAACAAAAAAAAACCAGAAAGAAATCCCATTTGTAATAATTTTAATGACCAGATTGCAGTTCTACAGTTTAGCGTTAACTAATATAAGCGTTAATATAATGTAATTTAAGCGTTAATATAATAACGCTTTATAATTTACTGTGTAATTACCCAGTATTTTGGCCATTGTTCTTACCTTCTAATTACAGGTTAATACCAAGTAACACATTTCTGTTACCATATATTTACTGGGTAAATAGCTAGTAATTGGGGGCTGTAGCTACCTGCTTATTACCAGCTTATTACCCAATAATACACTAAAATTCACCATATAGAAACCAAATAAATACCCAGAATTTTAGTCTGTATCCAGTAATGTCCAATAAACATTTAACAAGCTTAGTAGCTCCTGGATTAAAACTATCAACTGTAATTCATTGCGGGGCCGCCAGAAATGCTTCTGCGGGCCGCCATTGGCCCCCCGGGCCGCACTTTGAGAACCAATGCTCTAAAAATGTTGTATTTAATGTTACAGTACATTTTAATAACACTATTAGTATCACTAGTTTGTTCAGAATCAGCTGTTTTATTAAAACCACTTGAAGCTCCTCTACGGGATGGCGGTGAGCTCGGTGATATTGGACAAACGCGGCAAAAAAAACGTGACTTCCACGGAAGCTCGGCTTCTCCGGGAGTCAATGGAGCAATGGGCTTCTGTGTGGTGATTGGTGATTGGTGGAACTGTCTGAAAGGTGGAAGCAGTTTTTGATTTTGGGTTATTTACTCCACGACATATATATATATATAGACCATATTCATCTGTACATATACACGTGTCATTTCAGTTTTACGCAATTGTCGCGTTTCCTTGTTCTGGTCGTTGGTTTGCAGAATTTATGCAAGGATTTATGTATCAATGATGGTCCTGAAATGAGTTTCAAACATCAGCGACCGTCACCGGTTGAGTGGCTCTTTATCGAGCGTGTGTTTAATGATGCAGTGTTGCTGTTTAATGGTCAGTGTACGTCAGACTTTATTATTGTCATTGGCGCAACGGAACAAAATTGCGTTTCAATTTGCTGAGACTTTGTGCCGAATAAATCGGTCGGGTCAAACTATAAACTAAAGTGGTGATTGCTGGTGTTTTATTTATGTTTTAATTTATATTTGTATCTATTTTAAATGTATTAATACATAAATTCTGCCTCCCACTCTAACTGGTAATGAAAAGTAAATACAACCGTACATGTTTGACCCTTTATTTGATGACATTTTAGAGGAAGCAGAGCTTCTCTTGCTGTCTTCGCGCAATCGCCTCCGGAGTATACGCATACTGTATATTGTACGATAAACAAAGAAGGAATAAGCCCGTTTCTTTAATCTCAGTCATATATTCAAAAACAATTATATTGTGTTTACATAAATACATCTGTAATCGCCTTAATTACTCATGCTAACCGGGTGTTCTCGCTGCCCCAGTGGCCCCTTTAAGCGATAATTAAGGCCCCGCTGAAGCAGATAGTTTGACCCCGGATCGCTGCTCACATTATGTTTCCCGCCAACCGTGATCTTTCCTCAGCCTCAGCCAATTAGTTTTAGTGTTGTAAGGGTTAGATGCAGCAGTCTAATGCAGCACAAGTCACGTAGGTTACGTTTAAAAAAAAATAAATAAATAATTACGACCTATTCGATACGGCGATGTGAGGACTTGTTAAAAGCTGCAGCGATTACAAGTTTGCAAGTTATTCTGGGGGAAAAAAAAAGGCAGTAAAATTCAGTTTTGAAGTTTCACTACACTGAGTTATGGTGTAATAATGGGCCTCGGTGATGCTGGACTTTTTTTGCCCGAAGCTAAATTCATGTCATCATTCCTTGTGGGAATAATGACTTAACACAGAGCAACGACTTAAACGTGTCAAGCTTTTTTGGAGCAAGAAGTCTTAGCGAAGTTTCCTGTCGCCTTTGGTTGCTTTACACGAACCCAACAAGTTCTTGCTAATGTCTGCATCAAAGAAAACGGCTACAAACGAGTAGTTTAGCATGCTAAGTTAGCATGACAACAACACAAGAGTGACAAAATGCCTCTTAACACCACGTTTAAAACTAACTACAGCAATTTTTTTACTCTGCTATTTACGCACTGCTGAATATAAAATTGGTATTATATTTTTTAGTTGTGAATTAGCTCGTGAAAACTCAAATATGCTAACTTCGTACGGGAAGTCACTGTTTGAACTGGGATTCCAACTGAGAAACTTCTCGCTGTTAGCCACTGGTGTTAAGCACTGTACGAAACTATATGAAACTATATGAAAAGTTTTAGCATGAGCTTCTGGAATTAGACAGAGTAAGGTTAGCTGTTTCTATGCTAGGCTAATATGCTGCTTGCTATATGCTCATCTTTTTTTGTATCTTAACTACAATTACTTCTTCTAAAAATCTAATTTTAGCTGAAGCATTATGCGTATGTTGTCATGTATTTTTCTAAATTAACAATTTGGTGACATAAAATGCATGAAAATACAAGATTTACATATTAATTGGTTTGGCAATGACATAAATTATTAAATGCCAGTTCACAAATATCAGGGAGCATGTGAGTGTAAATTGTGAACAAAAAAGGGGCCTAGGGTTGAGCCCTGTGGAACACCACATTTAAAAGAATAGATTGACATGATGGAAACATGTACTTATTTGCTTTTGAACAGGGGGATTTTAGACATCTTGTTTGTTTCTCTTTTACATTTGACTATGCGTCACATCACATGCACGTAAACACGATAAAAGTGTTATGCTATAGGCTAATATGCTGCTTGCTATACCCTGGGATTAACTCAACTTTATTTGTATCTTTACAACAATTATTTCTTTTAAAAATCCAATTTTAGTTGAAGCATTATGCTTATGTTGTCATGTATTTTTCTAAATCAACAATTTGGTGACATAAAATGCACAAAAATACAAGATTTACATATAAATAGGTTTGGTTTGTTGTTGAATAAAAACACAACAATGACATTAATTATTAAATGCCAATTCACAAATATCAGGGAGCACGTGAGTGTAAGTTCTGAACAAAAAACGGGCCTAGGGTTGAGCCCTGTGGAACACCATATTTAAAAGAATAGATTGACATGATGGCAACATCTACTTATTTGCTTTTGAACAGGGGGATTTTAGACATCTTGTTTGTTTCTCTTTTACATTTGACTATGCGTCACATCACATGCACGTAAAGACGATAAGAGTGCTATGCTATAGGCTAATCTGTAACAACCCGTTTCTTGTTACAGATTAGCCTATAGCATAGCACTCTTATCGTCTGAGGGATTTTAGACGTCTTGGTTGTTTCTCTTTTACAATTGACTATGCATCACATCACATGCACGTAAACATGATAAGAGTGTTATGCTATAGGCTAATCTGTAACAAAAAACAGGCCTAGGGTTGAGCCCTGTGGAACACCACATTTAAAAGAATAGACTGACATGAGGGATTTTGAGACGTCTTGTTTGTTTCTCTTTTACATTTGACTATGCGTCACATCACACGCACGTAAACACGATAAGAGTGTTATGCTAAAGGGCTAATCTGTAACAAAAAACGGGCCTAGGGTTGAGCCCTGTGGAACACCACATTTAAAAGAATAGACTGACGAGGGATTTTAGACGTCTTGTTTGTTTCTCTTTTACATTTGACTCTGCGTCACATCACATGCACGTAAACACGATAAGAGTGTTATGCTATAGGCTAATCTGTAACAAAAAACGGGCCTAGGGTTGAGCCCTGTGGAACACCACATTTAAAAAGAATAGACTGACATGAGGGATTTTAGACGTCTTGTTTGTTTCTCTTTTACATTTGACTCTGCGTCACATCACACGTACGTAAACACGATAAGAGTGTTATGCTATAGGCTAATCTGTAACAAAAAACGGGCCTAGGGTTGAGCCCTGTGGAACACCACATTTAAAAAGAATAGACTGACATGAGGGATTTTAGACGTCTTGTTTGTTTCTCTTTTACATTTGACTCTGCGTCACATCACACGTACGTAAACACGATAAGAGTGTTATGCTATAGGCTAATCTGTAACAAAAAACGGGCCTAGGGTTGAGCCCTGTGGAACACCACATTTAAAAAGAATAGACTGACATGAGGGATTTTAGATGTCTTGTTTGTTTCTCTTTTTACATTTGACTATGCGTCACATCACATGCACGTAAACACGATAAGAGTGTTATGCTAAAGGGCTAATCTGTAACAAAAAACGGGCCTAGGGTTGAGCCCTGTGGAACACCACATTTAAAAGAATAGACTGACTTGAGGGATTTTGAGACGTCTTGTTTGTTTCTCTTTTACATTTGACTATGCGTCACATCACACGCACGTAAACACGATAAGAGTGTTATGCTAAAGGGCTAATCTGTAAAAAAAAACGGGCCTAGGGTTGAGCCCTGTGGAACACCACATTTAAAAGAATAGACTGACATGAGGGATTTTAGACGTCTTGTTTGTTTCTCTTTTTACATTTGACTATGCGTCACATCACATGCACGTAAACACGATCAGAGTGCTATGCTATAGGCTAATCTGTAACAAAAAACGGGCCTAGGGTTGAGCCCTGTGGAACACCACATTTAAAAGAATAGACTGACATGAGGGATTTTAGATGTCTTGTTTGTTTCTCTTTTTACATTTGACTATGCGTCACATCACATGCACATAAACACTATAAAAGTGTTATGCTATAGGCTAATCTGTAACAAAAAACGGGCCGAGGGTTGAGCCCTGCGGAACACCACATTTAAAAGAATAGACTGACATGAGGGATTTTAGACGTCTTGTTTGTTTCTCTTTTACATTTGACTCTGCGTCACATCACACGTACGTAAACACGATAAGAGTGTTATGCTATAGGCTAATCTGTAACAAAAAACGGGCCGAGGGTTGAGCCCTGCGGAACACCACATTTAAAAGAATAGACTGACATGAGGGATTTTAGATGTCTTGTTTGTTTCTCTTTTTACATTTGACTATGCGTCACATCACATGCACATAAACACTATAAAAGTGTTATGCTATAGGCTAATCTGTAACAAAAAACGGGCCTAGGGTTGAGCCCTGTGGAACACCACATTTAAAAGAACGATAAGGGTGTTATGCTATAGGCTAATCTGCCGCTCGCTATAGCTTGGGTTTCTGGGAAATCAAGTAGTATTTACTTTACCGCATTTTAAATGTTTATTTCTTAAAAGCACTCGTATGACACTGAAATCAGCGAAACGACAGCGGCAACTGTGGACCCGGTGCTCTGAAGCGGCGGCTAGAGTTGAGTCATCGCTGCTCAACTGGCGGCACCACCAGCACTGGCTACATCACACACACACACACACACACACACAGACACACACGCTGTGTTTACATTACAGTGCTTCTGCCAGGCGTGACATCTCTATTTACACATGCGCTTACACATTTATGTCAGAGAACATGCAAACACAGATAAGGCCTTAAACACCCGCCATCCTCCGTCTGTGTCATGTTAGTGTAAAATGTGTTTGGAAACGCGTGACGCCAACCATGATTTGTGAGTTATGTAAACTGTTTAATGCACAGAGATGAAAGGCCTGGTGGGGATGATCCACAAGTCCACAGGCACATGACAGCGTTTTTCTGTTCTCCTCCGCCGGTAATTACGGGCACCGGCTGCAAGACGAGTGATTTACATACTGTGTCGCATTTTGGATTTTTTTTTTTTCCAGCTGCGCCTTTTTATCTTTTGGATCAGGGTTCTTGTCTCTCGTCTGTCTCAGTTTGTTCCTCGTTTTTCTCTCGCTCTGTTTTTTTTTTTTTTTCCTGTAGACGCCCACGCTCAGATGCTCGCCCTCTCGCGCTCTCGCACATACACGAGCCAGTTGTTTTGATGCGGATGTTAAAAAAAAAAAAGCGAGAGCACGACTCTCCGATGATGCTCGAAGCAGACGCTCCAGACGCTGCGTGTGAACAGGCCCCCGATTAGTCAGACTCGAATTGAATTTCATTGGCTGCCGTGTTGCTTTCGTGCACGTGTGGCACCACAGATAGGCCTGTCGCAATATTCAATAAATCAATTAATCGCACGATAATTAAAATTAGCTCGATAATTTTTCTGGCCGCAATAAATTCCATTTGCATGCTTTTTTGTTTTCCCCCGTCTCTCTCTCTCTCTCGGGTCCTAAAGTGTGTGAAATTTGATGTAGTATGCATGCCAGGTGGCTAGGTGGCGCTGTGAAGCACTGCCATACAACAACACCAGGAGAGCGCGCACGCGCTGAAACTTCCTTCTACTTCTTTCTAGTAGCGCCGAGTCGCCCACAGTCGAAAAACCAAAACATTAACTCGGCGTAATTGCTGAAATGACTCCTGGATCAGTATCACCCACCCTCCAGAGTGGAAATCTTAAAAAACGCTCCGCTGTCAACCCCTTTAGACGGGAACGCGACGCGACAGCGATGCTAACGCTGACACGACGCTGAAGCACCACATTCGCCCCCAGGTTCAGCGTCGTGTCAGCGTGAGCATCGCTGTCGCGTCGCGTTCCCGTCTAAAGGGGTTGACAGCGGAGCGTTTTTTAAGATTTCCACTCTGGAGGGTGGGTTCATTTTTTTTGCGTTTTTAAGCCCCAAAAACGCCGTCGCCGTCTAAACGAAAGGCACATCTGATAAAATATTGTGTATTGTGTTTCACCCGGGAGCGTTGCCGTGTAAAGCCAGAGTAACGATGAGTGAACACTCATGTCAGTCAACTTGTCAGTCGCATGGTGTGTGGGGAGGCGTGACTCCTGGTGTAGCCTAACCACAGCAGAGTGCAGCTAACCCATTTTATTTATTGCTTGTTTGTTAATTTGTTGTGTTCTAGTGTTAAATATTCTTTAAAAATAAAAGGTTATTTGGTAACGCTTTCTTTTACAGTCCCCTAATTACCAGGTATTTACCTGGTAAATTCATGGTAACACCAAAGTGTTACTAGGTAATTACCAATGGTAATAAGAAAGTAAATACAGTGAAACTGTTGCCAAAATACTGGGCATTTACCTGGTAACTATATAGTAAATTATAGCGTGTTATTACTGCTGTTAATAAGAAGGTATGTACAGCTAAACTATGGCAAAACTATGGTAAATGTAAGTGTATTATTGGGTTATAAACTGGTAATAAGCAGGTACCTACAGTCCCCTAATTACTAGCTATTTACCCAAGGGGTAATCTAACAAACCTAACCCTAAAAATGTGTGTAATTACATGGAAACAAGCTTGGCTTTCTTTTACAGTACAGTTTTACTTTACTTACCGAGTACATTACCGTGCATTACCCAGTATTTTGGCAACGGTTTCACTGTATTTACTTATCTTATTACCCTTGGTAATTACCTAGCAACACTTTAGTGTTACCATGAATTTACCAGCTAAATACCAGGTAATTAGGGGACTGTAAAAGAAAGCGTTACCGGTTATTTCTATTTGAAAAGGTGTACCTGCATTATTATACCATTATCATTGTATTAGATGAAAATGATCTGAGAACAACAATATTATCGATTATCGCAATCATTTCTGAGACAATTTATCGTCCAGCAAAATTTGTTATCGTGACAGGCCTAACCACAAGGTGTTGCTGTTTCAGGTTTTCGTCATGGTTGTATTTCCACTACTGTGTATCAACACCGTCTTCCTCTTCTTCTCCCTCTTTGTCTGCGTCTCCAGCCCGACGAGTTGACCAACGCTCTGGAGATCAGTAACATCGTGTTCACCAGCCTCTTCGCCCTGGAGATGCTGTTGAAGGTTTTGGTTTACGGGCCCTTTGGCTACATCAAGAACCCCTACAACATCTTTGACGGCATCATCGTGGTTATCAGGTGAGTTTGGAGAGAAGGTGTTTTGGGCCTTTTTGGATGAAGTTTGCATGTTCTCCCTTCTTCTTCCTCCAAATTCTCTGGTTTCCTCCAATGCAAAAACATACAGATTCGGGGATTAGGCACATTGGACATGAGCGTGAGTCAGACAGGATTTAGCACCAGCGCCCGCCGTGACCCTCATGTAGGGGATAAAGCGGCAGAAGATGGATGGATGGTTTTTATGACATCGTTGTGTTTCAGGAATACAAGAAAATCCTTTCAAATTTGGCTCAAACATTCTCCCTTTGGACATAAGGAGTTACTGGATATATTATAACTGATGCCAAATGTCAACATTTATGAAAAACAATCATTTTGTATTTATGTAAAATAGAACAGTTGTTTCTAGCAACAAAAACTATTTAGTGACAAACCTTAACAAATAACCAATATTATAATCCTTGGGTTGAACCTTTGGAGGGAAATTTCGCACATTTTTTGTCCTTGGGTTGAACCTTTGGAGGGAAATTTAACTTATTATCTTTTCTCCTTGGGTTGAACCTTCAGAGGGAAATTTTACATATTTTTTGTCCTTGGGTTGAACCTTTGGAGGGACATTTTACATATTTTTTGTTTGTCCTTGGGTTGAACCTTTGGAGGGAAATTTTACATAGTTTTTGTCCTTGGGTTGAACCTTTGGAGGGAAATTTTACAATTTATCTTTTGTCCTTGGGTTGAAACTTTGGAGGGAAATTTTGCAAATTTTTTGTCCTTGGGTTGAACCTTTGGAGGGAAATTTAACTTATTATCTTTTGTCCTTGGGTTGAACCTTTGGAGGGACATTTTGCATATTTTTTGTCCTTGGGTTGAACCTTTGGAGGGAAATTTAACTTATTATCTTTTGTCCTTGGGTTGAACCTTTGGAGGAAAATGTTACATATTTTTTGTCCTTGGGTTTAACCTTTGGAGGGAAATTTTGCATATTTTTTGTCCTTGGGTTGAACCTTTGGAGGAAAATGTTACATATTTTTTGTCCTTGGGTTGAACATTTGAAGGGAAATTTTACAATTTATCTTTTGTCCTAGGGTTGAACCTTTGGAGGAAAATGTTACATATTTTTTGTCCTTGGGTTTAACTTTTGGAGGAAAATTTAACTTATTATCTTTTGTCCTTGGGTTGAACCTTTGGAGGGAAATTTTACATATTTTTTGTCCTTGGGTTGAACCTTTGGAGAGAAATTTAACTTATTATCTTTTGTCCTTGGGTTGAACCTTTGGAGGGAAATTTTACGTGTTTTTGTCCTTGGGTTGAACCTTTGGAGGGAAATTTTACGTGTTTAGTCCTTGTGTTGAACCTTTGGAGGGAAATTTTACATATTTTCTTTTCTCCTTGGGTTGAACCTTTGGAGGGAAATTTTACGTGTTTTTGTCCTTGGGTTGAACCTTTGGAGGGAAATTTTATATATTTTTTGTCATTGGGTTGAACCTTTGGAGGAAAACTTTACATATTTTTTGTCCTTGGGTTGAACCTTTGGAGGGAAATTTTACCATCTAATATTAAATAATTACTGATGTTCCTATGTGTCCCTATGTGTTCTCAGTGTGTGGGAGATTGTCGGCCAGCAGGGCGGCGGCCTCTCGGTGCTCCGGACCTTCCGGCTGATGCGGGTGTTGAAGTTGGTGCGCTTCATGCCGGCGCTGCAGAGGCAGCTGGTGGTGCTGATGAAGACCATGGACAACGTGGCCACCTTCTGCATGCTCCTCATGCTCTTCATCTTCATCTTCAGGTAGGGACAAGTTAGAGCCAGGGGATCACGGAAAGAGAAATCGATTGAGGACGATCAGTTAATTGGAAGCACAAAGGTGTGGAATTGAAAGAAAATTGGAACATGAGCACATGGTTAGTTTTCTTTGAGTGAAGATCAGAGAGGGGCAGAGGTCAACGCTGACGAGTGACGGGAAGAATGAGATCAGCAGCGATTCCCTCGTTTCTCTTTTTCTGCCTCGTTAAGCAGCGTCGCTGAGTTTGACAAAAACACAAGAGTTACAGAGGTTTTTCTGCACACACATTTTTTTTAACAAAAAATAGAAAGAAAAAACACATTTCAGGTAATTTTGTACATAATAATAATAATAATTGAAACCCTAACTTCTAAGTTCGTCTCTTGGAAATGAAGCTCTCGCAGAGATTTTTAATTACTCGATGCCAGGATTTATTGTTATGAGCTAAATTTGCATTACTTATTCATGCGTCTAC
Source organism: Microchirus variegatus (assembly GCF_963457635.1). Classification (NCBI taxonomy): domain Eukaryota; kingdom Metazoa; phylum Chordata; class Actinopteri; order Pleuronectiformes; family Soleidae; genus Microchirus; species Microchirus variegatus. The sequence continues at coordinate 21,950,416 of NC_139818.1, forward strand.
ATCTGTGCATGTGGTTTTTTTTTTAACCACGTGTTCTGCCGCATGATGGGAAAACATACTTGGTTAGATTTCATAAGAATATCCTCATAACAGTGAGGAACTGCGCCTCTGAAACACGCGGACTATGTTTTTTCACTGGTGACATTTGGAAAACATGTGACTTATGAACCGTAATAGAGAGTGCAGTTAACATCATTTCTTACACCTTCGGACTGTCCTCGCGCTCTTGTGTCTGGTGGGAAATAATCTGTGTGTTGAGTTATTCCTTTCATTTCCTCAGCGGAGTTGGAAAAACAGTCGCAGTGTGTCTCTGTGACTGTGTGACGCTCTCCATGGTGCTGAACTTGACCTGGCCACGAGAACTACTCTACTACTTGCGATCTGTTTTGTTTTGTTTTGTTTTTGGCAACGTTTTTTTTTTTTCTCGCCTCAGTGCATTGTGGGTCACGGCTTTGTTTACTCCCTCACAGACAGCACTGCACACATACACAGTGTTTCATTTGTGTCTGCTGTTTGTTTTGGACATGAATGAGTTTAGCGAATACTGTTTCATGACGGTGATGCAATAATCGTCATTAATCTTCATTAGTGAAGTTTTATTAGAAAAATAAGAATGATTTTAATCTAATAATAACAGTTTATTCGCTCGTATTTAGTGTGTAAACATTTATCTAGTCTGTTTCCTGTTTTGCTTTGTCCTCTCCCGCGTCAGTATTCTGGGCATGCATCTGTTTGGCTGCAAGTTTGGCTCGGAGAGGGACGAGGACACTCTGCCAGACAGGAAGAACTTTGACTCTCTTCTCTGGGCCATCGTGACCGTCTTCCAGGTGAGCTTCGCAAACCCCCCCCCCCCCCCCCTCCGTTTTCCTTATACATAACCTTATTCCAGCGGCACTGTGTTTACGGCCGATTTAAGCGTCGCTCCCTCACACTTAATAAACGCAGTTAATAAAAGAAGTTTTACAGCGGCGTGTCCCTAAAGGAATGGAAGTCCACCTGTCCACCGCGTGGCGGGTTTCGCACTTCCTGTGTGATCAAAAACCGTAGCGGCCAGAGTTCCAACGAGCGTTTTAACAGCCTGGCGCCCCCGACTCAGAGGCCCGGGGAAGACAATTTCCTCTTGAATAAATAAAATATATCACATCAAATATTTTCTTCCTCCCACTCGCAGGCCGCTCTCTCTCTCTGCCTCTTTATTTATTCCCCCTCAGTTTCATCCACTCGTTGGATTGTTGATTTTCAAGCGTCTCGTGCGTCGGCGTCACCTCAGTTTTTTCGTGACTCGGAGTCTCTGTGGGTGAGGCATTTATCCCCATTTATAATTGACGGAAACATCCGATCGGGGACTATGTGGAGACTTGCAGCTTCCGCACGAGACTAGGCTTTTATCTCGGTACTTCTTGCACGGGAAAAAAAAAACACTGTACGTGTTGTAAACGCAACAAAACGGAGACGGTTTTTTTTGTGATGTATTTAAGTGAAAGTCCAATGTTGTGCTGCGTATCTTACGTAAACTTTGACACATTTACTCGAATGGATTTGCTCCGATTTTCTTATTTCGGGGGTTCCACCGTGACTTTAAAATTCACAATATTGCATCATGATTATCACACGTATACTTAATAATGCTATTTATGATGCAAAATTAATGTTATATAACATTTATTTTTAAATTACAGAAAATAACAGTGTGGACAACCGGAACTAAAATTCGTACCAGGAGCCGTTTTCGGCCGCTGCCGTTCGTGGCTCGGTGCCCTAACAAGTGTATTTATATATGTAACTGAATGTTGTATATGATACATTTAATAATGGGATAATTATGACCAAATGTCTTATTATTACTGTTATTATAAACATTGCTAGCAAACATATATCATATTCTATCACCTCGATGGCAGCTAAAAGAGGGTGAGGTCGTGGGTCATGTTTTCATTATTACATGATATTAAGTGGGGGGGCCGCATGTAATCAATTGGGGGGCCGCATGTGGCCCCCGGGCCCGCCAGTTTGAGACCCCTGCTTTAAAGCAAGGATGTCCAAAGGGCCAAATTTGAAAATGTGAATATTTCCAGGGGCCAATGGTCATTTTCCTTGCCACAATTCTCATTTTTAAAATGGAAACGGAACCAAATCTAAGCCACTTGGAGTGAGCAAATGCTTACAATTTATATTTCATATTATAGACAAACAGTCGCTGAAATATGACAGAATTCAGGAGCTGAGTTTGGAGTGGCGTGCACGAGTGTTTCAACGTGTCAGACGTAATTGTAGTCATTATCTTTTTCGTGAGCTCGGCTGAACGATTAATCATTTTCAAGTTGAAATTTCAATTTGAATACAACCCACTGTCACTCACTGTTAAGTGTAGATCTTTAAAGCCGACTCACTACTGGCACTAAAATATGTTTTATTTCTCTCATCGCCGCCTCAGATCCTCACACAGGAAGACTGGAACAAGGTGTTGTACAACGGCATGGCGTCCACGACTCCCGTCGCCGCCCTCTACTTCATCGCCCTCATGACCTTCGGGAACTACGTCCTCTTCAACTTGCTGGTGGCCATCTTGGTGGAAGGTTTCCAGACGGAGGTATAGTCTCAAGAGCTTAAACGTCTCGATTATTGAGCCGTTTAAGTCTGAATATGTTGTTAAATTCTTTGGGTTTTTTTTTTTTTTTTTTACTTCCAGGACTGAAACATTTAGGCTAAATGACTCAATGGGCTACTTATTTTTTGAGCGCAGGCTTAAAGTGAACTAACAGATGGACGTTCATGGCCAAAAATACACATTATTTTCATTAACTTATAGATTTCCTTGCACTCTGTGGGGAGTTATGTGAGGACACTGGATCACACGCACACTTGTTGCAGCGTTTCATTTCCTTCTCTCCGTCTTCCCCCACCCACCACCACCTCGTGCAGTCGTCCTCATTATTACTCTGGTGTCTTCATGCCATGTAAAGAACATCACAGGGAAACTATGTCTGCTCTGACTCTGACTCCACATCACATCACAGCCCCTCCTTCCTTTCCTCGCTTCCTCCGTCCGTCCGTCCCGCAAATCGTCTCACGTCGTAAAATAAAAGTGACACGTTTCCTCTCAGAGAGTAAAGAAAGAAAGAGAAAGTGGATTAATGGCTGCTTTTGTTTAGAGACAGGCAGCTGGGAAAACACTTTGCCTATTTGACGTTATCAAGGAGTTGAAACTCATTCAGGGACCCAGGTCTTCGAGGGAGTAGAGTAGAGTAGAGTAGCCGTTGAGAGGAGAATAAATCAGGAGTATTCGGCGTGTTCTCTGCTCGTCTTTGGGAAGTGACAGCAGGGCTTGTTTGAGCTCTCCTGCTCTTTGGCTACTCTCCGCCGTAGAGGAGGAGACGAGCGGTGGCTGACGGCCGTAATAAAATATGGATTAATTGGAACATGCTCTCTGCTGCTGTCACGCTTAGCTTAGCATAGCTGTGGCGAATGAAGTCACACGCAGGTTTGCTTACACTGGGTTTGGTTTCCACATCTCACACCCAGAGCAAAAAGGGCTTGAAAACTTTTTTGAAAAAAAAATGTGACTCAAAATGTTTGGTCCAAAATTTGACAAAAACGTCATACTATACTATGTAGTCCAAAATTTAAAAAAAAAATTTGACAAAAAATTTTTGGTCCAAAATTTGACAAAAACGGCATACTATACTAGTTTGTCCAAAATTAGAAAAAAAAATTTGACTCAAAATTTTTTGGTCCAAAATTTGACAAAAACGGCATACTATACTATGTCGTCCAAAATTTGAAAAAAAAAATTGACTCAAAATTGTTGGTCCAAAATTTAACAAAAACGTCATACTATACTATGTCGTCCAAAATTTGAAAAAAAAAATTTGTCTCAAAATTTTTGGTCCAAAATTTGACAAAAACGTCATACCATACCATGTCGTCCAAAATTTGAAAAATAAATGGACTCAAAATTTTTGGTCCAAAATTTGACAAAAACGTCATACTATACCATGTTGTCCAAAATTTGAAAAAAAAATGGACTCAAAATTTTTGGTCCAAAATTTGACAAAAACGTCATACTAAACCATGTCGTCCAAAATTTGAAAATAAAAATTTGTCTCAATTTTTGGTCCAAAATTTTACAAAAACGTCATACTATACTATGTCGTTCCAAAAATTATAAAAAAAATCAGTCTCAAATTTTTTGGTCCACAATTTGACAAAAACGGCATACTATAAACTATTTCGTCCAAAATTTGAAAAAAAAAATTTGACTCAAAATTTTTGGTCCAAAATTTAACAAAAACGTCATACTATACTATGTCGTCCAAAATTTGAAAAAAAAAATTTGTCTCAAAATTTTTGGTCCAAAATTTGACAAAAACGTCATACTATACCATATCGTCCAAAATTTGAAAAAAAAATGGACTCAAAATTTTTGGTCCAAAATTTGACAAAAACGTCATACTATACCATGTCGTCCAAAATTTGAAAAAAAAATGGACTCAAAATTTTTGGTCCAAAATTTGACAAAAACGTCATACTATACCATGTCGTCCAAAATTTGAAAAAAAAAATTTGTCTCAAAATTTTTGGTCCAAAATTTGACAAAAACGTCATACTATACTATGTCGTTCCAAAAATTATAAAAAAAATCAGTCTCAAAATTTTTGGTCCACAATTTGACAAAAACGGCATACTATATACTATGTTGTCCAAAATTTGAAAAAAAAATTTGACTCAAAATTTTTGGTCCAAAATTTGACAAAAACGGCATACTATACTATGTTGTCCAAAATTAGAAAAAAAAAATGTACCCCAAATTTTTTTTTTTGACAAATTGAGTGATTTCAATGAAAACAAAGTGAGGACCGGCCAAAATGTCCTCACTCTGTAAAAATGACCTCACTTTGTTGGTTAAAAACCCTCACTGGTCCTCCGTATGCCGCAAGTACAAGAACACACACTCACTCACATTCATCCCTATGCATTCAAGGAATATTACTTTTAATGCTCGTCTGTTCCATGCTCAATTTCATCTCTTTCACTCTGTTGGCGACACTGTGTCCGATTCGTGATAAACCCCTGCAGAGTGCAACGAGTGTCTTTAAAGACAAAAAAAAAAATCTTTCATAGACCTCTCACTGTGACAATAAACACACACTTTTGTGCAGCAGCCATTTTTCTTGACAGGTCACAGCGACGCCTGGAGTTCCTCGATTGCAGGATACGCGCAAGGTTTTTCACTGCCTCACGTGAGCTGAACATGAGCCGCTGTTAACGTTGTGGTGACCGGTGACACTAAACTGTCAAAATGGCTGCTGTGCAAAAAGAAAAGGACTTTTGAGATCTGGTATTAACGTCCGTCCTCTGTGATGTGACCTCATAGCAGTGCGTTCACACCTGGTATTAAAAAATACGTCTCCTTTGACAACATGAGATGAGAACCTTGCTTCCATCGCTTCCCTTTTATTCAAATAATCTTTGTCAAAAATGGCAAAAAAAACAAGGCTGTTTAATTTAAACTCAATACTTTATTTTTAAACTTAATAGACCCTATTTTTGCCTGAATTTAAAAATATGACATATTTTATATTGTCAGCATCTTAATTCAAAACAATTCATGTGAGATTTGTGTCCTTTTTGCACGACAAAAAAAAAAAAAAAAGAAGTAATTTTTGCTCTGGGTAAATTTTGAACAAGCTACTTTTTCCATTTTAACTTGAATACATTTAGAGCAGTACTTTTACTTGTACTGAAGTAAATAGTGGTACTTTTACCTGGAATACTTCAGTACTTTTTCCACCTCTGCTGATTCATGTTAAAAAAAAAAAAAAAAAAACTGTTTCTGAGGTGGTAACTTTAGGAATCGGACCTGCACTTTGCACCACATGCATGTAATCAGATTACTTAAGATGCTTGTTAATACCGGTCCTGAAAGATTCAAGGTTCCGGAAAACTAGTTTTTGTACCAAACTAAGGACCTCGATAGCATGTTTACAACCTAAGGAAGTGATTTCAATGAAAACAAAGTGAGGACCGGCCAAAAATGTCCCCACTTCGGAAAAATGTCCCCACTTTGTTGTGGTCCTGGTCCTCAGTATGCCACAAGTATAAGAACACACACACACACACACACAGACAGACGGTGAATGAGCATAACCGTACGTCCTGAACGATGCACAGCTCTTTTAAAAACGTACACATCGGGGATCGTTTTCTCATCCTTTGACTGATTATTCTTTGCAAAACGTGATCCCCGAAGGTCCTCGTGTGGCTGTGACGCGCACACGTGCTGCCGCACGTTGCGATTTCGGGGGGGGAACGGCCGCTTCCGTTTGCATGGTGGAGTTTCCGAGTTGTTATTTTTTTTTTCAAACGGGGCTGAACCTCCTTTTTTGTTTTTTTTAACCTTTTCCTCTTTCTGCTGCGTCTCACCTGTACCTCTCCCCCCCTCAACCCCCCCCCCCCGTCCTCCCCCCGTCCTCGCCTCCCTTTCCTGTCCGGCTGCACCGATCACTTCCGCTGCTGCAGGAAATAACCAAGCGGGAGGACTTGCATGCCGAGCCGAGCCTAATTCAGCTGCCTGTAGAATCAGGGGTATGTACAGCCACTGCAGCCAACTTGCCTCCCCCCTCCCCCCCTCCCTTCCTCCCTCCTCCCTCCATCATCCTCCCCTCTGAACCTCCCTCACCACCTGTTCCTCTTTTGGATGATGTCACAGTTCTCTCCGTGGCCGCAGTTTCGCGGGCAGAATGACTTTTTCTCGTGTTTTTTGGCGTCGCGTTTCGACGATCGGGGCCGTAATTTATCTCCGCGTCGCCGTAATCGCGCAAAAATACCCAAAGTATTGCTTGGAAATGGACTCGTAAAGAGCCACTCTGCTCAAATTAAAAACAAAAATTATCCACTGAAGCAGACAGATATAATTTCATTTTTTTTATCCACAGTTTTCTTTTTTCTTTTTTTTGGAGACGTTCACTGTTGCCAACCCATTAGAGAAACTGAGGTGGGTGAAGTAAAAGTCCCATTTACTGTCTGCTTAGACGGCACCAGGTGACTTTCTACCAACAATTAAATAGACATTAAACTCCCTGTGGTGTGTAATCCATCTGAAAAAAAACGTCAGCTACAGTTTCCATGGTGCTTTTTCTTGTTAGAAACATATTAAACACCAAGGAGAAACCTGCTAATATAGTGACTATTTTTTGACTTTATTCTACTTTCAAAACAGGCAACTGTACTTCAATTTCAGGCTAAATTTGAGTAAGAAAAGTTCATTCTAAACTTTTTTTAAATGTGTTCGTACCGGGGAAACACGATGCATCAGCCTAAAAGAGCCGCAACGAACCCTTTAAGCGACAGTTTGTTCTAACTGGACGAATTCCAACAGTTTCTGAAAGCTAAGAATTTGCACCTCATAGCAAAACTATGTGGTTATTACGGTAATTTCTCTCTCACACACACTCAGAGTGGTGGAGAAACAGAGCAGAGAGCATAGAATGTTTATCAAATATCACATTTTGAGACAAATATTTAAAAAAATTATATATAGGAAATAAGTTTTATACTGTTCGAATTTCCAAAATAAATGCAAAATCGCTTATAAGTGTACACCTACTGTGTTTTTTTGTTTTTTTTTTTGAATAAAACTAAATTTTTGGGGCGTTTTCTTGACTTTAAACTGTTAATACTCTCTTTTAGCATGAAGTAAATTCTAAGAGTTCTGGAAAAATGAGCGAAGGGACATTTTCTGGTCCTTTTATGGGTTCACCAATTAAATTTTTTTTTTTTTTTTAATTTTTCACAAACATGATTACAATGCTATAATTAAAGGTGCATTATGTAATATGTAAATCTAAAGCAACTGGCCATAAAATCCTCCTAATATGTCACAGAGACTCAGGAATAATGTTCATATAACAAACTGAACTCACCAACAACAACAGTACAGACAAAATATTTGCATTAAAAAAAATATTTTGCAGACTGCAAATCATGTTTATGTTTTGAAATCATGTTTTGGCATGTGGCGCCACCTACCGGCGTCTACCAATCATTGCAGTCAGTAGAGCCTCAGCTGCCGAGCAACCACGGGTTGCCAGTTACGTCAGAAAACGAAACCTAAAAGACCTCTGAATTTGAGTGTAGTAACCGTTTTTGGCCACATTCTTACATTCTTACGCCTTTAAACTTTTAGAAAAACGTGCACTTGCAGACAACGTGTCCTAGAAAGGGAAAATATTTTTCTCTTCTCCCTACAAGACACAGTGGTAGATATTGATCGAATTGGTTTTAAATGACCTCGATGAACAGCGGTCGCCTCCAACATGGCCGCCAGAGACTCTGTCACATCATCTCCAAACATCCCTGACCTGCTTCCTGCTTCCTGCTTCCTGCACGCTGCCCTCGCTGCTGACACTCATCGGGGGCATGAAGTGACTTCTTATAGAGAGAGACGCCATGTGGCTTAAACATTTGCATCACTTTTTTTTTGCTGTGTATATGATTTCTTTCTTTTCTTAAGAAAAAAAAAAAAAAAAAAAAAAAAAAGTAGACTCCACATCAAACCTCAAATCAAACGCTCACCTTCCAACAGCCCCCCTCCCCCCTCCCTCCCCTCTCCAGCCTCAGGGTAAGAACACCTGCCAAAAAAAAATCTCCCCCCGTCTCAGTCTCTGTTTTTTCTGGCTGGCAGATAAAATGGGGAGGAGGGAGGGAGGAGGAGGATTTTTTATTTTTTTTTGGGAAGCCTCATCACAGCCAGATAAATCCAGCTGGACTACAGGATGAGAGCTAATAACCAGAGCGGAGGAGGAGGAGGAGGAGGAGGAGGAGGTCGACGGTTTTCATGAGTCAAGCTCTTTAGGGCACACACTCTCTGAAATGAGTCCTTAGACAACAGATGGTTGAAAGTCCGTGTCCTCGCGTCCTCCGACGCTCCGACGTTGACTCGTCTCCAAAAACTGATTTTACGACGGGCAGATATTCCAAATTGGAGCCTTTTTAAGAAAAAAAAAAAAAATCTGGTTGGCTGAGCTTCAAAGTGGCTTCTTTTGAGTGGAGTCTGCTTATTGGTTTAACGGTTAATCGTTAAAGGGTCGAGCTGTATTATCGTGTATTTATTCCTGTATTGCCTCGTGTGACCTTTTTGTGTACGCTGTACAGTGGAAGTCTGTGTCTGTCAGCGTTGATACGAATCGCTGTCGCCAATTTAGAAGCTTTCAAATTGGTTCAAACTTTCAAATCAGCCAATTTGAAAGTCTGAATTACAGGCTAATCGTTCGCTTCCATCGTCATTATGACAGTGTTTTGTTTCGGATCGCGTCTGTGGTTTTAATTTACATTTTTCGACAGGCACTTTTACTGTGCTGATTATTTAAAATTGACTATATTTTTTTCACCCAATTAAAAACTGAAAGTTGTTTTCCAAGAACTTTGGATTCATTTAGTCGGATAAAAAAATACAGTAGAGTGAAATAGTTTTGCCTATTATGTAAATGAAGTTATACAGTTTATTCAAAAGGGAAAAATTAAAGCTGCGTTTTCATTACCTCTTTACTTATTGGCAGCCTCCGACTTCCACGCAAGTACCTGCATATTTTTTGTTGTCATTAAACTCCTTGGTGTTAGTTTGAGATTTGCTGCCACGGCACAGGTTTTCCAATCTAATTCTGGGGACTGTGATAGGACACACATTTTGGCGGACACACAACAACACACAAACACAAACACAAACACATTACACACACACACACACATGTACACAATTACCCTCTTCCTCCTATCAACAACAGCCGCCCTCTCTCCGTCTCCCCATTTGCAAGCGACAATAATTGAGCTTTTTCTCTCTGTGTCGCTGGTGTCTATTATTGCGCGGCTATTATCAGCAGCAGGCCCGGTCCACCCCCCAACCACCACCCCCCCCCCCCCCCCACCACCATGTGTCCAAATTGGGTTGACCGAGTGTAAACAAGCTATCTAAACAACTCTAAACGCTATTTCAGGCGCAAAGGATTTCTCTGGGGTCCAATGCCCGCCGCCAACCCCCCCCCCCCCCCCCATGCTCCAAAGCTATCAACGCTACCTCCTGCTTTGAAAAGAACACTTCCTTCTCCTCGTTCGTCTTGATTTAAGCCTCCGCAAAGTAAACGAATGACTTTGCAACCGAAGCATATTGAGTTGTGATCAGTCCTTTTGAGTCAGATCGGAGAGAAATGTCTTCTTCGAACTGCAGATACGACCAAAATGACAACGTGGCATTGGCCTGTGGAGACTCAAAATCAGGCCTGTGCTGGATTCATCCCTGCAGTCTGATTTAGTGTTACCGTCTTTACTGCCAATTTGTGGGGTCCCCTTGGTTTTGCGGTCTTCGTCACTATCACTAACCACCTGTACGTCAAAGTTTAAGCCAGGTTTTTCCCGATTTACTATTAAAAACTAGAACATGGGAAACTGTGGACGCTTAAATCAAACGTGTGCTTTCACTTTCAAAGTCGTCCGTCCACAGTTGGAGCCGGAAGACGATGATGATGATGATGATGATGATGATGAGGTGATGGTGAGAGGTCTGAGGACTCGGGGATAGATAAATGTTGTCTCTTTCAATTGTTGTCGTGCCACGCGAGAGCTCAAGAGAAGGTCAGGAAGTAAAAGTAATCAGTCAAAACATTTCCAGATCAACGTTTAAATACACTGAAGGCTAAAACAGGTGAGCGTTTGCAGCGAGTTTTCAACAACAACAACAAAAACCCCCCCCCCCACACAAACCTGATTGTTTTGAACCACAAAATAGTCAATAGACCCAGTAACAAACACTTGAGGTTTAAATGTCGAAGTATAAATCCTTACAATGGTTTGCAAAACGACGCTCCAAAGCTCAAGTATAAATACGAGTAAGAACGGGCCCAGCGTTGACCCCTGAGGCACGCCGTTATTTACACGGAAAAAAGCATTAAGCAACAAAGTAATTAAGAACCTATTTTTATACGCTCGCTATATATGATTCAGACCCCGGGAGGGTTTATGCTTCCTGCTATGAATTAACTTTCAATAGAATGAGTCACTGGATTAAATAAGATGCAGGATTGTGCAGCCCTAACCCCCCCCCCCCCCCCCCCCCCCCGCCCGCCCCCTTTATTGATCGACCTGCTAGCTAATTAGCATTTGCTTTCCCTGACCACATTTTCGACCCCTAATTTGAAAAACACAATTGTAAGCTTTATATGCGAGAGAAACATGCAAATTTGGTTCCTCGATGACAAACACAATATGCAGCGTCTTTTATCCCTGACGCCCATGTGGAGTGTCGAGAAAAAGTCATTTGTTAGTTTAAAATGAGGTGCATAGCGATTAGGTCCTGAGGCTTTTCCTGCACTTTCGCTGCTGCTGCCGCCACACACACAGAGATCTGACTTCACTGGTGTCGGTCCCGGCGTTCTATTAATCTATTAATCCAGCGTACCACCTGACACCCTCTCACATATTAATGGAGTCTGCGGGCTCTGGCACGACGGCAAACACGCACAGAAATACAACAACAACAGCAAAAAAAAAAACCCTCTCAGGTTCGCTGCAGTGGGTTCGTTCAGATCAGAGGCGCGAAGAGCGTTAATTTATGAGCTCGTGAAAGACGTCGAGAACGTGGAAAGATAATGTAAAGTGTGAGCTGACGATGGAACGATCACGACGCGTAAAGACCCCGTCGCCGCTGTGATGTTGGTTTTTGGTGGAGTGTGTCGTGTGTCGTGTGTGTGTTTGTTGTCTAAGTGGAGAAAGTTGTAGACCTTGCAAACCACACTGAAGCGCTTTTGTTAGCCGTTTGTGGATCGCGGCGGGCAAATCGAGTCGCCACGGTTGTGTTTCAGTGTGGTTTCTCAGTGCATGATCTTTTCTCTCCCCCTTCCCCCTTCTGTACCCTTTGACCTTTAAAACCCTGGAATCAGGGAGACCACACCCCCTCACCTTTGTGCCCTAAAGAGACGGGTTGCCTCTAACGACCGATCCCCGATCGCATTTGAACCCCCCGAGAACCGATGACATGACATTTGAGAGGATCTGTGTTTAGAGGCAACGTCGACTCGCTCGCTTTTCGGGGGTTAACGCGGATCTCCGCAGATGCGACTCTCTAACACTGTGTGTGTGTGTGTGTGTGTGTGCGTCAAGGGTGATGATTCTAATGCAGGTTCGGAGATCGATTCCTTCGCGCGGAGCTTGGAGGACGTTAACGGCAGCAAGAAGGATTTATCGGCCTCTGCAGGTGAGGCACGATGCACACACACACACACACACCATTGAAGTACACACTCAAGTCATCGCATGGCTGTTTTAACAGGAACGTAGAGCACTGATCTAAACCCTGTTACAAAGACAGTTGCCAGTTGACTTGAAGCTATAGAGGCTTAATATTTTCTAAAAAAAAACATAAACATAATCCGCCCATGCTAGTCATGAAAAGATTTGAATGTCTGTGTGAAACGCTGATATTTGTGCCCCTGCCTAACCCTGACTATGAAGTGTTGATAATAAATGGACGTAGACTTGCGCTTTGAAAAGCAAAGCCTAGCGACTCTGCTAGTTGTAAAAAAAGAGCTCAGTTTGAATGAAATCCATCACAATGAGGTTTCAAAATGGCCCATTGGGAAGGGATGGGATGTACCATTAGCATTTGTCTGCTATCGGAAGCTTTTCCGCTCTTACCAGAGGCCATACCATCTCCACATGTGCTCAATTGTTCACCGTCATCAACACATTTTTGCATCAGTTCGTGCAAGCGCTTTTCCAGACAAATCTGCCTGCACGTCCTGAATACGCATTGACCGTACGCGCAAACTGCGAATACTACTTGTTTTTGGTCAAATGAAACATCAAAGAAGAGGGTAGCCATAGAAAATTGTTTGAGATTAGGTCAAGAAGTCCACCGCTACAAACGAACAGCTAAGCATTTAGCGCAAAGTACCTACTTTTTGGAATAGTACCAAATTTACCGACCCCCAACGCTAAATTTTTCAGTACCCCTCCCTTGTGGTCCCAGAGTAACTGTGTGGTATGGTACGGGTTAGCTAGACCTAGACGACCGTCAGCTAATTGGGCGGCTCTTCTTCAACACGTGACGGCCACAAACCGTGCAGAAACAAACGAGCTGCTCGACGTCCTCCTTTGTTGTCTGTCAATGTCGTCGTAGTCGCACCAGTTGCGGTGTCGCGCTACGTACGGGGTCTCTGCAGGTTTCAACAAGTCAAATTTAAGGCTTTTTAAGACTTTTTTAAGACCATAATGAATACAATTTAAGACCCATTTCAAAACTTGAAATTCGGCTTAGCTGTGGGCTTTCGTGAAGTTTTCTCCGCTGCTATGCTAGGCTGTAACGCACCGCGGCGAGCGCACAGCGCGCTAGCTAGTGGCGCTCGATAAATTCTCACCGGGCAGCACAGGTGGCCTATACTTTAGTTCCGCGTTGTAGTTGTGTTATCGTATCATCAAAAATAGGAACATATCAAAGCGAGACTGAGGTTTATGCACGTTTTAAATAAAAGTAACGTTAATAGATTTTTAAGAACTTTCAAAACTGTATTTAATTCGAGACATTTAAGACATTTTAAGGCCTTAAATTCAAATTCTTGGATTTTTAGACTTTTTAAGACCCCGCGGATACCCTCTACTTATCTCGCTGACATGACCATCGCACCTCGCCTCCCAAGTAAAGGTTACTGTTCTCAGTCGGAACGCAAGACCTGACCGAGGGCTGTAACATTCCCGAACCGTGCCGTACTGTGCCGTGACGGAAAGACTGCATTACAGACCACACGCCGTGTTGTTTAAAATAACAACATCAGCAGCTAGTTTGGGGCGCTTCGGGCATTTTAAACTGCAACCGATCATCACATTCCTGATCTAAGTCTTCGGTCTTCCTTGTCTCGGGTATTTTCCCCCACCGGGCTGTGACCGCGCTCAGTGGACACTGAGTGCCTCTCTCTCCGTCTCCGTCTTGCGCCGCATCAAAACCAGCGCAGCAGACTCATCCATAATTCCTCTTACACCAGTTCCCCGTCCTCTCTAATTACTGTTTGTGCAGACTGAAAAGCCCAGTGGAAATGCTACTGTACAGCGCTCAACCCCCCCCCCCCCCACATGTAGGATATTATCTCAGGCTCCGCTTCAGGCTCGTCAGATTCTCTGTACTGTAAAACAACAACAACAACAACAACCCAAAAAAAATATAGTGCTTACATAGCTGGGAGAGCTAATGTGCATCTACCCTGTGCTTGGATAGAGTTTTTTTTAAAAACGGCAGAATTAATATTATTTAAGTCACGTTCCTCCCCCTCGTGTCAATTATTTGTGTTGCTGCCTCACAAAATATGCTCTGCTAGCGTCCCGTAAGATTATTGCCCTCCTGAAATATTCATGTTGGAGGCATCCATTTTTTTTTTCTTTAAATAATGCCGTGCAATGTTACCGAGGGTGCAACCACTGTTTTTATTCAATTGGAAGGTTGTATTTCTCTCTGTGATGCTTTTACTCTTTGTGATTTTCCTTTATTCTTTACATTAAACCTTGCTAATTTTTAGCCTCACTTCCTTTTACCCTAACCCACTCACACACGCTGTAGAATAAGTGTACATTCACAGTAAATTACTGTGGGTATTTTTATAGTAGTTTATGGTCAGTGTGTCATTTTTACACTCCGGTACTTCAAATGTGTCATCTGTTTACTCTTACTTCACATCTAGGCCATATATTATGCAGTTTTACCTGTATAAATACAGTTTTCTCAACTGTGTCATCACAGCTAACCATGTATTACTAGTGTTTTTTTAGCAGTATAGCCATACACTAAATTACTGTGATTAATCCATGTTATTCCTGTACAAATACGCTGTTTAATCACATAAACAAACTCTTATTTTGATGAATGTCCTGCAAACCGCCGCTACCCAATTCCAACGCGAAACGCGCAAAAATATGGTAAATTTGTCGTAACGTATAGCGTTATTTGCACTCCGTTGCTCTTCCCTTCACTACAGTAGTGCCCGTGAATGGCCACGTGGACCTGAAGGCCAACCTGACTCCGCCTCTTATCACTCACACGGCCGCCACCCCCATGCCCGTGCCCAAGCTGCCCGTCGGCGGTGACCCCGTCCTGGGCTGTGAGTCGCGTCGGGGCAGCAGCGTCTCCATGGACCCGGCCTGCTATGACAAATCACCGGTTAGTGCATTTATTATTATTATTATTATTATTATTATTATTATTATTATTATTATTATTATTATTGTTATTATAATCACCAAAAAAGCATGTGGCAAGTCACAAAGCCGACATTAGTCCGTGTGTAATTGTACAATTACCAAGAATTACTCCAGGCCGCCGCAGCCGCAGCCGCTGCCGCCGCCGCCACCCGGCGCCCCGTATATGTCCTGCTGATGTGATGAGGTCACGATTGATGATGATGAAGATATTGTGGCGTGCCAGTCCTACTCTCGGCGTGTCGCCGCTGCCTCTGCCAGTTTTTATTTGACAAATTGCTCGCGGTAATGGAGGCTAAGAGAAAATTAGCCCCAGATCTCTACATCTCGCTCCTGTCGCTCTCTGTCGGCGTGAATCTCAATTAAGCCGAGCTCAGCTCACAATTACGTCTCGTCATTTGCACGAGGGGAACCCACTTTGCTCATTCTTTCTTGTGTTCGTGTTTTTGCCGGTGTCCAGGCCAGCGCCCGAAGCGCCTCCCCTTACGCCCCGTGGAGCTCGGGCAGCGGCTGGACCAGCCGGAGGTCCAGCTGGAACAGCCAGGGTCGCGCCTCGTCCATCAAGCGCCAAAAGAGGCAGTCCGGCGAGCGGCGCTCGCTGCTCTCCAAGGAAGGTGGCTCCAGCTCGGAAGACGGCGAGGGTGGAGGAGAAGGAGGAGGAGGCGGAGGAGGAGGAGGGTTAATGGAGGATGATAACGCCTCCCTGGCCAGGACCGACTCCATGTCGCAGTCAAAGCGAGGCCCGCGACACCGCAGGATGGAATCGGTGGAGACTCGGAGCTCCATGGACTTGCCCCCTGATCTGCTACAGGTAGCGTAGCAACAACCCGCCGCGCCTCCTTGTTGGAGCCGTAACCAAAAAACAGTTTTCACAGATAAAAGCTGCACGCGCTGCACGGTTTAATGCGCGTCTTAAAATTATAGTGTCACACTTTTACGGCCTCGTTCCTTTGTTGCCTTTACTGCGGCGGTTAGCGCTATGATCACAGGTCGTAGCGAGAGGGGGGAACATCCGCACTTTATCCGACTGAGAGTGAGAGCAAACGCATAACGCAGACAATCGCAACTACGACCGCGGTCGTACTTAAATCCACAATTGGTCCTGTAAAACTCTACATAGTAACCGGAGCTGCGTTTTACTCAATCCATCATTGGGAGGATTTTCCTTAACCACCGAAGGTCACAGCTGCTGTAGTAGAACCATATAAGGATCTTGGGCTTGTCCTCATAGGAGAACCCTTTTTGGAGGGTTCAACCAAGAACCCTTTTAAAACCCTTTATTCGGGGAAAGGGGGTTTTAAAGGGTTCTCTGGATCAAAATGGTTCTTACTGGAACCATTAGTGTTACCAAGAACCCTTGAGAAACCCTTTCTTCAGAAGCAAGTGGTTCCAGGTAGAACTTCAGCCCTTGTAGAAGGACCCTTTTTGGAACCCTTATTTCTAAGAGTGTACGGTTGAAGGTGTATTTATTCCAGAATAAAGCTGCAGTTGTTGAGTCTCGTTCTCTTTTCGATGGCTCAGCAGGTCAAACGCGGTCAAACGTGGACGTTTGTGACACTTTGACCTGAGGCGATATCGTCCATCTCAGGAACGCTTCATTCATCTCGTCACTGTTTTTATCGTCTCTCTGGTTTCCTGGACACCTTTGTAGCCAATATTAGGTGTTCGATGTTATTATTAATGTTAGAATGAATGAAAGCTGTAAACAGAGAAGGTGCAAAAGTCCTAGTTCGATCAGTGAAACCCAAAATATGTTGCCTGCCTATGCCGAAATAATCAAAAATGTATCTATAGTTTTTACTTCTACCCGTTGTGGTGGTGGACGGGAAAAGGTTCAGGCTATTATCCGGCATTTTTAAAAGCTTTAAATTCTGTCGAAAAATGTACTTTCATCAACTTAAAGTAGGCCGTGCGTTGAGAAAGTTCACGCTTTCTTTCTCGCTTTTCCCGTTTCCCACGCGCAGGTGCCGTACCTGTACCGCTCGGCGAGCATGCACAGCTCCAGGCCGCCGTCGCTGAGCCACCTGCGGTCCGCGGAGCACAGCGACTGCAACGGCAAGGGATCTTTGTCGGTCCTGGGTCCGACGCACGTCTCGCTGGAGGACAACACGGAAGACGAGAACGCCGAGGAGGAGCCTCATCTGGTCAGTGCATACACTTATATTCATATATATATATATATATATATATATATACGAAAAGTTTCTTTCAAAGTTTCCTTCTTGGGTTTAAAACATTCATCCATAAAGGACGTACACTTTTCCCTAAGGAGATTTCATACGTCACAATATCGTCTGTATGTAAAGTAGGCCGCGTGCTTTATAGCGATGATCAACCAGAAACATAATGCGTGTGTTATATACTTTGTGTTTTTTGCTCCTCTCCAGACCTTAAATTACAGGGCTTTTTGTGTCTGATCTCAGCTGGAATATGAACTCTGCTCATTTGCATGTTCCCGCTCCGTCAGCGCTGTTTTTAATGAACCGTGTTTTTGTTTTTTAACCATATGAATTTGTATCTATGAATAAAACAGATAAATCCAGGGAGTTCTGTCTGCGGAGAACGATTGTGACTCACGTCCTTATGAGTATAATGTAAAATGCCGCTGTTTTTTTACTCGGCACAGAGTCGCTTTGCCAGATTGTTCCGCTGGTTGGAGAAGAAGCAGCCGGAGTGGTGTCGACAGAGAGACACCTGGTCCCTCTACCTCTTCCCTCCAGAGTCCAGGTACATTTAAAACCTCTGCTCGTCTGCTATCACATCACGTCTCGCAACTTTTTGTTACCGTAATTTACGCAACGGGTTGTGCCATCTGGAAAAAACATCCAACAATTTCTGAAATCTGAGATGTTGCAGGTGAAAGCCAATGTGTGGTTATTACGGTAATTTCACCTGCGCTCTTGCAGGAGAGATTTTTTTTGGCCTGTTATTGGACATTAAGACTAAAACTCAACCAAATAACGTGTTATACTGTTCAAATTTCAAATTTAACACACAAAATCTGGTGTTTGTGTACAACTACAGTGTTTTTTCCTCAATAAAACTTTTATTTTTTTCTTCATTTTACATTAACGTGCAGTACATTGTAAATAACTGCCAGATATTGAAGGTTATTTTGGAAAAACTGGGCCCCTTTATGATTAAAATAACCCCCCAAAAAAAGAATTACTTATTGTAAATATGTGTTATACTGTTCAAAATTCTAATGTAACACACAGCATCTGTTGTTTGTGTACAGTACTGTACAACTGCAGGGGTTTTTCCTTAATGTTTAATACGCTATTTCATGCAGTAAATTGGAAATAACTTCCAAAGTTATTCTGGAAAAATTGACATTTCGAGGCTTAAAGGTGCATTATGTAATAAATCTAAAGCAACTGGACATAAAATCCTCCTAATATGTCACAGAGACTCAGGAATAATGTTCATATAACAAACTGAACTCACCAACAACAACAGTACAGACAAAATATTTGCATTAAAAAAAAAATCTTTTGCAGACTGCAAATCATGTTTTGGCGTCAGGTGGCGCCACCTACCAATCATTGCAGTCAGTAGAGTCTCAGCTGCCGAATAGCCACGGGGTTGCCAGTTACGTCAGAAAACTAAACCTAAAAGACGGCGGTATTTAGAATTTTAATGTAGTAACTGTTTTTGGCCACATTCTTACATATGGCACCTTTAAAGAGTGTTACAGTGTTAGATAAGGGTGTGCGTTTTAAAGGGACACTGTGTAGTATTTATGGGTTTATATAACCCAAAATCCACTTTTTTATACATATTATGTGCTCCTGCATTGTCTAGTCGCTGTATAATAGTTTTTGTTTCATTTTCGTAGTGTTTCAAAAAGTCATGTAAAATAACATGGTCGCGGGCCGCGGTTGCATAGCCACTGTTAGCAGCGAGACGCCATGTTTCTACGGGAGCCTGTAAGGACAAACGCGAGAGAACAAATCAAGCGTCTCTTTACTTGTAGCGGAAGTCCCGCCTCCTCTCCCTCCGCTTCGTCTGCTACGGCCGCGGTAGCTCCGCCCTCTCCCTCGACCTCACGAACCTCATCTGCTGACACGGAGAAAGACGACGAGGACGACATTTGACCGGCTGCGGATACCGTAGCGCTCAGGGAAGGGAGGGGGTGAGCAGAGGAGCAGTTCTTTGTTGTAAATTTCCGCCTCTCCTCTAGATGGCACTATAAACTACTTACTTCACCTTTAAATGTAAATGAATGAAGCAGCCAAACATTCATATTATCCTTTTTAAAAGAAAGAAAGTGCCATGGGGACGACCGGTAATGTCACCACGGTTACACGCGGTTCAATTTAGCGACCCTTTGTTAAACTCGGTGGTAAATGAGCAGTTTGTGCATATCACATATCACACAAAGTGCCGAGTCATTATTTTCTAAAACGAGTAATAAAGACGTATTAGAAGAAATGAACGCGTTCCCCTGGGTTTGAATCTACTGCAGACAAAAGCGAGATGTTAGAAAAGACGCTTATGCTATACGCTATATTTTGAGTGAACAAAAAAAGTACATTGAGTTTGCTTCGAAATGAAAATGTGCTACATTAACAGAACTGCCACAGGAACAATACTGCGTAAAAAAAGTTGAACAGGGAAACGCTGAGACTCCTTATTTACAAGAAGAAAAAAAAGACTCCTCACATTGCATTTGACTGACATTCTTTTTAATGCCATATGCAACGGCAAAAATGTTTTCACTGCAATGTCGGCGCGGTATTATTTTCCTTCTGTTCCCTCTCACTTCTGAAGTCTCTTTTATCTGCGTCTTTCTGCCATGTCAGGGTTGAGTAAGCAGGAGCAGAGGGAGGAAGGGAGTTTCTCCCGCTGAGCGTTAGCTAAGCCACGAAGCGCTGAATTCTCCTCTCGCTCGTCCTCCTCTGCCTCCTCCTCCTCGCGGCTTTCGTGAGTCCCTGTCGTCTCGCTTTGAAGGACGTGGCTGCGAAAGGGAGCGCCAAGCGTAACGCGGTAACCCCGCAGTACTGTCGCTATAGCGGCCGCGACGTGCTAATTAAACAGTCACAGTAACAACAACACCCAACCACTTTTTACGCAAGCTAACTCAAAGGGCAAGAGTGCTAACCGTCATCCAAACATATGAAAGCATTTTCTCCTTTTTAGCTGAAAACCCCAAACATAAAAGGACAAAAAGTTAGTTTTTTCAGCATCACACTATCTCTTCTATCTAGAGTACATGTTTGAAATGTGCTAGCTTTAACACACCGTGTAGTCACAGTAACAACAACACCAAGCACTTTTACGCAAGCTAACTCGAAGGCAAGAGTGCTAACCCTCCATCCAAACATATCAAAGCTTTTCTCCTTTTTAGTTGACAAACCCAAACAACAAAAGGCCAAAAAGTTAGTGTTTGCAGCAACACTCTGTTGCGCTTCTAACTAGAGTACGTTTGAAATATGCTAGCTTTAACACGGGACCGTACCTATGTTCCCCGGGTCCTATGTTCCCCGCTTTGTATGTGACCGGGGAACATAGGACCCTTTCTCTAACCCTAATACTAACCCTACCCTTTTTCCAAAAAAGGGTCCTATGTTCCCCTGTCACATACAAAGTGGACCTTTTTTGGGGAAAACGGGGAACATAGGACCCGGGGAACATAGGTACGACCCCCTTTAACACACCGTGTAGTCACAGTAACAACAACACCAAGCACTTTTACGCAAGCTAACTCGAAGGCAAGAATGCTAACCCACAATCCAAACATATCAAAGCTTTTCTCCTTTTTAGTTGACAAACCCAAACAACAAAAGGCCAAAAAGTTAGTGTTTGCAGCATCACTCTGTTGCGCTTCTAACTAGAGTATGTTTGAAATATGCTAGCTTTAACACACCGTGTAGTCACAGTAACAACAACACCAAGCACTTTTACGCAAGCTAACTCAAAGGGCAAGAGTGCTAACCCTCCATTCGAACATATGAAAGCATTTTCTCCTTTTTAGCTTAAAAACCCTAACATAAAAGGACAAAAAGTTAGTTTTTTCAGCATCACACTATCTGTTCTATTTAGAGTACATGTTTTGAAATATGCTAGCTTTAACACACCGTGTCGTCACAGTAACAACAACACCATGCACTTTTACGCAAGCTAACTCAAAGGGCAAGAGTGCTAACCCTCCATTCGAACATATGAAAGCATTTTCTCCTTTTTAGCTTAAAAACCCTAACATAAAAGGACAAAAAGTTAGTTTTTTCAGCATCACACTATCTGTTCTATTTAGAGTACATGTTTTGAAATATGCTAGCTTTAACACACCGTGTCGTCACAGTAACAACAACACCATGCACGTTTACGCAAGCTAACTCAAAGGGCAAGAGTGCTAACCCTCCATTCGAACATATGAAAGCATTTTCTCCTTTTTAGCTTAAAAACCCTAACATAAAAGGACAAAAAGTTAGTTTTTTCAGCATCACACTATCTCTTCTATCTAGAGTACATGTTTGAAATGTGCTAGCTTTAACACACCGTGTAGTCACAGTAACAACAACACCATGCACTTTTACGCAAGCTAACTCAAAGGGCAAGAGTGCTATCCCTCCATCCGAACATATGAAAGCATTTTCTCCTTTTTAGCTGAAAAACCCAAACATAAAAGGACAAAAAGTTAGTTTTTTCAGCATCACTCTGTCGCTCTTCTAACTAGAGTACATGTTTGAAATATGCTAGCTTTAACACACTGTGTAGTCACAGTAACAACAACACCAAGCACTTTTACGCGGGGTCGTACCTATGTTCCCCGGGTCCTATGTTCCCCATTTTTTTCCAAAAAAGGTCCTATGTTCCCCACTTTGTATGTGACAGGGGAACATAGGACCCTTTTTTGAAAAAGGGTAGGGTTAGGGTTAGGGTTAGAGAAAGGGTCCTATGTTCCCCGGTCACATACAAAGCGGGGAACATAGGACCCGGGGAACATAGATACGGTCCCCCTTCGAGTTAGCTTGCGTAAAAAGGGGACCGTACCTATGTTCCCCGGGTCCTATGTTCCCCACTTTGTATGTGACAGGGGAACATAGGACCCTTTTTTGAAAAAGGGTAGGGTTAGGGTTAGGGTTAGAGAAAGGGTCCTATGTTCCCCGGTCACATACAAAGCGGGGAACATAGGACCCGGGGAACATAGATACGGTCCCCCTTCGAGTTAGCTTGCGTAAAAAGGGGACCGTACCTATGTTCCCCGGGTCCTATGTTCCCCACTTTGTATGTGACAGGGGAACATAGGACCCTTTTTTGAAAAAGGGTAGGGTTAGGGTTAGGGTTGGAGAAAGGGTCCTATGTTCCCCGGTCACATACAAAGCGGGGAACTTAGGACCCGGGGAACATAGGTACGGTCCCCTTTTTACGCAAGCTAACTCGAAGGGGGACCGTATCTATGTTCCCCGGGTCCTATGTTCCCCGATGGCTGAGGGGCTCGTGCACGTGGTCCTCGGCTCAGCAGCGCGTGAATAGATTACGTGAAGTCTGAGCAGCAGATAATGCGATACAGATAAGAGTCAAACAAATAGACAATAGAGGGGATGTTTCAGATCTCAGAAGGAATTGTGAATGTAATGAGCCTCAGCATTTTTATGTTCCTTAACTTCCCCACGTTGCTGCTGGTTGGTTTCCACGTGGTAGACATGAAAGAGATTCCGACGAAAAAAACACCGCGTCTGTCGTCGCTCGACTGGAAGCGATGCAGTGTGTGTGTTTTCTGACATGTTTGGTATGCTCTGGAAAAGGAGCATACCAAAGCCTGAGTGAGATTGAATAATGACCTCATGCAGCCGCTGTAGTGCATAAGTAACTATCATCACATCATCAGCAAATGTCAAAACCAAGCTGTCTGTTTCACCAAATAAGGACAAAATAAAAGCCTCAGAATGTTTTTTTTTTATGTTGGGTAATCAAAGTTATGGCATGATTAATTATTTAGAGGTTTTTAATTATTTAGAGGTTCATTACTTGTCTGGACTGAAAGTCTGAATGTGGGAAAAACATTCTTTAAATTGACTTTTTTTAGGGGACATATATTCTAACTGATGTCAGGGTTCTAAAACTCAATTAACCTGGAGGTCAATGAGTGTCCAGTCTGGTCAGTAGGGGGCGGTCAAGTGAAAAAAACCAAAAACTAAAAATCGGTTTAAAATGACATCAGGATATCGCAATAATGATATTCAATGTGATATTTCAGAGATTTTCAAAATAAAAGCGTTTGTTTTGATGTGGATTGGTACGTACTTCACAATAAAAACATATTTATGATGCAACAATAATAAAAGAATGACATTTTAACTTGGTGAAAACAACCGAGGGGTCTCCATGTGGTCCATGGACCATGAGTTTGAGACCAAAAATTTTTTTTTTAGCAAAAAAAAAATGATATCACAATATAAAAAATGTACACAATTGTTTTCCGTAATTCAAGATAAACTATTATTTTAAAGTTTTAGCCATTATTCAGACATTTTTTTCCATTTATACTGACACCATGTGCAATTTTACACACAAAACGTGGTTTACAGGTATAAATTCGATTAAAACAAAGGTATATATTTCAACAAATATACTTCATTATATGTTGGTATACTGTAAATACAACTTTCCAGGGATGGAATACATCATTTATCTGATTTAAAGCAGTAAACGCACCACTGAAATGTTTTATATTTCAATATTTGCTCTGCTTCCCTCTGTGTCTTTATTCCGTCAGGTTTCGGATCGTGTGCAACAAGATCATCGCCCACAAGATGTTCGACCACATCGTGTTGGTCATCATCTTCCTCAACTGCATCACGATCGCCATGGAGAGGCCTCGCATCGACCCCACCAGCGCCGTGAGTCGCAAAACGCAAACGCAACACAAGCAACACAAACAGCACAACGATCTCCTCGGCGAAAGCCAGAGTCTCTAAAAACGTACGAGCGCAACCCCGAAAAACTAACGTACGTTTTTTTTTTACGCCCACATGCCCGGGACTTCCTGAGATTTGTGTCGGCGGCTTTTCAAAAACACACAGAAAGTGCAGTTTCTCAGAGCGCAGTGAGCTCGGAGCTGCTCCTTCTTCTCGGTGATGCAGCAGCGTCAGGTGATGTGTGCTACACCACCATCACCGTCCCCTCGCTCAGCGCTGCATACATAAACACAGTAATTATCACCGCTTGATTTTTTTTTTTTTTTCGTGTCTCACTAAACGAGGAGTTCCGTGGATGATTGTAATTGCGGTTTCGGTCTCGCCAGAACGCTCCGTTCTGCTGGTTTTAGCGACTGAAACGCGCAGTAGACGGCGGCGGCGGCGGCGGCGGCGTAATTGATTCGATTATCTGAGGGGCTGACAAACATGGCCGTTGTCCAGGAGAGGAGGCTTTTATTTAGCAAAGAGAAGTCGTCACGGAGGACGGTCTGTGTCGCACTGTTTACAGAAGGATTTGTCTTTTCAACTCTGCACGCATAGATAATGTGGGTACAAGAAAAGCTGAAAATCCAACACTGAGAGAAGTGGAGATTCTTCATGGAATTGAGTGAAAATGTCAACTAATTTGACCAGAATAATTGCAATATTTGTAAAAAAAAAAAAAAAAAAAAGATGGTTGATATGATTTAAAATAGTTCCTAAATGGAAATGTATGGAAAAATATTAGGGCCACATGTAAAAAAATATTTTTGAAAGAAAGTAAAAAAACAACAACAACAACAAAAAACTAGCATGAATTCTGAGATTAAATTTAGAATTCTGAGATTAAAGTTAGATTTTTGAGATTACAATCAGAATTCTGAGATTGAATTTAGAATTCTGAGAAAAAAAGTGTGAATTCTGAGATTAAAATTCTGACATTAAAGTTAGATTTCTGAGAATAAAGTCAGAATTCTGAGATTAAAGTCAGAATTCTGAGATTGAATTTAGAATTCTGAGAAAAAAAGTATGAATTCTGAGATTAAAATTCTGAGATTAAAGTTAGATTTCTCAGAATAAAGTCAGAATTCTGAGATTAAAATTCTGAGAAGTTAGAATTCTGAGATTAAAGTCAGAATTCTGAGATTGAATTTAGAATGGTGAGAAAAAAGTATGAATTCTGAGAATAAAAATCTGAGATTAAAGTCAAAATTCTGAGAAGTGAGAATTTACCTTGTAAAACCCTTTATTGAGGAAAGGGGTTTTAAAGGGTTCTCTTATTTCTAAGAGTGTATTAACCGCTTCATATGTTCATAAATGATCTAAAACTGTGTATCCTACTAATATCAGCACTGGAAGATACTTCAATATTTGTGATATCAGTATCGTCACGTCCCTACAATTTACCAAGGGTGGCCACGTGTGCACTTAAGAGCTAATTATGAATACAGGAAGTGTTTGTGTTTAGTTAACCATTCTGTATTGAAGGTAAAAGACCAAAATTCTCATGTATGTGGTGCGTGAATAAGCTAGTGGAATCGTTTTTTAGTAATTGTTGTCAGCGGCGTGTGACC
Organism: Microchirus variegatus; assembly: GCF_963457635.1. Classification (NCBI taxonomy): domain Eukaryota; kingdom Metazoa; phylum Chordata; class Actinopteri; order Pleuronectiformes; family Soleidae; genus Microchirus; species Microchirus variegatus. The sequence continues at coordinate 21,976,124 of NC_139818.1, forward strand.
GAGCAAACTTAGGCCTCTTAGTCTAAATCATATTTTGGCCTCTCGTCTGGAGCTCGGGCTGAAATACGATAAAGACCTTCAGGGTGATGACGACGACGACGATGATGATGATGATGTGTTGTTGTTGTTGTGGTTCCAGACAGCGGGAATAATCATCGTTTGAAAGTGAGGAGTGAGTGAAAAGTTCAGCTGGGTTGTACTCTACTGGAATTTCAGCTCCAGTCGCAACACAACAAAAGCTCACTATTTCTGGAGTTTGCCGTTCATATGTGAGAAATGCAGCGGGAGAGACCGAGGCTGAGTCAGAAGCATTTTTTTTTTCAGCAGCAGCAGCAACAAAAGAACGAGGTCCAGGTTTGAACTTGAAGGATGGGGAACACTCTCATGTGGGATCATTTGGACATTATCTGACCGCAGAGAGTTGGCGAGAGGCGTTTGTGGACAGTCTGGAGCACGTGTGAGAGCCGTTTTTTAACGAATTAACACGACTTTGTTGATTCTTATTGTCTTTTGAGAGACTACAATCCAAGCCAGGCACGACAGACTTTTCCCTGTTTTCCGACTTGACCCGAGGCTAAAGCTGTCAACGCGAGGTTCTCTCTCTCACTTCTGCCGTCACTGGTCGTTAAACACACGCCGATGAAAGCGGACTCTTGCCGACTTCTGACTTCGGATTTTTTCCGTGTGCTGACCTCAATTCACGGCGTTACTTCTTTTTCGACTCGCTAAGAAAATCTGATTCTGACAGTTTGAGTCGTTGAATATCGTGACGTCTTCCCTGTTCCCACTCGCTAAACTTACGCGGTGCAACGACACACGCGGGTTCATGTATGAAACAGTGATTTTAAGCCTTTAGCACAGTCTTAATTGAACAATCGTCAATTTTTTTTTCAGACGAATAAGTGCAATTTCAACAATATTATTCTTAAGTTTACTGTTACTGATCACCGTGGATCTATAAAGACAAACAAACATTGAGTCACAGGTATCTCAAACTGAAAAATATAGCATTTTATGCTAGCAGGTAGTTTGACACCACCTCCTAGCATACACCGATTCCACCTAAGCCTCAAGAATAAGTGCAATTTCAACAATATTATGCCTTAGTTTACTGTTACTGACCACAGTGTATCCACAAAAGGCACAAACACTGAGTCACAGGTATCTCAAACTGAAAAATATAGCATTTTATGCTAGCACTTTTAGATCTAGTTTTAGTTTGACTACCTGCTAGCATACACCTAAGCTTCAAAATGTCCTTCTGGACTTTTTTGTTACATATTTTAACCAAGAGTTTTATGTTGAATACCAGATTTTGTGTGTTAAATGTGAAATTTGAACAGTATAAAACATATTCAAAGTAACATTTTTTTGAGTTGTATGTACAGGCGTTTTTTCAACTTTCTCCTCTCTGGCGACAAAGGCGCTAATTCGCCGGCTTCCCGCGACAACGCGAGTTAAATTACCGCAATAACCACAAGTTGGCTTTGACGTGCAACTTCTCCACTGTCAGAAACAGTTAGAATTTTTTCCAGATAGCACAAACCGTTGCGTAATTACGGTGACGCCAATTGCGCCAAGTGTGTCGCCTGCGATAATATGCTAAATGTTGAAGGGTTAAAGCTGCACTGGGTTTGCGTTACTCCAATTTTTTATTTCGTTTCACGCTAAATTTTCACCAAACGAACGTAAACGAACGCCGTAAAAAAACAGTTGACCGACGCAGGCGGCGTGACCGCAGAAATTACTTTCTAAATTTTGTTTAAACGTGGCTCAGATATCGGGTTTTCCACACAACTGTGAAAGCTGAGGATTAGCTGGTGAGTAATCTGCGTTCATATAGCTAGTAAAGTGCAGATTTAAGGGGGGGGGGGGACAACTATTGACCCCGGTGCGTTTACTGTCTCGTCTTCTCACTGAGTGCGAGTGTAATTCGACAGCGTAATCGTCGCCGTTGCAGAATTCCAACTACCTCCAATCCTCTTTTTTTTACTCCTTGTTTCCTGTCAGATTAGTTTATAATGAATGAAATCTCGCTCACACGGTCGAGCAACAAATAGCTGCTGTCAGGAACTGGAATTTAAAGTAGTGATGCAACGCACGCGCGCGCGAGGCCGTGGGAAAGGCAGCCACCTCCGCACACTCAGAAACAGGACGGAGAGGGTAAATAAGCAGTCGGTAGCCGGGGTCTTAATTCTTGCCGGGGCGGCTTGTTTTCTCTTCTCAGTCTCTTGTTTTGTTTCTCGGGTAAACAAGGCTCAGAAACATCCCTCCATCCTTTTCCGCTCCACGCCGCGGACACCGCGATGCCTCGTGGGGCCGACGAGGGGAAAACGTGGGAAATACCACGCGTGTCGGGCGAGAAGAGACGAAGAGTCCCGATGGGTTTGGGCGTAAGAGTGCGTTTGAAGTGTAAACGCGAAAATGTACAGGACGTTCCTGTGAGATTTAAAGGCGACAAAATGTATTTAAACCCTCGACGGATCACGATGATCGATGTTGACTCAGTCAGAAGGCTTTAAAAGTAAAACGATAGCGGGGGCCCCCGTAAAATAAAGAAATAAAGTAGCCCAAAATCGGACGCCTTGTTTATCCCCTCCAGTGCGAACAAACACTTCTTTTTTTTTATACAATTGCCTGCCAGCCATCATTAGTGACTGCAATAGAGATGTTTTTTTTTAAAGGGGAAATAGCTCCCTCATACATTATTCAACTAGATCAGTGGAAGAAGAGCAAACACAGTAGAAATAACAACTTTGTGCAAAGTTTTTTTTTTTTTTTTTCCGGATCAGTTCAACTCACTTGTTTCTACTCTCCTCTACTCTGGTCTGATTTTTCCTTTTTCGCAGGAGCGGCTCTTCCTCACGTTGTCCAACTACATCTTCACGGCGATCTTCGTGACGGAGATGACAGTAAAGGTAAGATTTTTCTCACTCGTTCGCCTTCTACCACTTTTATCTCCTGCTGGCGCCCATCTCAGCTGACCTTGGGGGGCGAAAAAGTGGACGTCGCGACCCGGACAGAATGGCCCAATTTTCGAGTCTCTAAATTTTTTGGCCCTAATCCCCCAAAATCTGCGCGTTCTTTCCAAACTCCTTTTCGGACAAAAGTCCGGACACTTCTTGGCAACGTCCTCCAGGGAAGCTATTTTATAACTAAGGACACCACCAGGCTTCTTTCTAAATGAACGAGGGGAACGGAAAGAGACGTAACTTTTACTTTTTTAATTAACGGTCGCCCGGACATAACAACCACATAAATGGAAAACGACAGCAACAGTCAAATCTGATTAAAGACACTTAAAAAGATTGGTACCTTCCTCTCAAACATAATATTTATTCGTCTACTATGCGTTTCATGACCCCCCCCTTTTTCTTTTTTACGACGCAATCCAGAGACGTGATGCCTTTCAATCGAGACTCTACTGTTGATCGGCTTTGGCTCCTCCCATTTTTGGGGGAGTGAACCTCCCTGTTTTTCACTCCCAACTGCCTCTTAATTGATAATTGATAAATACATTATCCCGATTCCAGAGGTGGAAAGTAACGAAATACATTTACTCGAGTTACTGTATTGAATACTTTTTTTTTCGTGTATTTTGTATTTTTTAAGTCCAATTTAAAATCAGGATTTTGTATTTTTACTTGAGTACGTATATTGCTACTACCCTCACACCCCACGCTAAGTAACTTTTACTTAAAGTACATTTCAAACGAGCTACTTTTTACTTCCACTTGAGTAATATTTCATCAAAATATTGGTACTTTTACTTGAGTACAATATTTTAGTACTTTTTTTTTTTACCACCTCTGCCTGATTCGACTGTGATGATGAAGATGATTGGTTTCTGGGAAGAAAGTGTGAAGAAGATGTGCCATTTTTTGGCATTAACCCTTAAATATCTAAGCCTCAAAATAAGCCTTTGCTTTTTTTAACCACTTGCTTTTGCCCATTTTTTAAATATCTGGCAAGTTATTTACAATATACTGCACGTTAAATTAGTGTATTAACAATTTAAAATGAGTTTTATTGACAAAAAAACCACTGCAGTTGTACACAAACACCAGAGTTTGAGTGTTAAATTTGAAGTTTTGTCTCAATGTCCAAAAAAATAGGCCACAAAATTTAAGCTACTGTATATACACAGGTGTTTTTCCAACTCGGTGCTGATTCGCCGGCTTCCTGCAACAGCACGAGGAAAATTATCGCAATAACCGCATGTTGGCTTTGGCCTGCGACTTCTCAGCTTTCAGAGACGGTTGGAATTCCCCCGATAGCACAAATCGTCGCTTAATTACGACAATGCAAAGTCCGCGCTACGCTCGGTTTTAAAGCGGGTCAAAAGTCACTCCGTTCATATCAACTATTTTTCCGTTAAGTAATTGGTAGCTGAGTTTATTTATGTTTTTCTTGCTTCCATTAACCAGCCTCAGACACAGATTGCATCACATTCTTCACCATCGCTTCTCATTTTTATCCCGAGCTTTTGGAAAGAAGAGAAGACGCCGCGCTCACACACATCTGTGTTCACTCACAATATCACCAGAAACCTGAAGCCAGACTCAGGTCTGTCTGATACTCACGTGGGTTGGAATAAAGACACTTTAAGAGTGTGGAGGGTTTGAGACTGTTCTAGCAGACAGTGAACACACACACACACACACACACACACACACACACACACACACACACACACACACACACACACACACACACACACACACACACACACACACACACACACACACACACACACAACACACACACACACATTCTTGTACTTGCTGCATACTGAGGACCAGCATTTCCACTTTATAAATCACCACAATTACAAATATCTACTTCATGAATGACATCTACAAAGAACTACTGGTTGCAGTACCATAAAATGTCTGCAGGTGGAGCCCCAGAGCAAAAAGGGCTGGAAATTTTTTTTGATTTTTTTTTTTCTTGTTCCAAAATTTGACAAAATGTTTCATATTAAAGTATGTTGTTCAAAATTTGAAAAAAAAATTGTTACCCAAAATTTTTGGTCCAAAATTTGACAAAAACGTCATACTATACTATGTCGACCAAATTTTTTAAAAATTTTTACCCAAATTTTTCGGTCCTAAATTTGACAAAAACGTCATATTATACTTTGTCGTGCAACATTTGAACAAATCTTTGACAAAAAGTTTTTGGTCCAAAATTTGACAAAAAAAATTTGGTCCAAAATTTGACAAAAACATTTTGGTCCGAAATTTGACAAAAAACTCATACTATACTATGTCGTCCAAAATTAGAAGAAAAATTTTTTACCCAAAATTTGACAAAAACGTCATATTATACTATGTCGTCCAAAATTAGATTCTTTTTTTTTTTTTTTTACAAATTGAGTATAGCATGTTATAGCAACCTAAGGAAGTGATTTCAATGAAAAAAAGTGAGGACCGGCCAAAATGTCCTCACTTCGTAAAAATGACCTCACTTTGTTGGTTAAAAACCCTCATTGGTCCTCAGTATGCCGCAAGTACAAGAACACACACACACACACACACACACACACACACACACACACACACACACACACACACACACACACACACACACATAACAAAGTCTCGCCAGTTTTCAGGAGGCGCAGCTCTGAATGGAGGTCAGCGCAGGCGGAGGCGAGGAGAGTTCACGGGTGTCACTCATTCCTAGACTTTGTCTCTATTTTTGGTGCCGGTGCAACACAGAAAACACACACACACAGAGAGGGTTACGTTTCAGCTTTAGAAAAAATAAAACATGTCATGAATTCCGATGGGACCGTACCTATGTTCCCCGGGTCCTATGTTCCTGTACCTAATAACCTAGGTACGACCCCATTCCGATTATGGTTTTACTTTAGAATAGCAGCTAAAGCTCCAGCATTTCACCAAAATGTACATATTTTCAGGTTTAAATAGGTCAAATTGTACAATATTATAGAGTTCAGTGTCTTAGAAAGTCGACTTCTTCGGCCTCCATGTTGCCCTGTACCCCATTGTGTCCTCTTCTTCTGTCATTACACTCATGAAACGCTCACATGACGACTGACCAGAAAAAGATGCGCATGACGTCATGTTTTCGTGCCGCGACATCGGAGTCCAGGCACCGTTTACCAGCTAGCTCCGTTAGCTGCATTAGCTCCTTTTAGCTCCGTTAGCGCACCTAGAGTCGAACTGGAGCGGTCTGTTTATAAAACGAAAAGAGCAGCCCACCTGTGTACTGCGTATGTGTGCCTCTGTTTTTAAAGTTTAGCGTTACTTTAGAGACTCATTTTAACAATCCGGAGTCCCGTAAACATGACGTCACGCACGGCTTTTTCCGGTCAGTCGTCATGGAAACGTGCGTTAACGTGCGTTAACGTTGACGCCGTTAAACGCCATTGAAGTGTTAATGTTTGACAGCACTAGAAATAAGGGTTCCAAAAGCGTTCTTCTACAAGGGCTGAGGTTCTACCTGGAACCATTTGTATTTCAAGGGTTCTTGGTAACACTGATGGTGCCAGTAAGAACCGTTTTGATCCAGAGAACACTTTAAAACCCCTTTCCTGAATAATAATTTTAAAAGGGTCCTTGGCAACACTAAGGGTTCCAGATGGAACCTTTATAGAAAGGTTCCACCTCGAACCGAAAAGTGTTCTCCTATGAGGACAAGCCGAAGAACCTTACATGGTTCTAACTTAGCACTTTTATTTCTAAGAGCGTGTGTCCTCCGTCACAACAACCCTTGAACATTTTCAGCTACATTGCCGTATTTTGTGTTTCTGGGACTCTAAAGACTAATTATTTGCCAATTTAGCCGACAATTCAGCACTCTGCGTGGCCGTAAATTGCGCGACGGTTTGTGCTATCGGAGAAATTCCAACAGTTCCTGAAAATTGAGAAATTGCACGTCAAAGGAATTTCACAGTAATTTCACTCGCGCCGTTGCAGGAGGCTGACGAATCAGCGGCTTCGTCACCACGGTGGAGAGAGTTGGGGGAAAAACAGCTGTAACATAGTCTCCATTTTTTGGCCTGACATTGAGACAAAAGTGCTTTTTAAATAAAACATTTTAAGTTGCTAATACACTATTTTAACATATAATAAACTGTAAATAACTGCCAGATATTGCAAAATGGGCACAGCCATTCTATTATATAAAAAAAAAGTCCATACGGTCATTTTGAGGCTTAAAGGTGTTAAAGGTTTAGGAGATATTGTTGGAAAATATGGGGTAAATAAACGATTTGTTTCCTTATTTATATCAAATTTAGCATATTTGTCGTCCAATGTTCTATTCAGGCGAGGTCGAGTACAGTTTGCCGCACAAAGTCATGAATAAACAGAAAGTATCTGGAGTTTATCAGAGACCTGTTTGTTTCCATATAGATGGATTCATCTCTTTGATGATTCCCCCCCCCTCCCTCGCACATTAATCATATACCATCCACTGTTATGCATGGACTTACGTCAGCTAATGGAAATGAACTTCTTTCTTCCTTCCGCCTTCTCTCGTGCTTGTGTTGTTCAGAAATGCATGAGGCAAAAATCACTCTCCTCTCGGCCTGATTGAATGTATTTTTACTCCAAAAAAAAAATATATATATATTTAAAATAAGGTCAGCCGTTCGCTCTATTATTTTCTTAAATGCAAATAAGTTTACGGCCTGAATAAATGATGAGCACCTATGGAATCTGAAACGAGCCGTGCTGCCCCGAGCTCCAGGCACACGAATCGATACGCCGCACGCGAGAGACACCGAGCGTCCAACGGCGTCCCCGGTTAATCGTCGATTCGAAATTTCCCATTCGCGTATTTAGAGTTTTCATTATTTTTTTTACCTCTGTCCAGATCGTGGCGCTGGGCTGGTGCTTCGGCGACAAGTCGTACCTGAGGAGCAGCTGGAACATCCTGGACGGGATGCTGGTGATGATCTCCGTCATCGACATCCTGGTGTCGCTCATCTCCAACTCGAGCCCCAAGATCCTGGGCATGCTGCGCGTGCTGAGGCTGCTGAGGACCCTGAGGCCGCTACGGTAAAGTGGACTCATGAGTGGTGGGGAAATGTTGCAGTACAAACCCTGATCCCAGTATTGGTAATCTCTTAAAGCTGGCCCTAGACCGGACGTTCCAATTAACGCTGTTTTTTTTGGTGTGTATCTGCGTCATTACCTCGTTTATGAAGCCCTGAAGGTTCGTAAACAAACAGTTCAGCTATTCTTGAGAACGTTGTGTTGTGTTGTAATCTCGGGCTCAGCGAGATGTCGGAAAAAAACCCGTTCCCGTTACGTAAACAGCATTTCTAGTATCTTAATATCTGAATATCAGCCAACAATCAGATAAAAATGATCTAAGGCCCCGTCCCAATACCTCCCCTCACCCTCAATTTTTGCCCTAACCCTAAATTGTTCATGTTCTCGTGTAGGGGGGAGCAAGGGGGAGTGTAATTTTTCCCTTATAATCAGGGAAATTATAAAGGATAAGGCTTAAAACAAAGTGGAAGATGAAATTGCCCATGATGCTTTGCGAATTCAGCGAGCCGGCTGATGTTTTTCAACAAAGATGGCGGCCACATCTGCAGAGGAACAATTTTTTTTGCAAAATAAGCGCGTTACAATGTCGAAATGTGTCGGAATATGTTGGTTTGACATACATCCAAAGGACCGTTGAGCTTTGAACGCTAATGTCAGAAAATTACTCACACGCTAGCTGCTAGCTGATCCGGGCACTAGTCCGGGCACATCCAGTTGCGTACATTGAACCGCAGAAGAAGAATAACGTACGTTGTGGAGGTGTTTAACTTGCGACAGTGTCTTCTGACTCTGGGTCTGACTCCGGGTCAAGATCGTAAAAGGGACTGCGGGTGGGGAGTCGTGAAGAAGCTATTTTTAATGAGTAGCAGTGCATCCATCGTTCCAGAGGGGGGAGCTGCGCTTCTGAGAGCGGGTGTGCTGATTACGTCACTTCCGGGTATCGGCCAATCACAACACACTCTGTCTTCCGGGGTCTGAGATTTCGGTCTGAAACACCGTGGCTGAAGAGAGCTTCAGTGAGGGGAGATTTATATCTGCTTGTTTCCAGCAACTAGGAGGTTTTTGACCATAAAAACAAGTGAATTAACTCACATATATGTGCGATAGGACCACTCTATGGGAGAAATAATTTACCAAACTGGTGATAAAAAGGCAGTAAATCACAAATTTGGAGATTGCTTTTTACTCGTATCTCTCTCGCAGATTAAAGGAATATTCTATTTCATTGCAAAAGTCCTTTATTTCCGGCATCAAACTCATCCTTGAGAGCGTGGCTTCGCGTGGCTCGACTTGGCTCGCGGTCACATGCCCCTTTTTCGTTGTCTCATCTCATGAAGGGGAGCTCTTGAGGCTTTGTCCTCTCTTGAATATTTATCGCAGCTCTACAGACGGAGCCCGAGAATCAAATATTCACTTTCATGCTTGCCAATTTTACCCACTAAAGACCTCTTTTTTCATTCTTCACGATCCTCCTCTTTTTTTCTTCATTGTTGCCTTTCACCCCTGACTTCAAAGTTAAATCAAAAAGACGCGTTTTAAGCCAGAAATCACCTTTTTTTTTTTTTTTTTTTTTGCTATTCTCCAAGTCTTCTCTTGATATATAGATAGATAAGTTGTTTGTGCACTGCTACCAGAGCCGCTCGCCTTGAATTATCCCACGGGAGCGATTGAAAAAGCCTCCATTATGGTGGTCCATTTATAGCTAAAGACACAAAATGGGTGCTTTAACTTCACTTTCTCTTGTTTTTCCTTGTTTTATCACGGCAGAAAACAAATGTCTGGCATCGATTTCATACTTTCCTTTATTGTCATATTCACGCTGCACCGATGGCATTTTCACGGCTCATTTACGCAATACGATTAGAGACGAAGCAGGATTCCGCTGAATGTATGTGTTTATGAGTACGTGTTTACAGTGAAGGAAAAAAAACAATGCGTTGATGAGGTTCGGCTCATGTTTTTTTTAGCCTTGTTATGGAAGTGTTTTTTAAATGTCAGCAATTATCTGGTATTCATTGTGTTATTTCAACCAACGAAGAGTCGTATTTACCACTTTTTGCACCCGTGACTTTTCTGCATACTCGCATATTTCCGTAGTTAGTCTTATATGAGGGTCCGCGTCAGTCTAGAGCCGTGTTTTCCGTCATGGTACAGTTACGTTTTTGGTACAGCACGCTATGGTTTGGAACGGTAAAGTCCTGGGTCAGGCTTGCATTTCAACTGAGAACGGTACCTTTACTTGACACAAAAGACAACAAAGGAGGACATCCAGCAGCTCGTTTTTAGGAGAATAAACGGTGGGCATTGAAGAAACAGCGTTTCGAAAGGGTGTGATGATTTTCCTGTCGCCCCAATCAGCTGGCTATCTGGCCTCTAGCGCCACCTTTACCATACTGTATCATTACTCCGGTAACCCAATGGGAAGGCTACAGAAAAATGGAACATGGGGCGATTATTATTTTGGTTCGGTTCCTTATGGAAACGCAAAAAAATAGGGTTGATCTCACGATTCTATTAAGTAGTAGTGATTTCTCACATTTGGTTCACCCTCTTTTGTGTTTCCCTGGGATTTATTTTAGTGATTTATTTAACATTTGATCATTTTTACCAGGACGTCCCTTGAGTTTAAATCTCTTTTTTTTGAGCGAGATCAATACAATCGGTACAATAAAAGTACATATATACTTTCCTTTAGACCAGTTTAAGAATAGCATAGCATCAAGTGGTAGAAAATGAACCAATGAAGGGATACTTTGAGCACTGAGTTTTGCTCGTGCGGTTGCCGGTTTGGCTCCTGTTACATGAAACTCGGAAGTGGAACCGAAATGTGATATTTGAGAACGAACTCGGCGTCTCTGGAGGGGATTTTTCTAATCAGATTCCGGGCGACTGTGACAAACAGCGCACTTAAAAACACCCCCACCCCGTACCTTGAATCTCCCTCAAGTTGCACACACACTGTCCTAGTTAATCCCTGCAGGGCAGCGGCGGGATGAGTTCTGTATTAATGTCGAGCAGGAAGGGTTTTAAAGTCAGATTAGAAAATGTGCAGCAATTACAAGAGAGGAAAATATGGGAGTTTAGTGGAAATATTCTCGTGAGCAAAGGTCAGCCGTTTCTTCGAAGACGAAGGCAGAGGAAGAAATAAGATTAGGACGGGAGGGAAGAGGGTGAGTGAGGAGAAGAAAGAGGAAATTACGGTTCTTGGCATCTTGGCTTTCTCCTCCTCGGCGGCTGCAGACGAGTTATAGGAAAGCAAGACTGTAAAATCACTTTTTACGGCGCTAACTCACTTTCAATCCGAGGAGGGAGGAGCGCGGCGTTAGAGAGGCGGCCGCCGCATATCAAGCCAATAGTCCTGGGTGTTCAATTTATGTTTGGTGAATCCACTGCCACTTACAAATACGTAGAAGATAATTTAACAGCACCTACCTTAGTTAACTTTGACGTTTGAAGTTTCTTTGTCAGTCTGATATAAAGATGCCAGAGGGAAGTATAGGCATAAGACAGAGTTCTGGTTACTTTGAGACAAAGGAAAACATGGATATTCTTAGACATTTGGAGCAGTTGAATTTATTCCATCACTCGCGTCTCCACAGCAACAGCGAGGCTCCTTGCACACGGCGTAGCGTCGTCTCTGTGAGGATGCTGCGCAAGCGTTTTTTACTTTACATTCACACTGAAATGAGAGTCCATTCAATCTGCTGTTTCACGCACATGTAAACGATCCCCGCTCTGTTTCCATTCACTCGCCCTACACGGCTGCTTGTGGATGTGATACTATGAATCTAGCCTTGGGTCTGTAGCATGTTCACTGTCCCACTTAAGCATTTAGCATACTGGCCTTTTCACATGAACGCAGACACATTCCCCTCAGACGTACACCATCTCTTGCATCTTCAATGATCCATTTGCCCTGATGCACTTTGACAGTGAGCTGACTTTCTTCTCCAAAACAAAAAGTATCTCGGAATGACTTGAAATTTACCATCATAATAGTCGGCATCGCCCTGAACAAGGATCCGTTGAAAATATTTCCAAAGCTCTTAAGGAATAATTTTAATGAATTTTTGAAATTCAGGAAATCATCCATTGCCCTGATGCACTTTACAAAAAGTATCTCGGAATGACTTGAAATTTACCATCAGAATAGTCACCATCGCCCTGAACAAGGATCCGTTGAAAATATTTGCAAACCTCTTAAGCAATAATTTTAACGAATTTTTGAAATTCAAGAAATATCCATTTGTCCTGATGCACTTTGACAGTGAGCTGAGTTTCTTCACAAAAACAAAAAGTATCTCGGAATGACTTGAAATTCACCATCAAAATAGTTGGCATCGCCCTGAACAAGGATCCGTTGAAAATATTTGCAAAGCTCTTAAGGAATATTTTTAATGAATTTTTGAAATTCAGGAAATGATCCATTTGTCCTGATGCACTTTGACAGTGAGCTGACTTTCTTCACAAAAACAAAAAGTATCTCCGAATGACTTGAAATGTACCATCGTTATAGTCGACATCGCCCTGTACAAGGATCCGTTGAAAATATTTGCAAATCTCTTAAGGAATAATTTTAATGAATTTTTGAAATTCAGGAAATGATCCGTTTGCCCTGATGCACTTTGACAGTGAGCTGACTTTCGTCACAAAAACAAAAAATATCTCGGAATGACTCGGAATTTACCATCAGAATAGTCGGCATCGCCCTGAACAAGGATCCGTTGAAAATATTTGCAAAGCTCTTAAGGAATAATTTTAATGAATTTTTGAAATTCAGGAAATGATCCATTTGCCCTGATGCACTTTGACAGTGAGCTGAGTTTCTTCACAAAAACAAAAAGTATCTCGGAATTACTTAAAATTTACCATCAGAATAGTCAGCATCGCCCTGAACAAGGATCCGTTGAAAATATTTGCAAACCTCTTAAGGAACAATTTTAACGAATTTTTGAAATTCAAGAAATGATCCATTTGCCCTGATGCACTTTGACAGTGAGCTGACTTTCGTCACAAAAACAAAAAGTATTTTGGAATGACTTGAAATTTACCATCATTATAATCTGCATCGCCCTGAACAAGGATCCTTTGAAAATATTTGCAAAGCTCTTAAGGAATAATTTTTATGAATTTTTGAAATTCAGGAAATGATCCATTTTCCCTGATGCACTTTGACAGTGAGCTGACTTTCTTCACAAAAACATAAAGTATCTCGGAATGACTTGAAATTCACCATCATAATAGTCGGCATCACCCTGAACAAGGATCCGTTGAAAATATTTGCAAACCTCTTAAGGAATAATTTTAATGAATTTTTGAAATTCAGGAAATCATCCATTTGTCTTGAGGCACTTTGACAGTGAGCTGACTTTCTTCACAAAAACAAAAAGTATCTCGGAATGACTTGAAATTTACCATGATAATAGTCGGCATCACCCTGAACAAGGATCCGTTGAAAATATTTGCAAACCTCTCAAGGAATAATTTTAACAAATTTTTGAAGATCAGGAAATGATCCATTTGCCCTGATGCACTTTGACAGTGAGCTGACTTTCTTCTCAAAAACAAAAAGTATCTCGGAATAACTTAAAATTTACCATCATAATAGTCGGCATCACCCTGAACAAGGATGCGTTGAAAATATTTGCAAACCTCTTAAGGAATAATTTTAATGAATTTTTGAAATTCAGGAAATGATCCGTTTGCCCTGATGCACATTGACAGTGAGCTGATTTTAGTCTCAAAAACAAAAAGTATCTCAGAATGACTTGAAATTTACCATCATAATAATCGGCATCGCCCTGAACAAGGATCCGTTGAAAATATTTGCAAACCTCTTAAGGAATAATTTTAATGAATTTTTGAAATTCAGGAAATGATCCGTTTGCCCTGATGCACTTTGACAGTGAGCTGACTTTCTTCACAAAAACTAAAAGTATCTCGGAATGACTTGAAATTCACCATCATAATAGTCGGCATTGCTCTGAACAAGGATCCGTTGAAAATATTTGCAAACCTCTTAAGGAATAATTTTAACGAATTTTTGAAAATCAGGAAATGATCCGTTTGCCCTGATGCACTTTGACAGTGAGCTGAGTTTAGTCTCAAAAACAAAAAGTATCTCGGAATGACTTAAAATTTACCATCATAGTAGTCGGCATCGCCGATAAAGAAAATGATCCATTTGACCTGCTAAAATGTCCTCAAAAGAATGGATTTGAACCAAAATTGTGTCCTTGTGTCATCAAACGGCTCCAAAATATACACCAGAGTAACTCCATCACCCATCAGTGTGTCCATAACACTCTATGCCACACACACACACCAGGACTCCGACCAACAGGTCCGTTCATTGATAACGCCCCTCCCCTTCATATTTTGACCCCTGTCAGCTCGGCCTCTCGGCTCATCTATCACTCGGTGATGTAATTACCCGGAGGCCTCTCTCTGCTGTCGCTTTCCATTTCTTCCCCTTCGTCCCCACTTTTGCTTGTGAAGATGCCGACGGTGGCCAAACGAACTCGGCACATTCGCGGTAATTGCTCATTCTTGAAGATTATCGTTCGTGCGACACGTTCACTCGCTGACCCGCGCCGGTCACGATTCTCCTAAATTGAGCGGCGGCTCCGAGATTAATGAGTGGGGACGTTTGACAGCTGGAGAGGAAGTTAAACAAAAAATAAGAAGTATACAGTATATTCCTGCAACCTCCCAGTCCTATTTCCTATTTCTTTCTCGCAGCATTTCTTAATTATATCCAATGTTTGCACTGGGGGAACACGGCGGCTGCCGCTTATTGCCCTACTTGTTGTTCTCTCTCTCACTCTCTCCTCGGTGTAAAGGATCTGCCGGTGCAGTGGAGCTCATCTGTGCAGGTGTTCAGCACTCTCCGTCCTGTAGCACCAAAAACAAGGGCAGACTGGATAAGACGAAGAGACGAGCACTAACTTTGTCCGTTTCGGCTCCTCCTCCTCCTCCTCCTCCTCCTCCTCGTTCTACCGCATTTTCATCGTATGCAAATAAACATGCATGTTTGTGTCCTTTCATCATCGGAGTGCGTCGACTCATAATAAGAGGCTCGTCTCTGCTTTGTTGTCGTCTTAATAAGCCTCAAACTCGATGGATGGAGGTTGTTGAATATGTGAATGCAGAAATGGGTGGATGTGGAAACACACGTGTGTGATTTTCTCCTTTCATAGAATAGAACAGATCTTTATGTCATTGTTCTGAAAAGACAATGAAACCACGTTTAAAAAAAAATAAAAAATAATTACAGAAAGATAAAAACGATCACAGTGTTATCATCGATTACACTAATAACTGAAATTAAACGAGACATCTGCAGCTGTTTGTCACCGTTTTTGTTGAGATTCAACTCAAATCTGTCACGCACGCCTATGCAGCTGTTGCCCACTAGCACCTCCTGTAGGCCAACAGCAGCACTACATACACTCCAAGACGGTTTTCTTCAGCAGAACCTCAAGAGAGAGGAGGCAGCGAGCTCCAGAGCCTCCATAAGCTCGTTATTCCCCCCGATCAGTGTTATTGATCGGTGGGATTGGCTCCTTATTATCTCATGTCTTTCTCTTTAATGTGCTATTGACTCTTTATTCACTCAACTGTCAACTCACGGGGGTTTAAAACTGTGCAATTCAGACAAATAGACCCCGGCAGATTATCACTTCGACAGCCCTTTTTTGACTGTGTCGCCTCTTTTCCCTATCATCATCATCATCTTCGTCTTATTGATTGCGGCGTGCGTGTTGCGTTCAGGGTCGCTCGTGCATGGTTTCCGTGGGATCTTGTGTGTTTTTCCCCCAGCGCGGATGCTCAGTCGCCGTGCCGCTCGGTGCCAGGTCTCACGCTGACACTAATTAAACATGCTAATCAGTCCATTGGCTTAATTAGATGTGTCTGTTTCCTTGACGGGGGAGGAATTTAAGGAAGCTGAAAGAGAGCGGGAAATGAATGAAAGCGCACAAATTGGTGCACGTTTTACCAGCTGTAGTAAACAGAGCAAATCAAGGGAAATACATGTGGTGGATGTAGAGGTTATAGAGCGCCGCAGGCATCGATGTGCCCAACTCACACACATACACACAGCACTAACGTCCCCGTTATACGCCATGTGTTACAGGGTGATCAGCAGAGCCCCGGGGCTGAAACTGGTGGTGGAGACCCTGATGTCATCACTGAAGCCCATCGGCAACATCGTGGTCATCTGCTGCGCCTTCTTCATCATCTTTGGCATCTTGGGAGTGCAGGTGAGGAGTCAAATTTGACATTTGACGAATACCCTCAGTTCAGTCTGATAACGCAGCAGAGCTTTTTTCCACATCATTACTTATACATTAGCACTCTTGCACTCGTTAGCCACATTATGAGGTGGAGTGGACACTTAATAAAGTGGCACGCTGTGTGGTCTACATCTGCTCCTGGGTTCTTAGATGCTCCTCTACATGTCTTTTGATTGTTATTTGAGTTCCTGTTGCCTGTCTATCATTCTCCTTTGACCTCTGAATCTCTTGGACTGAGGCATTTTTCTGCCACTCAGTGGATATTTTCTCTTTTTTTTTTTACAACCATGAAGATGGTAGAGCATGGAAATACGAGTAGATCACAAGCTTCTGAAATTCTCACACCAGCCTCCCTGACGATCGTGCCACGTTTTAAAGGTACAATATGTAGTATTTATGGGTTTATATGACCCAAAATCCACTTTTTTATACATATTATGTGCTCCTGCATTGTCTAGTCGCTGTATAATAGTTTTTGTTTCATTTTCGTAGTGTTTTAAAAAGTCATGTAAAATAACATGACCGCGGACCTCGGTTTCATAGCCACTGTTAGCAGCGAGACGCCATGTTTCTACCGGAGCCTGTAAGGACAAACGCGAGAGAACAAAACAAGCGTCTCTTTACTTGTAGCTGAAGTCCCGCCTCCTCTCTCTCCGATTCGTCTGCTACGGCCGCGGTAGCTCGCCCTCTCCCTCGCCTCACAAACTTCATCTGCTGACACGGAGAAAGACGACGAGGACGACATTTGACCGGCTGAGGATACCGTATCGCTCAGGGAAGGGAGGGGGTGAGCAGAGCAGCAGGTCTTTGTTGTAAATGTCAGCCTCTCCTCTAGATGGCACTATAAACTACTTATTTCCCCTTTAAAGCTTGAGGGTCGGGTTTTAACTCCAGCAGGTTGTCTCGGGTTGAACCATATCGCCATCCCTTAATATATTGAGTTACAAAATAAGAGAGTCAAGGTTGAGATGGTTTGTTCCGGTGCAGGAGGGAAGTGAACGTATTGGACCAAAGGTTGTTGAAGATGGAGCAGGAGAACAAGAGGAAGACCACAGAGAAGGTCCATGGATGTTGTGAAGGAGGACATGAGGACAGTCGGTGTGACCGAAGAGGACACAAGGGAGAGGACATAATGGAGGCAGATGATCTGCTGAAAGAAGAAGAAGAAGAATTCCAGGAAACGTCTAGCAAATTGAAATGTAAATGCAAACAAGCCGAAGGTTTTTCTCAAAGTTTTGAAACCTGTGACCTGAAGCAGTGAGGTCTTGTTGACCGGACTCATGGTAGACAGCAAAATATCAGCTCGACAGTAAGTCGAGATGCTGGTTAAAGGCCCGAAGATGATGTTGGAAACGGCTGCGAATGATGAACCCGAGTCTTGGGCAAATTTGAAAGAACCGGAGCTCGAATCCGGCCGTCGTGGAGATGGGGACAAACTGGAGATAAACAAGAAACGCCAGGACAACGAAAAACCATCAGAAGCAGAAGGTTCTGGAGAGACTCCGTTAAAATGGGAAAGTGGTTGAGGTTAAAAGCCAACAATATAAAGTTGAATGTTAAAAACATATCTGCTCTTTCTCCAGCTCTTCAAGGGGAAGTTCTTCTTCTGTCAAGGTCTAGAACATCACGTGAGGAACATCACCAACAGGTCAGACTGTGCGCAGGCCAACTACAAATGGATCAGACACAAGTACAACTTTGACAACCTCGGACAGGTACGGCCTCAAAATTGCTTCGCAGCTACAAAGAACTGTTTGAATGTGAATATTTGCACGACCTTTATTTGTCTTTTTTTCCGTTCTGTCTCAGGCCTTAATGTCTCTGTTTGTTCTGGCGTCAAAAGACGGCTGGGTGGACATCATGTATAACGGACTGGATGCCGTAGGAGTGGACAAACAGGTAGCGCTCTGTTGACCTCAGTATACGCACAACCCGTGCAAAATACCTCCGAATATCCCTAAAAATCCTCCGTTCCTCTCCATGTTCCAGCCAGAATTGAACTACAACCCGTGGATGCTGCTCTACTTCATCTCCTTCCTGCTGATCGTGGCCTTCTTCGTGCTCAACATGTTCGTGGGCGTGGTGGTGGAGAACTTCCACAAGTGCCGGCGCCACCAGGAGGCCGAGGAGGCCAAGCTCAGGGAGGCGAAGAGATTGAAACGCAGGGAGAAAAAGAGACGGAGTAAGGAGAAGGAGCTGGCTGGTCGGTAGTCTTTCCACATCTTTCTGAGTCCTGCTTGATTTGAGCCTGAGCCTTTTTTTCATTTTATTTTTGCTTCTTGAGTTGGTTTGGCCGAAATCTGAGTAAAAAAAAAAACTCAGTTAGTGACAGCAGTGCCGACGATTATCGCTACTCTGCGGTAGAACCCTCCCCCTTTCCCTTTCGAGTATCTTTATTTCAGTAGCCATTTGGCTCGATTTTGTTGAAGTCCAGTGGTCACCTGCTTTGACTCTGCAGACTTGCAAAGACTCTTCTTCAACTCCATCATCCATCACGTTTGGTGTTGAGAAAAGCTTCCTGCAGAGCGAGGATAGCTGACCGCTGGTGTTAGCCCCACCCCCCCACCCCCACCCCTCCTCCCTTACCTTTGCCTGGTCTTCCGTAGACGCCGTGCTTGGGTTAGCCCTTGGGAGCATGCCCGGTCAGTGCTGACAGATGGGGACTTGCATGGTGTTGGTTGGGGGTATACAGAGCTAGAGAGAGGGGGACTTGTTGATGATTTAATTGCGCCCCCCCCCCGATCAAAAAAAAAGGAGATGACCCCCCCTCCCTTCCTCTCTTCTGCATGTGTGTACAGCCGCAGGGGCAGGGATTGACCCAAATCTGGAAGTAGGGTTTCCCCTGTAGTTTAAACTCAGTTGGCTTGTAGGAGTGATATGGAATTCCCAGTTTGTCCCCCCCTCCCCTCCGGCTGTATCGTAGTTGATGACAAACTGCTTGGTTTGTTTTTATTTTTTGGTTTGTTAATTCTTTCCACTGCCTCCTACGACCAAAAACACCAGCACAAACATCTGATAGTATTCCCCCGTCTGCAAAAATTTGGTGTCTAACTATTGTTTTTTTTACATATCCCAAAGGAGCAGTGGACGATCTTTAAGCTCAAATTAAGTTATTTTTTAATATATATATATATATATGGAAACTTTATCCAGTAACCTGATATGTTTTCGCCCGAGCTCTTGAGAAAATACACATAGATGTTGAACTTCCTTTTTCAGGAGGACCGATGGAGGAAAACCCCTTAGACCCTTGCACACTAACACAAAGAGGCATTTCCCAAGTCCATTCCCCGAAGGTTTTTTGTTATTTCCTTCCCTGATTTTTGTTGGCTTGTCGCTTTGGAAACCTTTTTTTAAGATGAAAACAGGGCTTTACGTTGGTTGAGAGGCAAGAATGCGCACTGGTGCAGAATATACCGAAAGTTTCTACGATGGATCTGGCGAATGTTTGCTTGGGTGTCGGAAGGTTTCGGGTTGAGAGCCGACGGCTTGTTTGTCGCTACGAAAAAACCAAAAGAGCAAGTGTTTTATCAAAGTACTGGACTCAGAATTACTGGAAAGACAAAACACAGGGACACAAACCAGCTGAAACTTTGATCGCTTCCTTCTGGCCTTACTCCGTCCCTCTTTCCCTCTTTCTTTCTCTTTGACTCTCCCCTGTTTCTAACCCTCTGCCCGTCCTGCCTTGCTTTCTTTCTGCCTCTCCCTGACTAACACAGTCTCATTCCTCTAGATTTAATGGTTCCGGGGGTGAGTTGGGCCCTTTCTGACGGCACATTAAAAGGTACAGAGTTTCTAGCATGATCTGTGTGTCCCTTTTTAAACCTACCCACCACCACCACCACCGACCACGAACCACCCACCATGGTGGCTAGACTTCTCAGTTTTCAGTGATCACGGGAGGTAGGGCCCCATCCCGCGTCCCCCCGCCCCCCTGCCTCTCTCCCATCAGCACTCGGTCCGCTGGACATTGCTGTTACTTGTTTTCTCTGTCGTGGCTTTGTCCTTCACAGCTCTTCCACACCGTCCGCGATCCATCCACAGCACCACTGCACCACTGCACCACCACAACAACAGGAGAAGAAGGCTTTGGTATAGTTCAGTTGGCAGATAAAAAAGAGATGGAGATGAGGTGAGGCAGGTGTTATGCACCAAGGAGCAAGCAACTCGCCTCAAGGTAGAGGATTCCCCGAGCAATCGTTTTCCTTGCAGATAAGGACGCTGTTGTCATGTTGCAGTGGGAACATGGTGAATTTACTGCTACGGGTGTCACAGGACATGGGTAATAGAGGTTTTAGACGGGTTGTAAAGATGAAATTACGAGACACAACAGAGCTTTGAGCTATGCATTTGAACACTAGGGCAATAGGCTACATGCACAATGGATCCTCCGCTGAGCAACCGTGGCTTCCCGTACGCTGGGCTGCTTCCAGTAGATCGTGTTGTCGTTGTTATTTTCACGGAGACGCTTGTGAAGTGCTAAGTCGTAGAGTCAATTTTATTCATAGAATTAGTGGATTTCGGGGCATCCGATACAGATGGGAGGAGACCCAGAGGAAGACCCAGGACACGCTGGAGTGACTACGTCACTCGGCTGGCCTGGGAACGCCTTGGGGTCCCCCCGGAGGAGCTGGAGGAAGTGTCCTGCGAGAGGGAGGTCTGGGCATCCCTTCTTAGACTGCTGCCCCCGCGACCCGGCCCCGGATAAGCGGAAGAAAATGGATGGATGGATGGATGGATAGTGGATTTCGGATACAAGAGAGACAGTTATCGTATCAAAAAGTCAGAAACGGCAGCCCTACATTGCTGTGTACCGCTTTGTACAAATTTGGCCTGGTACAATAGTGTGATAAACTTTCATAGGTTACAAAGCGGTGCACAACAATGTCCACGACTTAGCCCTTCACTAGCGTCACGGAAAGCCACGGTTGCTAGGCTGAAGTTCTATTGTGCATGTAGCCTATTACAGCATGTGGTCCTGTAATTGAGATTGAGACATTCAGTCCCTTCCTTTATGGCGCTTTGCTGTTATACAGTTCTAGCACTACTCGGCTCGGCTCTACTCGAGATAGTACCTGGTACCTGTTGCTTTTTTTTAGTACCTGACTTGGCAAACTGAGCCAATGCTAAAATGTCAACAGATTGCTGTGATTGGTCAGAGAGTATCGTGCAACGCAAGAATCTCAACCGAACAATACCGAACTGTAGATCAGTCAAAAAGACTTAGAAATGCTGAAAACATCTCCAACATTTAGCAAGGAAATGTCTAAAATCTCAGTATTTACCAGAGGAGTCTGGGGTATTTAGCGACGGTACTAGCAAAGGCCGGCGATCGTGAGCTGAATCACAACCCGTTTAGTCACATTTCAGTTCAGTGACTGCGTCGGACGGAGTTTTTTTTCTTTTGAACTAATCTTTTTAATGAACCGATTCTAATGATTCTGTTACACTGAAAACAACTGCTCTGCCCGTTACTATTTTTTTCTGTATTTGTGGCACATATAAAACAACGTCACAGCAGTTTAGCGCTAACATGCCTCATACCAAACGAGTAAAACACTTTAAAATTAGTTGCGTAGAACCGAGTAGTGCTAGAACTGTATAATGGAAAAGCTCAATTTGTCTGAATAAGAAGTTGGTAGTGTCTGTGGGAGACTCTCTGAAGGTAGCATCCTGGTTTAGCATGTTAGCATGCTAAGATTTTACAATCACCACGAGGAATTATGCTCAGCCTTGTCATGTAATAAGACAATACTTTTTAGATTTGACTCATCATTTCAGCTACTTCTGTTGTAGATTCAAGCCACGGTCATTGAAAACTTTGTTGAAAAAGTTGTGCTGGAGGTGCTATTATGAATGAATAGCTTTTTTTTTTTTTTTTCCTTTTTCGTTTGCTAACTTCCTCCGATACCGTCTTACATGAAAGGTCACCGACTTCCATTAAAGAACATTACGCCCAAAGACACCCAGTGAAGAACATTCTGTTATTTTCCCACCGAGGCAAGACGGCGGCTAGCGCCAAAGTATGAAAATTACAATCGGAGTGAATTAAACGGCAACTCGACTCGATCAGACACACTCAGTCTTCACAGCTCAGGCTCAGGGAGGCTCGTTTCAAATCGTTTAGTTAAGTTGAAAATCTATTTCAAGACTATCTCTGTGTGTATCATAAGGATGCCTTCATTGAATCATGATCCAAAATAGACTTTTTTATAAAGGCTCAAACTGCTTATATTCATCTCCTAGACCGAATAGCACCGTGAACAAAGGTCACAGCAGGACAAGTTTGTTATTAAGAGCGACCGCGGCCCGAGTTGTTAACAGCAGTCGACTCACGCTGGGGCGTCGAGGTGATAGAAATGTTTGACCGCTCGGAACGGTTCGCTGGCAAACGCGCTCGAGTCGTCGCTAATGTGTAGTTTCCATGGCAGCGCGGTCGCGGGTATCGATGGGAGGGTGGGGGGGCGGGGGGGCTGATTGCTGAAGAGGTACGTCGCATAACAATGACCCTTCCAGCGGACTGTGCGTTATTAAACTTTCGAGAGCGAGTCTTCCCCCCCCCCCCCCCATGTTCGTGCACGCGTTAGCTGGGTTTAATGCGTGTTAAATGGGGGCACATTCGGAGACGGGAAGTGTGCGTTGTGCACCTTTCGCGAGGCAGCAGATGGCTGCGGAACAGGTTGTAAAATATGCAGGAGCAGCTCTCGCTCCTCACTCTCGGATGACTGTGTGAGAGGAGGGAGACGCGGCATTATCGCCCTTTCTGGTAGTTCGTGCCAAGAGCATCAAAATAAAAGACATGCCGTAGCATCCGCACAGCGTGGTACGTGTGCATTAGTGTTTTGGCGATCACGTCTCAGAGAATGTGGGTGTGTGGACTTATCGTCAGCTCGCACTGCACCGGAAGCAGAGGAAAAGGAGGAGGAGATGAACAAAGAGAGAGGAGATGATGATGATGATGATGATGCAGGAGGCGCTTTAGGATTTTTAGAGGAGGTAGAGAGGTGGTAAGGTTTACGCAAGTAACCACGATTGAATTGTGAACTCGGTGTCTCTGTGAGGACCAGAGATAGATTAGATGTGTGGAAGTGTAAAAGAAAAGTGCTGAGAAGAAGAAGAAGAAGAAGAAGAAACAAACAGAGGTAGACACTGTGACACTCAGCGGCCGAACTTCTCCCTCAGGGTCAATCCGAAGTGTCTCCTTGTCTGAAGTGACTTGCGTCAGCTTGTAGTAGCGGACGCATCACGCGAGGCTGCAGTGCACGCGACGTGCGCTGCAAATTTTGGATATCGCTTCGTGTGACAGACGGCAGCACGTATCAGGGTAATGATGCTCGCGACTTGTCTATTGGCTGCGGTGCAGAGCAGTGACGAGGCAGCAGAGGCAGCACGGACGATGAATAACTCTTCGGTGATTTATCTGAGCGAAAACTGATCGCCGTTGACTAAAGTCACCTTTTGATTTTCTAAAGTGGTGTCCATAATTCTCGTGATTCGGGGGAATGTCGACGACGCAAAACAGCTTAAAAAACATTGGACAGATTAAATGAAGTAGGTGTTTCGTGATATATCGACGTCCTTCCTCGTGTAACAGGATAATCGATATGTCGGGGCAAATATTGACGCTCTAACGCACGTGTCAAACTCAAGGCCCGGGGGCCAGATGTGGCCCGCCACGTCATTTTATGTGGCCCGCGAGTGATTAATCGAGTCTTCAAAATCTGTGTTAAAATAGGTCTTTGCTGCTTGAAGGCGTGCGTTGACCATTAACTACATTTCCCACAATGCATGGCGATTGCGTTACCCCCAAAGTGACGGCTACGTCATGCAACGAATGAAATTGACTAAGTAATAAATACAGAAAGTTATTTAGCAATATTTCCCGGAATATTTACCTTTATTTTACATTATATTTGGTTACAGAAGGTTACATGAGTTTGACACCCCTGCTCTAAAGTAAAGGGTCCCTGACTACGTCATGTCTCCTCACGGTGGCGCTGCTCAACGGAATAAGGGGAGGTTCACCGGTCGAAGAAGAGCAAGCTTACAGCGGGATAATTTCGGAGAAAGCTACGTTAAGAGATGCCCCATCCATGTTCAATACATAGACGTACGTTTTAACGATATGTGATCGTCTTGCCGTTAACGTCGTCAATGTCGACGCATGGCGCGTTGACCGTAAAAAGACGTGTGCGTGACGCCACGTTTACGTGACTCCCCCGATAACGCGTTATTTGGTGGCGCGGCACCGGAGTCCAGGCACCGTTTTACCAGTTAGCTGCGTTAGCTCCTTTAGCGTCGTTATCGCGCCTACAAACGAACCGTTGCGGTCTGTCTATTAAACGAAAATGTGCAGCGCTACAAATAACCAGCTTACCCGTGTACTGCGTATGTGTGCCTCCGTTTTTTTTAAAGTTTAGCGTTACTTTAGAGACTCGTTTTAACAATCGGGAGTATTGACTTGCCCGGCGCTACTTGCGATATATCGATTATCTCAGAATCGTTGTATCGTGACATCATTGGTATCGTGGACCATGTATCGCGAGTTATCCTGTGATTCCCTATTCCTGAGTCACTCGCATGTTCTACGTTAGACAGAGGGCCCCCCTCGTCTCAGACTCAGCTGAACAGACCATAATATACGAGCTGTAAACTCTCCGAGCTTCTTATCGAGGCGGACAAGTGCGCGGACAGAATAACGTACACACCTCGACTCCTCGACGCAAACAGAGCTCGGGTCACTGCGTCTGCAATCTCCGTATTTACAGATTAAATCTGACACACGAGTTTGTTGTCTTTGGGACCGTTCCATTTAGTCTGTGTTTGATTTAAACTGTCATGATTTTCAAGACTCTCTCTTAAATCAATTTGTTATGGCTGACCTTCCGACCACCCCTTGCTGGTGCTCTCTTGTTACTTTGGAAAGTCAAATCATTTAAGAGTAAGAGCACCAGCGGTGCCAACTGCCAACCAAAGCAAATCTTTTGTGCTAATTCACTTTCAAATGTAGCGCACACACTGGACGAACAGCGAGTTTCCTGCAGCTTTTCTGTAAATCAGCTTCGCCCCCGTTGCTGGTTTTTTTTGTCTGCTCTTGGTTCTGTATCCTGACACTAACACTGCATTGCTCAGCGACGACTGCAGCTATGAAGTGTTTGTTTTTGTACAAACAAACAAATGCTGTACATTCCTCTTCCTCATAAAATATTCACAAAGCAGATTTTTTTTTTAGAAGATATTACCTCCTTAATATTGTATGATATTGTCCTTGACTTATATTTGCCAGGACTTTGCTGGAATGCGTCATGTGATCTGATCTTGAAAGATTGAGATTTTGGATGGTGGTCAAATCCCTTCATTTCCTTCAATTTAGTATCAAAAATCGATTGATTTGACCTGCTTGTTTCACCACAGATTTAAAAAAAAAAAAAAAAAGTCAAACTCAGAGTGCAGCTGAAGATTAAGTCAGAAGAATCCGTCCTCTGGGGACTATGAGTTTATGTAAAGACTGTAGCCAATAGTTGCTGAGATGTGTCAGTCTGGATTAAAGTGGTGATCCAACGACTTGGAGTGTTTTTTGTCGAAATCTCTTCAGCTCCTTCGATTTAGTATCAAAAACTGTCGCAATACCAATGGAAAATGTTGAGACATCACATTATCGGAGTATCCCGAACGGAGTTGCAGATGTTCTAGGTCTTTTTTTCGGTATCGCGATCGCGTCAATCGGACGATTTTTGAGATATTTCGCGATCTATAAAGAGCTACGACGACAGCAAAAATCGCTATTTTTCAAACCACTGTGTGAGGCTCAAAACGACATTTCACTTCTGTGGTAGTGAGGAGAGAGTTCATACAGAGGAACCAAAGTGTCCATGACTTTGCAAGTGAACAGATTCTATAGAAGTTTATGTTTACGAAGTCAGTACTTTACCCAAAGTTGGCTTCCTGTGACGGTCCGTAACCACCAAAGACAGCCAGAATATGCAGCTCCCTGCATATTCTTTTCGACTCCAATATATTTGCCTATATCAGAGTATGGAAATTAGGGATGTGAATCTTTGGGTGACTCACGATTCGAATCGATTCAGATTCTTAGGGTCATGATTCGATTCAAAATCAATTCTCGATTCAACCGATTCGATTCAAACGATTCTCGATTCAAAAATTGATACAATGCATAGTATTAAGACAAATGATGGCATCAAAACAATACAGTTTGTATGAGATAATGTGATCACACAAAGGCAAAATAAAACAAAAAATAAAAACGTACATACTGTACAAAAAAATAACTTTCATAAATAAAAGCTAAGGCTAGCTGCCTTTTTCTCCCAGAAGTTACAAAAATAAACTGTACACAAATAACACAAACTGGTGTTTTGTGTGGTATTTGAAAATAGAAATTAAAATTTTTTTTTTTTGAAGTTTATGAATCGATTCAGAACCGTGGATGATTAGAATTGCGATTCCTATGTGAATCGATTTCCCCCCCCCCCACCCTTAATGGAAATACTCTCCCGCACTGGTGTCCACTGAGAGAGTGTTTTTGGAGACCAACACAACAATATGAACTCCAAAATAGACCTCGAACATGCATATCAAAATGCCTTCTTTCTCAGTGAGTTGTCAAAAAAAGCTGAAATCACACCAAAATGAGAATTTGACAGACTTTTCAAGCGCATGAATCAGTCAGCTGAGCTCTCAGCTTGTTGCAGGCGACCGCGTCAGCGGGTGCGTTCGTTCGCGCGTCACCTCGTTGCGGATAAAGAAAAAACGCGCTTGTTTCCCCGTGTTGCTGCGTTAATCTTTGTTGTCAGCACATGGCCAGCGGGCGACAGGAGAAGACGAGGGGGATAATAAGATCATTCCCCTCACATTCACCAAATACCCCCACACACAGCACAGCATCAAAACACACACACACACACACACAAGTGTGGGTATATGTGCAAAG
Source organism: Microchirus variegatus (assembly GCF_963457635.1). Taxonomy (NCBI): domain Eukaryota; kingdom Metazoa; phylum Chordata; class Actinopteri; order Pleuronectiformes; family Soleidae; genus Microchirus; species Microchirus variegatus. Next base: position 22,003,405 of record NC_139818.1, read on the forward strand.
CCGCCTGCCTGATGCTCTATGAATAGCTGTATTTCATCTATTTGCCCAAACGCACTCACACACAACTCCCGGTGATGATCCCTGGCTGTATCTGGGTCAGCGCCAACAGAGATGAATCGAACTGATGTTTCACTCTGCTCCTTTTTTTTCCTTCCTCTTCCTTTACTCCTCTTTTGCACAGATGTAATTAATAACTCCAGACCTTAAGGCAGAATAGGAGAAAGATCTCAGTGACGGATAAGTTGGGCTTTCTGTCCGTCGTCCACCCTTTCCACCCACCGGTTAACGTTCCCGCATTGTAATAGTAGAGTTAACGGCTCGACCACGTGATGTATTAATGTCACTTCGTGCCGTAAAAAAACTAGCTAATGACGCTCGTTTACCTCCCGGAAACATTAAACGCATTAGTTTGGCCATAACTCCCGATGCGTGAATGACGAATGATGAAGGATATTTTTACCGGTGCGAGGTTGTCAACGGGGACGTGATGGATCGTCGGTATTTCCGAGAAAGAAAAAATCAAAGTGATATAATTAAAAGAAATAGAGCTTGTTTATTTCCATATCGGACAATGTTGTAACATTATTAAGTGCGTTAGCCGCTGTGAAGGAACATAGCTCAGTTTGATTGAAACGCCGCGAGTAATTGGTGGGAGGGCGAACTCGTACATAAATGTTTCACGTTGCAAACTTTCTCGATGAATATTTCATCTAGTATTAGGAGGAGCGACGCGCCGTGGAGCAGGATGTCAGACGGTGTTGCGGCACTGCCGCCCACCCCCCCCCCCCCCTTGCAGTGAATGCAGTGATTAAAAAGAAATGAGGTTGGAATTTGGGAACATTTCTGCAAAAGAGTTCCCAGTGCACCGACTTAAACCTTACAAGCTGCATCTTAACCTTTTCACGAGGAGACAAATGTGGCAATTCCTTTGACAGGCATACAGTGTGTGCACTGCGTGTGACTGTAGCTCAAGAGGACACATACGTAGCACCAGATGTAGCTGAAGCTATTGGAGATGTCAGTAGTTGTGCAAAGAAGTGTACACATAATAGTCCAAGAACATGCAGATTAGGCATGTTGCACAGCCTAAATTGAAAATAGGTGATGATGGATGATGGACTGGTGACTTGTCAAGGGTGTGAACCCACATTTTTTGCCCTATGTCGGCTGCAATTTGCACCAGCGTCCCCTGCTACCCTCATGTGGAGGATAAAGTGGTAGTAGATAGATGGATGAACACGATAATCGAAAAACATGCAGATTAGGCAAATTGGACACCCTAAATTGACCATAAGTGGTGATGCATGATGGACTGGTGGCCTGTCAAGGGTGTGCACCCCACCTTTTTTGCGCAATGTCAGCTGGGATTGGCACCAGCGTCCCCTAATACCCTCATGTGGAGGATAAAGTGGTAGAAGATAGATGGATGTACACGATAGTCGAAAAACATCCAGATTAGGCAAGTTGGACACCCTAAATTGACCGTAGGTGATGATTGATGATGGACTGGTGACCTATCAAGGGTGTGCGCCCCACCTTTTTTGCGCTATGTAAGCTGGGATTGGCACCAGCGTCCCCCGCTACCCTCATGTGGAGGATAAAGTGGTAGTAGATAGATGGATGTACACGATAGTCGAAAAACATCCAGATTAGGCAAGTTGGACACCCTAAATTGACCGTAGGTGATGATGGATGATGGACTGGTGACCTATCAAGGGTGTGAACCCTGCTTTTTTGCCCTATGTCAGCTGGGATTGACACCAGTGCCCCCTGCTATCCTCATGTGGAGGATAAAGTGGTAGTAGATAGATGGATGTACACGATAGTCGAAAAACATGCAGATTAGGCAAATTGGACACCCTAAATTGACCATAAGTGGTGATGCATGATGGACTGGTGACCTATCAAGGGTGTGCACCCCACCTTTTTTGCGCTATGTCAGCTGGGATTGACACCAGTGTCCCCCGCAACCCTCATGTGGAGGATAAAGTGGTAGTAGATAGATGGATGAACACGATAGTCGAAAAACATGCAGATTAGGCAAATTGGACACCCTAAATTGACCATAAGTGGTGACGCATGATGGACTGGTGACCTATCCAGGGTGTGAACCCTGCTTTTTTGCCCTATGTCAGCTGGGATTGGTACCAGTGCCCCCTGCTACTCTCATGTGGAGGATAAAGCAGTAGAAGATGGATGGATGTATACGTAATAGTCCAAAAACAATGCAGATTAGGCAAATTGGACACCCTGAAGTGACCATAGGTGATGATTGATGATGGACTGGTGGCCTATCAAGGGTGTGCACCCCACCTTTTTTGCGCTATGTCGGCTGGGATTGGTACCAGCGCCCCCCGCTACTCTCATGTGGAGGATAAAGCGGTAGAAGATGGATGGATGTACACATGATAGTCGAAAAACATGCAGATTAGGCAAATTGGACACCCTAAATTGACCGTAGGTGATGATGGATGGACTGGTGACCTGCCTAGGGTTTGCACCCCACTTTTTTGGCCAATGTCAGCTGGGATTGGCCAAAAAAGTCACCAGTGACCCTCATATGGAGGATAAAGCAGTAGAAGATGTCGACACAAACACAAATGTACTCCGTCAAACATGCGTTGGTACACAATTCTGAACCTAACCCAAGATCTTGAGATATGTTCCTCAATAACTTTTAACGTTGACCTTCTAGTGCAATCCAAAATGTCAAACTCATGGTGGGGCTGGAGATGAATTCACCCTCTGAGGACTATGAATAGTCTGTAAAGACTGTAGTTGCTGAGATATGCCAGTCTCGATTAAAGTGGTGATCAGACTAAATAACCTTCTCTGAAGAGTTCTTGTTAATGACGATGTCATTTCTGCTGTTTCCTCAACCTCCTCCACGTGTTGTATGGTTTTTCCTGATGTACTCCAGTTGCTGTGTTTGTGCAGGAATAAGTGAGAGTTTAGGAGGTTATCTCTCAAAAGTACTGCTGTTTCTGTGTCCAATGAGTTTTTACTCTGTAAAATCGTTTTCTCACTGGCAGTGAGTAGAGTGAAGTGTCATAGAGATGGATTTCAGCTGCTATATCTGTATTTTGCAGCCATATGATGAATGTTTTAATGTAAAAAGGTGTAGGACAGAGAGAAAGGAAAGATTACGACAGGACAAGGGAAGCTTTGTCTTCCTGTTGCTTGTATCGTAGTTGTCTGGGGTTCGTCCTGATGGGTTTATGACGATGGACAATCAAGGGCAAAAAAAAAAAAAAACCCCGCTGTGTCATTCTACTGCTAAAAAAGCCTCCCATCGGTCTGTACCTCGTCATCACTGTTATCCCTGTTACTCCGCCCTCCACTCACGCCGTCCAATCGCTTGCCTTCACCATCCAGTCGCCCCCCCCCCCCCATTTCAATTGGTCCATCCTGCTCAAGTATGACTCAGAAAGAGGTGTGTCAGTCTACCATGTGAACCAGAAACTGTGTGTGTGTGTGTGTGTATGTGTGTGTGTGTGTTATCATGCCCAGTCATTTTGAATGATGTCATGTTTTCTTATTTCTTTCTTTCTTTCTGTTTTTTTTTTTTTCTTCCTCTGGACTCCTCAAGTTGCTCTGCTCCTCGGTTTTATTCCCCCAGTTGAATTAATTCCTTTTTATTCTTGTTGTGTTGTTCTCTTTCTTTATGATATTTAAGTAAAGCAGCAGCAGCAGCAGCAGCAGCAGCAGCAGCAGCAGCAGCAGCAGCAGCAGCAGCATTCAGGACTTCCAGTTTTCTTTTCTTTTCTTTTTTTTTTGATTTACGGGGATTGATTTACACTAACTGTTTACGTTTTGACACTTGTTTCTATAGACTCGGTGTTTGCCGGACTATAAATTGCGGGACGTCGAGTCCTTGACGTTGAGAGTTGACATATTTTTCCTGGCAGACACTGAGTCTCGAGGTTTACTGCTGAGCTCATTCACCGCGAAGGACGAGGGGCATAAAAGCAGCTGCCGCGTCCAATTCAACTGCAGCTATTAACGAACATATAACTGACATTTTACACATTTTCATTCGGCTTTTTTTTAACATCTGATGCAAACGGTTGCTGCTTTTACAGCCCTGAGTCCTTGTCAGCCATTCTTTTTAATCATCAAGGATCCCTAATTTAAGTCTGCATCTCATCCATTACTTTCACCTATAATAGATCTGTAAGTCTTGAAAATCGAGAAAGACATGTTCCTGAGGGTTCCAGCAGAAACAGCAGCCAGAGGCGAGACCTCCTTGTGTCCAAAGGTTGCTGGTACGACATCCCTTCCCCTTCCCGACCCAACTTAACAACCTGTCATGATCAACACAGTTCCAGAAGCCATCCCTCTAAACCCGACCAGCCCCAAACCCCGTACACTCTTAGAAATAAGGGTTCCGAAATGGTCCATCTACAAGGGCTGAGGTTCTACCTGGAACCATTTGTTTCTGAAAAACCCTTTCCCTGAAGAACGGGTTTTTCAAGGGTTCTTGGTAACACTAATGGTTCCAGTAAGATCCAGGGAACCCTTTAAAACCCTTTTCCTGAATAAATGATTTTAAAAGGGTTCTTGGTGGAACCCTCCAAAAGGGTTCCAGGTCGAATCTTTATAAAAAAGGTTCTGCCTGGAACCATTTGTTTCTGAAAAACCCTTTCCCTGAAGAACGGGTTTTTCAAGGGTTCTTGGTAACACTAATGGTTCCAGTAAGATCCAGAGAACTCTTTAAAACCCTTTTCCTGAATAAAGGATTTTAAAAGGGTTCTTGGTGGAAACATCGAAAAGGGTTCAAGGTCGAACCTTTTTATAAAGATTCGACCTGGAGCCAAAAAGGGTTTTCCTATGAGGACAAGCCGAAGAACCCTATATGGTTCTACTAAGCACTTTTATTTCTAAGAGTGTAGTCTTGTGCCATGGTGTTCTTACTCATCGGTCCACGGACTAAGAGACCTGTGTGCCTGTATTTCCCAACATCCCGCTGCCAAACGTATGGATCTTGTTCTTGAGCGTCCAAAAAGCAAAACTCCCTGGCTGAATCCTCGCAAACCTCAAAAACTGAGGTTAGGGTTAAAGTAGAGTTTCATTACGGGAAAAGAAAGGTGAGCCAACCCGAGGGCAAAAAAGGAGGAGATGTGCTCTCGGGGGTTGTTTTTGGACAGGGAATTCGTTATGTTTTTACTTTGTCAGACCTCGGGCAAGATTCCAACGGGGGGGTTTTTTTTAGATCTCCTTACCGTTCATTGAGTCAGTCGTCAAACATTAGGCCTTAATGTCCACAGGATGTGGCTGCCATGTGTTCCAGTTCTGCTCCACGTTTTTTTTTTTTAAACAACATGCTGCACAAATTACACTCGCTAATGCTAAATGTCATATGTGGCCACAGAGGCTGAGACTTTACGTCCACAGTATTGGATGTAGATGTAGAAGTTTCCGCTCTTTTTGTGCAGCTTGGTTGACACGTTTTGGTATGAGTGATCCCGATGTAGCTCAACGGAAAAGAACGACCGTACTCTGATCATCAAAAGTCAACTTTTTGATGCCGTTGGAGGTTGTTTTCCCCCCTCGTATAAGTGAGATGAAATTTGTGCATCTTGTCAGACATGCACTTCCCGTCACGGCGCTTTTTTTTTTTCAAGTCTTCAGTCTTTTTAAGCTCGTTATCTGTGGCATTTTGTTATTTCTGGCTGTTTGTCAGTTCCTCGCTCTCTCTCTCCGTCTCGAGTTAATTTCTGCACTTACTTACAGACGTCAGGAGATTGTAAGACGACCCACACTTTTGTCAAACGTAATTCAGGTCAGCGTGGTGTATATTGTGAGTTCCGCGCTGTTAACAGGGAACTGAACGAGACGATGCCTCAGCCTAGTTCCAGCCTTCACACAAGCTGTCAGCTCTGCTGAGCTGTTTTTTTTTTTTGTTTTTTTTTGTTTTTGACAACTCAGAAGTTCACACAAAGAAACATTAAGAGTTTTTGCAGTGCAATGCCACAAAGAATACTTCATTTTTATGTAGTACATATGCAAGAATGTGGCCAAAAACAGTTACTACATTCAAATTCTAAATACTGACGTCTTTTAGGTTTCGTTTTCTGACGTAACTGGCAACCCGTGGCAGCTGAGACTCTACTGACTGCAGTGATTGGTAGATGGCGGTAGGTGGCGCCACATTAAACATAAACATGATTTGCAGTCTGCAAAATATTTTTTTTAATGCAAATATTTTGGCTGCACTGTTGCTGTTGGTGAGTTCAGTTTGTTATATGAACATTAGTCTCTGTGACATATTAGGAGGATTTTATGGCCAGTTGCTTTAGATCTATTACATAACGCACCTTTAAGTCGATTCCCAGTCAATAAAGGGTGTTTATATACATTCAAAGTGATTGTCAAGCTTCGGAAACCCCAACGTTAACAGTCAAAAGGCAAACGTGGGCACTGGCAGCCATCTAGTGAATGTAAAAGTCAAAATATGAGATCTGTTCATGGTTCTTCGAGACATGAAAACTAGAGTGGTCGTTTAGCGGCGGTGGCGATGAGATCTAATCCCCCGTTTTTGGTGATTATTGTCCCGACGCGTGGTCTGTCAAATGTCCGGTGACGCCGTGCGAGATACGAGCATCCATCCCTTTTTCCCCAAAGTGATGTCAGAGCTGAGAGAGGAGGCTACAGCTTTTTTGCGACACCAAAAAAATATAAACTTATAGACTCAACCAGCAGGGGGGGGAGTAGAGCCGTGGAATCCAGTGCTGCCTGGGGAGTCGGAGCAGAAAACTTTCACCTTTCTCTTCCGTCAGTTCATTTTCCCTTCCTGCTCCTCTGCAGATTAGATGTAGATAGACCTATTCTACATTTTCTTTTCTCCTCGCCCTCTCTGGTCTGTGCCGGCGCTCAGAAAGTAAAAACAATCTCACTTTGACCCACGTTAATCTGTGTTTTTCTGCATAAGAATGTAAACAGGTCAGCAGATATCGGGGTCTTTTTTAAACATATATATATACAGTAGATGAATGGGATAGCATATGCGAGACAAAACAACGGGTGTTATGCGAGAGAACACCTGCAGACAGTAAGTAGAACAGAGCAAAAATAACGTTTCCTCCACCCAAAGATGATGGAGGATCTCGTAAATAGGAACTCCCAGCGAATTTACCCCCGAATGGTTGCGTCCCACAAGGGCTATAACCTAACATAGATGAGCATAGATTCAAAGATACGTGCCCGGGCTCACCCCAGGCACTCCAAACCTGCTTTATCACTGTCTACTCAGTGGGTCACATCAAAACGGGGGTAGCTTTATTTATTTATTTTAAAAGAAGCTATCGTAAGCATGATTCCAGCGCCTGAGGTGCTAAAAAGTCATGTTTTAGAGAATTAATTGGAGAAGTCGCACCAAATACACCAGTCCTTCACGTCCAGCTACCCTGGAATGGGCAACGATGACCCCCCAAGCACAAAAATGCAAATATTAGAATAACTAACATGAAAGACTTCTGCCCCATTTCCCCAAATAGCAGCAAAAAAACCCCAAAAAAACTGTATTTCAAAGAGGGTGTTTTAGGCTTATCGCTGCATATTTAAGGTTCATTTAAGGAGCAGATCAGATTTTAATGAGGCCTCTAATTATTTTATATTCTGCCAACAATAGATTAAGTTACGTCAGAGTTTTTTTTTAAAGATTATAGTTAAGCCTTGGTGAACTGTTATAATATATACATACACATTATGTCACATTATCAACTTTACCTTCAATAACTGAATTAACACGTTATTTCTCAGGCTCTTTTAACCCGGAGGTCATAAACTCTGTCAAACCATAGAGTCAGATGATGGGTATAGGTTGGAAATGTATATTAAAACTGAATTTATTTAAAATGTGGCTTTCACATCACATTTTATTTCATCTCCAGACCAATCTAAGTCAAAGACGCTGGACTTCCCCCATTGATATTTTAACCCGTTATATAATACCTATCTACAAAGGACAAATACAGTGTTTATCAATGATCATTGAATTAAGAATGGAAATCTAAAGCAGTCTTACATTAGCTAACTCTTGCTAGCCTATACTCCGTTTTTCCAGTACAACGGAGAAACCGCCAGACACTCACAGATACAACCACCAGGGAATCATCCCAACACCTGGACTAATTAGACACGCGTGTCGCGCACAATCCCGTGTGACCGAGAACTCCCTCGCTCGCTGATGGAGCGACGCCGTTGATCGATAGTGTACGCCTCCGTCCTCTCTCCTTCCAGACCATCCATCCATCCATCCATCCTTCCTTCCTTCCATCCTGTAGAGTGGAGGTGAGGAGCAAAGTGATGGACGATAAGAGGGAAGTCACGTGACGTTCAGCTGGAGACGAAAGTGAGAGAAATTTCCAGAACCTCGTCCCGTAAAGACGTGAACACACATACGCAGATTTGGCGATGTTGTTTATCTCCCATCGCACTCGCTCAGGGGAGAGTTGATTTAAATAATTGTAGATCAGAGGAGAGGAAACGTGATTTGATTAGTCATGACTGGAGACCTCAGGAGGGCTTGGCCTAAGTGTCTTTATCTCTCTCTCTCTGTGTTCATTATCTGATCTTCCTTCCTTTTACGTAAAACCTCACATCTCTCCATACTGTACATATTTCTTGCTTCCTTATGAGTCGGCCATTGACGTGAGTTGTTGTTTAATGTTTCACTAACAGCTTCTCTCTTCTAAAGCAGCTCTGTTTTGGCGTCGCTCCACAACACAGCAGGTCTTTTTTTTTTTTTCCTTTCACAGCGTCCCGGTACATTATCTCCTATCTCACTTTTTGAACGCCCTCCCTCCCTTCCTCCTCCTCCTCCTCCTCCTCATTTTCCACACTCCCTGCACCCCGACCCCCCCCCCCCCCCCCCCCCGCTTAACCCCACTTCCAACAGAAGCTCAGAACAAGCCCTACTACTCCGACTACTCCCCCACTCGCCTTCTCATCCACAAGATGTGCACCAGCCACTACCTGGACCTGTTCATCACCATCGTCATAGGCCTCAACGTCATCACCATGTCCATGGAGCACTACCAGCAACCTCAGGTCAGAAGATATGGGTTATAAAGACGGTGGGGGGGGGGGGGGGGGGGTGAAAAATAATCAAAATCAACCAAAAACTCAAGAGGTAACGCAATTCTGGCACATGTTGTAGACTTTTTAGGTATTGCAAATTTTCCAGTTTGGTTCCTCATAGGTTTTAAGACAAGTGTGACGTAAGAGGAACTGCAAGTTCTTGGCGCAATCGGCAACATTGAAAGGACCTTGTGAGGAATCAAAACACAAGTCATGGTCTTGTGAAGAAGTTCCTCTGGAAGAACATTATCGTCCATAGGTAGGAAGAAGTTATCAAGGTAGACTCGAAGGTCTATGGGTAGAATAGAAGGTATATGGGTGCTACAGAAGCTCTTTATGGACAGTGTTTCAGGGTGGAATATAGGTTTTCTAGATAGAATAGACGGTCTAGGTAGACTCTCTTTAGGTGGAATGGAAGGTAACAGGTAGAGGTCCTTGAAGTCTCTACATAAAATAGAAGATATTTAGGTTGAGTAAAAGGTATCAGAGTCGTAGAGGGTATTTTGATAAAATAAAAAGGCTATAGGTAGAAAAGTGGATCTTTAGGTAAATTAGAAGTTGTCTAGGTAGAATCGAAGATCTTTAGGTTGACTAAAAGGTATCAGAGTAGGATAGAAGTTCTTTAAGTAGAAGTTTTTTTTTATAAATTAGAAAGTCTATAGGTAGAACAGTGGATCTTTAGGTAGATTAGAAGGTGTCTAGGTAGAATAGAAGACCTTTAAGTATCAGAGTAGGATAGAAGTTATTTTGATGAAATAGAATGTCTATGGGTACAATTGTTGTAACTAAGGTGAATAGAGGTCGTCAAGGTTGAAGATCATTAGGTAGGAGAGATCCCAAGGTACAATAGAAGGTCTACAGGTAGAATAGAATCTATTTTGGTAGAATAGAAGGTATCAGAGCATAATAGAAGTTCTCAAGGATGGTTAGAACATCTTAGTCTACATTGGAACGACTCCAAGACAGAATAGAAATAACTTTGGTTTTGTGAAAATACCTTTGTTAGAATCTACATTTGACACAATTTGACCAGAGGGTTGTCCAAAATCAAACTGTACTGCTTACTAATGAGTAAAATATTGAGCATCCATTACGCAGGGAGTAAAAGAGGAATTAATGAGGCCTTGCCTTCTGACAACACTGTAGAACGCTCTTTTGTTAGCGTCAATGAAAAATGATGTCGAACAGATTGTTGGACGAATACATTTAAAAGATTAGCAGAATAAAGAGATGTCTCACAAACTGGAACTACAGCTATTAGTGAATAATTTGCCACCTGTGTGATGAAATCCCTGCTGACCACCAGTTCCCTGCTAAAGGTCAGTATTTACATGCAGATGAGCACAGGCAAAAAAAAAAAAATGGACATTTTGGTTCTAATGGCCTTTGCACAGTGAATAAGGGAGGAAGCCGGAGAGGGCAATATGAGTGATCTATTAATGGAATGGCTAATTATCAGGAAGAGGACAGTTTACATTATGGACTCTTTGTTATTTAATTGGAAGACATTTGTATATTAAAACGCAAAACAAGTTTAAAGTGTTCCTTGTAAAAAAAAATAACTGTGTTGCTTCAGTGCAGTTTTGTGTTTTTGTAAAATAACAGTTCGATGATTAAAGCTACAGCTACCTCTGGCAGAAAAAAGCAGAATATTTCTTGCTGAGTTTACTGACTTGTTAAAAACGGATTCTTGCGCCGTTCGTTCATCTTTGACATCACTCACTTCACCGCTTTTCCCCCTGGCGTCCGCAGGAGTTGGACGAGGCGCTGAAGATCTGCAACTACATTTTCACCCTCATCTTCGTGCTGGAGACCGTCTTCAAGCTGGTGGCCTTCGGTTTGCGGCGCTTCTTCAAGGACAGGTTCGGTTTCCATTTCCCCCGCAATTGCTTCCTGAAGTGACACTCTGACATTTCCTTAACGACTCTGACCCACATCTGACGGAGATCCTGCGTAAACATTTACCTCCGAGTTTAAGGTTTTTGACATTTCAGTTGGCACCGTATTCGGGTAGATTTTGCGGTTTAAAGGCACCCTTCTATAACCTCTGAGTCATGTGGAAAATCTGAGGCAGTGCTCGGAGAGCTCCAATGAGCTTTTTTCCAAGGTGCTCCAGTTCATGGTTCTCAGTGAGGCCTGTATGAATACAAACGGCCTTGTTAAACACCCATAAAAAAATGCTGCCTTAGATGATTTCATAGCTTCGAAATCTCTGGCTTCCCGCTGAAAACCACACACTAGCGCGCGCAAAAAACACAACCTTGACGGCACAAAGCGTATACGAGCGAACAATCACACGCACTAACTCGCCCCTTGTGGTTTTTGGACCAGAACTGACCCCACGAGAGCTCCACGATGTCCAAACTCTTTGCCAGAGTGGATGGTTGTGCATTTGGCGGCAGCCCACTTTGATATTACCTCAATACACACGCACACGGGCAGATAATCATAACGTTTAGCCAAGACCCCCAGAGGACAAATTTTTACAATCACAATGAATTTTTTCTGCTGTTGCACTCTGGGTATTTACTGTGGAGGCGAGAAAAAGTTGAATTAAAACAAGTTAAGTCCATATTAGCAGAGTGAAAAGTGTATCTCAGATACAACTGACTCATTTAGGCTAACATACAGTAGGCCTACCTGCTAGCTTATTGAGCGCTGCTGCTAAAATGTACAGCAATTGAACATGTTCATGACTATCATTCACTTAATTTAAACAAGTTAAGTCCATATTTATAGCAGAGGAGTCAAAAGTGTGGTTTGTAAAGCTACGGTATCTCAGATTGAGGTTAGCATACCTGCCTTTATCAGCGTTTCACTTACATTTGTCTGCTAGCTTATTGAGCGCTGCTGCTAAAATGTACAGAAATTGAACATGTTCATGACTATCATTCACTTAATTTAAACAAGTTAAGTCCATATTTATAGCAGAGGAGTGAAAAGTGTGGTTTGTAAAGCTACGGTATCTCAGATTTCGGTTAGCATACCTGCCTTTATCAGCGTTTCCCTTACATTCGTCTGCCAGCTTATTGAGCGCTGCTGCTAAAATGTACAGAAAGTTCACATGTTCATGAATATCATTCACTTAATTAAAACAAGTTAAGTCCATATTAGCAGAGTGAAAAGTGTATCTCAGATACAACCGACTCATTTAGGCTAACATACAGTATCTGCTAGCCTATTTAGCGCTGCTGCTTAAATGTACAGAAATTTCACAAGTTCATGACTATCATTCACTTAATTAAAACAAGTTAAGTCCATAATTTATAGCAGAGGAGTGAAAAGTGTGGTTTGCAAAACTACGGTATATCAGATTTAGGCTAGCATACCTGTCTTTATCAGTCTTTCCCTTACATTTGTCTGCTAGCTTATTGAGTACTGCTGCTAAAATGTACAGAAATTTCACATGTTCATGAATATCATTCACTTAATTAAAACAAGTTAAGTCCATATTAGCAGAGTGAAAAGTGTATCTCAGATAGGCTACAACTGACACTTTTAGGCTAACATACAGTACCTGCTAGCTTATTTAGTGCTGCTGCTAAAATGTACAGAAATTTCACATGTTCATGAATATCATTCACTTAATTAAAACAAGTTAAGTCCATATTTATAGCAGAGGAGTGAAAAGTGTGGTTTGTAAAGCTATCTCAGATTTAGGTTAGCATACCTGTCTTTATCAGCGTTTCCCTTACATTCATCTGCTAGCTTATTGAGTGCTGCGCTGCTGCTAAAATGTACAGAAATTGAACATGTTCATGACTATCATTCACTTAATTTAAACAAGTTAAGTCCATATTAGCAGAGTGAAAAGTGTATCTCAGATACAACTGACTGATTTAGGCTAACATACAGTACCTGCTAGCTTATTTAGTGCTGCTGCTAAAATGTACAGACATTTCACATGTTCATGACTATCATTCACTTAATTAAAACAAGTTAAGTCCATATTTATAGCAGAGGAGTGAAAAGTGTGGTTTGTAAAGCTACGGTATCTCAGATTTAGGTTAGCATACCTGTCTTTATCAGCGTTTCCCTTACATTCGTCTGCTAGCTTATTGAGCGCTGCTGCTAAAATGTACTAAAATGTTCATGAATATCACTGATGATTTCCACCAAATTAAGATACAAAACATAACAGGGATTTATCTACAATGCTATTTCATTTAAAACTGTTTTGATTGAAACTAAAATGGACCTTGTTCTTGTTGTGGCGCCTCTGCCAAGGATTGTAGAGGGGAAACGATGCTTTATGATATAGTAAAATAGAAATGATACCACCGCCGCTGTGTTAGCGTGCCTCATTACACTGAAATAGTCTGCACACTCCCATGCACTGTCATCCAGAAAATTATCAGTCTCCAAACTTGTGTGTTTATGTGATTAGTTAACTGCGTATGACAAAAAAGTTTTTTTGGCTTAATTCAGTTGTCTCTGGACCATTAAAGTGATACCGCTCCTGGAATCACTTCTGTGTGTTGAGCACTTAAACCCCCGTGGGTTTGAAAGTTGGCAAAAAAACTTTGTATTTCCCGTCTTCGCCGAGCTGTGCAGCTGCATTTCAAGGGGCCCCAAAGTAAAATTACAAGGTTTTCTTTTTGCAAAAAAAAAAAAAAATGGAGTGGGATTGACCCTCACAAGTGAGAGTTTTCAGCCATGGTGTCATCACAGTCTCATGTACACAGCCTGTAATGGAATTGAACAGCGTTCTTAGGAAAGTGTTATTGTTGTGGACTAATACAAACAGGCGTTGGGGTGGGAGCCTCCTCAGCTTGGGGTAATCTGGCAGTGAAACTCGTCGTATTGTTTTCACAGAAAATGACAGCACTTCGCTCTATTACATGTGTGTGGTTGATACAAAAAGTATGTACATAAATGTGTAACAGAGCACATTTTGCAAATAGCAAGTTTAGTTATAGAAGGAGTATTTTTTTGGGGAAACCCCTGGTACTGCCAAGTGTCCAAATCCTGGTATCAGATTTGATCAAACTGAAAATTGTTGTCGCATCTGTAGTAAAAGTCCATGCCTTAAAGAGATAACTCACTAAGGAGAAATGACGGATGTTTTTATGTGCAGGTGGAACCAGCTGGACCTGGCCATTGTGCTGCTCTCCATCATGGGCATCACTCTGGAGGAGATTGAGGTCAACGCGTCACTGCCCATCAACCCCACCATCATTCGCATCATGAGGGTGCTGAGGATCGCACGAGGTACGAACCCAGTCCTTCTTTCCATCCGTCCATCATTTCTTTCTTTGCGGCTGACCCCAAGTCTGAGAAAGTCCTGACTGAGCCAGACCTGGATACTCTGTAACTCAGATATTGTTACTAACAGGGTATCCGCGGGGTCTTAAAACGTCTTAAATCCTATAATTTGAATTTAAGGCCTTAAAATGACTTAAATTCTCCCCCCTAAATTTTGAGGATGCGCTAACATAAGTAGGCCACCTGTGCTGCCCGGTGAGAACCTATCAAGCACCACTAGCTAGTGTGCTGTGTGCGCGCCGCGGTGTGTTACAGCTTAGCATAGCAGCGGAGAAAACTTAACCAAAGCCCACAGCTAAGCCGAATTGCTTGCATAAGATGGGTAAGTGCAAGTTCAACGATTTGTGGCTCTAAATTTCCCTTCATGTCTCTGTACTTTTTTGCCAAATGGGTCTTAAATTGTATTCATTACGGTCTTAAAAAAGTCTTAAAAAGTCTTAAATTTGACTTGTTGAAACCTGCAGAGACCCTGTACTTAGTCTTAGTGGCACCAAATCACAACACTCTACATAGTTGGACATAAACCTTTATCAGTGGAGAGAAAAAACCAGACTCAAAAATGTGCGAACATGTTGCCTAGACAGGTTGTGGTGAAAGGAAAAATGGGGGGCAGAGAAGAGGTTGCGGGGACAGAAAGGGAAGGTAGAGACAGAAGAGAAAGACCAGGAACAGTTGTTATATAGATTGTTGATTAAAATTATAGCATAATAATGATGATAATACTGCTAGTTGTCATCGAAATTGGATCTGGATCCTGCAGACTGCGAGATGCGACAGAGATATGCAACTGTTACCACGGTCGCTGCTTGTTTTCCATGTTTGTGTGTTGTGAAATCTACACTCCAAAGCTCTGTAAACTTGGAAAATGACAATAATTTGAAATAAAATTGCGTACGACATCCCCCACACACACACACACACACACACACACACACACACACACGCACATACTCAAACTGGCCCAGCCAATGTAACTGAAAACCCGCTGGGCTTGAGTTCAAGTGTCTGTGCTCTATAGTGCGACGTCTCTTCTCAGGATGCTGTGCGTTTAAGATGTTCTTTTAAAAACAGTCTCATCTCTGGGACTCCCCTCCATGTGATTTCTGCATGGCGGGTCACTGCGGCGGTTTCGGGCAGGGTGCGAGTCGACCAGATGTCGGCCGTGAAAACGCTGAGCGAGGGGGGGTGAAAAAAGTGGGAGAAGGAGGCATTTAGAAGGAGACTTCATCGTTCTCCAGAGCTTATGTAAAACGCCAGCATCCCGAATCTTTTATTAAATTTTTATCTTCTTATGGGGTGAGGTTTCATTAGCCTCGCTAATCTACGTTATGTTAGTGTTCATTCGAAGTCACATACAGGGATTAAAAGAAAAAAAAAAAAATGTTGTTGTTGTTTTTTATGCTAGACACCGTCTTTTAATAATCCACTGTGCGTTTCAGAACGTTATGTGGCTACATTGTTATTCGCTAGCTTCAGGGCATTAACTATAGCTGTGTTATTTACTCCAAACCAAAGAGAATATAATTCACCGCTGCTAAATGTATCACCTGTGAGGACTGACCTCAAAAAATCTGGTCCCGATTTTCTTTCTTTCATTTAGAAGGATAGCAGAGTGTGAGGGAGACACATTACGACAGTAAGTGAATTACGCCGCGAGAAAGTGAGACTAGGTATGGAGGGAACAAATGAGAGGAGAGTGGGGGTAAGAGGAGACGACTAAAGGATTGATGAATAACTTGGAACCCCAAAATAGATTATGAGAAGATGGAAGAAGAGGAAGAGGAGCAACAGAAAGAATTGTGATGGAGCGAATGAGGAGGAGATAAATGAACAGAGGAGAGGAGCGTAGGTGGGCGAGAGAGTGTGCAAGTGAATCTGGAGAGAGAATAAATGGTGGAAACGAACGGAGGCGGCGGCTCAGAATCGGGAATGTCGAGAACAAGAAGCAAGGACGGATTTAGCGGGATTGGACGGGGGCTAAGCTAAACCGTCCGTGTGCTCGGTGCCGATTAACGTCCGGGTCGTAAAAGAAAAGACAGGACTGCAGGGGGAGGAAGAGGAGATGAGACAGGCTGGAGGGAGGGAGGCTCATCTGTTTTGTCTTGATTACCGAAGGTGTGTAACCAAAGTGGGACGGAAATTATCGCCCAGCCTCAGTGTTGATGTGATTTGGATGGATTTACAAATCTGGCTCCTTTATCGTAGCATTACAGTAACACACCAGCACTGGGATTCTCATATTTTTACGACATATGATCAATTTGAGGTCACTTAAAGTCCCCGTGTCTCAATGTGTACATCATGAAATACACCACATCATTTCCAGAGTCTAATCAAAGTACTTGCTTTACTACTTTTCTATGTATTTGCTTTTCCTTTTGTTACTCATATAATGGTGTCATCGTTCCCTTAATTTCCTAAATTCAATGCTAAGTTCGTACTAAAGTGGTAGACTCCCTCTTTGCCCTTCTCTCCCCCACCTCTCCTCGGGGCCCCCCATTTCTCCCTTTCACCCCAACCTGTCTCGGCAGATGGCCGCACATTTTTCTTTCTCTCCTCTGATGCCTAGTATTAGATTTTTGTGTGACTGTTCATGTTTCTCTTCTCTCTATAATATTTGTAAAGGTTTCACCAAGAAACAAGATGGTGCCAGTAGCTTTAGCATTTAAGCTAGCGCATGTCATGCTAACGCGTGAGCATAAAAGTTGTCAGACTTCATCGTTCTCCAGAGCTTATGTAAAACGCCAGCATCCCGAATCTTTTATTAAACTTTTATCTTCTAATGGGGTGAGGTTTCATTAGCGTCGCTAATCTACATTATGTTAGTGTTCATTCGAAGTCACATACAGGAATTAAAACATTTTTTTTTGTTGTTGTTTTTTATGCTAGACACCGTCTTTTAATAATCCACTGTGCGTTTCAGAAAGTTATGTGGCTACATTGTTATTCGCTAGCTCCAGGGCATTAACTATAGCTGTGTAATATACTCCAAACCAAAGAGAATATAATTATCTGCTGCTAAATGTATCACCTGTGAGGACTGACCTCAAAGAAATCTGGTCCCATCTGGGTTTTGTCCAGTCAAAAATGAAGTTTTACCTGTCTATATACAGTATATGTATATATATATATATATATATATATATATATATATATATATATATATATATATATATATATATATATTATGGCATAAGTGAGTGATGAAACTCAAGTTTCAAGTGTAGATTTACATCTACCTGCTTTATTGTTTCCTTATTGTTCATAAATCATCACCTCCACCTCCTTGAATTTAAATGCACCAATAATTGTGGTTTTGGGAGATTTTCATTCACTTTCTTGTCAGAGTTTCATTATATTGTTGTTGTCAAAGTTACTTTTTTGCCATTTTTTTGCTTGATTTATATTCGTTATCCACTCGTATTCCTGCACCCATGCCCCGTCAAAACACCAGTGACCACAGTCAGGAGGTCGTGACCTCCCTCGGGGCGACCGGACAACATGAATTTCTGTTCGCTACGAGGAAATGTGGTGACTGCACTGTTGTGCTGTAGTCTGTAAGTGAGGAGAAGGATGTGTCCTTTCCTCTGTGCCGGCTCAGGTCCCTCGTTCTGTTATGTAAGGCTGACAAATCCTACTATTGCTAAGACACTTTTTTAAAATTTCTTTCTGTGTGTGTGTGTGTGTGTGTGTGTGTGTTTCCCTACAGTATTGAAGCTATTGAAGATGGCGGTGGGGATGAGAGCTCTGCTGGACACCGTTATGCAAGCCCTGCCTCAGGTACGCCGTCAGCTCCGTTAAATAACATCCACCTCCCCTGCCTGTGCCTTCCTTCACCGAAAAAAACAAAAAAAAATAGTTGTCACCACAATCTGCAGATTCAGAAGCTGTTTCCTTAAATTACATCCCAGGAGCATCTCTTTTTTTTTTTATTTTTATTTTTTTTTTATTAGAGACGTGCTCTTTTCCGTTTCGGGGGAATCATCTTTTCCCCCATGGGCTTTTCTTTTCTTGTTCCTGCTTTATTTATTATTTGCATTTTTATTTCGACCCCTGCAAAGATTGAGAAGTGAATGTTGTTGTGGGAGGTGCTGGAGTCGGTGAATTAGATGCTGAATTGTTTAGATTTAGTGGAAAAACGACAACATGTTCCTCCTAAAGCTTGTCGGAAAGGTGATTAACCCCTCATAAAAATCCACATTTCACTCATTCACAGCGTTTTATTGCGCAACACATGAAGTTACAGTCTTAGAAATAAAAGTGCTTAGTAGAACCACATAAGGTTCTTCGGATTGTCCTCATAGGAGAACCCTTTTTGGCTAGAACCCTTTTGGAGGGTTCCACCAATAACCCTTTAAAACCCTTTATTCAGGAAAGGGGTTTTAAAGGGTTCTCTGGAACTAATGGTTCTCACTGGAGCCATTAGTGTTACCAAGCACCCTTGAAAAACCTTCAGGAAAGGGTTTTTCAGAAGCAAATGGTTCCAGGTAGAACCTCAGCCCTTGAAGAAGGACCCTTTTGGAACCCTTATTTCTAAGAGTGTACCAAAGTTTACCAACCATTTTCAGAACGTTATGTGGCTACATTGTTATTCGCTAGCTCCAGGGCATTAACTATAGCTGTGTTATATACTCCTTATATACTTCTCTGCTGCTAAATGTATCACCTGTTCCAGGTAGAACCTCAGCCCTTGAAGAAGGACCCTTTTGAAACCCTTATTTCTAAGAGTGTACCAAAGTTTACCAACCATTTTGTTTGTAACGTTGAACCCAGATCACAACAAGCTACTTATTTCTGCCTTATTTCCATTGTTTGCGACCAGGAAGCAGTTTTTGCAGTAAAATTGCGTTATTAACTACATAAATAAGTAGAATGGAACCCAACCATGTCTGCGTACTTTATCATTTTACCTCGCAGGAACGTTTGCGACGGGATATTTTTCATGCTCAACACAGCTGTGACCTCACATCTGGAAGATGCTATTTTTTGTTAATGTTACATTTTTGTAACATTAAGCACACCATATATAATAATAATAATAATAAGGCTAAAAACCTGTGGCTAAAACTGCAAAATGACCCCCAAAGTGAAGCTTCGTCACTAGGTTAGATGGAAAACGATTTAAACAGCAGTTTAGAAAAGCTTCTCTGGAATGAGCTGTTTGTTGTCCGTGTATCGTTGGTATATTTTGTTGTGGACTTCTGTTCTCTGGAATAATGGCGGCCTCTTCCTGTTGTCTTGTCCCTGCAGGTGGGGAATCTGGGTCTTCTCTTCATGCTTCTCTTCTTTATCTACGCCGCGCTGGGAGTGGAGCTGTTTGGCGACTTGAGTAAGCTCATTCTCGTCCGCCGGTTCCATCTCATCTGCTGTTAATTGCTTTTTTTTTGTTTTTTCTCGAACTCCCACCTTTATCGATCTGCGTAACTGCGGCTCGTAGCTAACGGAAAAGTTGCAGTTATTTTTCGTGGCTGATTGTTTCGATCTCCTCCTCCTCCTCCACAGTTTGTGACGAGCTCCACCCGTGCGAGGGTCTCGGACGCTACGCCACGTTTAAAAACTTCGGTATGGCGTTCCTGCTGCTTTTCAGGGTTTCCACCGGAGACAACTGGAACGGCATCATGAAGGTGAAAGCAATCGTTTGTCAAGAATTCTTGGTCATGACGACATATGGTCAGTTTAGTGGTCGACTCCCAATTTACTGTCCCCTGTCTTCCCTTTCACCACAACCGGTCTAGGCAGATAACTGCACATTTTTGAGATTTCTTCCTTATGTTAAAACGTACAGTATATACAGAGGTTATAAGAATGCGCTATAGAGTGTCTCATATCATTTTTTTTTCAGCACAAACTATAGACAATCTGATGAAAAATGTCCTTCAATTTCACCAACTATATAAACACTATATAAAATGTTTGAAATCGGATTGAATTTGTGAAATCTGGAAATACGTCACAGGTTTAAAGTTCACTTCACCCACTACTATGTTAAAAAGTGCAGTATATAGAGAGGGTATAAGAATGTTATATGGGTTTGTTTTAGCACAAATTATAGGCAATCGGATGGAAAATATCCTTCATTTTCACCAACGATACAAACACACCTGAGCAAACAGTACTCAAAATGTTTAAAATCAGATTGAATTTGTGAAATCTGGAAATACGTCACTGTTTTAAAGTTCACTCGGCTCGTTTTTATCAACAAAAAGAAAAGAAAAACAGTTGATTTTGTGACCCCTGTTTTTCCTTTCAACACAACCGGTCTAGGCAGATAACTGCACATTTTTGAATCTGGCTCTGTCAGAGATTTCTTCCTTAACCCTTAGAATACAGAGCATTTTGGCTGCTTTTTTTCCCATTACTATGTTAAAACATACAGTATATACAGAGGGTATAAGAATGTGCAATATAGAGGTATTGAGGCATTATAGCGCAAAAAGTACTCAAAATGTTTCAAATTGGATTGAATTTGTGAAATTTGGAAATAAGTCACAGCTTTAAAGTTCACTTGGCTCATTTTTATCAACACAAAGAAAAGAAAAACGACTCAACAACACATAAGATGCGTTTTTAAAGCCCACGAATATACACTTTCATTACAGAATTCAGTCAACAGAATTTTGCTAAATTATCCAGTGTTTTAATCCTAATCTGCTTTGTTCTGTTGCACTCATGCAGAGTTCTTGCTTTTTTTTTTCCAGGACACATTGAGAGACTGCGCCCAGGACACCAACACCTGCTACAACACCGTGGTCTCGCCCATCTACTTCGTGTCCTTCGTGCTCACCGCTCAGTTCGTCCTCGTCAACGTCGTCATCGCCGTCCTGATGAAGCACCTGGAGGAGAGCAACAAGGAAGCCAAGGAGGGCGCGGAGGCCGAGGCCGACCTGGAGCTGGAGTTCCAGATGGACGGCGGCGACTTGGCGACGCGCTCCCCCCAGCTGCACCCTCTCGCGCTGGGCTTCGACAGGTCCAGCTCGGGCGGCTCCCCCTGGAGGTCGGCGGGAGGCGGGGACAGGGAGCGGGAACGGGACGGTCCCATGGACTCGCCCACCGCCGACATCACCAGAGACTCTGTGGACATCAGAGACGACCCCCCACCGTGCCTGGACCCCCCGCTGGAGGTACGGAATCTTTGTTCTTTGACTGTGGTTTTCTCATCGTACCTCATAAAACTTTGTTTATGTTTGTGTGACAATACTTAATAATTAACCCCTTAAGTCCGACTGAGAAAACTACCGTTGTATTCATCCGCTATAAAAACGTGTTCTTGTTTAAAGGTGCATTATGTAATAAATCTAAACCCATAAATATTTGCATTAAAAAAAATATTTTGCAGCCTGCAAATCATGTTTATGTTTTGAAAATCACGCTTTGGCATGTGGCGCCACCTACCGCCGCCTACCGATCATTGCAGTCAGTAGAGTCTCAGCTGACGAGCAACCACGGGTTGCCAGTTACTTCAGAAAAACGAAACTTAAAAGACCTCGGTATTTTCAATTTGAATGTAGTAACCGTTTTTGGCCACATTCTTACATATGGCACCTTTAACTGTTGCTCTAAAGTTAAGGTCCTAATGCTCAGAAAATTATGCTAAATGTTCATAAATGGCTTTTAAACTTTATTGGGGCCTCCTTTTCGAAGGTTTTAGTAAGGATATCACCAGGCGGACACTCAATTTAACACAACTAAACGCATTCTTAGTGAAAAAGTACAGAAAGTACAGTCCAAAGTACGTCTAAATTACACATAATGTGTTTTTTTTTAATGTTAAAGTTAATTAAAAAACATAGAAAACACATTCACACACAACGTCTCAATCCCAGACTCCACACGTTCACCCTCCCGTTATATGACAAATGTCCTGCAGTCACTTCCTGCGAGGATGTCCCCGATGACCTCTCTGCGTCACTGGCCATTAATTCTGACTCGGGTCCAAAAACCATTAGTTAATTTTCTGGCCCACGCTGAGGGACGCTCACCGAGGAGGTCAGATCATGATCGGAAATGACGGATTCCTTGAGAGAGGAGAAGAAATAACCGTGTCCCGTATGATGTAAACAAACGATAGTGAATAAAATATAAGTGCTAATATGTGTTCGAAATCAAGGTCGTATTTAAAAAGGACAGCGAGACGAGGTTCTTTAGATTATTTCAGGAGATTAAACTTCACCAGGATGGACTTAAGGATGTCTGTCAGACAAGTTTTAATTTTAAAGATTGAAAAGCGAACGTCCTGTTTGTTTATGAACAGTCCCAGTTGTGCACATTTGCTTATTAGAATGTTTGTTTTTATTAAAGTCACATAATCAAAAACACACATTCAGACTGGGGTTAGATGTGAAACTGTCGGAGGAAAAACATCCGCGGAGACAAAAGACTTTAGACCTGCTTTTAGGGCTTCTTGTTTGGGTTTTGGGAGTGCATTAGTCTACTTATACCTCTAAAACTCTTTTATTAAGTATCTTAAAGAGATAACTTGAGTAAAAGTACACATATTTGACCAGAAAATGACTTTGGGAGAAGTTGAAGTCACTTTTTTAGTAAAAGTAAAAGTATACAATGAATAAAAGTACACACTGAGTAAAAGTACGCAACTTATTTGGAAATGTAGTGGAGTCAAAGTACACATTTTATTTAAAAGTACACATTTTATTTAGGAATGTAGTGGAGTAAAGTACACAGTGAGTAAAAGTACACAATTTATTAAGGATTGTAGTGGAGTAAAACTACACAATGCATAAAAGTACACAATTTATTTAAAAGTACACAATCTATTCAGGAAAATCTTGTCGAGTAAAAGTACACCATTTGTTTAGGAAATGTAGTGGAGTAAAAGTACACAATGAGTAGAGTAAAAGTGCACAATTTATTTAGGAATGTAGTGGCGTAAAAGTACACAATGAGTAAAAGTACACCATTTGTTTAGGAATGTAGTTGAGTAAAACTACACAATGCATAAAAGTACACAATTTATTTAGGAATGTAGTGGCGTAAAAGTACACAATGAGTAAAAGTACACCATTTATTTAGGAATGTAGTGGCGTAAAAGTACACAATTTATTTAAAAGCACACAATTTATTTAAGAATGTAGTGGCGTAAAAGTACACAATGAGTAAAAAGTACACAATTTATTTTTAGGAAATGCACTGGAGTAAAAGTAAAAGTTGCATACAGATAACAATGTCCTACTGACGTACAGTAACAAAGTATTTGTACTTCATTATATTAACAAAACACTGGGTGTAAATAGTAGTAATAGTTGAATTTAGAGTCCTCACAACTACTCGAAGATTAGTGTCTGTGTGTGTGTGTGTGTGTGTGTGTTCTTGTACTTGCGGCATCCTGAGGACCAGTGAGGGTTTTTAACCAACAAAGTGAGGTCATTTTTACGGAGTGAGGACATTTTGGCCGGTCTTCACTTTGTTTTCATTGAAATCACTTCCTTAGGTTGCTATAACATGCTATACTCAATTTGTCCAAAAAAAAAAAATTTGATTTTCAAATTTTGGACGACAGTATAGTATGACTTTTTTGTCAAATTTTGGATGAGCATTTTTTTTTTCAACTTTTGGATGACATAGTATAGTATAATGTTTTTGGCAAATTTTGGACCAAAAATTTAAAAAAAAACAAACAATCTAACAAAGTTTTCCAGCCCTTTCTGCACTGGGGCTCCACCTGCAGACACTTTATGGTACTGCACCCCAGTAGTTCTTTGTAGATGTCGTTCATGAAGTAGATATTTGTAATTGTGTTGATTTGTAAAGTGTAAACGCTGGTCCTCACTTTGTCAGCACTTTTACCCGGTCCTCAGTATGCCGCAAGTACAAGAATGTGTGTGTGTGTGTGTTCTTGTACTTGCGGCATACTGAGGACCAGTGAGGGTTTTTAACCAATAAAGTGAGGTCATTTTTACAAAGTGAGGACATTTTGGCTGGTCCTCACTTTGTTTTCATTGAAATCACTTCCTTAGGTTGCTATAACATGCTATACTCAATTTGTAAAAAAACCAAAACATTTTTGTCAAATTTTGGACCACAAATTTTGGGTCAAATTTTATTTTCAAATTTTGCACGACATAGTATAGTATGACGTTTTTGTCAAATTTTGGACAAAACATTTTGGGTCAATTTTTTTTTCAAATTTTGGACGACATAGTATAGTATGATGTTTTTGTCAAATTTTGGACCAAATATTAAAATACAAAAAAAATACATTTTATGGTACTGCAACCAGTAGTTCTTTGTGGATGTCGTTCATGAAGTAGATATTTGTAATGGTGTTGATTTATAAAGTGGAAATGCTGGTCCTCACTTTGTCAGCAACCCAGTCCTCAGTATGCAGCAAGTACAAGAATGTGTGTGTGTGTGTGTGTGTGTGTGTGTGTGCGTGCCAGTCACAGAGAGGTCACAGTGCCATGGGAAAGCTGGACCACAGGGTCTTGTTGTTCACTCGGACGTCTATTTCCAGACAGAGGGGGGGGTCTTTTTTTCTGAGGATAGGAAATAGAGGTCTCACTGTCGTCGTCATTATCGTTGTGTTTACCCTGTGAGACATTATCAGTCGTTCCTCTGCTGCTCCTCCTGAACATGCTGCAGCCTCTTCTGCAGCTGTACTGCGGGGCTGCAGTGACCCCTTGTGGTTATTACTTGTAGTGAAGTGATGATAGTGTGAGATGGTGTTAAAGTCTTCCTGCTCGATTGTGTGTGTGTTTAATCTTGTTTGTATACATGTCTGTTTCTCTTCTCTTTCTCTGTGAACCATTCTTTCTCTGACTTTTTTTTTCTGTCCCTGTCGCTCTCTCTCTGTCTCTCTCTGCATTATCCAAGTTTGTCCAGCGGAGAGCGCTGTTTGACTCGGTCTCCCTGGTCATCCAGGGTTCAATGGAGGGCGAGTTGAGTCTGATGGACAACCTGTCCGGCTCTATCTGCCACTTCTACGCGCTGCCGCCCAAGTCCAGCAAACGCAGCAGCGACAAGGTCAATAAATAATCCCCCCCCCCCCACTGTGACCACTCACCTCCTCCATTGTTTCCTCCATTACGCTCTGTGAACATTACCATGAAAAAAACCCCCAAAGAAACCACAGAGAAATGAACATAATTATGCTTTTTTTTTTTTAGGGTTTGTCGTTCATTTCCCCAACAATAACGTGTGATTATGAGCATCTGCGGCGTCTTAACGTCGAGTTAAACCAACTGGCTAATGGAACGGTGATAGAAAAAAAAAATGACAATAACCACGATTTAAATTGGTCTGTTGTACGTTTAGCTTTAACTATACTGTTTTTTTCGGCACCTGAGATGCAGTTTTCACATAGAAAAATTAGTGCCGGGCCCGTTGCTAATGCTAATGCATTTGTCACCGGTTTGGACGTGTTTATAGTAGCGCTGGGCAAGCTAACGGCGTCAACGTTAGCGCACGTCGCGTTCCCATGATGACTTACCGGAAAAAGACGTGCGCGATGATGTTTACGTGACTCCAGGTTGTTAAAACGAGTCTCTAAAGTAACGCTAAACTTTAAAAACAGAGGCACACATACTCAGTACACTGGTGCGCTGGTTATTTGTAGCGTTACTCTTTTACGTTTAATAAACAGACTACTAGCGCTACTAAAGGAGCTAACTGGTAAACGGTGTCTGGACTCCAGCGCCGCGGAGACTCTACTGACCAATCATCGCGGTCAGTAGAGTCTCAGCTGCCCGAGCAACCACGGGTTGCCAGTTACGTCGGAAAAACGAAACCTAAAAGACATCGGTATTTTATGTTTGGACGTGTTTTTAGTAGCGCTGGGCACGTTAGCGGCTGTTAACGTTAGCGCACTACGCGTTTCCATGACGACTGACCGGAAAAAGACGTGCGCGATGATGTTTACGTGACTCCAGATTGTTAAAACGAGTCTCTAAAGTAACGCTAAAGTTTAAAAAACAGAGGCACGCATACTCAGTACACAGGTACGCTGGTTATTTGTAGCGTTGCTCTTTTCGTTTAATAAACAGACTACTAGCGCTACCAAAGGAGCTAACGCAGCTAATGGAGCTCACTGGTAAACGGTGTCTGGACTCCAGTGCCGCGGAGACTCTAACTGACCAATCATCGCGGTCAGTAGAGTCTCAGCTGCCCGAGCAACCACGGGTTGCCAGTTACGTCAGAAAAAAACGAAACCTAAAAGACATCGGTATTTTATGTTTGGACGTGTTTTTAGTAGCGCTGGGCACGTTAGCGGCTGTTAACGTTAGCGCACTACGGGTTTCCATGACGACTGACTGGAAAAAGACCAATCATATCGGTCAGTAGAGTCTCAGCTGCCCGAGCAACCACGGGTTGCCAGTTACGTCAGTAAAAAACGAAACCTAAAAGACGTCGGTATTTTTGAATTTTAATGCAGTAACCGTTTTTGGCCACATTCTTACCGATGGCGCCTTTAAATCCATATGCCGAATGTTGCATCAATTGAAGGCGCTTCACTACATTAGCTTTGCAAAAAAAAAAAAAGCCTCTTTCTAAAAGGCTGCAAATTGCTTTGAGACGTCGTTACCGGGACCTCTCCTCCTCCTCCTCCTCCTCCTCCTCCTCCTCCTCCTCGTCCTTTTTTCGGAGACCTTTTTCCACCGAGCTTCTTTGTGCGTGCACAGATGGCTCGTTTTGCTCGTCGGAGGAGCTTTTAGCCTTTTAAACCCGTGCAGATAGACACTGCTGGAGGCTTGTAAACAACGATTTGTTGTGTGACATTTAGCTTTCATAATACAGTACATACACATACACACACTTCTTCTTCTTCTTCTTGTTGTCTGCTTGTTTGTTTCTGTAAACGTTTCATCTGCATCTTGTTTGTTTTCCTTTGCTATCTCCAAGTATAAAAAGATGACATTTTTGTACCGAATTTTTTTAAAACTGCTTTCCCTCTGCTGCAACCACACTGGTTGCGTACGTCGTTTTCAAACATGTATCGTATGTGCGTAACTGTCCTCCTTATCTCTGTGTGCGTTTGTTTTTGTTGCTCACCGGCCGTTGTCTCTTCCCTGCCTAGATCCCTCTAGCGGAGATGGAAGCTCTGTCTCTGGCCTCTGAGAAATCCTGGTCCCTAGCTCTGACCGACGACTCGGCCCCCGACGATTTTAACCCCCTCTTTCTAAGCAGCCTGGAATGCAACGTACTGACAGTTTCTTCTCTTTCTCTTTTCTCCGTCGCTCTTCCTCCTCTTCCTGCAGTATCTTTTTTTCCCTTTTTCCCCCCAGGGGTTGCTTCCAAAGCCACTTGTTCCCCCCCCTCGCACTACACTCACACTATATGGAGGTTTGATTTTGACAGCGTCTTAAATTAGCTGTAACTCTGTGGAGCCCATTTTTTAACGGCACATTATTACTTTGAACGCTCGCTCCGTTGACTCGAAGCAGAGGTCAAAGAGTCCGCTAGAAAAAATGAGAATGGAGCTTTCAGTCATTTATCTGCGTCTGCTGCAGTGTCCTCTGGACCGGCTATTTTTTAAATAACAGCTTTAAAGTGACTCTTTTTTATCTACCGGCTAAGTATTTTACACCAAATTTACAGAAAATGTAGTTTATGTACAGCTCCACCTCACCTTATCTTACCTAGGATTTATTAGCGAGGGGATTTAGTTTCAAGTTGGAAACTGAGATGAGTTTTCTCTGGTTTTCTAATGATAACCTAGAGTCACTAAATTTATAGAAACCTTCCTGGAGTAAGAAGATTTAGTCAGTGTAGAATTTCTACTTTTACAAATGAGTCATAGCATTGTTAGCTTTAAGAGGAATAAGCCATAGATATAGAGCTATATTTGGTCAGATTAAACAAATATTAGTATTAAGGCTACATTAAGAAAAAAAAATATAAAACACCATGAATTACAAATTTAATCTCTTTTTTCTTAGAATTCTCTGAAATGTTTCTCAGAATTCTGGCTTTAATCTCAGAACCCTGAATTTAATTTTACAATTCTCTGACTTTAATCTCATCATTTTCTGTTTTTTTTCCTTCGCATTATCTGACTTTAATCTCAGAATTCTCTATTTTCTTACAATTCTGAATTTTTTCTTAGAATTCTCTGACTTTAATCTCAGAATTCTGACTTTAATTTTAGAATTCTATGATTTTAATCTCAACATTTTCTGACTTTAATCTCAGAATTATCTGGCTTTTTCTTTTCTTTTTTCTTTTTTAGAATTCTCTGACCTTTTTCTCTGAATTCTGACTTTAATCTCTGAATTCTGACTTTAATTTTAGAATTCTATGACTTTAATCTCAGAATTCTGACTTTAATTTTAGAATTCTATGATTTTAATCTCAACATTTTCTGACTTTAATCTCAGAATTATCTGGTTTTTTTTTTTTTTTTTTTTTTTCTAGAATTCTCTGACATTTTTCTCAGAATTCTGACTTTAATCTCAGAATTCTGACTTTAATTTTAGAATTCTATGACTTTAATCTCAACATTTTCTGACTTTAATCTCAGACTTCTCTGACTATTTTCTTACAATTCTCTGACTTTTTTCTCAGAATTCTCTGATTTTTTTTTTTTTTTTTGAATTCCCTTACATTTTTCTCAGAATTCTGACTTTAATTTCAACATTTTCTGACATTTTTTCTGAGAATTCTCTGACTATTTTTTTTTTTTTAGAATTCTCTGACTTTAATGACTTTTGTAATCTCAGAATTCTCGGACTTTAATATCACTATTCTGATTTTAATCTCAGAATTCCCTGATTAAAAAAAACACACAAAAAAAACCCCCTTAAATAGTGTTAGAGGAGAACAAGTGTCATTGTGAAGGACCCCGGGGCGAATCTAACACATGTGCCCTCCAACTTTCTCTTTGTCATTTCACATTTCCAGCCTGGTGTTTGTTTCTCTCCAGTCTAGTCCAGTCCAGTCCAGTCCAGTCCAGTCCAGTAGAGTAGTTCGCCTCCTCACCTGATAGTTTCCTTGTCCTGCTTCCTTTCCTTCTTCTTCTTCTTCTTCTTCCTCTTCAGTATTTCATGTTTTGATCCTGTGTGCTTTACATGTCTGGTCCATGTCACAGTCTCTCTGTGTGTGTGTGTGTGTGTGTGTGTGTGTGTGTGTGTGTGTGTGTGTGTGTGTGTGTGTGTCCTGGTGTTGTAGTAGTTTTTTTTACTCTCCTGTGTTTCTGGAGCTCCAGTGGCTCTGTGGTGAATGTGTTACGGCTCAGGCTGTTCTGTAGGACACTGCCCTTAGCTGACACACAATCACGGAGCAGCTCTTGACCAAACTTTTTTACCCGACTGTGGGCACAAATGCAAACAGGAGAGTGTCTTAATCATGTAAAAAAAACAACAACAACAACAACAACAACAACAAAAAACTGTTTCTGTGATCTGTGGCAGCTCCGCGCCAGTCGACGATCCTTTGTTTTTGTCGTAGAGAAACGTCGGCTGTGAATGTGTCAAGAGAGTCCAGCTCCAGAGACGACCCTGACTCCGTTTTCTCTCTTTCCTCATCCTCCTCCTCCAGCCGGAGCAGCTCGATCCCGGGCAGCCGCAGCGCGACGACCTGCTGAGCGTCAGGAAGCCCGCGGTGGGACGCACACACTCCCTGCCCAACGACAGCTACATGTTCTTCCCCCTGCAGCCCTTTGGTCAAACAGCACTGGCTCCGGCACAGCTTTTAGCTCGGTCACACGGGTGTCAGTACAGAGCCCAGTCAGGTAATTTAGGAGATTTAGACAAATTAGACAACTTGGTGATCCAAAACTCTCTGGGTAGGAGCACATCCTGGATTCACAGTGGTTTGGTTAGAACAATGAGGCTGAAACGCATCAGTTTACGTGTTTTAAAGGGATGACCATGATGATGCCATTATATTAAAGGCATTTTATAGTTTAGAGATTTTCTTCTTTCAAAAATAGTCTATTGTTGTGCATAAAAAAAATTGAGGTGCACAAGTTATTACAAATTACAATAAATTCAGTGAATACAATACATTTTACATTATATTTTATTTAAGTTAATGACCTTTCTCTTGCATTTTTTTTTTCATTATTATTGAAAATACTGTCTATAATTGCCCTGCACACCTTTAGTGTTACTGAAGTTAAGCAGTTTATTGCATTATTTTTTATCAATAAACAGTTATATTTGATCAGACAGACAAATACATATATATATTTATATGGGCAAAATAAATCGGTATTAACGTCAGCCAGATTTCTAAAAATCGCCATCGGCCATAGAATAATCCATATCAGTCGACTTTTATTTTAAATTTTAACATTTTGAAATGAGCCTGGAGCATGTGCTTCATATGCAACACATAACCCAATCCACATATATTGACACCTGCTGCTAGCCCAAATGTTTGCTAGCTTGTAAGCTAAATTTTGATAACCCTGATAATCAATAAAATATTATTTGTCTGTATTCAGTTTTTCTGTGGGCCCAGTACCAAATTACCAGTCCGTGGCCCAGTCGTTGGGGATGTCTGCACTAAATGATCAAATACATGCAGTTGTTTAATAGAGAGGCCACTAGGTGGCGCCCTTTCTCTCTCTAAAACTGCCCTGTGACTGGTTTAAAGACTCCTCTCATGGGCCAAGTTTCCCTGAAACTGTAACCTAAAATTCTCTGACTTTTTTTCTTAGAATTCTCTGACTTTAATCTTAGAATTCTCTCACTTTTTTTCTTAGAATTCTTTGACTTTTTTCTTAGAATTCTCTGACTTTTTTTCTTAGAATTCTTTGACTTTTTTCTTAGAATTCTCTGACTTTTTTCTTAGAATTTTCTGACTTTTTTTCTTAGAATTCTCTGACTATTTTCGTAGAATTCTAGGACTTTTTTTCTTAGAATTCTCTGAGTATTTTTGTAGAATTCTTTGACTTTTTTCTTAGAATTCTCTGACTTTAATCTTAGAATTCTCTGACTTTTTTTCTTAGAATTCTCTGACTTTAATCTTAGAATTCTCAATATTTTTTTTTTTAGAATTCTCTGACTATTTTCGTAGAATTTTCTGACTTTTCTCTTAAAATTCTCTGATTTTAATCTCAGAATTCTCTGACTTCCCCTGAGACTGAAACCTTGAATACAGGCGGGACAAACAAATATTTACATTAAGCTGAATTAAGAAATTATTGGTCAATAACAGCAGAAATATGATCCCTAAGCGCAGCTTAAACTGTGTGTATCATAAAGAAACTTTTTTTTCCCCTAAGACTTTATTCGTTATTATTTTACCTGGAATTCTACGGCTCTCGTGAGTAAAAACACAGGTTATTTCCCATCAGAAAACATCACTGGCTGTTATTTTTTCTTTATTTCTTATTTTTATTTCTAGGCTCCAGCGCGTCGGTGCGTTCTCAGCCAGAGGAGTCCTCCCAGCAGCTGAGCGTTCCCTCAGAACTCTTCAGACCCATCAGCCCTCACAGTCACTCAGACTCTGAGTCTATACCACGACTGCCTCCGCCCAGGCGCACGCACACGCTCAGCCGCACGCTGCGCAGACAGGTAACCGCAGTCATGTCGTACGTATGCAGTGTGTGTGTGTGTGTGATCAAAAATGTGTTCCGTGTCAGTGTTTATCAACCCTCTGTGACTGTGTCTGTGTTTTAGAGCCACTGTTAGAGACACAAAAAGTAAGACTGTAAAGTAGAAAAGTAAGGTTTAAATGTGTAAAGGTGTAATTTAATGACCAAATTTAAAGACAAGGCAAGTTTATTTGAATGGGGACATTCTTACACAATCAATTAAAAAAACAATTCTAGAAATTAATGCAATTTAAAATCATTATTTTAAAATGATTAACCCTTTAACGTACTACTCAACCATTTGGTCGAGGGGTCTAATGGGTCTAAATAAAAAAAAAAAAAAAATATATATATATATTGATTGTCGTTATTGTAATCATAAGTAAATAAAATAAAATAATAAAAAAATTAAAAGAAATCATTTTTCCTTTGCTTTTTTCTTGGTGTGTACGTAAAATTAGTTAAACTTGGCAAATGCAGTACTTTAGGGAAAGTACAATTCAAAGGAAATTGTTACTCTTACAACAACATTTTTAATATCTTATGCTGTCATTTGAATTTTTTTCATCATAATTATTATAAATTAAGACCTACATTTGCATTTTCTTGCCAAAAAAAGAGACATTCGACCTTTAACCTCTTCTTCAGGGAGCATTGACTTACAGCGAGTTATCATAGTTTTTTTTTTTTTTTTTTTTCAAAACAAGTTCTTTTTAGACCAATCGTGACACGTAAATGAAATTAAATGGGTTTTTAATAATTTGGTACCTAAGAAATCTCAAATGGCCCAGATGGTGCCAAACTGTGCCAACAGAGAGAACGCCTAGACATCTCTTTACTAAAACCTCTGTAATTTCACTCTGCTTCACTTCAGCAGCATCAGACTTTGCACAGCTCATGTCCACATGTTGTTACATGACCCCCACGTGTTTTGAAGCTCCTACTGCGTATTTTAAAGGTGATATTTGCTTTAAAATGCAATCTTTTTTTAGGCGAGAGAAAAAAATTTACTCTGACACAGCGGCATCTACAGTGAAACTTACTTAGCATCTAAGCACTTTAGATTCACTTATATTTGTGAAAATGCCTTTTAATCTCACATTAGTTGTTTTACTCAAACAGTGGCTAGAAAATGCATGTTCTAAACAATCTCACTTCTCTCTCTTTCTCTCTTTCTGTCTTCTTTCCCCTCCTCTCCGGGAATCTCTCTATTTTGTCCACGTGGTATCTGGATTTCCTCTGATCTCAGCTCAGTCGAGCCCCAAAGCCGCCCGACCCCGAGCTCCTGCTCAAACACAGATACTCCTGTTTCTGAAGAAAAAAAAAGAAAAGCCGCAGCAGACTTTAGCAGCGACCAGAAACGCTGGACTCTCATGTTCATCTCCACACAGACAGACTCTGAATCACAAACATACAAACAAACAAACAAACAAACAAACAAACAAACAGGCTTCCCCATCTTTATTCCTGCATCTCTTTGTTTTTGTTGCTAACCATCAGCCACAGATCAACTAAACCTCTCCTCACAGGACTCTTTACCTGTAGGAAGTTTATTATCAATTATTTTTTTTTGTATTTTTTAAAGCAGGATTCACACTCAAGTCAGACAAAAAGCGTGTCTGGACTTAAATAAACAACTCAGGGAAGTGCTGTCCATATATGCATTTGGCCATTTTGTACACACACACATGTTGATAGAGCACTTGTGTATTTTCTATTGTATAGTAAAAGTGCTTAAAGGTAAATCATTGTGAAGCAGAGTGTGGTAGTTGTTGTACTTTATTTGTTCTATTTATTTTTTAAAGTACCTCTCCAGTGTGCACACCTACTACCTTGCTGTGGCTGGTGATTGGTTCGTCCTGGCTGTTTCCTCTGTGGCCACTAGGTGTCTCTGTGGTCACACGAGTCAGACTCATTTGTGCACGGAATCTCAAAAATCATGCTTCTGCCCCAAGAACTCACTCATGCCCCTGTTTTCCATGGATTTAAGTGCTTTAATTCTGTTGAAATATCTTTCATTTGCTCACAGAAACATCGTAAACCATGCTTTTTTCTAACACTTCCTCTCCTCCAGCAGCCGCATTATTGAGTTTCAGGCCTCCACCTTTTTGACCTCACACTTATGAAGGGTGCAGGGACGTAAATTCAACAGAGGAACGCAAATGCACGGGGGGCTTTTTAATGTGTGAGGTCAAAGGTCAGAGGTCAGGTGGCGCGGTTCAGAGTTCACCGTGTCGTGCAAGCACTCGACGCGATGAGTCCTCAAAAGCAGCAGCAGCAGCAGCAGCAGCAGCCTCTAAAATCTGTCCAAATCGAAACAAAAAGAAGGAAAAAAGTAACCTCCGCTGTTTGATTTCTTCACCAAACATGTGCTAATAACGTTGAATCCTTCAGAGAAGTCGTTATTTTTCGCTTGTCAGTCGTTTTTAACGAGCTCCTTCTGATATTTTCTTCCCCCGAAGATAAAATTACCTTTAGTTTAATTACCTTGTTAGAGATTCTTAAAAAAAGAATCCTTCCTTTCATTAGAAAGTGGGAAAACATGTTACAGCATGTAATCATTTATTTCAGCGTGTGAGCACGACCTCGCACAGAACTGCGATGGGCTTTTAAAGGGACACTGCGTAGTATTTATGGGTTTATATATAACCCAAAATCCACTTTTTTTTAATACATATTATGTGCTCCTGCATTGTCTAGTTGCTGTAAAATAACACGGTCACTGTTGCATAGCCACTGTTGGCAGCGAGACGCCATGTTTCAACCGGAGCCTGTAAAGCAGAGCAGTTCGTTGTTGTAAATTTCAGCCTCTCCTCTAGATGTCACTATAAACTACTTACTTTTAACCTTTAAATGAGCGGTGATGTCACAGTGTCCTGCACAGAATCAAAGTATTAGTCACGTATCTGCTCCTTATGCGCGTTAAAAGTGAAAGCACAGATCAGATCGTCGTGACGTGTGTTGATAAAAAAAAAGGTAAATGAGCAGAAACGGTTAATATTACGACAGTACTCGAACGCAGCCATACGTCTTATCCTTTATCCTCTTAGCCCCGCCTCCTGAACTCCACTTAACTTCTAATATTCACTTTGCTGCAGTTTTCTTTGACTGAATCTTTCCAAAAAAAAAAAAGTGGTTACAGTTTAAAACGGACAAACTAAATCAGTCCTCTGCTGCTCGGACGGTGAACTTTGACCCCAAACTGCCATCATTTCTCATCGTCATCGCCTCACACTAACTCGTCTCCCCCTGTCATTTTTTTTTTCCTGTACACACCCCTCTCTTCCCCTCCCCATCTCCCTCGATCATTGACGTCCATCTCCTCCCCCCCCCCCCCTCTCTACGCTCCTGTACGTCCTTACAGGTCGCGGTGTCCACTGACTCTCAGGAGGCTCTGTGCTCAGGAGACGGGGAGAGCAGTGAAGGACTTGTAAACGCGGCCTCTCTGGGGCTCTCGTCGCCGTCGTCGTCGTCTCCCTCCACCTCCTCCTCCCCCTCCCCCGCCACTCCCTCCCCCTGCTCGCAGCAGCCTGCTCTCTGCCTGGTTCCTGCTACACCAGGTGCCTCCCCTGTCCCCTCGCCCTCGGGCAGCGAGCACCAGCAGCGTCGCGACCAACGCTGCATCGCCTCCTGCTCCTCTTCCTCCCCCTCACCTCCTCCTCTCCCACCAGCCAGGCCCCAGCAGCAGCAGGAGGAGGACCAGGAAGTGTCCCTCATCACCTGCGTGGGGTTGACGGGCGGCGACGACGACAACCTCGTGGCGGAGGACGGCGTCGACGGCGGCGAGGGTTACGGCGCGTACGCGGCGAGCCGGAGTCCGTACCTGCGACAGCTGAAGCGCCACCACAGCGTCGACACGCAGGGCCGCAGCGCCCTCCTGCCCCGCCACCCCCGCCCGTCCTCCTGGCTGGACGACCCGCGGCGCCACTCGGTGGAGGTCTGCCCCGCGGCGGAGTCAAGCCCGCAGCGCGGCGCCGCCTCCGCCTCCGCCTCGTCGGGCTTCGCGTCGCGCGCCGACAGCCTGCAGATCCACGGCCAGACGTCCGCTCAGACTTCGCTGCCCTCGCCGCGACGCAAGAAGAAGATGAGTCCGCCGTGCATCTCCGTGGACCCGCCCGACGGACTGGAGCCGCAGTACCCGGGTCTGGGCGGCATCGGCGGGTTAGGGTTGCCCCCTCCTCTGCCCAGCCGGGACACCTGCCTGAGGAGGAGAGCGCCCTCTAGTGACTCCAAGGACTCTTTCGACCTGGGAGCGAGTGAGAGTTCGGGTCAGGACGGAGGCTCGCCGAACCCCAACACCAACCCCAAGCTATTGACTCTTCCCAGTTTCTCCTTTGAGAAGACGAGCGCTGAGCACTGAACACGTCAACACACACACAAACACACACACACACACGGACACACACATCCTTGTACTTGCTGCGTACTGAGGACCGGGTAAAAGTGCTGTCAAAGTGAGGACCACCATTTCCACTTATAAATCAACACAAAAATACAATTTCTGGACAGTAGGTGTCACCCCAAACCTATACATCCCTTGAGATTCAGTAAAAAAAAACAAAGATTCAGAAAAAAAAACCATGGTATAGCATGTTTACAACCTAAGGAATTGATTTTAAAGGCGCCATATGTAAGAATGTGGCCAAAAACAGTTACTACATTCAAATTCAAAATACAGAGGTCTTTTAGGTTTCGTTTTCTGACGTAACTGGCAACCCGTGGTTGCTCGGCAGCTGAGACTCTACTGACTGCAATGATTGGTAGACGGCGGTAGGTGGCGCCACATGCCAAAACAATGGCATTTCAAAACATAAACATGATTTGCAGTCTGCAAATGTACTGTTGTTGTTGGTGAGTTCAGTTTGTTATATGAACATTATTCCTGAGTCTCTGTGACATATTAGGAGGATTTTACGGCCAGTTGATTTAGATTTATTACATAATGCACCTTTAATGAAAAGAAAGTGAGGACCGGCCAAAATGTCCTCACTTTGGAAAAATGACCTCACTTTGTTGGTTAAAAAAAACCCCCATCACTGGTCCTCAGTTTCCGACAAGTACAAGAACACACACACACACACACACACACACACACACACACATATATGGACAACAGCAGGACGAACCCTCCACACACACACACACACACACACATTCTTGTACTTGCTGCATACTGAGGACTGGGTTGCTGACAAAGTGAGGACCAGCATTTCCACTTTATAAATCAACACCATTACAAATATCTACTTCATGAATGACATCTACAAAGAACTACTGGTTGCAGTACCATAACATGTCTGCAGGTGGAGCCCCAGAGCAAAAAGGGCTGGAAAGATTTAAAAAAAAAAACATTTTTGGTCCAAAATTCTACAAAAACATAATACTATACTATGTCGACCAAATTTGAAAAAAAAATTGACTCAAAATTTTTGGTCAAAAATTTGACAAAAACGTCGTACTATACTATGTCGTCCAAAATGTTTGTTTTTTTTGACAAATTGAGTATAGCGTGTTATAGCAACCTGAGGAAGTGATTTCAATGAAAACAAAGTGAGGACCGGCCAAAATGTCCTCACTACGTAGAAATGACCTCACTTTGTTGGTTAAAATCCCTCACTGGTCCTCAGTATGCCGCAAGTGCAAGACCACGCACACACGCACACACAATGCACTCCGTGTGTCTGTGACGGTGATAGTTTTAGTAATAAAGCTGTAGAGAGTAAATAACGGTAAAACTACTACGACAACAGTAAAAAAAAAAAAAAAAAAAGCAACAAAAAAACATCCTTGGTTTGATGAGGAGTGTCAGTGCTGTAGTAAGTGTGACACCCTTTTGTCTTTGTATTGTTACTGCCAAAACAACCAGAGAAGAAGACGACAACACCACCGGCTGCAGCACACCCCCCCCCCCCCCTTCCCCCCTCCCCAGACCCCCCCCATAAACTCGGGTGTGACATCAGCACTCGGGACTGTGGCGCCCCCGTGTGGTGGCAGCAGAACTGCCTGGTGTTGCACAGGGTGGACTTTGCCCCCCCCCCCCCCCCCCGGTCAGTGGAGGTACAAAGCAATATGAACGTTTTAGAGACACTATTTTCTTAAATTATTGGGCCATAGTGTTTGTACAGGATGTTGTTGTTTTTTTATTATTATTTCATTCGCTCGTTATTTTCCATGCCTTTTGTTGTGATTTGTTTGAAGTTGTTTTTTTTTTGTCTTTTGTCAGGTTTTTTTTTTTTTCTCACTGTAGGATATTTCTAGCTTTCTTGGTTTTACTGAGGAAAGTGGACGTTTTTTCAAAGTGGTGAAAACCATGTATTTGTAGGAATAATATATATAAATACATAAATATATATATATATATATATATATATATATTAAAAAAACAACAACAACAAGTCATTAAACTGAGCTTGGGTTTTTAAGCACATGCATCAGACAGTCGTGGTTTGATTTTGAGGCGACAAAGGTGGAGATTTTCTGTCGATTGCTTGATTCTTCTGTGTGAGTGTGTGAATTTGAACAAAAAATAACACTTTTTTTAAAAAACAAAACTTGCTTTTTATAGTTATTAAACTCTTCCGTGCTGAGATTTCACATGTTACAGATGATACTTAACTCTCTTTTGTGACTAACACATTCATAACAAAAGGGGGGAAAAGTCAAGGATAAATTTTATCCTTGACATTTCCCCCCTTTTGTTATGTTTCTTTGCAGCATAGGATGTTAGAGTGTAGGTGTGGTGCAGCAGCAGCCAATAGGATCACTCGCTGCCTCAGCTGTCCTGTGATTGGTCAGAGCCTCCCGTGACAGGGCAGAATCAGGAGAGCTTGTAAACGGAGGAGGAGCAGAGGTGGTGGTTCTCTCTTTCAGATTCAAGGTTAATGTTCTCTGAAAAAAAAGTACTTTAGTACTGAGACACTCAAGTTAAGTTAATTCAAAGTCGAAATGATGAGCTAAAAAGTCAGAATTATGAGATAAGAAGTTAAAATTATGAGATAAAAAATCTGAATTATGAAATAAAAAGTCGAAATGGTGAGATATGAAGGCAAAATTATGTGATAATAAGTCGAAATTATGAGATAAAAAGTTGAAATGATGAGATAAGTCATAATTACGTGATTAAAAAGTCAGCATTATGAGATAAAAGTTGAAATTATGAGATAAGTTGAAATAATGAGATAAAAATGTGAACTTATGAGATAAGTCATAATTATGAAATAAAAAGTTGAAATTATGAAATAAAAAGTCAAAATTGTGATAAGTCGTAATTATGAGATAAAAAGTCGAAATTGTGTAATTAAAAAGTTGAAATGACTAGATAAAACGTTGAAGTTATGATATGAATAGTCAAAATTATGTTATAAAAGTCATAATTATGAAATAAAATGTTGACATTTTTAAAAAGTCAAAATTGTGATGTCAATTATGAGATTAAAAAGTCGCAAATTATGAGATAAAAAGTCCAAGTTATGTGATAAAAAGTTGAAATTATGAGGTAAAAGTCTTATTTTGAGGATATTTTTTTATTATCAAGGCTAACTTTTACCTCTGGTGGAAATGGGCTTCATAGATGATGATGATGATGATGATGTGAATAACTGTTTCCTGCTCATGAATGTAGGTGATTTTAAGCCTAAAGAAAATTGTTTAGGGCTCTGGAAAAGCTCTTGTGAGTGACGTCACGTTTTAGGAATGCTGATGTGACAGTTTGCCAAAGACGTCAAACCGAAGCTTTTTTATCCTGTAAAGAACGTACAAATGATTTGCTGCTGAAAAGTAGAAGAGTCCACCTGGCTGACGTCCTTGATGTAAGAGTCTGCACAGTCGTTTTTCCCAAGGAGAAAAGGTGTAGCAGATTGTTCCCTCTGTCTCTGTCTCTGTGAACGCAGCATGTGGCAGCATTGGAAAACAACTTTTTCCAGGATGAAAAAACGTTCTCGCCACCTTCCTCAACCTTGCCTACAATCTGTTGTATTCCTGCAGGATCGCTTAGTGGAAAGGGATGAAAGGCGATGAAGACACAAGATGTATTGTTTGAAGGTGTCGGTGTCATTTTTCAGGCACTTTAACCTTTTTAAAGACAGAAAATACCAGGAGGGATGTTGGCACATTGTTCCTCTGTTTGGAACACAGCTAACACAAGCTAGCATTTTTTTTACTTGTTTTTCTTTATATTATTCAACTAACGCACAGCTGGATGAGTCCATTCCTGTCCTAAAAAACCTTAGTATATACATTTGATATATGATAATTGTCACCATTGTACACTAAAGACAAGTGAAAGATGTTCAGGAACTAACTGATAATAGGTTTTTCCTCCACAATGTTCTTCATAATCATTATTGCTCCTTAAAGTACAGACCTTTTGTGAGACGCTCGTGCATAAAAATGACTTAATTATGATTATAAGTCATTTTCAGACTGCAAAAACATTCTGCAGGAGGCAAATTATTGTTTTACTAAGAACTGCCGCCTCTGGAAATTGTTATAATTATGAGAAAATGAACAACGTCCCTCTCGCACACTAAGAAAGGTTTTTTTTCTTTAGTTTTAACAAAGAGTCGAAAATTGCATTAATGCCAATTATTAGTTGATTACAAGTTTAGGAGTTGTGTGATTTTTGTGCTGCACAGTCTAAAATCTACGTATGTAGTACGTGCATTAGGGCTGTCAAAATGAACGCGTTAACGCAGGATGATTAATTTGTGGAATTAACCCGTTGATTTTTTTTAACGCATTAACGCACTTTCTCACTTTCATCGCGCTACGAGTAGACGTGCAGTTTATGAACAGGCCAGGCGGCGGGCAACTGCTTGGGGCCCCGAGCCGATAGGGGGGCTCCCGACACTCAGAGCCTAAATGCATCAGTTACCAGCTGCATCCCCGTCTCCATTAAACAACAATGACATCGCAGTAGGGAACCTCCCTAAAGGAGCCCCACTTTTGAAAAAACATCATACTATACTATGTCGTACTAAATTTGAAAAAAAATTCAAAAATGTTTTGGTCTAAAGAAGCGTCATACCTCGTCCGAAATTTGACTAAAACGTAATACTATACGATGTTATCCAACTTTGACAACTTTTGAGCAAAAAAAAATTGGTCAACATTTTGAAAAAACGTCATACTATACTATGTCGTCCAAAATTTGACCAATTTTTTCAAAATATTTTTTTTGGTCTTAAAAAGCGTCATACGTCGTCAGGAATTTGACCAAAACGTAATACTATACTATGTTGTCCAACTTTGACAACTTTTGAGAAAAAAAAAAATTTGGTCAAAATTTTGAAAAAACGTCATACTATACTATGTCGTCCAAAATTTCTAATTTTTTTTAAAATATATTTTTTTGTGGCTTTTTCGCTTAATGAATAGCATAGTTGAGAGAGAAAGGAAAAAAGAATTGGGATTTAATGAGACACAGGCAAGGAGTAGCTGGTGCGGGATTCGAACATGTTGTGCTTGTAAAGAGGACAACATGTCGACTTCATGGGGCAGGTCAGGTGCTCTGCCATCTGAGCTAAACACTGAGTAACTTTGTAACACTCTAACTTTGAATGAAACGTCATACTTTACTATGTTGTCCAACTTTGACACTTTTTGAGTAAAAAAAAAATTGGTCAAAATTTTGAAAAAACATCATACTATACTATGTCGTCCAAAGTTTGACAATTTTTATCAAAATCATTTTTTGGTCTAAAAAAGCATCATACGTCGTCCGGAATTTGACTAAAACGTAATACTATACTATGTCGTCCACAATTTGACATTTTTTTTCAAAATCACTTTTTTGTTCTAAAAAGCGTCATATGTCGTCCGAAATTTGACTATAACGTAGTACTATGCTATATCATCCAAATGTGGCAGCTTTTGAGAAAAAAAAAATTTGGTCCAAAATTTGAAAAACATCATACTATACTATGTCGTCCAAAATTTTACATTTTTTTTCAAAATCATTTTTTTGGTCTAAAAAGCCTCATATGTCGTCCGAAATTTGACTATAACGTAGTACTATGCTATATCATCCAAATGTGGCAGCTTTTGAGAAAAAAAAAATTTGGTCCAAAATTTGAAAAACATTATACTATACTATGTCGTCCAAAATTTGACTTTTTTTTTAAAATCATTTTTTTGGTCTAAAAAGCCTCATATGTCGTCCGAAATTTGACTATAACGTAGTACTATGCTATATCATCCAAATGTGGCAGCTTTTGAGAAAAAAAAAATTTGGTCCAAAATTTGAAAAACATCATACTATACTATGTCGTCCAAAATGTGAAATTTTTTTTCAAAATAATTTTTTTGGTCTAAAAAGCATCATATGTCGTCCGAAATTTGACTATAACGTAGTACTATGCTATATCATCCAAATGTGGCAGCTTTTGAGAAAAAAAAATATTTGGACCAAAATTTGAAAAACATCATACTATACTATGTCGTCCAAAATTTTACATTTTTTTTCAAAATCATTTTTTTGGTCTAAAAAGCCTCATATGTCGTCCGAAATTTGACTATGACGTAGTACTATGCTATATCATCCACATGTGGCAGCTTTTGAGAAAAAAAAGAATTTGGTCCAAAATTTGAAAAACATCATACTATACTATGTCGTCCAAAATTTTACATTTTTTTTCAAAATCATTTTTTTGGTCTAAAAAGCGTCATATGTCGTCCGAAATTTGACTATAGCGTAGTACTATGCTATATCATCCACATGTGGCAGCTTTTGAGAAAAAAAAAATTTGGATCAAAATTTGAAAAACATCATACTATACTATGTCGTCCAAAATTTGAATTTTTTTTTCAAAATCATTTTTTTGGTCTAAAAAGCCTCATATGTCGTCCGAAATTTGACTATAACGTAGTACTATGCTATATCATCCAAATGTGGCAGCTTTTGAGAGAAAAAAAATTTGGTCCAAAATTTGAAAAACATCATACTATACTATGTCGTCCAAAATTTAACAGTTTTTTTCAAAATCATTTTATTGGTCTAA
Source organism: Microchirus variegatus (assembly GCF_963457635.1). Lineage (NCBI taxonomy): Eukaryota > Metazoa > Chordata > Actinopteri > Pleuronectiformes > Soleidae > Microchirus > Microchirus variegatus. The sequence goes on from NC_139818.1 coordinate 22,046,242, forward strand.
AAAGCCTCATATGTCGTCCGAAATTTGACTATAATGTAGTACTATGCTATATAATTCAAATGTGGCAGCTTTTGAGAAAAAAAGAAATTTGGACCAAAATTTGAGAAATATCACACTATACTATGTCGTCCAAAATTTGACATTTTTTTTCAAAATCATTTTTTTGGTCTAAAAAGCGTCATATGTCGACCGAAATTTGACTATAACGTAGTACTATGCTATATCATCCAAATGTGGCAGCTTTTGAGAAAAAAAAAATTTGGTCCAAAATTTGAAAAACATCATACTATACTATGTCGTCCAAAATTTGACATTTTTTTTCAAAATCATTTTTTTGGTCTAAAAAGCTTCATATGTCGTCCGAAATTTGACCATAACGTAGTACTATGCTATATCATCCAAATGTGGCAGCTTTTGAGAAAAAAAAAATTTGGTCCAAAATTTGAAAAACATCATACTATACTATGTCGTCCAAAATTTTAAATTTTTTTTCAAAATCATTTTTTTGGTCTAAAAAGCGTCATATGTCATCCGAAATTTGACTATAACGTAGTACTATGCTATATCATCCACATGTGGCAGCTTTTGAGAAAAAAAAAATTTGGACCAAAATTTGAAAAACATCATACTATACTATGTCGTCCAAAATTTGAACTCTTTTTTTCAAAATCATTTTTTTGGTCTAAAAAGCTTCATATGTCGTCCGAAATTTGACTATAACGTAGTACTATGCTATATCATCCAAATGTGGCAGCTTTTGAGAAAAAATAAATTTGGTCCAAAATTTGAAAAACATCATACTATACCAGGGGTCACCAACCTTTTTGAGATGAGAGCTACCTTAAGGGTAAAAAATAATATGGAGGGCTACCATGTTAAAATTTTTTTGTTTGTTTACCATTTAAATGATTAATATTATGCATTCAACTGCATACACATTCATTCCAGTGCTTACTCCTAACGATTACCAGTTTTTATAAACAATATCAAAGATATTTTACTGAGCGATCATACGGATACATGCAAGTGAGGTGAAGTGAAGTGAGCCCGCGGGCACCGTATTGGCTGCCTGCGGGCTACCAGGTGCCCGCGGGCACCACGTTGGTGACCCCTGTACTATACTATGTCGTCCAAAATTTGACATTTTTTTTCAAAATAATTTTTTTGGTCTAAAAAGCCTCATATGTCGTCCGAAATTTGACTATAACGTAGTACTATGCTATATCATCCAAATGTGGCAGCTTTTGAGCCAAAATAAATTTGGTCCAAAATTTGAAAAACATCATACTATACTATGTCGTCCAAAATTTGACATTTTTTTTCAAAATCATTTTTTTGGTCTAAAAAGCTTCATATGTCGTCCGAAATTTGACTATAACGTAGTACTATGCTATATCATCCAAATGTGACAGCTTTTGAGAAAAAAAAAATTTGGTCCAAAATTTGAAAAACATCATACTATACTATGTCGTCCAAAATTTTAAAATTTTTTTCAAAATCATTTTTTTGGTCTAAAAAGCCTCATATGTCGTCCGAAATTTGACTATAACGTAGTACTATGCTATATCATCCAAATGTGGCAGCTTTTGAGAAAAAAAAAATTTGGACCAAAATTTGAAAAACATCATACTATACTATGTCGTCCAAAATTTGACATTTTTTTTCAAAATGATTTTTTTGGTCTAAAAAGCCTCATATGTCGTCCGAAATTTGACTATAACGTAGTACTATGCTGTATCATCCAAATGTGGCAGCTTTTGAGAAAAAAAAAATTTGGTCCAAAATTTGAAAAACATCATACTATACTATGTCGTCCAAAATTTGACATTTTTTTTCAAAATCATTTTTTTGGTCTAAAAAGCTTCATATGTCGTCCGAAATTTGACTATAACGTAGTACTATGCTATATCATCCAAATGTGGCAGCTTTTGAGAGAAAAAAAATTTGGTCCAAAATTTGAAAAACATCATACTATACTATGTCGTCCAAAATTTGAATTTTTTTTTCAAAATCATTTTTTTGGTCTAAAAAGCGTCATATGTCATCCGAAATTTGACTATAACGTAGTACTATGCTATATCATCCACATGTGGCAGCTTTTGAGAAAAAAAAAATTTGGACCAAAATTTGAAAAACATCATACTATACTATGTCGTCCAAAATTTGAAATTTTTTTTCTAAATCATTTTTTTGGTCTAAAAAGCTTCATATGTCGTCCGAAATTTGACTATAACGTAGTACTATGCTATATCATCCAAATGTGGCAGCTTTTGAGAAAAAATAAATTTGGTCCAAAATTTGAAAAACATCATACTATACTATGTCGTCCAAAATTTTAAAAAAATTTTCAAAATCATTTTTTTGGTCTAAAAAGCCTCATATGTCGTCCGAAATTTGACTATAACGTAGTACTATGCTATATCATCCAAATGTGGCAGCTTTTGAGAAAAAAAAAATTTGGTCCAAAATTTGAAAAACATCATACTATACTATGTCGTCCAAAATTTGACATTTTTTTTCAAAATGATTTTTTTGGTCTAAAAAGCGTCATATGTCGTCCGAAAATTGACTATAACGTAGTACTATGCGTATCATCCAAATGTGGCAGCTTTTGAGAAAAAAAAAATTTGGTCCAAAATTTGAAAAACATCATACTATACTATGTCGTCCAAAATTTGACATTTTTTTTTCAAAATCATTTTTTTGGTCTAAAAAGCGTCATATGTCGTCCGAAATTTGACTATAACGTAGTACTATGCTATATCATCCACATGTGGCAGCTTTTGAGAAAAAAAAAATTTGGACCAAAATTTGAAAAACATCATACTATACTATGTCGTCCAAAATTTGAATTTTTTTTTCAAAATCATTTTTTTGGTCTAAAAAGCTTCATATGTCGTCCGAAATTTGACTATAACGTAGTACTATGCTATATCATCCAAATGTGGCAGCTGTTGAGAAAAAAAAAATTTGGTCCAAAATATGAAAAACGTCATACTATACTATGTCGTCCAAAATTTTAAAAAAATTTTCAAAATCATTTTTTTGGTCTAAAAAGCCTCATATGTCGTCCGAAATTTGACTATAACGTAGTACTATGCTATATCATCCAAATGTGGCAGCTTTTGAGAGAAAAAAAATTTGGTCCAAAATTTGAAAAACATCATACTATACTATGTCGTCCAAAATTTGACAGTTTTTTTCAAAATCATTTTTTTGGTCTAAAAAGCTTCATATGTCGTCCGAAATTTGACTATAACGTAGTACTATGCTATATCCTCCAAATGTGGCAGCTTTTGAGAAAAAAAAAATTTGGTCCAAAATTTGAAAAACATCATACTATACTATGTCGTCCAAAATTTGACATTTTTTTTCAAAATCATTTTTTTGGTCTAAAAAGCTTCATATGTCGTCCGAAATTTGACTATAACGTAGTACTATGCTATATCATCCAAATGTGGCAGCTTTTGAGAAAAAAAAAATTTGGTCCAAAATTTGAAAAACATCATACTATACTATGTCGTCCAAAATTTTAAAAATTTTTTCAAAATCATTTTTTTGGTCTAAAAAGCCTCATATGTCGTCCGAAATTTGACTATAACGTAGTACTATGCTATATCATCCAAATGTGGCAGCTTTTGAGAGAAAAAAAATTTGGTCCAAAATTTGAAAAACATCATACTATACTATGTCGTCCAAAATTTGACATTTTTTTTCAAAATCATTTTTTTGGTCTAAAAAGCGTCATATGTGGTCCGGAATTTGACTATAATGTAGTACTATGCTATATCATCCAAATGTGGCAGCTTTTGAGAGAAAAAAAATTTGGTCCAAAATTTGAAAAACATCATACTATACTATGTCGTCCAAAATTTGAAAAAAATATTTCAAAATCATTTTTTTGGTCTAAAAAGCGTCATATGTCGTCCGAAATTTGACTATAACGTAGTACTATGCTATATCATCCAAATGTGGCAGCTTTTGAGAGAAAAAAAATTTGGTCCAAAATTTGAAAAACATCATACTATACTATGTCGTCCAAAATTTGGCATTTTTTTTCAAAATCATTTTATTGGTCTAAAAAGCGTCATATGTGGTCCGAAATTTGACTATAACGTAGTACTATGCTATATCATCCAAATGTGGCAGCTTTTGAGAGAAAAAAAATTTGGTCCAAAATTTGAAAAACATCATACTATACTATGTCGTCCAAAATTTGACATTTTTTTTCAAAATCATTTTTTTGGTCTAAAAAGCGTCATATGTGGTCCGAAATTTGACTATAACGTAGTACTATGCTATATCATCCAAATGTGGCAGCTTTTGAGAGAAAAAAAATTTGGTCCAAAATTTGAAAAACATCATACTATACTATGTCGTCCAAAATTTGACATTTTTTTTCAAAATCATTTTTTTGGTCTAAAAAGCGTCATATGTGGTCCGAAATTTGACTATAACGTAGTACTATGCTATATCATCCAAATGTGGCAGCTTTTGAGAGAAAAAAAAAATTTGGTCCAAAATTTGAAAAACATCATACTATACTATGTCGTCCAAAATTTGACATTTTTTTTCAAAATCATTTTTTTGGTCTAAAAAGCGTCATATGTCGTCCGAAATTTGACTATAATGTAGTACTATGCTATATCATCCAAATGTGGCAGCTTTTGAGAGAAAAAAAATTTGGTCCAAAATTTGAAAAACATCATACTATACTATGTCGTCCAAAATTTAACAGTTTTTTTCAAAATCATTTTATTGGTCTAAAAAGCCTCATATGTCGTCCGAAATTTGACTATAATGTAGTACTATGCTATATAATTCAAATGTGGCAGCTTTTGAGAAAAAAAGAAATTTGGACCAAAATTTGAGAAATATCACACTATACTATGTCGTCCAAAATTTGACATTTTTTTTCAAAATCATTTTTTTGGTCTAAAAAGCGTCATATGTCGACAGAAATTTGACTATAACGTAGTACTATGCTATATCATCCAAATGTGGCAGCTTTTGAGAAAAAAAAAATTTGGTCCAAAATTTGAAAAACATCATACTATACTATGTCGTCCAAAATTTGACATTTTTTTTCAAAATCATTTTTTTGGTCTAAAAAGCTTCATATGTCGTCCGAAATTTGACCATAACGTAGTACTATGCTATATCATCCAAATGTGGCAGCTTTTGAGAAAAAAAAAATTTGGTCCAAAATTTGAAAAACATCATACTATACTATGTCGTCCAAAATTTTAAATTTTTTTTCAAAATCATTTTTTTGGTCTAAAAAGCGTCATATGTCATCCGAAATTTGACTATAACGTAGTACTATGCTATATCATCCACATGTGGCAGCTTTTGAGAAAAAAAAAATTTGGACCAAAATTTGAAAAACATCATACTATACTATGTCGTCCAAAATTTGAACTCTTTTTTTCAAAATCATTTTTTTGGTCTAAAAAGCTTCATATGTCGTCCGAAATTTGACTATAACGTAGTACTATGCTATATCATCCAAATGTGGCAGCTTTTGAGAAAAAATAAATTTGGTCCAAAATTTGAAAAACATCATACTATACCAGGGGTCACCAACCTTTTTGAGATGAGAGCTACCTTAAGGGTAAAAAATAATATGGAGGGCTACCATGTTAAAATTTTTTTGTTTGTTTACCATTTAAATGATTAATATTATGCATTCAACTGCATACACATTCATTCCAGTGCTTACTCCTAACGATTACCAGTTTTTATAAACAATATCAAAGATATTTTACTGAGCGATCATACGGATACATGCAAGTGAGGTGAAGTGAAGTGAGCCCGCGGGCACCGTATTGGCTGCCTGCGGGCTACCAGGTGCCCGCGGGCACCACGTTGGTGACCCCTGTACTATACTATGTCGTCCAAAATTTGACATTTTTTTTCAAAATAATTTTTTTGGTCTAAAAAGCCTCATATGTCGTCCGAAATTTGACTATAACGTAGTACTATGCTATATCATCCAAATGTGGCAGCTTTTGAGCCAAAATAAATTTGGTCCAAAATTTGAAAAACATCATACTATACTATGTCGTCCAAAATTTGACATTTTTTTTCAAAATCATTTTTTTGGTCTAAAAAGCTTCATATGTCGTCCGAAATTTGACTATAACGTAGTACTATGCTATATCATCCAAATGTGACAGCTTTTGAGAAAAAAAAAATTTGGTCCAAAATTTGAAAAACATCATACTATACTATGTCGTCCAAAATTTTAAAATTTTTTTCAAAATCATTTTTTTGGTCTAAAAAGCCTCATATGTCGTCCGAAATTTGACTATAACGTAGTACTATGCTATATCATCCAAATGTGGCAGCTTTTGAGAAAAAAAAAATTTGGACCAAAATTTGAAAAACATCATACTATACTATGTCGTCCAAAATTTGACATTTTTTTTCAAAATGATTTTTTTGGTCTAAAAAGCCTCATATGTCGTCCGAAATTTGACTATAACGTAGTACTATGCTGTATCATCCAAATGTGGCAGCTTTTGAGAAAAAAAAAATTTGGTCCAAAATTTGAAAAACATCATACTATACTATGTCGTCCAAAATTTGACATTTTTTTTCAAAATCATTTTTTTGGTCTAAAAAGCTTCATATGTCGTCCGAAATTTGACTATAACGTAGTACTATGCTATATCATCCAAATGTGGCAGCTTTTGAGAGAAAAAAAATTTGGTCCAAAATTTGAAAAACATCATACTATACTATGTCGTCCAAAATTTGAATTTTTTTTTCAAAATCATTTTTTTGGTCTAAAAAGCGTCATATGTCATCCGAAATTTGACTATAACGTAGTACTATGCTATATCATCCACATGTGGCAGCTTTTGAGAAAAAAAAAATTTGGACCAAAATTTGAAAAACATCATACTATACTATGTCGTCCAAAATTTGAAATTTTTTTTCTAAATCATTTTTTTGGTCTAAAAAGCTTCATATGTCGTCCGAAATTTGACTATAACGTAGTACTATGCTATATCATCCAAATGTGGCAGCTTTTGAGAAAAAATAAATTTGGTCCAAAATTTGAAAAACATCATACTATACTATGTCGTCCAAAATTTTAAAAAAAATTTCAAAATCATTTTTTTGGTCTAAAAAGCCTCATATGTCGTCCGAAATTTGACTATAACGTAGTACTATGCTATATCATCCAAATGTGGCAGCTTTTGAGAAAAAAAAAATTTGGTCCAAAATTTGAAAAACATCATACTATACTATGTCGTCCAAAATTTGACATTTTTTTTCAAAATGATTTTTTTGGTCTAAAAAGCGTCATATGTCGTCCGAAAATTGACTATAACGTAGTACTATGCGTATCATCCAAATGTGGCAGCTTTTGAGAAAAAAAAAATTTGGTCCAAAATTTGAAAAACATCATACTATACTATGTCGTCCAAAATTTGACATTTTTTTTTCAAAATCATTTTTTTGGTCTAAAAAGCGTCATATGTCGTCCGAAATTTGACTATAACGTAGTACTATGCTATATCATCCACATGTGGCAGCTTTTGAGAAAAAAAAAATTTGGACCAAAATTTGAAAAACATCATACTATACTATGTCGTCCAAAATTTGAATTTTTTTTTCAAAATCATTTTTTTGGTCTAAAAAGCTTCATATGTCGTCCGAAATTTGACTATAACGTAGTACTATGCTATATCATCCAAATGTGGCAGCTGTTGAGAAAAAAAAAATTTGGTCCAAAATATGAAAAACGTCATACTATACTATGTCGTCCAAAATTTTAAAAAAATTTTCAAAATCATTTTTTTGGTCTAAAAAGCCTCATATGTCGTCCGAAATTTGACTATAACGTAGTACTATGCTATATCATCCAAATGTGGCAGCTTTTGAGAGAAAAAAAATTTGGTCCAAAATTTGAAAAACATCATACTATACTATGTCGTCCAAAATTTGACAGTTTTTTTCAAAATCATTTTTTTGGTCTAAAAAGCTTCATATGTCGTCCGAAATTTGACTATAACGTAGTACTATGCTATATCCTCCAAATGTGGCAGCTTTTGAGAAAAAAAAAATTTGGTCCAAAATTTGAAAAACATCATACTATACTATGTCGTCCAAAATTTGACATTTTTTTTCAAAATCATTTTTTTGGTCTAAAAAGCTTCATATGTCGTCCGAAATTTGACTATAACGTAGTACTATGCTATATCATCCAAATGTGGCAGCTTTTGAGAAAAAAAAAATTTGGTCCAAAATTTGAAAAACATCATACTATACTATGTCGTCCAAAATTTTAAAAATTTTTTCAAAATCATTTTTTTGGTCTAAAAAGCCTCATATGTCGTCCGAAATTTGACTATAACGTAGTACTATGCTATATCATCCAAATGTGGCAGCTTTTGAGAGAAAAAAAATTTGGTCCAAAATTTGAAAAACATCATACTATACTATGTCGTCCAAAATTTGACATTTTTTTTCAAAATCATTTTTTTGGTCTAAAAAGCGTCATATGTGGTCCGGAATTTGACTATAATGTAGTACTATGCTATATCATCCAAATGTGGCAGCTTTTGAGAGAAAAAAAATTTGGTCCAAAATTTGAAAAACATCATACTATACTATGTCGTCCAAAATTTGAAAAAAATATTTCAAAATCATTTTTTTGGTCTAAAAAGCGTCATATGTCGTCCGAAATTTGACTATAACGTAGTACTATGCTATATCATCCAAATGTGGCAGCTTTTGAGAGAAAAAAAATTTGGTCCAAAATTTGAAAAACATCATACTATACTATGTCGTCCAAAATTTGGCATTTTTTTTCAAAATCATTTTATTGGTCTAAAAAGCGTCATATGTGGTCCGAAATTTGACTATAACGTAGTACTATGCTATATCATCCAAATGTGGCAGCTTTTGAGAGAAAAAAAATTTGGTCCAAAATTTGAAAAACATCATACTATACTATGTCGTCCAAAATTTGACATTTTTTTTCAAAATCATTTTTTTGGTCTAAAAAGCGTCATATGTGGTCCGAAATTTGACTATAACGTAGTACTATGCTATATCATCCAAATGTGGCAGCTTTTGAGAGAAAAAAAATTTGGTCCAAAATTTGAAAAACATCATACTATACTATGTCGTCCAAAATTTGACATTTTTTTTCAAAATCATTTTTTTGGTCTAAAAAGCGTCATATGTGGTCCGAAATTTGACTATAACGTAGTACTATGCTATATCATCCAAATGTGGCAGCTTTTGAGAGAAAAAAAAAATTTGGTCCAAAATTTGAAAAACATCATACTATACTATGTCGTCCAAAATTTGACATTTTTTTTCAAAATCATTTTTTTGGTCTAAAAAGCGTCATATGTCGTCCGAAATTTGACTATAATGTAGTACTATGCTATATCATCCAAATGTGGCAGCTTTTGAGAGAAAAAAAATTTGGTCCAAAATTTGAAAAACATCATACTATACTATGTCGTCCAAAATTTGAAAAAAATATTTCAAAATCATTTTTTTGGTCTAAAAAGCGTCATATGTCGTCCGAAATTTGACTATAACGTAGTACTATGCTATATCATCCAAATGTGGCAGCTTTTGAGAGAAAAAAAATTTGGTCCAAAATTTGAAAAACATCATACTATACTATGTCGTCCAAAATTTGACAGTTTTTTTCAAAATCATTTTTTTGGTCTAAAAAGCATCATATGTGGTCCGAAATTTGACTATAACGTAGTACTATGCTATATCATCCAAATGTGGCAGCTTTTGAGAAAAAAAAAATTTGGTCCAAAATTTGAAAAACATCATACTATACTATGTCGTCCAAAATTTAAAAAAAAATTTCAAAATCATTTTTTTGGTCTAAAAAGCCTCATTTGTCGTCCGAAATTTGACTATAACGTAGTACTATGCTATATCATCCAAATGTGGCAGCTTTTGAGAAAAAAAAAATTTGGTCCAAAATTTGAAAAACATCATACTATACTATGTCGTCCAAAATTTGACAGTTTTTTTCAAAATCATTTTTTTGGTCTAAAAAGCGTCATATGTCGTCCGAAATTTGACTATAACGTAGTACTATGCTATATCATCCAAATGTGGCAGCTTTTGAGAAAAAAAAAATTTGGTCCAAAATTTGAAAAACATCATACTATACTATGTCGTCCAAAATTTGACTTTTTTTTTCAAAATCATTTTTTTGGTCTAAAAAGCGTCATATGTGGTCCGAAATTTGACTATAACGTAGTACTATGCTATATCATCCAAATGTGGCAGCTTTTGAGAGAAAAAAAATTTGGTCCAAAATTTGAAAAACATCATACTATACTATGTCGTCCAAAATTTTACATTTTTTTTCAAAATCATTTTTTTGGTCTAAAAAGCGTCATATGTGGTCCGAAATTTGACTATAACGTAGTACTATGCTATATCATCCAAATGTGGCAGCTTTTGAGAGAAAAAAAATTTGGTCCAAAATTTGAAAAACATCATACTATACTATGTCGTCCAAAATTTGACATTTTTTTTCAAAATCATTTTTTTGGTCTAAAAAGCTTCATATGTGGTCCGAAACTTGACTATAACGTAGTACTATGCTATATCATCCAAATGTGGCAGCTTTTGAGAAAAAAAAAATTTGGTCCAAAATTTGAAAAACATCATACTATACTATGTCGTCCAAAATTTGACAGTTTTTTTCAAAATCATTTTTTTGGTCTAAAAAGCTTCATATGTCGTCCGAAATTTGACTATAACGTAGTACTATGCTATATCATCCAAATGTGGCAGCTTTTGAGAAAAAAAAAATTTGGTCCAAAATTTGAAAAACATCATACTATACTATGTCGTCCAAAATTTGACATTTTTTTTCAAAATCATTTTTTTGGTCTAAAAAGCGTCATATGTCGTCCGAAATTTGACTATAATGTAGTACTATGCTATATCATCCAAATGTGGCAGCTTTTGAGAGAAAAAAAAATTTGGTCCAAAATTTGAAAAACATCATACTATACTATGTCGTCCAAAATTTTAAAAAAATTTTCAAAATCATTTTTTTGGTCTAAAAAGCCTCATATGTCGTCCGAAATTTGACTATAATGTAGTACTATGCTATATCATCCAAATGTGGCAGCTTTTGAGAAAAAAAAAATTTGGTCCAAAATTTGAAAAACATCATACTATACTATGTCGTCCAAAATTTAAAAAAAATTTTCAAAATCATTTTTTTGGTCTAAAAAGCCTCATATGTCGTCCGAAATTTGACTATAACGTAGTACTATGCTATATCATCCAAATGTGGCAGCTTTTGAGAAAAAAAAAATTTGGTCCAAAATTTGAAAAACATCATACTATACTATGTCGTCCAAAATTTGACAGTTTTTTTCAAAATCATTTTTTTGGTCTAAAAAGCTTCATATGTCGTCTGAAATTTGACTATAACGTAGTACTATGCTATATCATCCAAATGTGGCAGCTTTTGAGAAAAAAAAAATTTGGTCCAAAATTTGAAAAACATCATACTATACTATGTCGTCCAAAATTTTAAAAAAATTTTCAAAATCATTTTTTTGGTCTAAAAAGCCTCATTTGTCGTCCGAAATTTGACTATAACGTAGTACTATGCTATATCATCCAAATGTGGCAGCTTTTGAGAAAAAAAAAATTTGGTCCAAAATTTGAAAAACATCATACTATACTCTGTCGTCCAAAATTTGACAGTTTTTTTCAAAATCATTTTTTTGGTCTAAAAAGCGTCATATGTCGTCCGAAATTTGACTATAACGTAGTACTATGCTATATCATCCAAATGTGGCAGCTTTTGAGAAAAAAAAAATTTGGTCCAAAATTTGAAAAACATCATACTATACTATGTCGTTCAAAAATTTGAATTTTTTTTTAAAATCATTTTTTTGGTCTAAAAAGCGTCATATGTGGTCCGAAATTTGACTATAACGTAGTACTATGCTATATCATCCAAATGTGGCAGCTTTTGAGAGAAAAAAAATTTGGTCCAAAATTTGAAAAACATCATACTATACTATGTCGTCCAAAATTTGACATTTTTTTTCAAAATCATTTTTTTGGTCTAAAAAGCTTCATATGTCGTCCGAAATTTGACTATAACGTAGTACTATGCTATATCATCCAAATGTGGCAGCTTTTGAGAAAAAAAAAATTTGGTCCAAAATTTGAAAAACATCATACTATACTATGTCGTCCAAAATGTTAAAATTTTTTTCAAAATCATTTTTTTGGTCTAAAAAGCCTCATATGTCGTCCGAAATTTGACTATAACGTAGTACTATGCTATATCATCCAAATGTGGCAGCTTTTGAGAAAAAAAAAATTTGGTCCAAAATTTGAAAAACATCATACTATACTATGTCGTCCAAAATTTGACAGTTTTTTTCAAAATCATTTTTTTGGTCTAAAAAGCTTCATATGTCGTCCGAAATTTGACTATAACGTAGTACTATGCTATATCATCCAAATGTGGCAGCTTTTGAGAAAAAAAAAATTTGGTCCAAAATTTGAAAAACATCATACTATACTATGTCGTCCAAAATTTGACATTTTTTTTCAAAATCATTTTTTTTGGTCTAAAAAGCGTCATATGTCGTCCGAAATTTGACTATAATGTAGTACTATGCTATATCATCCAAATGTGGCAGCTTTTGAGAGAAAAAAAATTTGGTCCAAAATTTGAAAAACATCATACTATACTATGTCGTCCAAAATTTGACATTTTTTTTCAAAATCATTTTTTTGGTCTAAAAAGCATCATATGTCGTCCGAAATTTGACTATAACGTAGTACTATGCTATATCATCCAAATGTGGCAGCTTTTGAGAGAAAAAAAATTTGGTCCAAAATTTGAAAAACATCATACTATACTATGTCGTCCAAAATTTGACATTTTTTTTCAAAATCATTTTTTTGGTCTAAAAAGTGTCATATGTGGTCCGAAATTTGACTATAACGTAGTACTATGCTATATCATCCAAATGTGGCAGCTTTTGAGAGAAAAAAAATTTGGTCCAAAATTTGAAAAACATCATACTATACTATGTCGTCCAAAATTTGACATTTTTTTTCAAAATCATTTTTTTGGTCTAAAAAGCGTCATAAGTCGTCCGAAATTTGACTATAATGTAGTACTATGCTATATCATCCAAATGTGGCGGCTTTTGAGAGAAAAAAAATTTGGTCCAAAATTTGAAAAACATCATACTATACTATGTCGTCCAAAATTTGACATTTTTTTTCAAAATCATTTTTTTGGTCTAAAAAGCGTCATATGTGGTCCGAAATTTGACTATAACGAAGTACTATGCTATATCATCCAAATGTGGCAGCTTTTGAGAGAAAAAAAAATTTGGTCCAAAATTTGAAAAACATCATACTATACTATGTCGTCCAAAATTTGACATTTTTTTTCAAAATCATTTTTTTGGTCTAAAAAGCGTCATATGTGGTCCGAAATTTGACTATAACGTAGTACTATGCTATATCATCCAAATGTGGCAGCTTTTGAGAGAAAAAAAATTTGGTCCAAAATTTGAAAAACATCATACTATACTATGTCGTCCAAAATTTGACATTTTTTTTCAAAATCATTTTTTTGGTCTAAAAAGCGTCATATGTCGTCCGAAATTTGACTATAATGTAGTACTATGCTATATCATCCAAATGTGGCAGCTTTTGAGAGAAAAAAAAGTTTGGTCCAAAATTTGAAAAACATCATACTATACTATGTCGTCCAAAATTTGAAAAAAATATTTCAAAATCATTTTTTTGGTCTAAAAAGCGTCATATGTCGTCCGAAATTTGACTATAACGTAGTACTATGCTATATCATCCAAATGTGGCAGCTTTTGAGAGAAAAAAAATTTGGTCCAAAATTTGAAAAACATCATACTATACTATGTCGTCCAAAATTTGGCATTTTTTTTCAAAATCATTTTATTGGTCTAAAAAGCGTCATATGTGGTCCGAAATTTGACTATAACGTAGTACTATGCTATATCATCCAAATGTGGCAGCTTTTGAGAGAAAAAAAATTTGGTCCAAAATTTGAAAAACATCATACTATACTATGTCGTCCAAAATTTTAAAAAAAATTTCAAAATCATTTTTTTGGTCTAAAAAGCCTCATTTGTCGTCCGAAATTTGACTATAACGTAGTACTATGCTATATCATCCAAATGTGGCAGCTTTTGAGAAAAAAAAAATTTGGTCCAAAATTTGAAAAACATCATACTATACTATGTCGTCCAAAATTTAAAAAAAAATTTCAAAATCATTTTTTTGGTCTAAAAAGCCTCATTTGTCGTCCGAAATTTGACTATAACGTAGTACTATGCTATATCATCCAAATGTGGCAGCTTTTGAGAAAAAAAAAATTTGGTCCAAAATTTGAAAAACATCATACTATACTATGTCGTCCAAAATTTGACAGTTTTTTTCAAAATCATTTTTTTGGTCTAAAAAGCGTCATATGTCGTCCGAAATTTGACTATAACGTAGTACTATGCTATATCATCCAAATGTGGCAGCTTTTGAGAAAAAAAAAATTTGGTCCAAAATTTGAAAAACATCATACTATACTATGTCGTCCAAAATTTGACTTTTTTTTTCAAAATCATTTTTTTGGTCTAAAAAGCGTCATATGTGGTCCGAAATTTGACTATAACGTAGTACTATGCTATATCATCCAAATGTGGCAGCTTTTGAGAGAAAAAAAATTTGGTCCAAAATTTGAAAAACATCATACTATACTATGTCGTCCAAAATTTTACATTTTTTTTCAAAATCATTTTTTTGGTCTAAAAAGCGTCATATGTGGTCCGAAATTTGACTATAACGTAGTACTATGCTATATCATCCAAATGTGGCAGCTTTTGAGAGAAAAAAAATTTGGTCCAAAATTTGAAAAACATCATACTATACTATGTCGTCCAAAATTTGACATTTTTTTTCAAAATCATTTTTTTGGTCTAAAAAGCTTCATATGTGGTCCGAAACTTGACTATAACGTAGTACTATGCTATATCATCCAAATGTGGCAGCTTTTGAGAAAAAAAAAATTTGGTCCAAAATTTGAAAAACATCATACTATACTATGTCGTCCAAAATTTGACATTTTTTTTCAAAATCATTTTTTTGGTCTAAAAAGCTTCATATGTCGTCCGAAATTTGACTATAACGTAGTACTATGCTATATCATCCAAATGTGGCAGCTTTTGAGAAAAAAAAAATTTGGTCCAAAATTTGAAAAACATCATACTATACTATGTCGTCCAAAATTTGACATTTTTTTTCAAAATCATTTTTTTGGTCTAAAAAGCGTCATATGTCGTCCGAAATTTGACTATAATGTAGTACTATGCTATATCATCCAAATGTGGCAGCTTTTGAGAAAAAAAAAATTTGGTCCAAAATTTGAAAAACATCATACTATACTATGTCGTCCAAAATTTTAAAAAAATTTTCAAAATCATTTTTTTGGTCTAAAAAGCTTCATATGTCGTCCGAAATTTGACTATAACGTAGTACTATGCTATATCATCCAAATGTGGCAGCTTTTGAGAAAAAAAAAATTTGGTCCAAAATTTGAAAAACATCATACTATACTATGTCGTCCAAAATTTGACAGTTTTTTTCAAAATCATTTTTTTGGTCTAAAAAGCTTCATATGTCGTCCGAAATTTGACTATAACGTAGGACTATGCTATATCATCCAAATGTGGCAGCTTTTGAGAAAAAAAAAATTTGGTCCAAAATTTGAAAAACATCATACTATACTATGTCGTCCAAAATTTGACATTTTTTTTCAAAATCATTTTTTTGGTCTAAAAAGCGTCATATGTCGTCCGAAATTTGACTATAATGTAGTACTATGCTATATCATCCAAATGTGGCAGCTTTTGAGAGAAAAAAAAATTTGGTCCAAAATTTGAAAAACATCATACTATACTATGTCGTCCAAAATTTGACATTTTTTTTCAAAATCATTTTTTTGGTCTAAAAAGCGTCATATGTGGTCCGAAATTTGACTATAACGTAGTACTATGCTATATCATCTAAATGTGGCAGCTTTTGAGAGAAAAAAAAATTTGGTCCAAAATTTGAAAAACATCATACTATACTATGTCGTCCAAAATTTGACATTTTTTTTCAAAATCATTTTTTTGGTCTAAAAAGCGTCATATGTCGTCCGAAATTTGACTATAATGTAGTACTATGCTATATCATCCAAATGTGGCAGCTTTTGAGAGAAAAAAAATTTGGTCCAAAATTTGAAAAACATCATACTATACTATGTCGTCCAAAATTTGAAAAAAATATTTCAAAATCATTTTTTTGGTCTAAAAAGCGTCATATGTCGTCCGAAATTTGACTATAACGTAGTACTATGCTATATCATCCAAATGTGGCAGCTTTTGAGAGAAAAAAAATTTGGTCCAAAATTTGAAAAACATCATACTATACTATGTCGTCCAAAATTTGGCATTTTTTTTCAAAATCATTTTATTGGTCTAAAAAGCGTCATATGTGGTCCGAAATTTGACTATAACGTAGTACTATGCTATATCATCCAAATGTGGCAGCTTTTGAGAGAAAAAAAATTTGGTCCAAAATTTGAAAAACATCATACTATACTATGTCGTCCAAAATTTGACATTTTTTTTCAAAATCATTTTTTTGGTCTAAAAAGCGTCATATGTGGTCCGAAATTTGACTATAACGTAGTACTTTGCTATATCATCCAAATGTGGCAGCTTTTGAGAGAAAAAAAATTTGGTCCAAAATTTGAAAAACATCATACTATACTATGTCGTCCAAAATTTGACAGTTTTTTTCAAAATCATTTTTTTGGTCTAAAAAGCTTCATATGTCGTCCGAAATTTGACTGTAACGTAGTACTATGCTATATCCTCCAAATGTGGCAGCTTTTGAGAAAAAAAAAATTTGGTCCAAAATTTGAAAAACATCATACTATACTATGTCGTCCAAAATTTGACATTTTTTTTCAAAATCTTTTTTTTGGTCTAAAAAGCTTCATATGTCGTCCGAAATTTGACTATAACGTAGTACTATGCTATATCATCCAAATGTGGCAGCTTTTGAGAAAAAAAAAATTTGGTCCAAAATTTGAAAAACATCATACTATACTATGTCGTCCAAAATTTTAAAATTTTTTTCAAAATCATATTCTTGGTCTAAAAAGCGTCATATGTCGTCCGAAATTTGACTATAACGTAGTACTATGCTATATCATCCAAATGTGGCAGCTTTTGAGAAAAAAAAAATTTGGACCAAAATTTGAAAAACATCATACTATACTATGTCGTCCAAAATTTGACATTTTTTTTCAAAATCATTTTTTTGGTCTAAAAAGCTTCATATGTCGTCCGAAATTTGACTATAACGTAGTACTATGCTATATCATCCAAATGTGGCAGCTTTTGAGAAAAAATAAATTTGGTCCAAAATTTGAAAAACATCATACTATACTATGTCGTCCAAAATTTTAAATTTTTTTTCAAAATCATTTTTTTGGTCTAAAAAGCCTCATATGTCGTCCGAAATTTGACTATAACGTAGTACTATGCTATATCATCCAAATGTGGCAGCTTTTGAGAAAAAAAAAATTTGGTCCAAAATTTGAAAAACATCATACTATACTATGTCGTCCAAAATTTGACATTTTTTTTCAAAATCATTTTTTTGGTCTAAAAAGCGTCATATGTCGTCCGAAATTTGACTATAACGTAGTACTATGCTATATCATCCAAATGTGGCAGCTTTTGAGAGAAAAAAAGATTTGGTCCAAAATTTGAAAAACATCATACTATACTATGTCGTCCAAAATTTGGCATTTTTTTTCAAAATCATTTTATTGGTCTAAAAAGCGTCATATGTGGTCCGAAATTTGACTATAACGTAGTACTATGCTATATCATCCAAATGTGGCAGCTTTTGAGAAAAAAAAAATTTGGTCCAAAATTTGAAAAACATCATACTATACTATGTCGTCCAAAATTTGACATTTTTTTTCAAAATCATTTTTTTGGTCTAAAAAGCGTCATATGTCGTCCGAAATTTGACTATAACGTAGTACTATGCTGTATCATCCAAATGTGGCAGCTTTTGAGAAAAAAAAAATTTGGTCCAAAATTTGAAAAACATCATACTATACTATGTCGTCCAAAATTTGACATTTTTTTTCAAAATCATTTTTTTGGTCTAAAAAGCGTCATATGTCGTCCGAAATTTGACTATAACGTAGTACTATGCTGTATCATCCAAATGTGGCAGCTTTTGAGAAAAAAAAAATTTGGTCCAAAATTTGAAAAACATCATACTATACTATGTCGTCCAAAATTTGACATTTTTTTTCAAAATCTTTTTTTTGGTCTAAAAAGCTTCATATGTCGTCCGAAATTTGACTATAACGTAGTACTATGCTATATCATCCAAATGTGGCAGCTTTTGAGAAAAAAAAAATTTGGTCCAAAATTTGAAAAACATCATACTATACTATGTCGTCCAAAATTTTAAAAATTTTTTCAAAATCATTTTCTTGGTCTAAAAAGCGTCATATGTCGTCCGAAATTTGACTATAACGTAGTACTATGCTATATCATCCAAATGTGGCAGCTTTTGAGAAAAAAAAAATTTGGACCAAAATTTGAAAAACATCATACTATACTATGTCGTCCAAAATTTGACATTTTTTTTCAAAATCATTTTTTTGGTCTAAAAAGCTTCATATGTCGTCCGAAATTTGACTATAACGTAGTACTATGCTATATCATCCAAATGTGGCAGCTTTTGAGAAAAAATAAATTTGGTCCAAAATTTGAAAAACATCATACTATACTATGTCGTCCAAAATTTTAAATTTTTTTTCAAAATCATTTTTTTGGTCTAAAAAGCCTCATATGTCGTCCGAAATTTGACTATAACGTAGTACTATGCTATATCATCCAAATGTGGCAGCTTTTGAGAGAAAAAAAATTTGGTCCAAAATTTGAAAAACATCATACTATACTATGTCGTCCAAAATTTGGCATTTTTTTTCAAAATCATTTTATTGGTCTAAAAAGCGTCATATGTGGTCCGAAATTTGACTATAACGTAGTACTATGCTATATCATCCAAATGTGGCAGCTTTTGAGAAAAAAAAAATTTGGTCCAAAATTTGAAAAACATCATACTATACTATGTCGTCCAAAATTTGACATTTTTTTTCAAAATCATTTTTTTGGTCTAAAAAGCGTCATATGTCGTCCGAAATTTGACTATAACGTAGTACTATGCTGTATCATCCAAATGTGGCAGCTTTTGAGAAAAAAAAAATTTGGTCCAAAATTTGAAAAACATCATACTATACTATGTCGTCCAAAATTTTAAATTTTTTTTCAAAATCATTTTCTTGGTGTAAAAAGCGTCATATGTCGTCCGAAATTTGACTATAACGTAGTACTATGCTATATCATCCAAATGTGGCAGCTTTTGAGAGAAAAAAAATTTGGTCCAAAATTTGAAAAACATCATACTATACTATGTCGTCCAAAATTTGACATTTTTTTTCAAAATCATTTTTTTGGTCTAAAAAGCGTCATATGTGGTCCGAAATTTGACTATAACGTAGTACTATGCTATATCATCCAAATGTGGCAGCTTTTGAGAGAAAAAAAATTTGGTCCAAAATTTGAAAAACATCATACTATACTATGTCGTCCAAAATTTGACAGTTTTTTTCAAAATCATTTTTTTGGTCTAAAAAGCTTCATATGTCGTCCGAAATTTGACTGTAACGTAGTACTATGCTATATCCTCCAAATGTGGCAGCTTTTGAGAAAAAAAAAATTTGGTCCAAAATTTGAAAAACATCATACTATACTATGTCGTCCAAAATTTGACATTTTTTTTCAAAATCTTTTTTTTGGTCTAAAAAGCTTCATATGTCGTCCGAAATTTGACTATAACGTAGTACTATGCTATATCATCCAAATGTGGCAGCTTTTGAGAAAAAAAAAATTTGGTCCAAAATTTGAAAAACATCATACTATACTATGTCGTCCAAAATTTTAAATTTTTTTTCAAAATCATTTTCTTGGTCTAAAAAGCGTCATATGTCGTCCGAAATTTGACTATAACGTAGTACTATGCTATATCATCCAAATGTGGCAGCTTTTGAGAAAAAAAAAATTTGGACCAAAATTTGAAAAACATCATACTATACTATGTCGTCCAAAATTTGACATTTTTTTTCAAAATCATTTTTTTGGTCTAAAAAGCTTCATATGTCGTCCGAAATTTGACTATAACGTAGTACTATGCTATATCATCCAAATGTGGCAGCTTTTGAGAAAAAATAAATTTGGTCCAAAATTTGAAAAACATCATACTATACTATGTCGTCCAAAATTTTAAAATTTTTTTCAAAATCATTTTTTTGGTCTAAAAAGCGTCATATGTCGTCCGAAATTTGACTATAACGTAGTACTATGCTGTATCATCCAAATGTGGCAGCTTTTGAGAAAAAAAAAATTTGGTCCAAAATTTGAAAAACATCATACTATACTATGTCGTCCAAAATTTGACATTTTTTTTCAAAATCATTTTTTTGGTCTAAAAAGCTTCATATGTCGTACGAAATTTGACTATAACGTAGTACTATGCTATATCATCCAAATGTGGCAGCTTTTGAGAAAAAAAAAATATGGTCCAAAATTTGAAAAACATCATACTATACTATGTCGTCCAAAATTTGACATTTTTTTTCAAAATCATTTTTTTGGTCTAAAAAGCTTCATATGTCGTCCGAAATTTGACTATAACGTAGTACTATGCTATATCATCCAAATGTGGCAGCTTTTGAGAAAAAAAAAATTTGGTCCAAAATTTGAAAAACATCATACTATACTATGTCGTCCAAAATTTGACATTTTTTTTCAAAATCATTTTTTTGGTCTAAAAAGCGTCATATGTCGTCCGAAATTTGACTATAACGTAGTACTATGCTGTATCATCCAAATATGGCAGCTTTTGAGAAAAAAAAAATTTGGTCAAAAATTTGAAAAACATCATACTATACTATGTCGTCCAAAATTTGACATTTTTTTTCAAAATCATTTTTTTGGTCTAAAAAGCGTCATATGTCGTCCGAAATTTGACTATAACGTAGTACTATGCTGTATCATCCAAATGTGGCAGCTTTTGAGAAAAAAAAATTTGGTCCAAAATTTGAAAAACATCATACTATACTATGTCGTCCAAAATTTGACAGTTTTTTTCAAAATCATTTTTTTGGTCTAAAAAGCTTCATATGTCGTCCGAAATTTGACTATAACGTAGTACTATGCTATATCCTCCAAATGTGGCAGCTTTTGAGAAAAAAAAAATTTGGTCCAAAATTTGAAAAACATCATACTATACTATGTCGTCCAAAATTTGACATTTTTTTTCAAAATCATTTTTTTGGTCTAAAAAGCTTCATATGTCGTCCGAAATTTGACTATAACGTAGTACTATGCTATATCATCCAAATGTGGCAGCTTTTGAGAAAAAAAAAATTTGGTCCAAAATTTGAAAAACATCATACTATACTATGTCGTCCAAAATTTGACAGTTTTTTTCAAAATCATTTTTTTGGTCTAAAAAGCTTCATATGTCGTCCGAAATTTGACTATAACGTAGTACTATGCTATATCCTCCAAATGTGGCAGCTTTTGAGAAAAAAAAAATTTGGTCCAAAATTTGAAAAACATCATACTATACTATGTCGTCCAAAATTTGACATTTTTTTTCAAAATCATTTTTTTGGTCTAAAAAGCTTCATATGTCGTCCGAAATTTGACTATAACGTAGTACTATGCTATATCATCCAAATGTGGCAGCTTTTGAGAAAAAAAAAATTTGGTCCAAAATTTGAAAAACATCATACTATACTATGTCGTCCAAAATTTTAAATTTTTTTTCAAAATCATTTTCTTGGTCTAAAAAGCGTCATATGTCGTCCGAAATTTGACTATAACGTAGTACTATGCTATATCATCCAAATGTGGCAGCTTTTGAGAAAAAAAAAATTTGGTCCAAAATTTGAAAAACATCATACTATACTATGTCGTCCAAAATTTGACATTTTTTTTCAAAATCATTTTTTTGGTCTAAAAAGCTTCATATGTCGTCCGAAATTTGACTATAACGTAGTACTATGCTATATCATCCAAATGTGGCAGCTTTTGAGAAAAAAAAAATTTGGTCCAAAATTTGAAAAACATCATACTATACTATGTCGTCCAAAATTTGACATTTTTTTTCAAAATAATTTTTTTGGTCTAAAAAGCTTCATATGTCGTCCGAAATTTGACTATAACGTAGTACTATGCTATATCATCCAAATGTGGCAGCTTTTGAGAAAAAAAAAATTTGGTCCAAAATTTGAAAAACATCATACTATACTATGTCGTCCAAAATTTTAATTTTTTTTTCAAAATCATTTTCTTGGTCTAAAAAGCGTCATCTGTCGTCCGAAATTTGACTATAACGTAGTACTATGCTATATCATCCAAATGTGGCAGCTTTTGAGAAAAAAAAAATTTGGTCCAAAA
Organism: Microchirus variegatus; assembly: GCF_963457635.1. Lineage (NCBI taxonomy): Eukaryota > Metazoa > Chordata > Actinopteri > Pleuronectiformes > Soleidae > Microchirus > Microchirus variegatus. The sequence continues at coordinate 22,068,879 of NC_139818.1, forward strand.
TTTGAAAAACATCATACTATACTATGTCGTCCAAAATTTGACATTTTTTTTCAAAATCATTTTTTGGGTCTAAAAAGCGTCATATGTCGTCCGAAATTTGACTATAACGTAGTACTATGCTATATCATCCACATGTGGCAGCTTTTGAGAAAAAAAAAATTTGGTCCAAAATTTGAAAAACATCATACTATACTATGTCGTCCAAAATTTGACAGTTTTTTTCAAAATCATTTTTTTGGTCTAAAAAGCATCATATGTCATCCGAAATTTGACTATAACGTAGTACTATGCTATATCATCCAAATGTGGCAGCTTTTGAGAAAAAAAACAATTTGGTCCAAAATTTGAAAAACATCATACTATACTATGTCGTCCAAAATTTGACATTTTTTTTCAAAATCATTTTTTTGGTCTAAAAAGCGTCATATGTCGTCCGAAATTTGACTATAACGTAGTACTATGCTATATCATCCAAATGTGGCAGCTTTTGAGAAAAAAAAAATTTGGTCCAAAATTTGAAAAACATCATACTATACTATGTCGTCCAAAATTTGAATTTTTTTTTCAAAATCATTTTTTTGGTCTAAAAAGCTTCATATGTCGTCCGAAATTTGACTATAACGTAGTACTATGCTATATCATCCAAATGTGGCAGCTTTTGAGAAAAAAAAAATTTGGTCCAAAATTTGAAAAACATCATACTATACTATGTCGTCCAAAATTTGAATTTTTTTTTCAATATCATTTTTTTGGTCTAAAAAGCTTCATATGTCGTCCGAAATTTGACTATAACGTAGTACTATGCTATATCATCCAAATGTGGCAGCTTTTGAGAAAAAAAAAATTTGGTCCAAAATTTGAAAAACATCATACTATACTATGTCGTCCAAAATTTGACATTTTTTTTCAAAATCATTTTTTGGGTCTAAAAAGCGTCATATGTCGTCCGAAATTTGACTATAACGTAGTACTATGCTATATCATCCACATGTGGCAGCTTTTGAGAAAAAAAAAATTTGGTCCAAAATTTGAAAAACATCATACTATACTATGTCGTCCAAAATTTGACATTTTTTTTCAAAATCATTTTTTTGGTCTAAAAAGCATCATATGTCATCCGAAATTTGACTATAACGTAGTACTATGCTATATCATCCAAATGTGGCAGCTTTTGAGAAAAAAAACAATTTGGTCCAAAATTTGAAAAACATCATACTATACTATGTCGTCCAAAATTTGACATTTTTTTTCAAAATAATTTTTTTGGTCTAAAAAGCTTCATATGTCGTCCGAAATTTGACTATAACGTAGTACTATGCTATATCATCCAAATGTGGCAGCTTTTGAGAAAAAAAAAATTTGGTCCAAAATTTGAAAAACATCATACTATACTATGTCGTCCAAAATTTGACATTTTTTTTCAAAATCATTTTTTGGGTCTAAAAAGCGTCATATGTCGTCCGAAATTTGACTATAACGTAGTACTATGCTATATCATCCACATGTGGCAGCTTTTGAGAAAAAAAAAATTTGGTCCAAAATTTGAAAAACATCATACTATACTATGTCGTCCAAAATTTGACAGTTTTTTTCAAAATCATTTTTTTGGTCTAAAAAGCATCATATGTCGTCCGAAATTTGACTATAACGTAGTACTATGCTATATCATCCAAATGTGGCAGCTTTTGAGAAAAAAAACAATTTGGTCCAAAATTTGAAAAACATCATACTATACTATGTCGTCCAAAATTTGAATTTTTTTTTCAAAATCATTTTTTTGGTCTAAAAAGCTTCATATGTCGTCCGAAATTTGACTATAACGTAGTACTATGCTATATCATCCAAATGTGGCAGCTTTTGAGAAAAAAAAAATTTGGTCCAAAATTTGAAAAACATCATACTATACTATGTCGTCCAAAATTTGAATTTTTTTTTCAATATCATTTTTTTGGTCTAAAAAGCTTCATATGTCGTCCGAAATTTGACTATAACGTAGTACTATGCTATATCATCCAAATGTGGCAGCTTTTGAGAAAAAAAAAATTTGGTCCAAAATTTGAAAAACATCATACTATACTATGTCGTCCAAAATTTGACATTTTTTTTCAAAATCATTTTTTGGGTCTAAAAAGCGTCATATGTCGTCCGAAATTTGACTATAACGTAGTACTATGCTATATCATCCACATGTGGCAGCTTTTGAGAAAAAAAAAATTTGGTCCAAAATTTGAAAAACATCATACTATACTATGTCGTCCAAAATTTGACATTTTTTTTCAAAATCATTTTTTTGGTCTAAAAAGCATCATATGTCATCCGAAATTTGACTATAACGTAGTACTATGCTATATCATCCAAATGTGGCAGCTTTTGAGAAAAAAAACAATTTGGTCCAAAATTTGAAAAACATCATACTATACTATGTCGTCCAAAATTTGACATTTTTTTTCAAAATCATTTTTTTGGTCTAAAAAGCGTCATATGTCGTCCGAAATTTGACTATAACGTAGTACTATGCTATATCATCCAAATGTGGCAGCTTTTGAGAAAAAAAAAATTTGGTCCAAAATTTGAAAAACATCATACTATACTATGTCGTCCAAAATTTGACATTTTTTTTCAAAATCATTTTTTTGGTCTAAAAAGCGTCATATGTCGTCCGAAATTTGACTATAACGTAGTACTATGCTGTATCATCCAAATGTGGCAGCTTTTGAGAAAAAAAAAATTTGGTCCAAAATTTGAAAAACATCATACTATACTATGTCGTCCAAAATTTGACAGTTTTTTTCAAAATCATTTTTTTGGTCTAAAAAGCTTCATATGTCGTCCGAAATTTGACTATAACGTAGTACTATGCTATATCCTCCAAATGTGGCAGCTTTTGAGAAAAAAAAAATTTGGTCCAAAATTTGAAAAACATCATACTATACTATGTCGTCCAAAATTTGACATTTTTTTTCAAAATCATTTTTTTGGTCTAAAAAGCTTCATATGTCGTCCGAAATTTGACTATAACGTAGTACTATGCTATATCATCCAAATGTGGCAGCTTTTGAGAAAAAAAAAATTTGGTCCAAAATTTGAAAAACATCATACTATACTATGTCGTCCAAAATTTTAAATTTTTTTTCAAAATCATTTTCTTGGTCTAAAAAGCGTCATATGTCGTCCGAAATTTGACTATAACGTAGTACTATGCTATATCATCCAAATGTGGCAGCTTTTGAGAAAAAAAAAATTTGGTCCAAAATTTGAAAAACATCATACTATACTATGTCGTCCAAAATTTGACATTTTTTTTCAAAATCATTTTTTTGGTCTAAAAAGCTTCATATGTCGTCCGAAATTTGACTATAACGTAGTACTATGCTATATCATCCAAATGTGGCAGCTTTTGAGAAAAAAAAAATTTGGTCCAAAATTTGAAAAACATCATACTATACTATGTCGTCCAAAATTTGACAGTTTTTTTCAAAATCATTTTTTTGGTCTAAAAAGCTTCATATGTCGTCCGAAATTTGACTATAACGTAGTACTATGCTATATCATCCAAATGTGGCAGCTTTTGAGAAAAAAAAAATTTGGTCCAAAATTTGAAAAACATCATACTATACTATGTCGTCCAAAATTTGACATTTTTTTTCAAAATCATTTTTTGGGTCTAAAAAGCGTCATATGTCGTCCGAAATTTGACTATAACGTAGTACTATGCTATATCATCCACATGTGGCAGCTTTTGAGAAAAAAAAAATTTGGTCCAAAATTTGAAAAACATCATACTATACTATGTCGTCCAAAATTTGACATTTTTTTTCAAAATCATTTTTTTGGTCTAAAAAGCATCATATGTCATCCGAAATTTGACTATAACGTAGTACTATGCTATATCATCCAAATGTGGCAGCTTTTGAGAAAAAAAACAATTTGGTCCAAAATTTGAAAAACATCATACTATACTATGTCGTCCAAAATTTGACATTTTTTTTCAAAATCATTTTTTTGGTCTAAAAAGCGTCATATGTCGTCCGAAATTTGACTATAACGTAGTACTATGCTATATCATCCAAATGTGGCAGCTTTTGAGAAAAAAAAAATTTGGTCCAAAATTTGAAAAACATCATACTATACTATGTCGTCCAAAATTTGAATTTTTTTTTCAAAATCATTTTTTTGGTCTAAAAAGCTTCATATGTCGTCCGAAATTTGACTATAACGTAGTACTATGCTATATCATCCAAATGTGGCAGCTTTTGAGAAAAAAAAAATTTGGTCCAAAATTTGAAAAACATCATACTATACTATGTCGTCCAAAATTTGAATTTTTTTTTCAATATCATTTTTTTGGTCTAAAAAGCTTCATATGTCGTCCGAAATTTGACTATAACGTAGTACTATGCTATATCATCCAAATGTGGCAGCTTTTGAGAAAAAAAAAATTTGGTCCAAAATTTGAAAAACATCATACTATACTATGTCGTCCAAAATTTGACATTTTTTTTCAAAATCATTTTTTGGGTCTAAAAAGCGTCATATGTCGTCCGAAATTTGACCATAACGTAGTACTATGCTATATCATCCACATGTGGCAGCTTTTGAGAAAAAAAAAATTTGGTCCAAAATTTGAAAAACATCATACTATACTATGTCGTCCAAAATTTGACAGTTTTTTTCAAAATCATTTTTTTGGTCTAAAAAGCATCATATGTCATCCGAAATTTGACTATAACGTAGTACTATGCTATATCATCCAAATGTGGCAGCTTTTGAGAAAAAAAAAATTTGGTCCAAAATTTGAAAAACATCATACTATACTATGTCGTCCAAAATTTGACATTTTTTTTCAAAATCATTTTTTTGGTCTAAAAAGCTTCATATGTCGTCCGAAATTTGACTATAACGTAGTACTATGCTATATCATCCAAATGTGGCAGCTTTTGAGAAAAAAAAAATTTGGTCCAAAATTTGAAAAACATCATACTATACTATGTCGTCCAAAATTTTAATTTTTTTTTCAAAATCATTTTCTTGGTCTAAAAAGCGTCATCTGTCGTCCGAAATTTGACTATAACGTAGTACTATGCTATATCATCCAAATGTGGCAGCTTTTGAGAAAAAAAAAATTTGGTCCAAAATTTGAAAAACATCATACTATACTATGTCGTCCAAAATTTGACATTTTTTTTCAAAATCATTTTTTGGGTCTAAAAAGCGTCATATGTCGTCCGAAATTTGACTATAACGTAGTACTATGCTATATCATCCACATGTGGCAGCTTTTGAGAAAAAAAAAATTTGGTCCAAAATTTGAAAAACATCATACTATACTATGTCGTCCAAAATTTGACAGTTTTTTTCAAAATCATTTTTTTGGTCTAAAAAGCATCATATGTCATCCGAAATTTGACTATAACGTAGTACTATGCTATATCATCCAAATGTGGCAGCTTTTGAGAAAAAAAACAATTTGGTCCAAAATTTGAAAAACATCATACTATACTATGTCGTCCAAAATTTGACATTTTTTTTCAAAATCATTTTTTTGGTCTAAAAAGCTTCATATGTCGTCCGAAATTTGACTATAACGTAGTACTATGCTATATCATCCAAATGTGGCAGCTTTTGAGAAAAAAAAAATTTGGTCCAAAATTTGAAAAACATCATACTATACTATGTCGTCCAAAATTTGAATTTTTTTTTCAAAATCATTTTTTTGGTCTAAAAAGCTTCATATGTCGTCCGAAATTTGACTATAACGTAGTACTATGCTATATCATCCAAATGTGGCAGCTTTTGAGAAAAAAAAAATTTGGTCCAAAATTTGAAAAACATCATACTATACTATGTCGTCCAAAATTTGAATTTTTTTTTCAATATCATTTTTTTGGTCTAAAAAGCTTCATATGTCGTCCGAAATTTGACTATAACGTAGTACTATGCTATATCATCCAAATGTGGCAGCTTTTGAGAAAAAAAAAATTTGGTCCAAAATTTGAAAAACATCATACTATACTATGTCGTCCAAAATTTGACATTTTTTTTCAAAATCATTTTTTGGGTCTAAAAAGCGTCATATGTCGTCCGAAATTTGACTATAACGTAGTACTATGCTATATCATCCACATGTGGCAGCTTTTGAGAAAAAAAAAATTTGGTCCAAAATTTGAAAAACATCATACTATACTATGTCGTCCAAAATTTGACAGTTTTTTTCAAAATCATTTTTTTGGTCTAAAAAGCATCATATGTCATCCGAAATTTGACTATAACGTAGTACTATGCTATATCATCCAAATGTGGCAGCTTTTGAGAAAAAAAACAATTTGGTCCAAAATTTGAAAAACATCATACTATACTATGTCGTCCAAAATTTGACATTTTTTTTCAAAATCATTTTTTTGGTCTAAAAAGCGTCATATGTCGTCCGAAATTTGACTATAACGTAGTACTATGCTATATCATCCAAATGTGGCATCTTTTGAGAAAAAAAAAATTTGGTCCAAAATTTGAAAAACATCATACTATACTATGTCGTCCAAAATTTGAATTTTTTTTTCAAAATCATTTTTTTGGTCTAAAAAGCTTCATATGTCGTCCGAAATTTGACTATAACGTAGTACTATGCTATATCATCCAAATGTGGCAGCTTTTGAGAAAAAAAAAATTTGGTCCAAAATTTGAAAAACATCATACTATACTATGTCGTCCAAAATTTGAATTTTTTTTTCAATATCATTTTTTTGGTCTAAAAAGCTTCATATGTCGTCCGAAATTTGACTATAACGTAGTACTATGCTATATCATCCAAATGTGGCAGCTTTTGAGAAAAAAAAACATTTGGACCAAAATTTGAAAAACATCATACTATACGATGTCGTCCAAAATTTGAAATTTTTTTTCAAAATCATTTTTTTGGTCTAAAAAGCTTCATATGTCGTCCGAAATTTGACTATAACGTAGTACTATGCTATATCATCCAAATGTGGCAGCTTTTGAGAAAAAAAATAATTGGGTCCAAAATTTGAAAAACATCATACTATACTATGTCGTCCAAAATTTTACATTTTTTTTCAAAATCATTTTTTTGGTCTAAAAAGCCTCATATGTCGTCCGAAATTTGACTATAACGTAGTACTATGCTGTATCATCCAAATGTGGCAGCTTTTGAGAAAAAATAAATTTGGTCCAAAATTTGAAAAACATCATACTATACTATGTCGTCCAAAATTTTAATTTTTTTTTCAAAATCATTTTTTTGGTCTAAAAAGCCTCATATGTCGTCCGAAATTTGACTATAACGTAGTACTATGCTATATCATCCAAATGTGGCAGCTTTTGAGAAAAAAAAAATTTGGTCCAAAATTTGAAAAACATCATACTATACTATGTCGTCCAAAATTTGACATTTTTTTTCCAAATCATTTTTTTGGTCTAAAAAGCGTCACATGTCGTGCGAAATTTGACTATAACGTAGTACTATGCTGTATCATCCAAATGTGGCAGCTTTTGAGAAAAAAAAAATTTGGTCAAAAATTTGAAAAACATCATACTATACTATGTCGTCCAAAATTTGACAGTTTTTTTCAAAATCATTTTTTTGGTCTAAAAAGCTTCATATGTCGTCCGAAATTTGACTATAACGTAGTACTATGCTATATCATCCAAATGTGGCACCTTTTGAGAAAAAAAAAATTTGGTCCAAAATTTGAAAAACATCATACTATACTATGTCGTCCAAAATTTGAATTTTTTTTTCAAAATCATTTTTTTGGTCTAAAAAGCTTCATATGTCGTCCGAAATTTGACTATAACGTAGTACTATGCTATATCATCCAAATGTGGCACCTTTTGAGAAAAAAAAAATTTGGTCCAAAATTTGAAAAACATCATACTATACTATGTCGTCCAAAATTTGAATTTTTTTTTCAAAATCATTTTTTTGGTCTAAAAAGCTTCATATGTCGTCCGAAATTTGACTATAACGTAGTACTATGCTATATCATCCAAATGTGGCAGCTTTTGAGAAAAAAAAAATTTGGTCCAAAATTTGAAAAACATCATACTATACTATGTCGTCCAAAATTTTCAATTTTTTTTCAAAATCATTTTCTTGGTCTAAAAAGCGTCATATGTCATCCGAAATTTGACTATAACGTAGTACTATGCTATATCATCCAAATGTGGCAGCTTTTGAGAAAAAAAAAATTTGGTCCAAAATTTGAAAAACATCATACTATACTATGTCGTCCAAAATTTGAAATTTTTTTTCAAAATCATTTTTTTGGTCTAAAAAGCTTCATATGTCGTCCGAAATTTGACTATAACGTAGTACTATGCTATATCATCCAAATGTGGCAGCTTTTGAGAAAAAAAAAATTTGGACCAAAATTTGAAAAACATCATACTATACTATGTCGTCCAAAATTTGAAATTTTTTTTCAAAATCATTTTTTTGGTCTAAAAAGCTTCATATGTCGTCCGAAATTTGACTATAACGTAGTACTATGCTATATCATCCAAATGTGGCAGCTTTTGAGAAAAAAAATAATTGGGTCCAAAATTTGAAAAACATCATACTATACTATGTCGTCCAAAATTTTAAATTTTTTTCAAAATCATTTTTTTGGTCTAAAAAGCCTCATATGTCGTCCGAAATTTGACTATGACGTAGTACTATGCTATATCATCCAAATGTGGCAGCTTTTGAGAAAAAAAAAATTTGGTCCAAAATTTGAAAAACATCATACTATACTATGTCGTCCAAAATGTTCAATTTTTTTTCAAAATCATTTTCTTGGTCTAAAAAGCGTCATATGTCATCCGAAATTTGACTATAACGTAGTACTATGCTATATAATCCAAATGTGGCAGCTTTTGAGAAAAAAAAAATTTGGTCCAAAATTTGAAAAACATCATACTATACTATGTCGTCCAAAATTTGAAATTTTTTTTCAAAATCATTTTTTTGGTCTAAAAAGCTTCATATGTCGTCCGAAATTTGACTATAACGTAGTACTATGCTATATCATCCAAATGTGGCAGCTTTTGAGAAAAAAAAAATTTGGTCCAAAATTTGAAAAACATCATACTATACTATGTCGTCCAAAATTTGACATTTTTTTTCAAAATCATTTTTTTGGTCTAAAAAGCGTCATATGTCATCCGAAATTTGACTATAACGTAGTACTATGCTATATCATCCACATGTGGCAGCTTTTGAGAAAAAAAAAATTTGGACCAAAATTTGAAAAACATCATACTATACTATGTCGTCCAAAATTTTACATTTTTTTTCAAAATCATTTTTTTGGTCTAAAAAGCGTCATATGTCATCCGAAATTTGACTATAACGTAGTACTATGCTATATCATCCACATGTGGCAGCTTTTGAGAAAAAAAAAATTTGGACCAAAATTTGAAAAACATCATACTATACTATGTCGTCCAAAATTTGAATTTTTTTTTCAAAATCATTTTTTTGGTCTAAAAAGCCTCATATGTCGTCCGAAATTTGACTATAACGTAGTACTATGCTGTATCATCCAAATGTGGCAGCTTTTGAGAAAAAAAAAATTTGGTCCAAAATTTGAAAAACATCATACTATACTATGTCGTCCAAAATTTGAATTTTTTTTTCAAAATCATTTTTTTGGTCTAAAAAGCTTCATATGTCGTCCGAAATTTGACTATAACGTAGTACTATGCTATATCATCCAAATGTGGCAGCTTTTGAGAAAAAAAAAATTTGGTCCAAAATTTGAAAAACATCATACTATACTATGTCGTCCAAAATTTGAATTTTTTTTTCAATATCATTTTTTTGGTCTAAAAAGCTTCATATGTCGTCCGAAATTTGACTATAACGTAGTACTATGCTATATCATCCAAATGTGGCAGCTTTTGAGAAAAAAAAACATTTGGACCAAAATTTGAAAAACATCATACTATACGATGTCGTCCAAAATTTGAAATTTTTTTTCAAAATCATTTTTTTGGTCTAAAAAGCTTCATATGTCGTCCGAAATTTGACTATAAAGTAGTACTATGCTATATCATCCAAATGTGGCAGCTTTTGAGAAAAAAAATAATTGGGTCCAAAATTTGAAAAACATCATACTATACTATGTCGTCCAAAATTTTACATTTTTTTTCAAAATCATTTTTTTGGTCTAAAAAGCCTCATATGTCGTCCGAAATTTGACTATGACGTAGTACTATGCTATATCATCCAAATGTGGCAGCTTTTAAGAAAAAAAAAATTTGGTCCAAAATTTGAAAAACATCATACTATACTATGTCGTCCAAAATTTGACTTTTTTTTTCAAAATCATTTTTTTGGTCTAAAAAGCGTCATATGTCGTCCGAAATTTGACTATAACGTAGTACTATGCTGTATCATCCAAATGTGGCAGCTTTTGAGAAAAAAAAAATTTGGTCCAAAATTTGAAAAACATCATACTATACTATGTCGTCCAAAATTTGAATTTTTTTTTCAAAATCATTTTTTTGGTCTAAAAAGCTTCATATGTCGTCCGAAATTTGACTATAATGTAGTACTATGCTATATCATCCAAATGTGGCAGCTTTTGAGAAAAAAAAAATTTGGTCCAAAATTTGAAAAACATCATACTATACTATGTCGTCCAAAATTTGAATTTTTTTTTCAATATCATTTTTTTGGTCTAAAAAGCTTCATATGTCGTCCGAAATTTGACTATAACGTAGTACTATGCTATATCATCCAAATGTGGCAGCTTTTGAGAAAAAAAAACATTTGGACCAAAATTTGAAAAACATCATACTATACGATGTCGTCCAAAATTTGAAATTTTTTTTCAAAATCATTTTTTTGGTCTAAAAAGCTTCATATGTCGTCCGAAATTTGACTATAAAGTAGTACTATGCTATATCATCCAAATGTGGCAGCTTTTGAGAAAAAAAATAATTGGGTCCAAAATTTGAAAAACATCATACTATACTATGTCGTCCAAAATTTTACATTTTTTTTCAAAATCATTTTTTTGGTCTAAAAAGCCTCATATGTCGTCCGAAATTTGACTATGACGTAGTACTATGCTATATCATCCAAATGTGGCAGCTTTTAAGAAAAAAAAAATTTGGTCCAAAATTTGAAAAACATCATACTATACTATGTCGTCCAAAATTTGACTTTTTTTTTCAAAATCATTTTTTTGGTCTAAAAAGCGTCATATGTCGTCCGAAATTTGACTATAACGTAGTACTATGCTGTATCATCCAAATGTGGCAGCTTTTGAGAAAAAATAAATTTGGTCCAAAATTTGAAAAACATCATACTATACTATGTCGTCCAAAATTTTAATTTTTTTTTCAAAATCATTTTTTTGGTCTAAAAAGCCTCATATGTCGTCCGAAATTTGACTATAACGTAGTACTATGCTATATCATCCAAATGTGGCAGCTTTTGAGAAAAAAAAAATTTGGTCCAAAATTTGAAAAACATCATACTATACTATGTCGTCCAAAATTTGACATTTTTTTTCCAAATCATTTTTTTGGTCTAAAAAGCGTCACATGTCGTCCGAAATTTGACTATAACGTAGTACTATGCTGTATCATCCAAATGTGGCAGCTTTTGAGAAAAAAAAAATTTGGTCAAAAATTTGAAAAACATCATACTATACTATGTCGTCCAAAATTTGACAGTTTTTTTCAAAATCATTTTTTTGGTCTAAAAAGCTTCATATGTCGTCCGAAATTTGACTATAACGTAGTACTATGCTATATCATCCAAATGTGGCACCTTTTGAGAAAAAAAAAATTTGGTCCAAAATTTGAATTTTTTTTTCAAAATCATTTTTTTGGTCTAAAAAGCTTCATATGTCGTCCGAAATTTGACTATAACGTAGTACTATGCTATATCATCCAAATGTGGCAGCTTTTGAGAAAAAAAAAATTTGGTCCAAAATTTGAAAAACATCATACTATACTATGTCGTCCAAAATTTTCAATTTTTTTTCAAAATCATTTTCTTGGTCTAAAAAGCGTCATATGTCATCCGAAATTTGACTATAACGTAGTACTATGCTATATCATCCAAATGTGGCAGCTTTTGAGAAAAAAAAAATTTGGTCCAAAATTTGAAAAACATCATACTATACTATGTCGTCCAAAATTTGAATTTTTTTTTCAAAATCATTTTTTTGGTCTAAAAAGCTTCATATGTCGTCCGAAATTTGACTATAACGTAGTACTATGCTATATCATCCAAATGTGGCAGCTTTTGAGAAAAAAAAAATTTGGACCAAAATTTGAAAAACATCATACTATACTATGTCGTCCAAAATTTGAAATTTTTTTTCAAAATCATTTTTTTGGTCTAAAAAGCTTCATATGTCGTCCGAAATTTGACTATAACGTAGTACTATGCTATATCATCCAAATGTGGCAGCTTTTGAGAAAAAAAATAATTGGGTCCAAAATTTGAAAAACATCATACTATACTATGTCGTCCAAAATTTTACATTTTTTTTCAAAATCATTTTTTTGGTCTAAAAAGCCTCATATGTCGTCCGAAATTTGACTATGACATAGTACTATGCTATATCATCCAAATGTGGCAGCTTTTGAGAAAAAAAAAATTTGGTCCAAAATTTGAAAAACATCATACTATACTATGTCGTCCAAAATGTTCAATTTTTTTTCAAAATCATTTTCTTGGTCTAAAAAGCGTCATATGTCATCCGAAATTTGACTATAACGTAGTACTATGCTATATCATCCAAATGTGGCAGCTTTTGAGAAAAAAAAAATTTGGTCCAAAATTTGAAAAACATCATACTATACTATGTCGTCCAAAATTTGACATTTTTTTTCAAAATCATTTTTTTGGTCTAAAAAGCTTCATATGTCGTCCGAAATTTGACTATAACGTAGTACTATGCTATATCATCCAAATGTGGCAGCTTTTGAGAAAAAAAAAATTTGGTCCAAAATTTGAAAAACATCATACTATACTATGTCGTCCAAAATTTGACATTTTTTTTCAAAATCATTTTTTTGGTCTAAAAAGCGTCATATGTCATCCGAAATTTGACTATAACGTAGTACTATGCTATATCATCCACATGTGGCAGCTTTTGAGAAAAAAAAAATTTGGTCAAAAATTTGAAAAACATCATACTATACTATGTCGTCCAAAATTTGACATTTTTTTTCAAAATCATTTTTTTGGTCTAAAAAGCTTCATATGTCGTCCGAAATTTGACTATAACGTAGTACTATGCTATATCATCCAAATGTGGCACCTTTTGAGAAAAAAAAAATTTGGTCCAAAATTTGAAAAACATCATACTATACTATGTCGTCCAAAATTTTACATTTTTTTTCAAAATCATTTTTTTGGTCTAAAAAGCGTCATATGTCATCCGAAATTTGACTATAACGTAGTACTATGCTATATCATCCACATGTGGCAGCTTTTGAGAAAAAAAAATTTGGACCAAAATTTGAAAAACATCATACTATACTATGTCGTCCAAAATTTGAATTTTTTTTCAAAATCATTTTTTTGGTCTAAAAAGCCTCATATGTCGTCCGAAATTTGACTATAACGTAGTACTATGCTGTATCATCCAAATGTGGCAGCTTTTGAGAAAAAAAAAATTTGGTCAAAAATTTGAAAAACATCATACTATACTATGTCGTCCAAAATTTGACATTTTTTTTCAAAATCATTTTTTTGGTCTAAAAAGCTTCATATGTCGTCCGAAATTTGACTATAACGTAGTACTATGCTATATCATCCAAATGTGGCAGCTTTTGAGAAAAAAAAAATTTGGTCCAAAATTTGAAAAACATCATACTATACTATGTCGTCCAAAATTTGAATTTTTTTTTCAAAATCATTTTTTTGGTCTAAAAAGCTTCATATGTCGTCCGAAATTTGACTATAACGTAGTACTATGCTATATCATCCAAATGTGGCAGCTTTTGAGAAAAAAAAAATTTGGTCCAAAATTTGAAAAACATCATACTATACTATGTCGTCCAAAATTTGAATTTTTTTTTCAATATCATTTTTTTGGTCTAAAAAGCTTCATATGTCGTCCGAAATTTGACTATAACGTAGTACTATGCTATATCATCCAAATGTGGCAGCTTTTGAGAAAAAAAAACATTTGGACCAAAATTTGAAAAACATCATACTATACGATGTCGTCCAAAATTTGAAATTTTTTTTCAAAATCATTTTTTTGGTCTAAAAAGCTTCATATGTCGTCCGAAATTTGACTATAAAGTAGTACTATGCTATATCATCCAAATGTGGCAGCTTTTGAGAAAAAAAATAATTGGGTCCAAAATTTGAAAAACATCATACTATACTATGTCGTCCAAAATTTGACATTTTTTTTCAAAATCATTTTTTTGGTCTAAAAAGCCTCATATGTCGTCCGAAATTTGACTATGACGTAGTACTATGCTATATCATCCAAATGTGGCAGCTTTTAAGAAAAAAAAAATTTGGTCCAAAATTTGAAAAACATCATACTATACTATGTCGTCCAAAATTTGACTTTTTTTTTCAAAATCATTTTTTTGGTCTAAAAAGCGTCATATGTCGTCCGAAATTTGACTATAACGTAGTACTATGCTGTATCATCCAAATGTGGCAGCTTTTGAGAAAAAATAAATTTGGTCCAAAATTTGAAAAACATCATACTATACTATGTCGTCCAAAATTTTAATTTTTTTTTCAAAATCATTTTTTTGGTCTAAAAAGCCTCATATGTCGTCCGAAATTTGACTATAACGTAGTACTATGCTATATCATCCAAATGTGGCAGCTTTTGAGAAAAAAAAAATTTGGTCCAAAATTTGAAAAACATCATACTATACTATGTCGTCCAAAATTTGACATTTTTTTTCCAAATCATTTTTTTGGTCTAAAAAGCGTCACATGTCGTCCGAAATTTGACTATAACGTAGTACTATGCTGTATCATCCAAATGTGGCAGCTTTTGAGAAAAAAAAAATTTGGTCAAAAATTTGAAAAACATCATACTATACTATGTCGTCCAAAATTTGACAGTTTTTTTCAAAATCATTTTTTTGGTCTAAAAAGCTTCATATGTCGTCCGAAATTTGACTATAACGTAGTACTATGCTATATCATCCAAATGTGGCACCTTTTGAGAAAAAAAAAATTTGGTCCAAAATTTGAAAAACATCATACTATACTATGTCGTCCAAAATTTGAATTTTTTTTTCAAAATCATTTTTTTGGTCTAAAAAGCTTCATATGTCGTCCGAAATTTGACTATAACGTAGTACTATGCTATATCATCCAAATGTGGCAGCTTTTGAGAAAAAAAAAATTTGGTCCAAAATTTGAAAAACATCATACTATACTATGTCGTCCAAAATTTTCAATTTTTTTTCAAAATCATTTTCTTGGTCTAAAAAGCGTCATATGTCATCCGAAATTTGACTATAACGTAGTACTATGCTATATCATCCAAATGTGGCAGCTTTTGAGAAAAAAAAAATTTGGTCCAAAATTTGAAAAACATCATACTATACTATGTCGTCCAAAATTTGAATTTTTTTTTCAAAATCATTTTTTTGGTCTAAAAAGCTTCATATGTCGTCCGAAATTTGACTATAACGTAGTACTATGCTATATCATCCAAATGTGGCAGCTTTTGAGAAAAAAAAAATTTGGACCAAAATTTGAAAAACATCATACTATACTATGTCGTCCAAAATTTGAAATTTTTTTTCAAAATCATTTTTTTGGTCTAAAAAGCTTCATATGTCGTCCGAAATTTGACTATAACGTAGTACTATGCTATATCATCCAAATGTGGCAGCTTTTGAGAAAAAAAATAATTGGGTCCAAAATTTGAAAAACATCATACTATACTATGTCGTCCAAAATTTTACATTTTTTTTCAAAATCATTTTTTTGGTCTAAAAAGCCTCATATGTCGTCCGAAATTTGACTATGACATAGTACTATGCTATATCATCCAAATGTGGCAGCTTTTGAGAAAAAAAAAATTTGGTCCAAAATTTGAAAAACATCATACTATACTATGTCGTCCAAAATGTTCAATTTTTTTTCAAAATCATTTTCTTGGTCTAAAAAGCGTCATATGTCATCCGAAATTTGACTATAACGTAGTACTATGCTATATCATCCAAATGTGGCAGCTTTTGAGAAAAAAAAAATTTGGTCCAAAATTTGAAAAACATCATACTATACTATGTCGTCCAAAATTTGACATTTTTTTTCAAAATCATTTTTTTGGTCTAAAAAGCGTCATATGTCATCCGAAATTTGACTATAACGTAGTACTATGCTATATCATCCACATGTGGCAGCTTTTGAGAAAAAAAAAATTTGGACCAAAATTTGAAAAACATCATACTATACTATGTCGTCCAAAATTTGACATTTTTTTTCAAAATCATTTTTTTGGTCTAAAAAGCTTCATATGTCGTCCGAAATTTGACTATAACGTAGTACTATGCTATATCATCCAAATGTGGCAGCTTTTGAGAAAAAATACATTTGGTCCAAAATTTGAAAAACATCATACTATACTATGTCGTCCAAAATTTGACATTTTTTTTCAAAATCATTTTTTTGGTCTAAAAAGCGTCATATGTCATCCGAAATTTGACTATAACGTAGTACTATGCTATATCATCCACATGTGGCAGCTTTTGAGAAAAAAAAAATTTGGACCAAAATTTGAAAAACATCATACTATACTATGTCGTCCAAAATTTGAATTTTTTTTTCAAAATCATTTTTTTGGTCTAAAAAGCCTCATATGTCGTCCGAAATTTGACTATAACGTAGTACTATGCTGTATCATCCAAATGTGGCAGCTTTTGAGAAAAAAAAAATTTGGTCAAAAATTTGAAAAACATCATACTATACTATGTCGTCCAAAATTTGACATTTTTTTTCAAAATCATTTTTTTGGTCTAAAAAGCTTCATATGTCGTCCGAAATTTGACTATAACGTAGTACTATGCTATATCATCCAAATGTGGCAGCTTTTGAGAAAAAAAAAATTTGGTCCAAAATTTGAAAAACATCATACTATACTATGTCGTCCAAAATTTGAATTTTTTTTCAAAATCATTTTTTTGGTCTAAAAAGCTTCATATGTCGTCCGAAATTTGACTATAACGTAGTACTATGCTATATCATCCACATGTGGCAGCTTTCGAGAAAAAAAAAATTTGGACCAAAATTTGAAAAACATCATACTATACTATGTCGTCCAAAATTTTAAATTTTTTTTCAAAATCATTTTTTTGGTCTAAAAAGCGTCATATACCATCCGAAATTTGACTATAACGTAGTACTATGCTATATCATCCACATGTGGCAGCTTTTGAGAAAAAAAAATTTGGACCAAAATTTGAAAAACATCATACTATACTATACTATGTCGTCCAAAATTTGAAATTTTTTTTCAAAATCATTTTTTTGGTCTAAAAAGCTTCATATGTCGTCCGAAATTTGACTATGACGTAGTACTATGCTATATCATCCAAATGTGGCAGCTTTTGAGAAAAAATACATTTGGTCCAAAATTTGAAAAACATCATACTATACTATGTCGTCCAAAATTTTAAAAAAATTTTCAAAATAATTTTTTTGGTCTAAAAAGCCTCATATGTCGTCCGAAATTTGACTATAACGTAGTACTATGCTATATCATCCAAATGTGGCAGCTTTTGAGGAAAAAAAAATTTGGTCCAAAATTTGAAAAACATCATACTATACTATGTCGTCCAAAATTTGACATTTTTTTTCAAAATCATTTTTTTGGTCTAAAAAGTGTCATATGTCGTCCGAAATTTGACTATAACGTAGTACTATGCTATATCATCCACATGTGGCAGCTTTTGAGAAAAAAAAAATTTGGACCAAAATTTGAAAAACATCATACTATACTATGTCGTCCAAAATTTGAATTTTTTTTTCAAAATCATTTTTTTGGTCTAAAAAGCTTCATATGTCGTCCGAAATTTGACTATAACGTAGTACTATGCTATATCATCCAAATGTGGCAGCTTTTGAGAAAAAAAAATAATTGGGTCCAAAATTTGAAAAACATCATACTATACTATGTTGTCCAAAATTTTAAAAAAAATTTCAAAATCATTTTTTTGGTCTAAAAAGCCTCATATGTCGTCCGAAATTTGACTATGACGTAGTACTATGCTATATCATCCAAATGTGGCAGCTTTTGAGAAGAAAAAAATTTGGACCAAAATTTGAAAAACATCATACTATACTATGTTGTCCAAAATTTTAAATTTTTTTTCAAAATCATTTTTTTGGTCTAAAAAGCCTCATATGTCGTCCGAAATTTGACTATGACGTAGTACTATGCTATATCATCCAAATGTGGCAGCTTTTGAGAAAAAAAAAATTTGGTCCAAAATTTGAAAAACATCATACTATACTATGTCGTCCAAAATTTTACATTTTTTTTCAAAATCATTTTTTTGGTCTAAAAAGCTTCATATGTCGTCCGAAATTTGACTATAACGTAGTACTATGCTGTATCATCCAAATGTGGCAGCTTTTGAGAAAAAAAAACATTTGGACCAAAATTTGAAAAACATCATACTATACTATGTCGTCCAAAATTTTACATTTTTTTTCAAAATCATTTTTTTGGTCTAAAAAGCGTCATATGTCATCCGAAATTTGACTATAACGTAGTACTATGCTATATCATCCACATGTGGCAGCTTTTGAGAAAAAAAAAATTTGGACCAAAATTTGAAAAACATCATACTATACTATGTCGTCCAAAATTTGAATTTTTTTTTCAAAATCATTTTTTTGGTCTAAAAAGCTTCATATGTCGTCCGAAATTTGACTATAACGTAGTACTATGCTATATCATCCAAATGTGGCAGCTTTTGAGAAAAAAAAAATTTGGTCCAAAATTTGAAAAACATCATACTATACTATGTCGTCCAAAATTTAAATTTTTTTTCAAAATCATTTTTTTGGTCTAAAAAGCCTCATATGTCGTCCGAAATTTGACTATAACGTAGTACTATGCTATATCATCCAAATGTGGCAGCTTTTGAGAAAAAAAAAATTTGGTCCAAAATTTGAAAAACATCATACTATACTATGTCGTCCAAAATTTGACATTTTTTTCAAAATCAGTTTTTTTGGTCTAAAAAGCGTCATATGTCGTCCAAAATTTGACTATAACGTAGTACTATGCTGTATCATCCAAATGTGGCAGCTTTTGAGAAAAAAAAAATTTGGTCAAAAATTTGAAAAACATCATACTATACTATGTCGTCCAAAATTTGACTTTTTTTCAAAATCATTTTTTTGGTCTAAAAAGCTTCATATGTCGTCCGAAATTTGACTATAACGTAGTACTATGCTATATCATCCAAATGTGGCAGCTTTTGAGAAAAAAAAAATTTGGTCCAAAATTTGAAAAACATCATACTATACTATGTCGTCCAAAATTTTAAATTTTTTTTCAAAATCATTTTCTTGGTCTAAAAAGCGTCATATGTCGTCCGAAATTTGACTATAACGTAGTACTATGCTATATCATCCAAATGTGGCAGCTTTTGAGAAAAAAAAAATTTGGTCCAAAATTTGAAAAACATCATACTATACTATGTCGTCCAAAATTTGACATTTTTTTTCAAAATCATTTTTTTGGTCTAAAAAGCTTCATATGTCGTCCGAAATTTGACTGTAACGTAGTACTATGCTATATCATCCAAATGTGGCAGCTTTTGAGAAAAAAAAAATTTGGTCCAAAATTTGAAAAACATCATACTATACTATGTCGTCCAAAATTTGACATTTTTTTTCAAAATCATATTTTTGGTCTAAAGAGCCTCATATGTCGTCCGAAATTTGACTATAACGTAGTACTATGCTATATCATCCAAATGTGGCAGCTTTTGAGAAAAAAAAAATTTGGACCAAAATTTGAAAAACATCATACTATACTATGTCGTCCAAAATTTGACATTTTTTTTCAAAATCATTTTTTTGGTCTAAAAAGCGTCATATGTCGTCCGAAATTTGACTATAACGTAGTACTATGCTATATCATCCAAATGTGGCAGCTTTTGAGAAAAAAAAAATTTGTTCCAAAATTTGAAAAACATCATACTATACTATGTCGTCCAAAATTTGACAGTTTTTTTCAAAATCCCTTTTTTGGTCTAAAAAGCGTCATATGTCGTCCGAAATTTGACTATAACGTAGTATTATGTTATATCATCCAAATGTGGCAGCTTTTGAGAAAAAAAAAATTTGGTCCAAAATTTGAAAAACATCATACTATACTATGTCGTCCAAAACTTGAAAGTTTTTTTTCAAAATCATTTTTTTGGTCTAAAAAAGCATCATACGTCGTCTGGAATTTGACTAAAACGTAATACTATGCTATGTTGTCCAACTTTGACACTTTTTGAGTAAAAAAAAAATAGGTCAAAATTCTGAAAAAACATCATACTATACTATGTCGTCCAAAATTTGACAATTTTTTTCAAAATATTTTTTGGGTCTAAAAAAGCATCATACGTTGTCCGGAATTTGACTAAAACGTAGTACTATGCTATATCATCCAAATGTGACAGCTTTTGAGAAAAAAAAATTTGGTCCAAAATTTGAAAAACATCATACTATACTATGTTGTCGAAAATTTGACATTTTTTTTCAAAATCATTTTTTTGATCTAAAAAGCGTCATATGTCGTCTGAAATTTGACTATAACGTAGTACTATGCTATATCATCCAAATTTGGCAGCTTTTTCGAAAAAAAAAATTTGGACCAAAATTTGAAAAACATCATACTATACTATGTCATCCAAAATTTGACATTTTTTTTCAAAATCATTTTTTTGGTCCAAAAAGCGTCATATGTCGTCCGAAATCTGACTATAACGTAGTACTATGCTATATCATCCAAATGTGGCAGCTTTTGAGAAAAAAAAAAAAGCCAAATGGACCAAATTTGAAAAAACGTCATACTATACTATGTCGTCCAAAATTTCAAAAAAATTTTAAAATATATTTTTTTGTGGCTTTTTCGCTTAATGAATAGCATAGTTGAGAGAGAAAGGAAAAAAGAGTTGGGATTTAATGAGACACAGGCAAGGGGCAGATGGTGCGGGAACATGGTGTGCTTGTAATAAGGACTACAGTTTAAATTCATGGGGCAGGTCAGGTGCTCTGCCATCTGAGCTTAATATCAGCTGACTTTCAGACACTCTAATTTTAACAGAAACGTCAAAATTTGAATTTTTTTTTGAAAAACGTCCAAAAAAGTGTCATACGTCGTCCTAAATTTGACTAAAACGTAATACTATACTATGTCGTCCAAAATTTGACTAAAATGTCATAGAATAGTATGTCGTCCAAAAATGGTAAAAAAAAACGTCATAGTATAGTATGTCCTCAAAAAATGGTCAAAATTGGTCAAAAACGTCATAGTATAATTTGTCATCCTAAAATGGTCAAAAACGTTATAGTACTTCGTTCAAAAATTGTCAAAAACATCATACTATAGTATGTCGTCAAAAAATTTTGAAAACAAAATTTGACAATTAAAAAAATAAATAAAAATTGGGTACAAAATTTGAGAATAAAGTCATACTATAGTATGCCATCCAAAATTTGAAGCTCGGAACTCAGGTTCTTCTCAAAAATAGCTTTAAACACATCTGTCCTCATGCTTCCAGGATTTGCATGAACCCCAGATGCTCCTACATTATGCATAAAAACTCGTACACTTGTATTACCTCACATTATTATGTGAAGTGAAAGGCACTGCTGTGGAATGAGAGCATTTGACGGACAGATCTTTAAAGAAATTGGTGTTTGAGGTCCTCTTCAATAACGATCAAAGTCCTCTTTGCTGTCACATATCAGACATCACAGCCACATTGGTGTCACCTTCAACTCCGCCGTTCCGGGGCGAACTTTTCCTAACTCGGTTTCGCTCAGCATCCAATCGTCCACTGGAACATATCCTCCATCGATTCCACGACAGGTGAAGGGAACCCCATTAAACCTGCAAACCCACGCCAGGCTGCGGCTCGGAATCTTTTATCTGAAATCAAACCCCCGCAGACGGTGGGACTGACCCACAGGAGCAGACTGAGGACACAGATAAAGCACATGTGTAAACCCTCGAGTCCACACTTCAAACAGGGGGGATTGTGTGAAACGGTGGAGCTGTTAGCGCTTTGCTCCGCGGGGGGGGGGGAAACGCAGTAGGAGTTTCTCCGCGGCTCTTGATTCACGATCGTGTGACACGGTGCAGTTATAGCTGTAAACATCCCAGTTGTGCCGCAGTGCAGAGAGAGAGAGAGTGTA
Organism: Microchirus variegatus; assembly: GCF_963457635.1. Taxonomy (NCBI): domain Eukaryota; kingdom Metazoa; phylum Chordata; class Actinopteri; order Pleuronectiformes; family Soleidae; genus Microchirus; species Microchirus variegatus. The sequence continues at coordinate 22,091,266 of NC_139818.1, forward strand.
GTGATATAAAGACACACACACAATGGGAGCACACAGGTGTTGAGCAGTGGGGGGAAGAACATTCTGCTTGTAAAAATGTTGCGTTTAAACAGAAGCAAAAGACTGAGCCGCATGTTGTGGTGTTCATTTTAAATAATGACTTCTAACGACGGCGAACGGGGGCCCAAGCGCTGCGTTCATGTGACCTGCAGCTAAATAGCTGTATTTAAATAATTGATGTCGTCTCTCGGTTAGAACAGTTAAAGGAAAACCTGTATTCTCTTGGATGGCCATTAGCGGGCTAATCTCGTACGAGGAGAGGGAAGCAACAAAAAAGTGGCACTTAATGGCAATATATTGACAATTAATTCACCATTTAACACCGAAGCCTGCTTATTTTAACCATAAAATGTCCTGTGACTAAATGCTTTTGCACATTTTTCACTATCTGGCAGTTATTTCCAATTTACTGCATGTTAAAATTGTGTATTAACAATTTGAAATGAAATTTTATAAAGAAAAACATTGTAGTTATACATCGACACCAGATTGTACATGTTATTTACATGTAATATGACATTTAAACAGTGCGACAAATATTTTTGTACATATTTTTTGTTTGGGACTGTCTCAATGTCCAAAAAATGGAAACTATGTATAGGCCAGTTTTCCAACTTCCTGCTCAAAAAGGGTGATCTTCGATACGCTCGGTGTTAAGGGTTTAAATTATTGCAAACAACTAAGGGTGGAGAACCTTTAAAAATCAGATTTTTATCTCATACTATAAGGTCATACTATACTATGTCGCCCAAAATTTGACAATTTGAAAAAAAACAAAAAAAACATTTTGGTCCAAATTTTGCCAAAAATGTCATACTATACTATGTCTACCAAAATTTGACAATTTTTTTGAAAAAACATTTTTCTTTAAAATTCGACAAAAACGTCATACTATATTATATCGTCCAAAATTTGACAATGCTTTTGAAAAAAAAATGTTTGCTCCAAAATTTGACAAAAACATCATACTATACTATGTCGTCCATAATTTGACAAAAAGGTCATACTATATTATATCGTCCAAAATTTGACAATGTTTTTGAAAAAAAGAAATTTGCTTCAAAATTTGCAAAAACGTCATACTATACTGTCTTCCAAAATTTTTTGTAAAAAACATTTTTTGTCCAAAATTTGACAAAAACATCATACTAAAGCATGTCCAAAGTTTGACCATTTTCTTTTTTCAAAGGTTTAACTTATTGCAAACAACAAAGGGTGGAGAACCTTTAAAAATCAGATGTTTATCTCTAAAATATCAGTTTGTTGTTTCCGTTACAGTGACATCACTTCAAATTTGGAGTCCAGCAAGGAAAATTCACTTCTTGTTCCAGTGAAGTGAGTCGGAAAACGCAGTGGAACACTTGTGGCTGCAGGGGGCGCCGCTGCTCAGCTAACGACGTTACACAGCGCTGCTTTAATTAAGTTGTTTTGCTCGTCAGTGGCAGGCACAGCAGCTGGTTTGGTAAATATTTTCCTTAGAGACAGAGACAGTGAGGTTGCAGCATCTTTTGTCTTTCTGATATCCAGCAGAGATAAACTGAAGAAGAGCTGCCACTGATTTCTCTCTTGGCAAAGGCAAACAAAGATGTTTTTTCATGAACACTCGGCTTTATGCTCACGGCTTCGTGCAAATAAACCCCAGTTTGCATGAAGTGGCTTTAAACAGACCAAGATGAGGCATCACAGTGTGTTCCTCATGAATTATTGGACTGAGGCGGAATAACCAGACTTTGGTTTAAATAAATTAGATTTCAGTTTTGCATGCATGCGACTCATCAGTCGAGACATGTTTAATGCAGTGGCAGTCTTGTGCCTTTCCCCTCACATCGGGGTCGTCCCCTCAGAGGACGGGGGGGGGGGGAAGGTGAGCTGCCACGCTGAAACATGGACAGTCGTCTCGGATGAGACGGAGTTCAAAAGTGCAGCGAGCTGGCAACCGCCGGGGAACTGGCGAAAGGAGAAACCAGCCCACAGCGTGACTGCTGACACAGAGCAGACTCACCTCTACAATTATTACAGTGATGTCTCCTGCGCTTCCACCTCCTGCTGCCAACACTCTAACTCACTGTCTGACTGACAGAATCTTCACCTGTGCTACTTCGCCCCCTCGTCTCTCTAACCGGGTGTTGAAATTCTTTCACTATTTTGTTGCCACATCTGGTTCGCAAATGTTTTACTTTTTCTTCTTCTTCTTCACCACACTTTCCACCCAGGCAAAGCTTTATCACAAAATCATACCAGGGTGGAGAACCTTTAAAAATCTGATTTTAATCTCACGCTATAAGGTCATACTACATGTCGTCCAAAATTTGAAATTTAAAAAAAAACAAAAAACATTTTGGTCCAAAATTTGACAAAAACGTCATACTATACTATGTTGTCCAAAATTTTACAATTTCTTGAAAAAAAGAATTTTGCTCCAAAATTTTACAAAAACGTCATACTAAACTATGTTGTCCAAAATTTGACAATTAAAAAAAAAAAAAAAAAAATTGCTCCAAAATTTGACAAAAACGTCATACTATACTTTGTTGTCCAAAATTTGACAATTATTTGAAAAAAAAGATTTTGCTCCAAAATTTGACAAAAACGTCATACTATACTATGTTGTCCAAAATTTTACAATTTCTTGAAAAAAAGAATTTTGCTCCAAAATTTAACAAAAACGTCATACTAAACTATGTTGTCCAAAATTTGACAATTAAAAAAAAAACAAAAAAATTGCTCCAAAATTTGACAAAAACGTCATACTATACTTTGTTGTCCAAAATTTGACAATTATTTGAAAAAAAAGATTTTGCTCCAAAATTTGACAAAAGCGTCATACTATACCATGTTGTCCAAAATTTGAAAAAAACGTCATACAATACTATGTTGTCCAAAATTTGAAAAAAACGTCATACAATACTATGTTGTCCAAAATTTGACGATTTTTCGGAAAAAAACATTTTTGCTCCAAAATTTGAAAAAAACGTCATACAATACTATGTTGTCCAAAATTTGACGATTTTTCGGAAAAAACATTTTTGCTCCAAAATTTGACAAAAACTTCATACTAAACTATGTCGTCCCAAATTCGACAAAAACGTCGTTGTATACTATGTTGTCCAAAATTTGAAGAAAAAAACAAAAAAACATTTTGGTCCAAATTTTGACAAACACGTCATACTATACTATGTTGTCCAAAATGTCAACATTTTTTTGAAAACATTTTTTTGCCACAAAATTTGACAAAGACATCATACTATACTATGTTGTCCAAAATTTGACAATTTTTTGAAAAAAAATATTTCTCCCAAATTTTACCCAAACTTTATACTATACTATGTCGTCCACATCTGGTTCGCAAATGTTTTACTTTTTATTCTTCTTCTTCTTCACCACACTTACCACCCGGGCAAAGCTTTATCCTGAAATCATACCTAAATAATTCAACTTTGTGCATACAAAGCTGTTGCCAGATGTTTTTTATAACTCATGCACTCTGGTTATACATATTTAATATGGACATTCACACTTTGAGCTGTGCTTTCTCCAGGGCAAAACATGCTAAAAAATAAGAACCCAAACTTCCAGGTAACGTGTGGTGGTTATTGATATTTGTGTGATGAGAAGAAATGCAAAAATAAGCCTTTACGTTAAAGTTATTTACATTATATTTACGTTATTTTTCTTTGTCATCTTTAAAGGTTTTCCATAAACACTGCATCATTTCAATAAATCAAACCCAAACCAAAAGAACTCTATACGCTGTAGTACACATGCCAGGCCTGTAAGTGGCGCTGTAACTGCTGGAATACACCGGAAAAACAAAGAAGATCAATGTGAGCACGTGCATAAAACATACGCGCCACGTTCAAACTTTTGTTTCAATAAAGCTTTCTTTGAATAATCGCAGTAGCAGAGAGAGAATGAACCAAACCGGGAAAGAAAGTAAGAGTAAGCATAAAGCAAAACTATCTCCAAACAGGGTAGGGTTAGGACATCATCCTTTTCAACAATAAATAAATGTAAAACAAAAAAAACAAAAAAAAAAACATGAGAAATTAGATAAATATGTTTAATTGCTAGCATGTTGGCATTTCAACACATGGGATGCTAGCAGAAAGCAACTAGGCGCTAAGCTAATGATACCAGCGCTCAAATCCGCGGAATCTCACTCAAAAAAGGAGAAGAAAAACAAGTAATACGTAAAAATATACATGACTGAAAGTGAGGAGCTCGATGACAGACGCGTGGACACTTTTTTATGCCCAGAAAAGAAAGCAACAGCGTAAGTTTTCATGTTAGCTTAGCCGACGTTTTTCTTTTCTCTCCCTCTCTATGTTTTCACTCTGTGGTTGGATATTTAGCGTATATATTAAGTTTCAGCGCTCCGTTACCACGTGATAATTCACCGCAGTTAAAGCAGACACATGTTCACTCAGTCTGTCTCTGAAAATAAAAAATAAGTTCAGTAAGAGTTTTTTTTTTTTTTTTTAAATAAAACAGGCAGTGGGACAAATATGTGTTGTGCATTTGTCAAATCTGGCAACCAAGGTCACTGTTGTTCATATTTTGGCCAAGATCACAAGGGACACAATTGGACCTGCTTGTAGACACGTCCCCGCGGCAAAGCTAATGAAACGCGCTATTAAGTTGTCTCTTTCGGGTGTTTCTTCCAAACAGTAATTGGAACCACCTCACGACTGTAATTGTCGTGCGATTATGCAGTTGATCGGAGTTCAGCAGAGTAATCTTTTGCAGCCTTTTATGTCAGCGAGAAATGTGTTCTCCCACTTTTTCGCGATTGTTGCCTGTCAGTTCATTAACATCAAATAAGAAAAATTGAGCCCCGTTTACGCCTGTGCTCGAAGGATCCGCGTGCCAACAACCATCAAACGCTTCACTAAAACACAACGCGTCTCCGATCTATATTTACCGCGTTCAGATCTTTGCCGCTCGACTGATTCACTGCCTCAGCAGCAGCTGCAGCTCTCAACGGGATATATACGACGAGTCGTCATAATTTGCAACGAGGATCTAAGCTCCGGTCGGTACAAACGACGGAGTCATGTTTCCGTTCGAGAGCACGTCTTTAATCGACGCGCGGAGGAAACTAAAGCAGACACAAACAACCGCAGTGCAACACTTAATAAATCTCACTTTTTCTTGTTGAGTTTTCATCCGACTGTGCTGTCAAAATGAAACAAGAGAAAGCAACGGGGAATTATTAATCACAATCCGAGTTTAAATTGCATGTGAATCTGTGCCAGTCAGCACAGCTCAAACCACCGGTGCAGCAATTTAATAAACCCAGCGAGACATTAAGTACACGGATCATAGTGTCTTTGTTGTAATTGGGTTTTTATTTGTAAAAAAAATAAAGATATACTTCACCATAACAATGCAAACAGCATACACTTCCAAAAAAAGACAATTAAACATTTTTTGAGCAACATCAACATATGTAGTGTAAATTACTCACACTCAACACCTTAAGGCCAAAAGTGTCCCATCTGTGTAAACTGCAGTTAAACTTAAACGTAAGTTTTTTTCTACACAATTATTTGTTCTTAAAACTAACATCAGTCCTAGTCATAAAAAAACAAACAAATAACAGATGACTAAATTTGTATTATTTTCTGAATACTGAAAATACTGGACAAAAAAATGGCATTATTTTATAAAACACCACCTGTTGGCCAACCAGAACTATTACACCTTTGCAAAATTGGAACCTCAAAATCAAAGTGTAATAATAATAATGAATGGATGATTTTAGGTTCTTAAGTGTGTGAAAATGTTTTCCCATGTAATAATTACTGAAATTAAGCAAACGACTGCAGCTTCCTGTTTACATCCATCGTATTTAAATGGTCACATGATGTACATTTATTTACATATTAGTACGCGTGCGGTTTACTCCTGAAACTAAGCTAAAATGCTCGTCAGATTTAGACTTTGTTGCATGCTGCTCGGGCGTGAGTGTGTGTGTGTGTGTGTGTGTGTTGGGTGTGGTCCTGCCTCTAGTGCGATTGTATCACTCCTTCACTTATGTCCAATCTTCACGTCGCCTGTGTCCTCACTTGGCCCTTTCCCAGCAGCACTAAAAAAGAAACAAAAAAACAGGAATGATCATCTCATAGTTTGCTTTAATCTTAATCCCGATATTAAAGCCGCTAAACAAATGATTGTTAGCTGTGCTTGAGGGTGGATGTAAGATTACAAAAATCACTTAATCCCCTACCCCCCAAAAAAATAAATAAAACCTTCTATGACTCAGTTTTATTCATCACAGATGACGTGGCGACAAAATAAATAAATAAATACAAACAAAAACTTTTATTTTGTGTGCAAAGAAAAAGACAGAACTAAAAGCTTAAAAGGTTCTTCATTAATTAAAGGTTATATTTGATACGTCTCTTTCTTTCTCGCGCACACACACGATCCAGTTCAGCCTCATCTCGGCGGTGAATTTGTCGAGGATGATGAGATTCATTGTCTCTTGGCTGCTCCTCCATTAACCTTTCACAGACTCATCACCTCTTTTTCTTCTCCTTTCACCTGATGATGAATAGCTGTTCTACATACTTCTCTGACATCTTTTTTTTCTCAATCCACATTTTCTCTCTTTTCTCTCGCACGCACGCACGCACGCACGCACACACACACACACACACACACTCTTGTACTTGCCGCATACTGAGGACCAGCATTTCCACTTTATAAATCAACACAATTACAAATATCTACTTCATGAACGACATCTACAAAGAACTACTGGTTGCAGTACAATAACATGTCTGCAGGTGGAGGCCCAGAGCAGAAAGGGCTGGAATTTTTTTATTTATTTTTTTGGTCCAAAATTTGACAAAACCATCATATTATAGTATGTCGTTCAAAATTTGAAAAAAAAAATTTGACCAAAATTTTTGGTCCATAATTTGACAAAAACGTCATACTATGTCGACCAAATATTTTTTTAAAATGTGACCCAAAATTTTTTGTCCTAAATTTGACAAAAACGTCATACTATGTTGTGCAAAATTTGAACAAATCTTTGACAAAAAAATTTTGGTCCAAAATTTGACAAAAAAAATTTGGTCCAAAATTTGACAAAAAAAATTTGGTCCAAAATTTGACAAAAAAAATTTGGTCCAAAATTTGACAAAAAAAATTTGGTCCAAAATTTGACAAATAAAATTTGGTCCAACATTTCACAAAAACTCATACTAAACTATGTCGTCCAAAATTGAAAAAAAAAAAAAATGGACCCAAAATTTGACAAAAACGTCATACTATAATATGTCGTCCAAAATTTGATTTTTTTTTTTTTTTACAAATTGACTATAGCATGTTATAGCAACCTAAGGAAGTGATTTGAATGAAAACAAAGTGAGGACCGGCCAAAATGTCCTCACTCTGTAAAAATGACCTCACTTTGTTGGTTAAAAACCCTCCCTGGTCCTCAGTATGCCGCAAGTACAAGACCACACACACACATACACACACACACACACACACATGGATGGAGATGTTTCAAAAATCCTCCCCCCTCCTGTCATCTCTCTATTCTGTTATTACCAGTTTCCCATCGCAGACACATTCAAGCCCTTGCAGCCGATTTTGCCCCGATACGTCTCATCGAACACGTCTCATTCTGCCGTGTGGTGATACGGAGGGAGTCTGAGCGCCTGTAGAGGGTGAGACCAAAATATAAAACAATATACAAATATATGTAAAAAGCTTATTCTAGAGTCCAAGAAAACGGAAAGAAAGGGAGTTGGCGAGTGGATGTGTTTGCATGAGGGTTTTGCAGCTTATGAATCAACAAGAGCGAAAATGTGGTCAACAAAAACATTAATTGCTGTTTTTTTTGTTTTTTTTTTCCCGGAAGAAATGAGATGCATGACTTTTTACGTGAAAGTAAATTTGCAAGCGCTGTTTAAAGCTAAAGTAGTGGGGAACTTTTAGATATCAACAATTGTACGTTGCATTCAAAACATTCATATTGTCATTATTACGACTTCACACAGCGTTGATGAAAAGTGTTTTGGTTTCATGAAATGTTACTCCGCTAAAAAGCATAAAAAAATAAAGAAATTATCAAAAGGCCACCAGTTTCCTGCTCATCAGTATCTACATTTTGCCGTAAGTCAATAAAAGTGTGTTCACATTCCTGTGTAAAGTCCAATTTTAGTCAGACTAAGACAATAATTCAGTTTTCTTGTCTAAGATGGGCTAAAATTGAGCTAGACTTAGTTGGACTCACATACCTGGATAATGCAATTCATAGTCTGATTACTCCTGCATTTATACGCTCAGTCAGACTGGAGTCATTGTCCGGTTGCCTGTCTTAGTCAGACTATGGTCTTGGCTCGATTAAACTGTGCCTACACTGAAATGTGTGACAGGGTTACGCGTTTAGTGGCACCGCCCTCTAGTGGCGGGGAGCGGATTGCTGCGTTCAAGTGTCGCCGTTTAAATTGGTTTAAGTTTGAACACAAACACATCTTTCGAATAGGTGGGTCAAAAGCTGCTGCTGTATACACACAGACAGAAGACACTGAATAATACAGAAATAATAAAGTTGCACTGTTTCCGTTCACGAAAACAACAACAACAACAACAACAACGACGGCCAAAAGTTACACTTCTTGTCCTTAAAAAAACCCCAGTCCGTGTTGAAGCTTAAGTCAAACCCAATATAACAAGTTTATATCGAGCTCGTACTCCTGTATGATTTGTTTATTCAAATGTTAGAGGATACATGAATTATTCATAGAGATTCAGATGGTTTTTGTGCCGTTTGTCACTTTGGACTCACTCCCCCCCCAACCCCCCTCCCCCCCATGGTAGAATAACAACCATGAGCAGTGTTTGATTATAGTAGCAGCTTTGGCAGCTCCCTCTGATTCTCAGCCAAATAATACCAGCCGAGTTACTGCGCGTGACCGATTCCCCCCACAATCTACGCTTCTGGGGACGGACACCTCGACGCAGACGTCGTCCACAGTCGTAGCGCGTATCACACCTGAAACAGCGTAACCCACCTGTCAGGAGTTCTCAAGAGTGTTCCAGGTTATTGCCCGTGGACTGTCTTTACTTTACATAACAAAAAAAAAAAAAAAAGAATTCCTTCCCTGGTGAGTCAGTGTTCTTGGCCGGTTATAGCAGCGTGTAAAGCTGCTGTAGAAGAAGAGGTCACAGAAAGGTGAAGGACTAGAAAGTTTGTGCCGAGCAATAAACGGCTGCAAATGAGCTTTAAAAATTTAAAAAAAAAAAAATGAGATTATGACTTGGACAAACTTTAAAATAAAAGGTGTCACTTTTTTTGTCCGTAATGGAAAAACCACAACACTGGCATGTACTGTACTGTTAGGTCTGCGTCTGTTGTTTACATTCCCTAAAAGAAAGTGAGTTGTTTGGTCCATAAAATGTCATAAAATGATGAAATACCGTATGTTGAACCTGAAATGATGACGTTCTCCAACAAAATTATTCACTTCGAATGATTTCTTTGTCACATATGAAGCAAAGAAACCAGAAGCTGAACAATAGATAGATGCCAACATAGCTATAGCAGCTAGCTAGAAAGACGATAGCAACACAGCTAGCTGCTAGCCAGAAAGAAGATAGCAACATAGCTAGCAGCTAGCAAGATATAAGATAGCAACATAGCTAGCTAGATATAAGGGGACCGTATCCATGTTCCCCGGGACCTATGTTCTCCGGGTCCTATGTTCCCCACTTTGTATGTGACCGGGAAACATAGGACCCTTTCTCTAAAAAAAGGGTCCTATGTTCCCCGCTGTGGGTCCTATGTTCAACGCTTTGTATGAGACCGAGGAACATAGGACCCTTTCTCTAAAAAAGGGTTCTATGTTCCCCGCTGTTCACCCAAAAGGACCCGGGGAACATAGGACCCTAACCCTTACCCTTACCCTTACCCTAACCCTAACCCTTTACCCTGGAGCTCCACACCCAGGCTTCCACAAAGTGGGGAACATCGGACCCTTTTTTTGACATAGGTACGACCCCGATATAAGATGGTAACATAGCTAGCTAGATATAACATAGCAACATAGCTAGCTGCTAGTCAGAAAGAAGATATCAACATAGCTAGCAGCTAGCTAGATATAAGATAGCAACATAGCTAGCTAGATATAACATACAACATAGCTAGCAGCTAGCTAGATATAAGATAGCAACACAACTAGCTGGGTTAGTTTTGGTGTAGTAGAGAAGAGAAAGTTGCTCATGGCAGTGCACACAGTCTAATCCAGGGGGCGCTAATTCTGTTCGCCAGCCGTCATTTAACAGACAAGAAGAAAAAGAAGAATATGAAGAAAAATACAAAGAATAAGAAATATGCAACGAAGAAGAAGAACAATATATAGAATAGTTTAAAATAAGAATAAGAATAATAAGAATAGTTTAAAAAAAGTGACTTCAACTTCTACCAAAGTCATTTTCTGCTAAGATAATTTTACTTTTACTCAAGTTTCACTATTAGGTATTTTTATACAAGACTGCTACGACACTTTACTTCTTTACATCAATCCAAATAATTAGCGTAAAAAGTCAGATCATCGTAAACAGATGATTCTTCATAACGTCATCAAGCATTAGCTTCAAACAAAAGGACAGCTGTCGGACGGAGAAAGAGAGCGAGTACAAAGGAAGAAAAATGCTAAAAATAATGGTAATATATATGTGTATATATATATATACGTATATATATAAATAATGGAGTAAACACCTTGCTTTTGTCACCACGCTTGAACACTTTCACACACACACACACACAGGAATACTCCCTCCCTATAATACAGCAGCTTAAACTTCCTGTGAACGTGTAATTATTCCAAATTGCCACAGTCAGACCTTCCTGGAACAGCAGCTACATTTACATAACACCTGTAGCTCATTTAGACCAGAACAAAAATGAAAAAATAAGTCTAGGTAATTAGAGGAGGCTGCAGCGCTCTGCCAGGTATTCTCATCACACACAGAGTCAAACCTTTCACAGAAATTGAGAAGGAAGTTCCTTTTTTTAGATCGTTATTTAAGGCCCGGGACACGATCGCCAGGGGTCGAAAACGGCCCCTGGCACAAATAAAGATGATTATAATTATTCTGTGTCATTTCGGTCATTTTTGAGCAGGTTAACGTGCATAAAAACTCTTGATACTGCACGAAAAAGCACGTCTGGCAAAAAAAACCGGACTTGTGCGTTGCTCAAGGGGGCTATATATATATTGCTCAAGGGCTATATATCGCAACTTTATTCTTGTAGACCTAATATTGTAGACCTAATATTCTGACTTTATTCTCGTAACATTACGACTTTATCCTCGAAATGTCGCAACTTTATTCTCGTAACATTACGACTTCATACTCGTAATGTCGCAACTTTATTCTCACAACGTTACGACTTTATTCTCGTAGACCTAATATTCTGACTTTATTCTCGTAACATTACGACTTCATTCTCGTAATGTCGCAACTTTATTCTCACAACGTTACGTCTTCATTCTCGTGATATCGCGACTTTATTCTTGTAGACCTACTATTCTGACTTCATTTTCGTAACATTACGACTTTATCCTCGTAATGTCGCAACTTTATTCTCGTTACATTACGACTTTATCCTCATAATGTCGCAACTTTATTCTCGTAACATTACGACTTCATTCTCATAACATTACGACTTTATCCTTGTAATGTCTCAACTTTATTCTCGTAACATTACGACTTTATCCTCGTAATGTCGCAACTTTATTCTCGTAACATTACGACTTCATTCTCATAACATTACGACTTTATCCTTGTAATGTCTCAACTTTATTCTCGTAACATTACGACTTTATCCTCGTAATGTCGCAACTTTATTCTCGTAACATTACGACTTTATCCTCGTAATGTCGCAACTTTATTCTCGTAACATTACGATTTCATTCTCGTAATGTTGCAACTTTATTCTCGTAACATTACGACTTTATCCTCGTAATGTCGCAACTTTATTCTCGTAACATTACGACTTTATCCTTGTAATGTCTCAACTTTATTCTCGTAACATTACGACTTTATCCTCGTAATGTCGCAACTTTATTCTCGTAACATTACGACTTCATTCTCATAACATTACGACTTTATCCTTGTAATGTCTCAACTTTATTCTCGTAACATTACGACTTTATCCTCGTAATGTCGCAACTTTATTCTCGTAACATTACGACTTCATTCTCATAACATTACGACTTTATCCTTGTAATGTCTCAACTTTATTCTCGTAACATTACGACTTTATCCTCGTAATGTCGCAACTTTATTCTCGTAACATTACGACTTTATCCTCATAATGTCGCAACTTTATTCTCGTAACATTACGACTTTATCCTCGTAATGTCGCAACTTTATTCTCGTAACATTACGACTTTATCCTCGTAATGTCGCAACTTTATTCTCGTAACATTACGACTTTATCCTCGTAATGTCGCAACTTTATTCTCGTAACATTACGACTTTATCCTTGTAATGTCTCAACTTTATTCTCGTAACATTACGACTTTATCCTCGTAATGTCGCAACTTTATTCTCGTAACATTACGACTTCATTCTCATAACATTACGACTTTATCCTTGTAATGTCTCAACTTTATTCTCGTAACATTACGACTTTATCCTCGTAATGTCGCAACTTTATTCTCGTAACATTACGACTTTATCCTCGTAATGTCGCAACTTTATTCTCGTAACATTACGATTTCATTCTCGTAATGTTGCAACTTTATTCTCGTAACGTTACGACTTTATTCTTGTAATATCACAACTTTATTCTCGTAGACCTAATATTCTGACTTTATTCTCGTAATATTACGACTTTATTCCCAAAATATTATGCCTTTATTCTCTCAATATTGCGACGTTATTCTCGTAATGTCACAACTTTATTCTCGTAGACCTAATGTTATGACTTTATTCTCGTAATATTCAACTTTATTCTCGTAATATTACAACTTAATTCTTGTAGTTTCCCCCGCCCCAATTATAATTTTTTTTCTCTTAGTCTGGCCCTAATTCTCCGTCATAATCTGGAGACAACTGCTATATGATTAGAGATATGAGAGGTAACAGTCATGTATTCACATCGTTATTCTCCCGTTACTAGCGAAAGTTTAAAAATATGGACTTTCATTAAAAAAAAAAAAAAAAAACGCTGCAAAATCACTAAGGGAACTTTGTCACAGATGTGGAAAAACTCAAAAATTGACTGGATCCAGTTTAATAAAAAAAACATCTTGACTCGACTTGTTCGGTCTCATCTTTTGTCGTCTTATCGTCTCGTATCGTATCTCACGTCACCTTGTCTCATCTCGTATCACGTCATATCAGCTCATCTTACCCTATTTTATCTCGTCTTTGCTCGTCTTGTCGTCTCTTATGATGTTTTCATGCCAATTATAAGGAAATCTGAGTTTTATGTGTTAAAAAGGGGTGAAAATGCTCAGAGAACGTTTTAAAAAAAAACCATAAGTATAAATGTCTCCTCCATGTGTTGACCCTGTGATGGACCGCTGACCTGTCCACCGTCCACCTTCGCCTGTTTCCGGTGTCTCCTCCTCCTCCTCCTCCTCCTCCTCCTCCTCCTCCTCCTCCTGCAGCCATCAAAAAGATAAGTGATAGCAAATGAAGGAATGAATCTTTAAAGTAAGAACTATAATAAAAGTCTCATTCCAAACTATTTTCAGCCTCACAAAAGACGCGACGCGAGTCGCTGACAATGTTGAATGGAGCGCGTTATAAATGACGACGTCCCTCGAGGAACACAAATGACTCTCATGAATCAAAAAAGGTTATTTGGACACAGGGTCATTTCAGTCAGATTATATATGATAGGTCAAGAGGAGACGGCTTTTCTCTTTGCCCCCGTTTTTCCTTTTCTGTGTCTCTCTCTGTCATTAAGTGGCTTCATAACTGTGGATTTAAAGGTAAAGACTGTTGAGCCTCAGTGATGGTGTTGAAAATAACATCTTTAAAGATATCATGTTTAGTAAGTAAATATCCATTTGGGTAGAAATGAAAACAGTACATGTTTTTTTCTTCTTCTTATTATTATTATTATTATTATCATTATTATAGATCTAGAATTTGTAGGCCTTAATATGTTTTATTTGATGACTTACTATTTCTTTCTTGTATTGTTTTACACGACAGAGAATCAGAGCCAAACTGAGGAGAATAAAAATATTTAGGCTTTCCAAAATAAAGTCGAGTATTTAGCCGCAATATTATGATCATGAAGTCTTGACATTAAAAGAAAATCATAATATTAAGAGAAAAAAAGGCATAATTTGATGAGAAAAAAAGTAAATATACCACGAGAATGAAGTCAAAATATTATCAGAATTAAGTTGTAATCTCTATCTATATATATATATATGTATATTTATCTATATATGTATATATATGTATATGTATGTATATATATATGTATATATATATATACATGTATATGTATGTATAAATATAAAACAAATCATAATAAAAAACTAATATATTATAACAACAAAGTCATAATATCAAAAGAAAATCATAATTTTAAGAAAAAAAGGCGGAATTTGATGATAAAATAAAGTCAAAATACTATGAGAATTAAGTCATAATATCATCATAATGAGGTTGTAATATTAATGTTACAAGAATAAAGTCAGAATATTAGGTCTACGAGAATAAAGTTGCGATATCACGAGAATAAAGTCGTAACGTTACGAGAATAAAGCTAGAATATTAGGTCTACGAGAATAAAGTTGCGATTTCACGAGAATAAAGTCGTAACGTTGCGAGAATAAAGTCATAATAGGTCTACGAGAATAAAGTCAGAATATTAGGTCTACGAGAATAAAGTCGTAACGTTACGAGAATAAAGTCAGAATATTAGGTCTACAAGAATAAAGTTGCGATATCACGAGAATAAAGTCGTAATGTTATGAGAATAAAGTCAGAATATTAGGTCTACGAGAATAAAGTCGTAACGTTACGAGAATAAAGTCAGAATATGAGGTCTACGAGAACAAAGTCGTAACGTTACGAGAATAAAGTCAAAATATGAGGTCTACGAGAATAAAGTCGTAACGTTACGAGAATAAAGTCAGAATATTAGGTCTACGAGAATAAAGTCGTAACATTATGAGAATAAAGTCAAAATATGAGGTCTACGAGAATAAAGTCTATGGGAATATTACGGGATAAAGTTGTTAATGTATGAATTTATTCATTCGTAAATGAAGTCGTAAATGTACGACTTTACTCTGATAAATGTACGACTTTACTCTGATAAATGTACGACTTTGCTCTCGAAGTCTGTGATTTTCTTTTTCCCTGATCCTCCAGAAGCAGAAGTCAAGGCTACTTCGCATGCGTCTTTAAAAAATGTCGCACTCGCCTGCGACGAGTTTTGCCTGCAAAACTTCAGCTCATTCCCGACCGCCGGCGCCTCGCGTGACGACTTCGTCGAGCTTTTCCCACTTTGACAGATTTGTGTTAATGTGTAATCACTGACCTCGCACACAGGCTGCCGTCTGACGTCGACGCACACGAGCGTCACCGAGTCGCCATGTGGCAAACAGATGACACTTTCTATTTAGGGAGCACGTCACACCATCGCAGGATTCTTCATATGGAGGTTTTTTCCCTCACTCGGATATTTATTTATTTAGATTATTAGTAGGCAAAAGGTCAAGATGACAAGGTCGTTGTGACTATTATTTTTTTTAGGTCGTCCCGGGACGAGCTTTCATTACAGCTGGTGCAATTCTTCGTAAATCAGACGTCGGATGAGACAAATTACATTTTAACGACCTAAAAGAAAACATGTTTGCGGACACGTTATCTCAAGAATGCAACGGTCTCGACTGGAGTATGACCTGGTTTGGTGGTCAGAGGTCGCTCCGCTGTTGTTGTTATTTTGTTAAGCTAAAAAAAAAAAAAGATCTTTGAAATGATCGATGAAAATTACGATTTTTTTTATTTTTCTATCCGAGGAAAGGTCAAAGGTCAAGTTTTGGACGGTAACATAATGTTCTGCAGGAGAGAACACGCTGACCGTGTTTCTGCTACACGAGGCCAAAAAAAGATTCAAGTCGGGTAATGGATGAGATTGTGCTGTGAACAGGGCTGTTTCAGTGGATTTTGAGGGCCTGGGGGCGAAAAAAGGGAACCGGGAGGCCCTACTTCAATTGTTTTTTGTTTTTGTTTTCATTCGTAAAAAATTTATCCAAAACAAGAATGAAAAGGAGCAGTAAGAAGATAAATTGGACAGGAGTAGCAGACAGCCACTAGGGGGCGATGCAGGTATCGTCCGATGCTCGAATCTCGAGTCTTCGAAAGTCAAGCATTGTTATATATACGTACAAACAAATACATGTTTTTAAGTTTCAGTTTAACCTTCACGTCTGTGCCATTTTCACTTTGTTTGCTAAAGAGAAAATTATGCTTTTTAATATTTTTTTCCGCCTCAGAATCATTTTACTTTGGATCATTTTCTGTGACGACCGTAAACATTTTTTAAATAATGGCACACTTTGCACCGCGTTACACGAAATAGCGAGCAGGCAGGAGAGAGTTTGAAACAGTATTTATATCATTCTAACCTGCATAATGTTTATATTACGTGTATTGGCTGGGTTATGTGGGTTAAAAAGGCTGTAAAATAAAAAAAAAAATACATAATTATAAGGAATAGAAGAAAGCCATGGCATTTAATGACCCAGATTTTCGATTTTCTGACCAAGTTTAGCAGGTAATAAGTATGTGGTATTATTTATAGCAATATTGCAATATTTAACCTGTAGATTGTTATTTGAGTTGAAGGATAATTGCACATTTTTGTTGTGAAGCTAAAGTGAAGTGGACTGTTGTTATCCCATATTCAAGTGAAAAACAATAACAGAGTATTAGGGTGAATTCCAATTCCTTTGCTTAACCCTCAATCTCAAAAAAGTGCGCTCCCTCTAGTGCAAGTGCTGTCCCGATTCTCAGAAAAATTGAGTTGAGGGGTGAGTTTAACGGCTGTATCGCCCTCAATATTGAGATTTTACAATACCACCCTTGGGAGCAAGGGCTACCCAGAATGCATTGCGTGTTTTCACATGAGAAAGATGGCGTCGAAAGCAGCGAAGCGGGTGCGAAACAAATGAAGTATTTTCTTGGTTAATAGAGATATAAAAATGATGAAAACCATTGTATTATCTTAGTTTAGGCCCATATTATGGATTACTGACGTCATTGTTGCGTAACATTTATTTTTATTTTACGATTGTTTGTCAATAGCCGGCCGGTGCGGACAAGCGATCGTTTCGCTATCGTTAACCCTTAAATAAGCCGTGGTGTGTGGTAACTGTCAGCTGAATATTTGTATGAGTATCACTAACTGACAACCTAATAACTTGACTGAAATAAAAGAATAAATAAATAATCGTGACGTAAATGTGTTCTTCTTCTTCTTCTTCTTTTTTGGAGTTGACAGACTGGACGCAGCTTTTGCGTTATTCTGCCCCCTACAGTCTGAAGACGTATCTGCATTTAAGGGGTGTCCCATTTCTAAGTGACAAAATAACCCTCAACACTTGGTTTTGAGGGCCAGTTAAGATTAAGGGTTGAGCTTGAGGGTTAAAATAGGAATTGGTATTGGCCCTAAATCCTAGTTTCGTGTGTTGATTAGAGTCACGATAGTTGGAATTTCTGATTTCAACGTGAAACCCTCCCGCAGTCTTTAGTTTGAGTTGAAACGGAACGACAGAACAATCTGGAGCTGGTTATTTCCTATTTGCACTTCCATTTGTCCATTAAATATCCACCACAGGCTTCACAGCATTAACGAAGTTCTCCAGTGTGATATTCCTTTTCCCCGTTGCACAGCATCAGCGTGACGGACATTAGCCAGAGTTCTTGTAATCACACTTAAAGTGATAGTTCGGAAATTTGGACATAAGACCTATTTTCCAACTCAGCCGGTGTGATGGAGACGTCTGGAGACGTTTTCAAGAAATTTCATTCGGTTCTTCTAGTTGCCGAGTTCGCTGGTGCTATGGCTAGCGCAAGTCAATGATACAAGTTAGCATGGCATTAAAAACACTCCACAGTGCACCCGAGGCAAATCGATTGTGTGTTGATAGAATGTTTGAAATAAAACCAACCTTGCAATTTGAAGGGTTTATGTCTCAGCAGCAGCAGCAGCGCGTCATACTTCCGGCAGCGGCGGACTGATTCCGCTGCCGGAAGTATAGTGCCGAGAAAGTAGTCCCTCAAAAATTCATGCGATGCGACGTTAGTTTTGTTTCAAATATTATTCTATCAACACAGATATGTACATCGATAGTCTGCCGTTACAATCGATTTGCCTCGGGTGCACTGTGGAGTCGGTATGAGTGTTTTTAATGCCATGCTAACTTGTATCATTGACTTGCGCTAGCCATAGCATCAGCGAACTCGGCAACTAGACGAACTGAAGGAAATTTCTTGAAAACGTCTCCATCACACCGGCTGAGTTGGAAAATAGGTCTTATGTTCAAAATTCTGAACTATCCCTTTAATAGTCATTAAGTTTTAAATGGCATTTATTTTTCCTGAAGTGTAAATTAGGTCAATACTTCCATCAACTTTTTTTTTTATTCAAAAAAATAAAATAAAATACCTCATCACATTAAAACATAAGCACTGAGGGAGAATTAACGCTGAGCATCGGAGATAAAAATCGTGTTCTCTCATGACTCCGCTCTATATTTTCACCATCTGTCTTCGTTTCTCGCCGCCTCTTTCACACTCGCAGCATCTGGCTCTTTATTTGTCTGGCTGGAACTTTTCTGACTTTTCCAGTTTCCAGACGCCGCCCGCTTCCCCATCTCAGCTTCCACAACCCAGATTTTCCCCTGTCAGAAAGAAAAAACGCCCTGGCATCGGGCGTGCACAGACACGCTGGCACAACAGAGTACATTAGTGTCGTTTTCCCCGAACGACAACACTCTAAAGAGCTCGGATTATTATTTGGATTCGATGCCGATACGGCGACGCCACATAATCGGAGGAGCAGGCGACGAGGTTTTATTCTATCGACGTTCGTTTATTTTGTTATTTCACCGTCGCTCCTTTGGAAATAATGTGTTATTGTAGGAGCAGCAGCTGTTTCTCATGGAGTGTTCATCTCTGTGGCAGCGTTAGAAGAGACACTCAAGTGATTTAGTGTCGAGGGGAGAAGAAAACTGTTGAAGCTGAGCCAAGAAGTAGCCCGACATGAGCTAAACGCAAACGTCTTCTTCTTTAATCTCAGAATTCTGACTTTAATCCAAGAATTCTGACTTCAATCCCAGGATTCTGACTTTTTCTTTAAACTCAGAATTGTGACTTTAATCCAAGAATTTTGACTTTTTCTTTAATATCAGAATTCTGAATCTTCTTTAATCTCAGAATTGTGTCTTTAATCTAAGAATTCTGACTTTAAACACAGGATTATGACTTTTTTCCAAGAATTCTGACTTTTTCTTTAATCTCAGAATGATGACTTTAATCTCAGGATTCTGACTTTCTCTTTCATCTCAGAATTCTGACTTCTTTAATCTCAAGAATTGTGACTTTAATCCACGAATTCTGACCTTAATCGCAGGATTCTGACTTCCTTAATCTCAAGAATTGTGACTTTAATCCACGAATTCTGACTTTAATCGCAGGATTCTGATTTCCTTAATCTCAAGAATTGTGACTCTAATCCACAAATTCTGACTTTAATCGAAGGATTCTGACTTTAATCCAAGAATTCTGACTTTTTCTTTCATCTCAGAATTCTGACTCTTTTAATCTCAAGAATTGTGAATTACGAGAATTCTGACTTTAATCTCAGGATTCTGACTTTAATCCAAGAATTCTGACTTTAATCTCAGGATTCTGACTTTAATCCAAGAATTCTGACTTTAATCTCAGGATTCTGACTTTAATCCAAGAATTCTGACTTTTTCTTTCATCTCAGGAATCTGACTCTTAAAACTGTTGAAGCTTCATCCTCTGGGACCATGAATGTCTGTATTAGAGCTGGTTATACATGATATCAATTATATCACGATACCACAATTCTGTGATAATCAATATAAAGTATTGCCAGACAATCGGCAGTGTTGTATAAAGTACCTAACAGGTGATATTTGGGGTAATGCATTATGTCACCTCACTGTGAATGCTGTGCAAACGTGTGTGTGTGTGTGTGTGTGTTAAGAGTATTTATAGCCAGCTTTTCTTGTTTTGATGACCAACTCAAAGCACTGTACGCCACAGCGTTGCCATTCATCCATCCATTCACTCAAATGTGTTTGTGCAATAACAGAGTAAAGCAATTTAAAATAAGCCGAACCAACACACAAACTACACAAGGAAAATGGGACAACACACACACACACACACACACACACACACACACACACAAACTTCAATGTCAATCCCAATCCAATTTCAGGTACTGTGAGCACTTTTTAAATCAAAGTCGCTGATTCTTCACTCGGCGCTCGTCATCACAACAGATTCAGACACATCCATCATCACTGTGGGGGGGGGGGGGGGTTAAATGTCGTGCCCAGGGACATGTAGGCATGAAGCCAGGAAATTAACAGGCTTCAAGTCATGGTCATTCACCAGCAAATGAATTGAAACACCAATCGCCTCCTCTGTGATGATCGCCGTCTGTGTAAACACACACACACACACACACACACACACACACACACAGCTTAACTCATCAAGCGAATGTCGTACTGCGTTTTTTCTCCATTAAAGTCAGTGGGTCCAGAGCAGAGCGGTGGAACCCCCCCGCAGTTATCTCTGAGCTTTGTTTTGTTTGTCTCTCTCTCCACAGGCTTCTTCTTCTTGTTCTTCTGAAACACGGCGACAACACAGCGTCACACGCGTGCGGGAGAAAATACGACACACAGAGCTCACGTTATCAACACGACAGACAAACAAGTTTTTTTGTGCTAACTTTTTTTTTTTAAATATGGCATCCAGACACATTTGAACCCGTATACGCTTCGCTCGACTCTCCGTAGCTCTCAGTATATCAGTGGTTCTACCTCACGGTTGCCTGGAGACGTTCCCACACGTCACACTCAGGAAGTGAGTTTGTTTTTATGCAAGTACAGACGGACGCAACAGCAACGCGGCGCTAGTAAAGCGAGGCGGCTGCAAACAGGCGTCAGAAGTGAATTCTGCATTTAACAAAAAACTCAGTTTGACAGGATATGGGAATCTTGGCGCTGTCCGTGACAAACGATGCCTCAGTCAGGTCTGATAGTATTGCTTGACGGAACCCGTTATAGTGTTAAAAGGCAGGATAATAACATCAACAACAACAACAAAGAACCCCAAAACCTTCATACTGCTTTAAGCTGCTTTTCAGAAAATGCACTGAAGTCAAGCCATCATGGTACGGTCCTGTTTGGTACAGTTTGGAACGGTAAAGCGCTAGGTCAGGACTTTTGACTAAGGACAGTAGCTTTTCTTGCTAGGTTGGATTGTGGGCTGTGCACGACGGTCACCTCAGTAAGATACTCTGGTAAGGGAAGGGTGCCAAAAAATTGGAGGTGGTTGTTTTTGGAACTATCCCTAATAAAAATCCCCCCCCCCCAAAAAAAAAATAATGTTCCATACTTTGTCATAAAATTCTTGATTACTCTTTGTACGTTAAACACAAATAAGCAGTTTTCAAAAAGCGGACCAGATAATCTAAATGTAGTGCTGGGCACGTTAACGGCGTTAAAGGTGTTAACGTACCGCTGCTCTTTTTGTTTAATAAACAGACCGCTCCGGTTCGACTGTCGGCGTGCTAACAGCGCTAAACGTGCTAATGCAGCTAACTGGTAAACGGTGCCTGGACTCTGGTGCCGCGGCACGTAAAAACATGACGTCACGTGCGTCTTTTTTTCCCGCTTAGTCGCCGTGGGAAATGCGTCGCGCACTGCCGTTAACGTGCCCAGCGCGACTAAAAATGTAATTCCCCTGGTTTGACGCAACTATAACGACCCTCAGTTTTCCCGCCATTTTTGTCCAATTTTAAACGGATCGAACACACAAACGTGTCAGGATTGAGGATTCGATTTGAGAACGTGACGTTCTCGTGCCTCTAAATCCATGCATGTAAACACATCCCACAGGGTATTATTACTCGCTAATGCATGGTGTCTCTGATACAAGCCGATGAATCTGCACCTGGGACCGAATGACGACGACGACTTTTCCGTGACTTTGCATTTCAGTGAAGCCTAGCGTTGTTTTGTCTGTGCTTTTTGAACGATTTGCATTGTGATGAAACCTCAGCGGGGAAAAAAAATGACTAAACAATGGATGAATGATGAGGACACAATGAGCTGACAGTAGGGAGGATTGACGGTGATTATGCGTCAGCGTGAACAGACGTCTTAACTGAAGCTGACGCAAAACTCCGGCTCTCGTCTCCTCCTCCTCCTCCTGCTCCTCCTGCTGCTGCCGTCACGGTTTTCTGACTCTTTGATGAAGTCCAACGCGATAATGAAGCAGATGGATTTGTGCTCACAGGAAAAGAGGCGTAGACCAGCCTCAAGTGGAATCTGACTTATTCGCATTTAACTAACGTTGCTGTGAGTAATACCAGGACCTTCCTAATTGTTTCACTGCACCATTCTTATACTCACTGAAACAAAAAATCTCTTCTTTGTGGTGTGTGTGTGTGTGTGTGGTGGGGGAGGAAAAAAAAAACCCATGGAAATGAATCATTAAGGGGCGAAAAAGCTTGAAGATATTAAATATTAAGTGTCCACTTGGCTGTTCTGTGCGAAAATTACTTTTGTGGCTTAGGGCACAGTCACACATACTCAAATGTGAGTGAGTGAGTGAGTGATATTTCACCAGCTGAAGTGATTGTTTGCTGAATGGGGGGCAAGAAAATAAGCAGCCGTGTGGTCTTTTAGTCCACGTGAGGTCGTTGGAGGGAGTTTTACGACGTGGTTTCACGTAAAATCAGGAGAACGTCTTGGACACGAGTTAAGATCTTCGGATGCCGATTCAACGATTTCAAACGCCTTCGATGTAGTGGCGTGGTTTCACTCCTTTATCGGGGTGTCGTACCCGTCGGGATCTCCCACTTGGACGTGGACAATCTCCCACCCAACACCCCCAACACAACGAAGGCTCGAGGCTGAAAGACATAAATGGTTGAACCCATTCCTGCCTCTACATCAAAGGGAATTGTATTAATTGTTAAAAAAAAAGACAGTTGAAGTTCTTTTTGTCTTTCTCGAGGAAACTATAGTGGCTTTCAAACTCTTTCTCCGCCATTTCCTCCAACCTTCTTCTTCTTCTTCTGTGGTGTTTCGCAGAGTTGTTCCCCCCTTTTGCAGCTATAACAGCTTCAAACTCTTCTTGGAAGACTTCTCCTCCAGATTTTCAAAGTATTTCTATGGTGATTTTGTGTCCGTTCTTTCTGCATTGAAGCATTTGTGAGGTCAGGTCAGGCGCTGGTTGTTGGACGAGAAGTTTCTGGCTCATAATCTCTGTTCCGGTTCATCCCAACGGCGCTCGATAGGGGGGGTGAGGTCAAGTTCTTCCGCACCGAACTCGTCAAATATGTATTTTATGAAAATAGAAAATGGCCTTCCTCAAACTTTGGAAGCATAGCATTGTCCAAAAAAGTCTTAGTTTTGCAATGTACGAGTTAAGATTGTGCTTCACTGGAGATAAGTGGCCGAGACCAAAGACTGAAAAACAGCCACGGTTTCATAATTAACAGGTCTGGCCAAATACTTACATAGTGGATGGAAACCAAAGTAATTATAAAGCAATTATAAAGCAATGATGCACTTATGTAATATTAAGAAATGTATACACTGGGCCTTAAAGTTCAGTTAATTGGAATTATTCAACCACACCTCCAAAACACACACATAAACAAGGGTAGACTGTTTTTTTAAGAGGCCCAACAACAGTCTCAACAGATTAAATTATGAGTAGATCATGTTCATCATTTATATCTGGTATTAACCTGCATCTGTGCATCTCATTTTGACGACAACGTGACTGGATTGGATCTCCACTTTCTCCGTAAACACGTAGGCTGCAGCACGGCCGTGTGCAAACACATGCTTTGTTATCGTATCTGTTGTTTTTCTTTCAATCCGACTGTGACATCCAGGGTTGTTTATCACGGCGTTTGTGTGTTTATGCGGGAGACAGAGAAAGGTGGTTGTTGTGGTGGTGTGTGTCTGTGTGTGTGTGTGTTGGAGGGGGGGGGGGGTAAATCAATACATGGTGAGCTGCCCACAAATAAATCAATGTATGGAAACACGGCCAAGATGGAAAAAAAAATATGTCCAGTTCATTGTTCAAGGAGTCCTTGGATTTACAGACGTGGGCTGAAGCTACACTGTAAAAATGAAAATGGTTGAAATACAAAACAAAAAAAAACACTCCATTTATATTCTCCAAGCTTTTAGAATGTGCCTGTAAATGTAAACATTTGTTTTCTCACATTGTCCCTTTGATAGGATAATGAAAGTGATGTATAGCTTGATAAGATTAGATTAGATTAGATTTTATTGAGCCCACACTGAGGGAAATTGACTTGTTTGCAGCCGCTGAAGGTCAGAGGTGCAGAAGCACGTGACACAATTCAGAATAGAAAGAGTAGAAATAGCAAGCGAAGAGGAAATAATATAACAATGATAAAAACAACATGAGAAAAACATAAGAAGACAAAATGGTTTTAGTTTAAAGTCAGAATTCTGAGATCAAAGTCAGAATTTCCAGATTTTTGAGATTGATGTCAACATTTCCATTGAGATTAAAGTCATAATTCACATATTAAAGTCATAATTCGCAGATTTAAGTCAGTCTTTCAAGATTTTTTAGATTAAAGTCAGAATTCACAGACTAAAGTCAGACTTTCGAGATTTTTTAAGATTAAAGTCAGAATTCACTGACTAAAGTCAGAATTCTGAGATCTGAGATCAAAGTCAGAATTTTCAGATTTTGGAGATTAAAGTCAACATTTCCAGATTGTTGAGACTAAAGTCAGAATTCACAGATTTAAGTCAGAATTTCCAGATTTTGAGATTAAATCAGAATTTCCAGATTTTGAGATTAAGTCAGAATTTCCAGATTTTGAGATTAAAGTCAGAATTCAGAGATTAAAGTCAGAATTTAAATTTTTTTTAAATTCAAGTCAGAATTCCCACTGAGGACAAAGTCAGAATTCTCAGTGAGATCAAAGGTCAGTGGATAAAACAGACAAAAAGAGAGGAACGTGTGGACTGGAACGTGCCTCCCCCTGGTGTTCAGAAACTAATATTACTACAATAACAAATTAGAGCAGACGTACGTCGTGCGACTCGAGTTACGACTCATTATTCATCTGTTGGGGGGCGACGTGAACTGTGGCTCCACCTGCTGCTTCTTCTCTGGAAGCAATAATTCACAATATTAGCTTCACAGCAGGTGATGGAAGCGCAGACAAAGGCGCATTTTTCTCTGCTTTGAAACATGGCGTCGCAGCAAGAGCCAGTGATTTTGAACTCCAGCGCAGCAGGAAGCCACGGCTAATTAACGTGCTTGTTATTTGTTATCATCCTCCTCATTTTCATCCCTTCACTCTTAAACGCGCGTCGAGTTTGACGTCCGTGTTCCTCCATTGTTCAAACATCTCCTTCTCTCTCTGCTCTGTCGACAAACTCCGTCCTTTCATCCGCGGAACAAATGACAAATGTAGTGCTCACTGCACTCACCAACACCTGTCACTTAAAACACACGCTCACACGCCGACACCGACCGCGCGCGAACGACGCCGAGCGATCTTTGAAGACGCACTTTCAGTCACATATGAGCTATTTACAGTAGCACAGGCTTAAGGCTCATGTGATCAAGTGCAGGGTTTTACTGAGCAGCTGAGACGTGAAGCTGCTCCACAGCAGCATGGTTCCATATATATGGTTTGTTTAAAACACACTTGTTAACACTGATGCATAATAATAA
The DNA here is from genome assembly GCF_963457635.1 of Microchirus variegatus. Lineage (NCBI taxonomy): Eukaryota > Metazoa > Chordata > Actinopteri > Pleuronectiformes > Soleidae > Microchirus > Microchirus variegatus. Next base: position 22,117,327 of record NC_139818.1, read on the forward strand.
TACTAGTATATGACGGACAGGTTTATGTTTTAGGGACATGATCTGGAGTCAGTGGAACAAAGGCCACACAAGTGTGAATTATTTTGGGAAGAAGGTTTTGTGTCTCATAATTATTCTTCACCTCAATTACAACTACCATGTTTTTGTCCTCTTGGTTTTTGAGAGCATTCACTGCATTTTTAGTTCTTCAAAAGCATACTTTGCCGTTTTCTGTTATCAGGGACAAAGATCCGACCAGAGCTGACGGGGACAGGTGAATGATAAGGACAGGTGAATGATGAGGACAAGTGAATGATAAGGACAGGTGAATGATGAGGACAGGTGAACAATGATGAGAGGTGAATGATAAAGACAGGTGAATGATGAGTACAGATGAACGATGAGGACAGGTGAATAATGAGGACAGGTGAATGAAAAAGACAGGTGAATGATGAGTACAGGTGAACGATGAGGACAGGTGAATGATGATGACAGATGAATGATGATGAGGACAGATGAATGATAAGGACAGGTGAATGATGATAACAGGTGAACGATGAGACAGGTGAATGATGATGAGGACAGGTGAATAACAAAGACAGGTGAACCATGTTGAGGACAGGTGAACGATGATGAGGAAAGGTGAACGATGATGAGGACAGGTGAATGATAAGGACAGGTGAATGATGATAACAGGTGAATGATGATGAGGACAGGTGAATAATGAGGACAGGTGAATGATAAGACACGTGAATGATGAGTACAGGTGAACGATGAGGACAGGTGAACGATGATGAGGACAGCTGAACGATGATGAGGACATGTGAATGATGAGGACAGGTGAACGATGAGGACATGTGAACGATGATGAGGACAGGTGAACGATGATGAGGACAGGTGAATGATGATGAGGACAGGTGAACGATGATGAGGACAGGTGAATGATGAGGACAGGTGAATGATGAGGACAGATGAATGATGATGAGGACAGCTGAATTATGGGGACAGGTGAATGATGATGAGGACAGGTGAATGATGATGAGGACAGGTGAACGATGATGACGACAGGTGAATGAGGACAGGTGAATGATGATGAGAACAGATGAATGATGATGCGGACAGGTGAATGATGGGGACAGGTGAATGATGATGAGGACAGCTGAATGATGGGGACAGGTGAATGATGATGAGGACAGGTGAATGATGAGGACAGGTGAATGATGATGACGACAGGTGAATGATGAGGACAGGTGAATGATGATGAGGACAGCTGAATGATGGGGACAGGTGAATGATGATGAGGACAGGTGAATGATGACGACAGGTGAATGATGATGACGACAGGTGAATGATGAGGACAGGTGAATGATGATGAGGACAGGTGAATGATGATGAGGACAGCTGAATGATGGGGACAGGTGAATGATGATGAGGACAGGTGAATGATGAGGACAGGTGAATGATGATGACGACAGGTGAATGATGAGGACAGGTGAATGATGATGAGGACAGGTGAATGATGATGAGGACAGGTGAATGATGATGAGGACAGGTGAATGATGAGGACAGGTGAATGATGATGAGGACAGGTGAATGACACGGACAAGATTTAAGATTTAAAAGCACAGAGTGGTATTTTTATGAACCACGTTAATAAGTTAATATTCCTGACACGTAGTAAGAAGCACTTTTTTGTGTCAGTGTGTGTTTGTGTCTTACACTTCTGTGTCCTTCTCCTCTTTCCTTGTGTGTGTGTGTGTGTGTGTGTGTGTGTGTGTGTGTGTGTGTGTGTGTGTGTGTGTGTGTGTGTGTGTGTGTGTGTGTGTGTGTGTGTGTGTGTGTGTGTGTGTGTGTGTGTGTGCATTCGTTGCCTCTTTAGGACACTTTTTTCTGGCAAAAACTCTGACCTCGTCGTCATGGAGACCAAACACATGGCCCTAATGAGGCAGAATCTCACCTTGTTTGCTCGTGGACATGGTTATGTGCAGGGATAGGATTAATTAATTAATTAATTAATTTGTGACGAGGTTGAGGTTTTTGAAGTCAGTGTAGTTTGATGTGTGTGTGTGTGTGTGTGTGTGTGTAACGAGGTTCGTGTCATTATGTAAAGTTATGTAAATGACAGCGGGAGTCAATGACGGACCGTTAAACTGCATCATTTACTGTGCAAGCGTCCAGTTTATCTTAATGTAATAGCCGCTCATCAGTGCTCCCTCAGTCTCCTGGGCACAGATCGCTTCTAATCGCATGAGGACGACCTCTAAAAGCACACACACACACACACACACACACGTTTGACACACAACAGAAGCAGCCTGACCTCTGCTGTGATCAGATCCCACACAGATTACTGTCCTCGTAAAAAAAAAAAAAGAAAAAAAAAAAAAAAAAAGACCTGTAAAACACACTGGGCGATGTTTACTTTTTTTTTTTTCTTTGAAAAATGTCTTGCATGCTGCTTAACTCTGACTGAGAAATATTTTGGCATTTAATTGAGCCGTAAAAAAAGCGAGCGCATGCCGTCAGGGAGATTTGTGCCTCACTCGTTTTTTTTTTTTTTTTTTTTTTTTTTTTTTTTTTTTTTTTAAAGCAACCATTTATCACGGCGATGCTGCCACGGGTTTCATGAATACTGCACGGACGCGGCGGAAAAACAAAGGAGGAGGCTTCATTGTCATAAGTGGCTTTTCTGACCCCGTGAGGTTAAAAGGTGACGGCTGTAAATACAGGAGCATGAAAAGGCCTGAGTGTGTGTGTGTGTGTTCTTGTACTTGCCGCATACTGAGGACCAATGAGGGTTTTTAACCAACAAAGTGATGTCATTTTTACGAAGTGAGGACATTTTGGCCGGTCCTCACTTTGTTTTCATTGAAATCACTTCCTTTGGTTGCTATAACATGCTATACTCAATTTGTAAAAAAAAAAAAAAAAAAAATCTAATTTTGGACGACATAGTACAGTATGACGTTTTTGTCAAATTTAGGACCAAAAATTCTGGACCAAAAATTTTGGGTCAAATTTTTTTTTTTCAAATTTTGAACGACATACTATAGTATGATGGTTTTGTCAAATTTTAGACCGAAAAAAAAAAAAATCAAAAAAAAATTCAAGCCCTTTCTGCTCTGGGGCGCCACCTGCAGACATTTTATGGTACTGCAACCAGTAGTTCTTTATAGATGTCGTTCATGAAGTAGATATTTGTAATTGTGTTGATTTATAAAGTGGAAATGCTGGTCCTCAGTATGAAGCGAGTACAAGAATGTGTGTGTGTGTGTGTGTCTGTTTTTCTGCATGTGCTCTGATCGCCTGGAGGCCAAGTCTGATTAGATAAAGCAGCCAATGACAGACGAGAACAGGAGGAAAAAGCTGCAATCATGCCAGGCTGAATTGACTGTAATTACATGCTGCCCACCGAGAAAGACTCTCTTCATGCTGACAATAACAAATCAGAGCGTTTATGGATCAGATCGGTTTTGTTTTTCCTACGCGTCTGATTTTTTTTTTTGTTGAATTTTCTTTTTTTTTTAACTTGATGAACGTGAACCATGTTACCTGCTGGCGCAGATATTGCTATAATGATAACATTAACAGTAGATGACGGCTGTTACTGAACAGTTACTTTGTCTAACTAGCGGGGACACAGACTTGAACAGCAGCTAACATTAGTGTCAGAATGCTAGCTGACGCTAACGCTAACTAGTAGAAGCAGTGCTTCAAAGGTGCTGATGAGAAATTAATTTAACTTCTATACTTTATATTTTGTTTATAATGTGAGTTATTTACAGCGCAATGTAAAAAAAAAAATGTTTAACGTTCTTTTTAAAGTTATTGACAGTATTTTATTTTTTCTATATATTTCTGTTGTCTTATAATGTGGGTTATTTACAATGTAATGTTTATTTTTTACTACATTTTTATAGGTTTAAAAAAAAAAAAAAAGTTAATTCCAGTATTTTATTGTTCTTTACATTGATATTTTCACAAAGAGCAAATTCGAATTTTTCTGGCATATTTACGGATGGTAATTAATCGTGATTAATCCACAGCTACCCTGTGCTTAATCTGATTAAAAAATGTAATCTTTTGACAGCCTTAGTAAAAAATAGAACATTAAAGTGTTTTTTCAAGCTGCATATGGACAGTAAGTCAATGTTAGAAATGAGAAACCTTGATGTTTGGCAATGTTACATTCAGTGAAGTCAATATTAAAAATTAAACACTTAAATAAACACCTGACCTGTTATGTTAGTTTTTAATTCTCCCCTGTAGCTTGTTTCACACAGAGATTAACAAGTGTACGAAGAAGTTTTAAACCCGTTTCTAAGCTCACAATAGCTTTACATAAGCCTCACATATCATATCACCTCAGCACATCTTTTTTAGTATTCTGCATTTTAAACTCTTGTTTTAATTTTTAAACTCCAATCTACTGTGTTGGTCTCGTCTGGTTTTATTGTATCTTAACTTTTGTGTGTTTGATTGAAACAAACACTCTAATCTTTTGAGAATAAAGTCGTAATATTAAAAGTTCTGTAATATTACGAGAAAAAAGTTGCGTAGTAGGCGTAATATTAAAAAAAAACCTAATATTACGAGCATAGCATTATTATATCACGAGAATAAACTTGTTTGGTTAAAAGTCGCAATATTACGAGAACAAGTTGTAACATTATGAGAATGAAGTTATATTACGAGAATAAACTTGTAATATTACGAGAATAAAGTCTTTATAAATCAGCTGCAACTTGCGACATGATGAGAAACGCGGAGCAATTAAATTAAATTAAATAATGATACAAAATCCCGTAAAATGTATTACTTTTTCTCGTAATATTATTTTTTTTTTTGGCCCTAATACCTAACACGTCGCACTTTAGTGTCTGAAAGGCACTTACAAATATTACTATTATTATTATTAGTGGAAGTAGTTGCAGGTCTTTGAAAACATTGTCATCAGATTCATTCAAATTTGAAAGTATAAATAGCTTTTTTCTTCTTTTTTTTAAAGCCGCTCCTTTTTTCACGCGAACGACAAAACACCACACATTTGTCTGTTGTGAGCTGCGACGAGGCCAAAGACATTATTTACCTTGGCTCAGCCTCCTGCAGCAGATGATGTTTGATGATGATGGTGTGTGTGTGTGTGCGTGCGAGCGTGCGAGCGACATTGACTTTGGTGCCATCCATTTAAAATAATGGATACCGGGGACCCTGCGCTGAATTGAATGGGCAGAGTTGGTCGTCTGTTTTGATTCATACTGTGTGTGCGTGTGTGTGTGCGTGTGTGTGTTCTTGTACTTGCGGCATACTGAGGACCAGTGAGGGTTTTAAACCAACAAAGTGAGGTCATTTTTACGGAGTGAGGACATTTTGGCTGGTCCTCACTTTGTTTTCATTGAAATCACTTCCTTAGGTTGCTATAACAGTATGAGGTTTTTGTAAAATTTTGGACCAAAAATTTGGGGTCAAATTTTTTACAAATTTTGAATGACATAGTATAGTATGACTGTTTTGTCAAATTTTGGAGCAAATATTTTTTTTCAATTTTTTTTTTAACTTTTGGTCGACATAGTATAGTATGAGGTTTTTTTTCAAATTTTTGACCAAAAAATTGTGGTCAATTTTTTTTCAAATTTTGTGGTCAATTTTTTTTCAAATTTTGTGGTCAAATCTTTTTCAAATTTTGTGGTCAAATTTTTTTCAAATTTTGGATGACATAGTATAGTATGACGTTTTTGTCAAATTTTGGACCAAAAATTTGTGGTCAATTTTTTTTAAAATTTTGGATGACATAGTATAGTATGATGTTTTTGTCAAATTTTGGACACAATTTTTTTTTCCAATTTTTTTTTAACTTTTGGTCGATATAGTATAGTATGAGGTTTTTGTAAAATTTTGGACCAAAAATTTGGGGTCAAATTTTTTACATATTTTGGATGACATAGTATAGTATGACTGTTTTGTCAAATTTTGGACCAAATTTTTTTTTTTTGTTTTTTTTTTTTAACTTTTGGTCGACATAGTATAGTATGAGGTTTTTGTAAAATTTTGGACCAAAAATGTGTGGTCAATTTTTTTTCAAATTTTGTGGTCAAATTTTTTTCAAATTTTGTGGTCAAATTTTTTTCAAATTTTGGATGACATAGTATAGTATGACGTTTTTGTCAAATTTTGGACAAATGTTTTTTTTTTTTTTTTTTAAATAATAATCTAAAAAGTTTCCCAGCCCTTTTTTTGCTCTGGGGCTCCACCTGCAGACATTTTATGGTACTGCACCCAGTAGTTCTTTATAGATGATTTATAGATATTTGTAATTGTGTTTATTTACAAAGTGGAAATGCTGGTCCTCACTTTGTCAGCACTTTTACCTGGTCCTCAGTATGCAGCAAGTACAATAATGTGTGTGTGTGTGTGTGTCAGTGGCGTCGTTGCCGTCAGTGCGTCTCAAGTCCCAGTGTTGCATATCAGTTTGTGGCACACGCCCCCGTTGCATGGAAATAGATGGCACAGGGGAGAGAGAGAGAGAGAGGGAGTGAGAGAGCACAACACATTTCCTGCATAACTCCCTCTCACCCATTCCCTCTGCCTTCCCCTCCCATTTCGGGGCTTTTTGAGCGAGAGAGCCTCAGCAGCAGCAGCAGCAGCAGCAGCATGCTCATCTCTCTCTCTCTCTCTCTCTCTCTCTCTCTCTCTCTCTCTCTCTCTCCTCGTCTACCTCAGCCTCTCTCTCTCTCTCTCTCTTACTCTCCTTCAGTCAAAGGGGGGGATTCTCCGTAACCAGCTGTAGCTCGTACACTCACTCACTCACTCATCATCATCATCATCGCTCCCTCTGAGGTTGTTCCTTTCTCTGAATTGAATCCCTCAGCTCACATCAACAGTGTGTGTGTGTATGTGTGTGTGTGTGTGTGTGTGTGTGGATGCGACCAAGGTGCAAGGCATGGGAGGCAACTTTGAGGCTGCGTACGCTGCACCTCTCCACTGAGCCGAGACCCTTCGGACAGGTTCATTAACTGTTGAGAGACTCTTCTTCAGCAGCGATGGAGCAGCAGCAATTTCTGCTGTAGTGGACGTCTTCTTCTCCTTCTTCTCCTTCTTCTTCTTCTTCTTCTCGAGTCTTCTGGATATTGATTTTTTTCCTCTTCTCCTCGGTGATTCCACCTGTGCGTGTTTTTTTCCGTCTGTGTTGCGATATGTTGGTATTTTTATGGAGTGTGAAATATTTGCAGTGCGTGTGAAGTTTTCCTTTTTTTTTCCTTTGGAGGAGCATAAGTGAGACGAAGCATGGCTGATGGACGTGAAGCCGAGTGTTGAAACCATCCTCAGATCCAGGGAGGACAGCTCAGGTAAGACTTCAGTGTTCCCGTTTTTCACTTCTTACTAATTAATGGGGTCGTACCTATGTTCCCTGGGTCCTATGTTCCCCCGTTTTTCCCAAAAAAGGTCCACTTTGTATGTGAGGGGGGAACATAGGACCCTTTTTTTGAAAAAGGGTAGGGTTAGAGAAAGGGTCCTATGTTCCCCGGTCACATACAAAGCGGGGAACATAGGACCCGGGGAACATAGGTACGGTCCCCTAATTAATAAGGATTGAGACTGAGATTATCAGGCGAGTCTGCTTTAACAACCTCTGATTGTGATTGTGCAACAGCTCAAATGAGTCTCCACTCCAGTCTTTGTCACTAACGCGTGAGTTTGGACGAGCATGAGTTATTACGTGAGTGTTCCCTCAACAGTTGAACCAACCCTGAACACTTGGCCTTTGGCTCTTGATTTTTAAAGTACTGTCTGCAACTCTGTCTGTCAGCGCGTGATGATTGCATTCTGTCGTTCTGCTGATAAGAAAAAAAAAAGAAGAAAAAAAGCAATTACCCAATAACTGCAGCTCTTGTACCAATCAGAAATACTTTAAAAGTCATTAAAATGTCACACACTGTTTCAGAAACTGTCTTGGCAAAGGCTGCGCAACCTCGTACAAGCGCATGTCGTACGTCATCGGTGTTTTACAACGTGCCAACTACGGCGTTTCATTAAACTAACCCTGGCAAGGGCTGGATTATATAGGGGCCAATTCCAATTCCTATCTTAACCCTCAAGCTCAACCCTTAATATTAACTGACCCTCAAAACCCAAAGTGTTGATGGTTATTTTGTACACTTAGAAATGGGACACCCCTTAAATGCAGATACGTCTTCAGACTGTAGGGGGCAGAATAACGCGAAAGCTGCGTCCAGTCTGTCAACTCCAAAAAAGAAGAAGAAGAAGAAGAACGCGTTTACGTCAGGATTATTTATTACCATCCATTTGTCAGTCAAGTTATTAGGTTGTCAGTTAGTTATAAGATGATACTCATACAAATATTCAGCTGACAGTTACCACACACCACGACTTATTGAAAAGTAAACCATAGCAAACCATCGCTTGTCCGCACCGGCCGACTATTGACAAAAGATCGTAAAAAATTAAAAATAACTGTTACGCAACAATGACGTCAGTAATCCATAATATGGGCCTAAACTAAGATAATACAATGGTTTTCATAATTTTTTATATCTCTATTAACAAAGAAAATACTTAATTTGTAGCGTACTCCTTTCGCTGCTTTCGGCGCCATCTCTGTTATCGCAAAACGCAATGCATTCTGGGTAGCCCTTGCTCCCAAAGGTGGCCTCGGAAAAATCTTAACATTGAGGGCGATACAGCCCTTAAACTTGCCCCTCAACTTAATTTTTCTGAGAATCGGGACAGCACTTGCACTAGAGGGAGCGCGCATTTTTGAGATTGAGGATTAAGCAAAGGAATTGGAATTCACCCATAGTCTCACTGCTGTGTTCTGTCTCCTTTTGTTCAATCTGAGAGACTGAATGAATCTCAGCAAGCAGATGAAGTACGTGAATAATGAGGTACTGGATAGATGTGTTTCTATCAAAAGTAAATACCTCAAACAGGCCACCGTAACGGACAAAAGTCATCATTTACCCATCAAGAACCCCCCCACCCCCCCAAGTTAAAGGGCAAATTTTGATTTTCTTTACATTTCTGTTCCCAGAAATGACCACCATGTCCATGGAGCCTGTGCGCGTCCTCTCAGAGAGGGCGGCCAACGCCACCGCCCCGCCGGTGAACACGCACGAGGACACCGCCGCCACCTTCACCATCGGCACCATCCTCTCCATCATGTGCGTCGTCGGCGTCTCGGGGAACATCTACACGCTGGTGGTCATGTGCCAGTCCATGAGGACGGCGGCGTCCATGTACATCTACATCATCAACCTGGCCCTGGCCGACCTGCTGTACCTGCTCACCATCCCCTTCATCGTGTGCACGCACTTCCTGAAGGAGTGGTACTTCGGCAACACGGGCTGCCGCATCCTGATCAGCATGGACTTCCTGACCATGCACGCCAGCATCTTCACGCTGACCATCATGAGCACGGAGCGCTACTTTGCCGTGCTCAAGCCGCTCGACACGGTGAAGCGGTCGAAGAGCTACCGGAAGGCCATCGCTCTGCTGGTGTGGGCGGCCTCGCTGATCCTGACTCTGCCGATGGTCGTGAGCATTCAGCTCATGACGTCGGGCGCCAAGGCCATGTGTCAGTCCACGCTGTCCCGACTCTCCTACAAGGTTTACATCTCCTTCCTGTTTTGCACGAGCATCGTCGCGCCGGGACTGATCATCGGCTATCTCTACACTCAGCTCGCTCGCACCTACTGGGTCTCACAGACGGAGACCTTCAAACAGACCAAGAAGCTCCCCAATCAGAAGGTGAGTGCAAATCACAAGAAGAGACTTTTTAATGGTTTCATCCGTGTGTGTTTGTTTGCTCAGCTATGTGGAAGTCTTCCAAGTTCAACAACAACAACAGCACACTTGTTCTTCTAAACTGATAGAGATGTTCATTTCTTAAGACCTCTTGGCACCGGAACGAGCCCCCCCCCCCGACAACATTTGGTTTGGTTTAGGAACAGGAATAGTTGGGTTATACTAAGTGAAAACACACTGAGGTTAAAAATAATGACTTCAAACATGAGCTCAGACATAGGAAGTTAAGATTATCTTCCCCTCTCTGACTGAGGATTAAGGTAAGGTTCACGTGGCAGTGATCACTAAAGTGTGGGCCACGGCCCCCTGGTGGGCTGTGAAGCTACAGCAGGTGGGCTGTACAATCTAGAAGACCTGGGTTCGCAACCATGGAGTTTGCAATGTGTGTCCAATTTGCCTTCTCCAAATTGACCTGTCCAGGGTGTGACCCCACCTTTCGCCCCTTTGTCTGTTGGGATTAGCACCAGGAATGACTGAATGAAATAACAGCAAGAAATTAGCTCAAGCATGATCCATGTTTCCATACACTCTCAAATGGCAACAGGTTTGTTGGTCCCTCACATTCAAACTGGAAAATAAAGTGATCTTGTAATTGGTATGGCATCATATTTGATGGAACAAGAGCAATTGTTTTGCAGGTGGCGAATAGGAGAGCATAGAGAGCGGGTTGCAAACAATTGTCTAGATTTAAAGCGCTTGTAAATGGCTGCTCTAGAACCATATCCGATGAGTTGGTAATATAGAGGTGGCAGTTGTTGGTCTTTGAAACAGGGGGAAGCTCATTTCAGAATAAAATTCTTACATGAACTCTGCCAATGAACAACTAGAACAAGGAAAATGGGAAAGTTGTGTAAAACCGAAATGCTATAATAGCGTTTTATGTACAAATGAAAATGGTCTTTATCGCCAAGTAAGTTACACACAACGACCAGTTATTTATCTACAGACTTCCTTCACAAAATCCACACAGGACTGAGGCAGAGGCACTTCAGACTGTGCAGAAGCCCAGAGAGAAGCTGAGCTTATCTGGAAGCGACATTTTTGCCGTATTTAGCTAATCATAGTGAAAAAACCCTTAGCCGTCACATAGAGAACAGTTGAATCTGAGCTTCAAGTGGTTTTAATGCGGCGGCTGCTACAGGAATACGGAAATCACGTAAGACTATCAGTCATCTGCGATAAACGGCGGATTCTTTAAAGAACTAGCGACGCGTTCCGATCTCATTCTAGCACACGTTTAGTTTTAAAATGTAAATACGTAAAAAACGTTTTACAGGAAAGGCTGAGTTTCCGTTGCTGCCTTAGAGGATCGTCTGCAACGTTGTCATCGGTCGCGTTTCTCTTGGTTCCTCGGTGGTTGCTCCACACTTGACCTTTTCATTGCGCAAGCCGCCGTTCAGCAGCAGGAGGAGGAGGAGGAGGATACGGGCTAATCCAGCCGGCGAATGGAAGCTCAAATGTACAAATAAGCGCAGACCTTTCACTCATAAAGACTGATTCTGAGACATAATCCTCATGGAGAGAGTGGTGACTCCTGATGATGGGGGGGGGGGGGGGGGGGGCTGTATCATGTCGCTCATAGGCTACAATGACATTCTTTCTCTAAGCTTCTGTTTTCCTGGGCATAGTTTCGTCAACAACCGTGTCAACACGCCTTGACGACCGGATGCCATTAAAGAAGTGTTTGGCTATCTGCTTGAACTATTCCACTAACAATCCCTTCCCTGTGCTGACGCAGGTTGTTTTTTTTTTTTTCATTCCCTGGTTGCTCTCTCTGCTCATGCCGAGTCAAAAGCCCGTCCAATTTCCTTCATTGCAGGGCTGAAGGTCAGTTCCATGTAATGTGACAAATGCAGAGTCCTATGCAGTGCGTTTGATTTTTTCTCTCTAATTGTGTCATTTTAAACGTGTCTTCAAATGGAATAAAAGCCAACAACACACTAAATAATAAAGATGTACACTTTCTTATGTTTCTGTAATGGTTAATGCACCAGTATGAAGAACCAAAGTTTTAGAGTTTTAGTTGTTGAATGTTGAACGCTTGATCAATTTCTGACTTCTCAGAGAAGAAGCCCAGTGAGCCGGCTCAAGTTTGGGTGCACGTTTTCAGTTTTTAATCACATTTTTGAACACATCAGCTGCAACTAATGATTATCCGCAATCCATTAATCTGTCGATTATTTTCTCGATTAAATCCACGAAAACGTTGATCAGTGTTTGTCAAACCTGGAAATGACGATGTGTTCTCGAATGTCTTGTTTTGTCCACAAACGGAAATGATTTTTCAGTTTGAATGATTTCTTTGTTATGTGGAGCAAAGAAACCAAGAAAATATTCACATTTAAGAAGCTAAAACAATCAGAAGTCTTGTTTTAATCATGAAAAAAGCTTCAAACCGATTATCAAAATAGTTGACGATTCATTTAGCAAAGAAATCATGCCTCTGAGGAGGTCAATATTTAACAGACTGCTGTGGAACCTCTTTTTTTTTCATGAATATCATAACTGAGGCGGCTAAAATCTCACCATTATCGGCGTCTCTTCTTTGCCCCTCTCCTTCTCAAGGTGTTGTACCTGATCTTCACCATCGTGCTCCTCTTCTGGGCTTGCTTCCTGCCCTTCTGGATCTGGCAGCTGCTCTTCCAGTTCTACCCGACGCTGTCGCTCTCCGCCGAGGCCAAGCGCAACATCAACTACCTGACCACGTGCCTGACGTACTCCAACAGCTGCATCAACCCCTTCCTCTACACGCTGCTCACCAAGAACTACAAGGAGTACCTGCGGAAGCACAAGCGCTCCTGGTCGGCGGGCAGCTACTTCAGCAGGAGGAGCCGGTTCCAGCGGTCGCCGCGGAGGTCGCCGTCCTCCAGCAGTCAGCAGTGCACGGAGAGCTTCGTGCTCACGCACACGGCCTCCCTGCGAGCTCACAACAGCAGCTTGTGAGGTAGGGGGCAAATTTTCCCTGACTTTTTTCGTTTAGCCGATTGTCAAAAGCAGTACGACTCTGGATCTCTGACTTACGATCTAATGATACTTCTGGAACTAAGCTTATTATACATCAGCAGTGCAGGGGCTGCTGGGCGATAGTATAGACACGGCCTTGTTGGCGTCCTGTAACGAACGAAAGCCTCGGTATATGACGAGTTAAGGCCACATTATACTTCTCCGACTGCGTAATGCGTTATCCGTCTGTGTCACGTGACGGACACGCGCTGCAATTTCCCGCCCGATCAGCAGGGGTCGCCGCGCAAGGTTGTTGTGCTTCAGGCTACAGTGGAGCAATGGCGTCCGAGAAAGAAAGAGAGAGAAAGACTGGTGTTGTTGTTGAAACAGTGGCCGTTTCTCGCTTTTCTGTGCGACGGAACGCAGTTTTAAGATAATTCGAGGCGAGAAATTGGCCATTTAGAGTCTAAACATGTGCCGTGTGTGTTAAGATATGACGTATTTATAGTTCGGCAGCGGCGTTGTCGGCGGGGATCAGCTCCGCCCTCTGTGGACGCTCGGTGCTCACTGTGAGCCCGCAACAGAGCAGCTTAGCTCGGCCTGTCCTGAGGACCAACCGCAGCTCTTGCCGTCTCCGTTGTCCCTTGACGGAGTGACGGACACTTAAAAAATATTTTGTGCAGTCGGAGACGACGTAGAGGCTCTTTGACAGGCTCTGCGTCGACGCAGAGTCTCTGCGTAACCTACGCAGAGCACTTTACGCAGAAGTATAAATTGGGCTTTAGGCGACGACAGATGGCATAGATTTGCCGGGGTCCGCTCTGGATTTCGACTTCCTCTCCATATAAGGCAAGTGTTTATGCATGGGTCTGGGCGAGCTGACGAGACACGTTAGAACAATAAATATTCAATTTGCACGTAGAGAGGAGTTGAGCGCAGGACTCTTCGTGCCGGTACGATTCTGACATGTTTAGTCTGAATTTGAAGGGGCAGAAAACAGGAATAAGTCAAACACTTTCTTCTTTGAACTGAACTAAGCGTACCCGATTAAACTCGACTTCGCGTCAATAGCAAGCAAATCAGTTGTTGTACGAACAAAAGTGTCCGTCGCGTATAAAGAAGTTAGAGGAAACCGCGCTTGACCTTTAATGTCTATTTTCCTGATGGATTCATATTCTACAAGCACATTATCAAATTTACTGAAACGTTGCAATTGGATTTTCAGCTTGACTTAATATATTAACTCGTTATGCTGACTTCGCCTTCATAACTAATAGAATTTCCCTTATTTAAAGTCTATATTGTGTGCGATACAAGATGTTTCCCATCTTCAGATCCAGCCTAAGGCAGCAAGTTTTAACAATCCTATAAACTTCAAGAACTGTGAGATGGCTCTTGTTTGGAATCTATATAAAGTTTTGTTTTTTTTTACCGTTCAAAGGTTTGCGGTCACCTATACAATTTTTGTCGTGTTTTCCATTAAAAGTCACACTTTTATTCATCGATAGAGTTGCAAAATCAATAGAAAATATAGCCGAGACATTGACAAGATTAGAAATATTGATTTTTTTTACTGTTTTCAGCTGTGCTAACGTCATTGCACAGGGGTTTTCTAATCATCCAAAAGCCTTCTAACGCGATTAGCAAACACAACGTACCATTAGAACACTGCAGAGATGGTTGCTGGAAACGGGCCCCTATACGTGTACGTATTCCATTAAAAACCAAATAGACGTTAGCAGCTAGAAAAGTCACATTAACAACGTATAGAGTGTATTTACGATTCATTTAAAGGTACAATATGTAGTATTTATGGGTTTATATAACCCAAAATCCACATATTATGTGCTCCTGCATTGTCTAGTCGCTGTATAATAGTTTTTGTTTCATTTTCGTAGTGTTTCAAAAAGTCATGTAAAATAACATGGTCGCGGGCCGCGGTTGCATTGCCACTGTTAGCAGCGAGACGCCATGTTTCTACCGGAGCCTGTAAGGACAAACGCGAGAGAACAAATCAAGCGTCTCTTTACTTGTAGCAGGAAGTCCCGCCTCCTCTCTCTCCGCTTCGTCTGCTACGGCCGCGGTAGCTCCGCCCTCTCCCTCGCCTCACGAACCTCATCTGCTGACACGGAGAAAGACGACGAGGACGACATTTGACCAGCGGCGGACACCGTAGCGCTCAGGGAAGGGAGGGGGTGAGCAGAGCAGCAGGTCTTTGTTGTAAATTTCAGCCTCTCCTCTAGATGGCACTATAAACTACTTATTTCCCCTTTAATGTACATTCATTGAAAATAAGTGATTTTCCTTCAAAAAAAATAAGGACATTTCTAAGTGAGCCCAAACTTTTGAACGGTAGCGCACGCGTTCGACCGTCTGCACGACTGACGTTTAGACGGTTGGTCGCAGGGGAGCGCGGCGCCGAATCATGCGGCGCAGCCAAGGGGAATGGAGGGCGAAGAGCAGGACGAGGGGCAAAGTGTGCACGTGCACACACATGCACGTGCACACTTTGCCACTAACTTTCCACTGTGTGGAATGTCACATTGTCAGCTGAGACACAGCAGATATGATTTTTTTTTTTTTTTTTTTTTTTCCTCCCGACGGCAACATCTGCTTAACTAATGAACGGCTAAATACCTTCGCAGCGCCTCATGACTCAGTCCGGGCCGCGCCACAAACAGGATATAACGACTGAGGTTATACGAGTTTAGTTTAATTCTTTATTACATTAACATTACCGATAAATATCAAAAGGCTAGTTTTTTTTTTTTAGGAGTTTTATCTGTAGGCTTGGCAAGGTGTTAGAGAGTATGCAGCCTTGAAACGAAACTGTAATCATAATATAAAATGTGCCAATTATCTAAGCGGAGAAAATAACACTTCAAAAGAAAAAAAGCAGCTTAATGAGCAGAGCGTGTCGTCTTGTAATGAGCGTTTTAGCAGGTTTTGTTTGTCTGTTTCTATAAAGATATGAATCACAAATTAGATTTTTTTTTTTTTTTTTGGAGTTTATC
Source organism: Microchirus variegatus (assembly GCF_963457635.1). NCBI lineage: Eukaryota > Metazoa > Chordata > Actinopteri > Pleuronectiformes > Soleidae > Microchirus > Microchirus variegatus. The sequence continues at coordinate 22,133,085 of NC_139818.1, forward strand.
TTTTCCCCTTCATAACGTCTAAAAAAAAAAAAAGAGGCAACCTTACGTCCCACAATAGCGACACTTTTCACTCCATCCCAAAAAGGGGCCAGAGTAATAAAAATCCAATCGGGGTTCATAACTTTGCACTCAGCTGATAGTGTATTGGCAGAGCTTTATCTTTGATTGCTAGGGTGTGGAGGTGTGTGTGTGTGTGGGGGGGGGGGGGGGGTGAGGGGGGGGGGGGGGTCCAGGTTTGTCTGAGGGGAGAGAGAATAGCAGCAGTGAGTCATATATCACCTCTCCCTGCTGCCCTGAATACAATGTGCTGAGTGACACCTTCTATAATTCACAAGGGTGGAGAGACTACATGGAGACCACGGAAGGCGACGGACAGATGGACACTAGCACAGCGGATTTTAGGGCAGTGCTAGGAAAAAAGAAAAGAAATAACATACTTGCGTGCACTCACTGACAAAACTGACAAAACAGACCGTAAAGATGCATATGCGTAACTGAAACCAAACACTTCCTGTCACCCGGCGACACAAGAACAAAACACCTCTGACAAACGTTCATTTATATTTAAACACTTTGCACACATCACAGAATCATTTTAATCCACACTAGACTCAAGATACCTGACAGAGTTTGGACATTTTTTTTTTTTTTAGATTAAAGGTGAAGTAAGTAGTTTATAGTGCCATCTAGAGGAGAGGCTGAAATTTACAACAAAGACCTGCTGCTCTGCTCACCCCCTCCCTTCCCTGAGCGCTACGGTGTCCTCAGCCGGTCAAATGTCGTCCTCGTCGTCTTTCTCCGTGTCAGCAGATGAGGTTCGTGAGGCGAGGGAGAGGGCGGAGCTACCGCGGCCGTAGCAGACGAAGCGGAGAGAGAGGAGGCGGGACTTCAGCTACAAGTAAAGAGACGATTGATTTGTTCTCTCGCGTTTGTCCTTACAGGCTCCCGTAGAAACATGGCGTCTCGCTGCTAACAGTGGCTATGCAACCGCGGCCCGCGACCATGTTATTTTACATGACTTTTTGAAACACTACGAAAATGAAACAAAGAATATTATACAGCGACTAGACAATGCAGGAGCACATAATATGTATAAAAAAGTGGATTTGGGGTAATATAAACCCATAAATACTACACATTGTCCCTTTAAATGAAGTAATCATTTAAATTAAAAAAAAAAAAATGTCCAAACTCAGTCAGGTGGTGTCGGGTGAAGACACACAGGCTTAGCTAGCATGTTTACGTACACAGTACATGCGGAAATTAGGGAAAACGGCGCAATGGCCATGGTAACAATTGCATGTCAGAATCACGTCGTTTCCATTACTATAGTACTTCCTTAACCCTAGAACACTCGCAAATTTAACACTAACGCGGGGTCGATTTTTACCCGAGATAATAAATACACCCAACAAAAAGCACTTTTTTTACTCGAAATATATCAAAACATGACAATACATGACAAATTCGAGTAGTGTTCTTTTATTTCAAACTGTGTCATGTCTAACAAAATGAAAGAAAAGCATCATGAGGGGAACCATAGAAAAATGCTCCAAAATTACTGGAAAATTAGGAATTTGGGAACAAAAAATTTCGGAAAAAAATAATGAAGATTAAAAACTTGGTTTTCATGAAAATCACATACATGTATTTGCTTGGGTGAAAACCACCGCCAATGCCTCGGGCGGGGTCGCACAAACACACAACTAGTGACGAGCAAAGCAGTTGTTTTCCGGTAAATCTCACGATTGGAAATAAAAAAGTCGGCCAAAGCACACTCTAGTTCCCCCCACAAGTATATATTTTTTTAATCTAACATTACAGGAATATAAATTAAAACAAGATATTATTGAAAAGAAGTTCCTGCACCAGAGTTTGAAATGAATAACCAAAGCTAGCTAGCTAGCTAGCTAAAGCCAGGTTCTGCTGGTGAGCCCAACATTTTTACGGTTTTTCTTAAACAAGTGATGGAAATTCGATCATTACATTATTCATTTTTCTGAATTCTTTCGAACAGAAGTGTTTCTAGGAATTACACGGTGAGAAATACCAGCCATTTTTATTGAGTCTTTTTTTTTTTGCTAGCTGTAGCACTAACCAGGTGTGAGAGAGTGAACGAATTCTCCAGCTTAACTGGAAACCTGGACGTTTCTAACGCTTAACGTCGTCTCTAATGGTCATTCCTTACTTTCCACTTGGTTTTTATATCGGTGTCAACATACAAGACTTTAAGATTTGTGGGGTTTGGTTTTTAACGATCGCGCGTGGCACACGTTTTACAGAATGTCCAAATCCACTTTTACTTATGTAACAGTGGAGGGGGGAGAAGGGTCGATGCACTCGTCACATGGTCAAAATGCTCGTGCGTCGTGTCTTTATATTGGATTTGGACACTGGAAAGAGACAATCAAACCAGTGACCTGCTGCTCCGCGGACATGTAGCACGTGTCCTAATCTTGTCACTCGGTTGTTGCTCAGCACAAGCAGGAAACCTAACCTGGTTGGACGATATCAAATTATCAACAGCTGCACGGTAAAACACTTTTAATTCAAAAGGATAAATGAAAAGTTAAAGCCCGAACCTAGACCGGAAGTTCCAATTAACGCTGTTTTTTTTTAGTGTGTATCTGCGTCATTACTTTGTTTAAGGAGCCCTGAGGGATCAAAACAAACAGTTCGGCCCCTTGTCTAACTGGGGCCGAACTGTTTACTGTTTACAACGGACTGTCTACTAGTCCGGGCACATCCTGTTACGTACATTGAACCGCAGAAGAAGAATAACGTCCGTTGTGGAGGTGTTTCAAGAGCAACAGTGTCTTCTGACTCTGGGTCTGACTCCGGTTTAAAGTCATAAAATGGACTGCGGCGGGGAGTCGTGACGAAGCTATTTTTAAACACTGTTAAAACAATGTTTTGATAATGAGGAGCAGTGCATCCGCCGTTCCAGAGGGGGGCGCTGCGCTTCTGAGAACGGATGTGCTGGATAGTACTGGCCAATCACAAGACTCTGTCTTCTGGGGGTGAAAGTTCACTCTGAAATCTCGCAGCAGAAAAACACTGTCAGAAAAGAGGATTTCTATCGGCTCGTTTACAGCAACTAGGAGGTTTTTGACCATAAAAACAAGTTAATAGATTTACCAGTGGTAAAAGAAGCTATTTTTAAACATTGTTAAAACAATGTTTTGATAATGAGTAACATTATTATTAAGATTCCCTTATTAGTCCCGCAGTGGTGAAATTTCCAAATTCTGCATTTTAACCCATCCGTGAGTTAGTGAACACACACAGCACACAGTGAGGTGAAGTACATGCTAACCCAGAGCAGTGAGCTGCCTGCATTCAGCAGTGAGGGGAGCAGTGAGGGGGTCAGGTGCCTTGCTCAAGGGCACTTCAGCTACGGACAGGTTGGGGTTCGAACCGGCTACCCTCCGGTCTCAAGCTTGAAGCCCTAACCACTAGGCCACAGCTGCCCGTTAGAGGGAGGAGCTGCGCTTCTGAGAGCGGCATGTGCTGAATATGTCACTTCCGGGAACTGGCCAATCACAACACAGTCTGTCTTCTGGGTGTGAGAGTTGAGTCTGAAATATCGCGGCTGGGGAACAGCGTCAGAAAAGACAGATTTCTATCGGCTCGTTTACAGCAACTAGGAGGTTTTTGAGCATAAAAACAAGTTAATGTATGTAAGTAGACCTCCATAACTAACATATTATGTGCAACAGGACCACTCTATGTGAGCTTTAATGACGCCTTAGAGAAAGGACGCGGCGGCGCTCGTGCAAGCTTGTTGTTGTTGCTTTTATTGTGTTGGAACAAGGAAGCCATCAAGTGAGAACAAAGAGTGCGGACTGATATTATATCATCCTGCTCCGGAATTACAGCCACTGTGGGGAAACGACCAGCACAGATTACGTCGGCGTTCCTTTAGCCTCCTGTTTACTGTGGAAAGAAAACTCAAAACTAAATCCTTTACAGTCCACATCATCTTCTCTCCGCTATAGGGTTAGGCGTCTGGAAACTTTTCCTGCATCATCCTTGGAATAAGTGAGCTCTTGGAAAAGTCAGCAGGACATGAAACTAGTCTGTCTTACACTTGCACTTTTTTATCAAAACGTCACTTTTACGAGTTTCCACATTTCCACTTTTTATTGCCCCCGCGTGGATTTCTGTAAAAGGGTCCGCGTTTTTTTACGACACGCTCGTGCAATCCGGTGCAGCAGTTTCTGATGCGGCCCATAAACGTTTAATCAATAAAAAAGAAAAAATAAACACTTGCAGGATATAGTGACGGCTGCCTGGCAGGGCAGGGCAGGCACGGTGGAAGCGCTGCAGCTCCTAAAGAGCGCTGATAGCATCGCGTGTTTACTGCAGCGCAGGACACGTAAGGAAACGGCCGGCAGACACAGGAAATGGTGGGAACAAGGCAATTTTAGTAGCAGTGACCGTGGAAAAACACGCAATGTACTTTTACTGCATTATAGACAGGGATGTGATTTAATATTCACAGCACAGGCAAGGGCATATGGAATCTCCCCTTAGACTTCATTTTTTTCCATACATATAAAGCATGAATATTCCCACACACACACTCAGGTCTGCGATTACATTGAAATGAGCCGTTCGAGCGTCTCGAGTCATTTGCAGGGTTTCGGTTGAGAGGACTTCGCTGCAACGCCCGTTCCCATCAATTGCAACATTTGCAACTTAACACAATCAGAAAGTTTTTTTTATGCATGGTAAAAAAAAAAAAAAAACAGTGAGACATCAATGTGTGTTTTTTGAATAACACTCAATTCGTGTGTGTACAGCGACATGTTCTCCAAAAACACATTTCATTGTTGGGCTGACAATGAAAATGATTTCCCCTTTTCCTCACTGATAAGCAGAGGAAATTAGTCAGTAAAGTGGTACTTTAAGGAGTTTTTTTTCTGCCTTAAAGCACAAGAACATAAACGGCTACTTGGTACAAACCAGTATACACACACTGTATGATATTTACAGTACTGTCTTGGTGTGATTTTACATGAACCCATTTAATTTACTACCCTCTCAAGTCATGGTTTTATTCCAAACAACTGCAATAAAACCATTACAGATTTTCCATGGGGTTTTTTTTTTTTTTTGCATAAATCTCTTAAACATGTTCAGCCCTGATAATAACTACAAAACAATCAATCATTTTGAGGATTTTAACGCTTTAAATGCTTTGTTTGATTATTTGGTGTTATTTCCGATATATGAAATGCTCAGTGGTTCAAAACGATCTATAAAATATGCATATTTCACTTCCTTATATAGAATTGTGCCATATGCACAAACACAGCCAAAATGATGGCCCCCAAAATGTCCATAATGAAGCCCGAGGGTTAAGGTTGTGCACAACACATTGTTGCTGCTTCCTGCTATTTCCCCAGGATAATAAGTCGACCACTTATCACAGCAGCTTATTTAAGAGATACAGTGTTGCCTCATTAACATTTATAGGCTTACTATAGCTGCTAAATGTCCTGTAATGAGGTTTCGTGACCTATTTTACACTTTACTATACTTACTTAAAGCTCCAGTGTGTAACTTTTAGTGAAACAATGTCTTTGGGGGCGTCACGGGATTCAAAACACGGCTTTAATTAGATTAAAAAACAAAAAGAGTTGATCGTTTTTTAACTTGTTTTGGAAAATCGTTTGATAGTAATAGACATCCATTTATATACACAGCAGCTTTAATAGTTAAAGGCGCCATATGTAAGAATGTGGCCAAAAACGGTTACTACATTCAAATTCAAAAATACCGAGGTCTTTTAGGTTTCGTTTTCTGACCTAACTGGCAACCCGTGGTCGCTCGGCACCTGAGACTCTACTGACTGCAATGACTGGCAGACGGCGGTAGGTGGCGCCACATGCCAAAAACATGATTTCAAAACATAAACATGATTTGCAGTCTGCAAAATGTTTTTTTTAATGCAAATTTTTTGGCTGTACTGTTGTTGTTGGTGAGTTCAGTTTGTTATATGAACATTAGGTAACGCTTTCTTTTTACAGTCCCCCAATTACCAGGTATTTACCAGGTAAATTCACGGTAAACGTGTTACTTGGTAGTTACCAATGGTAATAAGAAAGTAAATACAATGAAACTATGGCCAGCATACTGGACATTTACCTACATATAACAGGGAAATACTTACCTGCTTATTACCAGTGGTAATTTTCCAATAACACAATTTACCAGATGAATACATAGTATTTCCGCTGTATTGACCCACTTATCACCAGTAGTTATTCCCAATAATGCTTTATAATTTACTGGGTAATTACCCAGTATTTTGGCCATGATTTCATTTTTCTTAACTTTTTATTACCTAGTAAGACATTTTTGTTACCATATATTTACTGGTTAAATAGCTAGTTATTAGGGGACTGTAGCTACCTGCTTATTACCAGCTTATAACCCAATAACACACGATAATTTACTATATAGTTACCAGGTAAATACCCAACATTTTGGCCATAGTTTAATTCTACTTACCTCCTTATTACCCACAGTATTTACCCAATAACACACTATAATTTACCATATAGTTGCCAGGTAAATGCCCAGTATGTTGGCCATAGTTTCATTGTATTCACTTTCTTATTACCATTGGTAATAACCTAATAACACTTTTGAGTTACCATGATTTTTCCAGGTAAAATACCTGGTAATTGGGGGACTGTAAAAGAAAGTGTTACCGAACATTATTCCTGACTCTCTGTGACGTATTAGGAGGATTTTTATGGCCAGTTGCTTTAGATTTATTACATAATGCACCTTTAAAAACAAGTTGATGTTTGCGTCACCACTCTGTGTAATTATTCCACTCTTTAAACACGTCACGTCACAGGCGACAGTGACGACAAATCCCGGCGTAGGAGTCGCTGGAATCGCAGCGTTTGGTTGCGGAGAGGCTCACAGAGTGAGCACTCAGACGAGACGACAGACGGGGGTTGTTTTTTTTTAGCTCCGTCATTAAGTCGGAGTCAGATTTAATATTCATTAGCGGCGGTATGTGATGTGATCCGCCGTCAGTTTTCATTTCACCTGGTGGAAGCGACAAGGCGGAGGAGGAGAGTCCGTGTGCGGTCGCCCACCGGTTCGCCCGAATCATTTTCCGCCCTGCACCGGAGACACGGATTATGGCGCGATAGAACTTTCGATGTTCTGAAACTGAAGCACAAAATCCACGTATCTGTACTTTACTTTGTTATTATATTTCGAGCAACTTTTACTCCACTAAATGTCCTCTAACTATCTTTGTTACTCGTTACTACCTAATAAAATCAGAAGAAGAAGAAGAGATGATGATAATGGTCTGTATTTATGTAGAGATTTTCTAGTCTAGACGCTCTTTCATACACATTCGCACACTTCAACATGGGGTTAAGTGTCTTTCTCAAGGACGCAAGCAATAGATCCCACAACCTTCCAGCTGACAACTCGCCCTACCACTGAGCCGCCATGGCTCAATCCTAACTTTACTTCTAAAACTTACATTTTACATTGTATATCAGGAAAATGGCTTTTGACACTTAAGTACAGTAAATTAGCTTATTAGCTCATTAGCTTTAAAGGTGCATTATGTAATAAACCTATCTATCTAAATCTAATCTCTCATATAAGAAACTGAACTCACCAACAAGAACAGTACAGCCAAAATATTTGCATTAAAAAATATATTTTGCAGACTGCAAATCATGTTTTTTTGCATGTGGCGCCACCTACCGCCGCCTACCAATCATTGCAGTCAGTAGAGTCTCAGCTGCCGAGCGACCACGGTGTTGCCAGTTACGTCAGAAAACGAAACCTAAAAGACCTCGGTGTTTTGAATTTGAATGTAGTAACTGTTTTTGGCCACATTCTTACATATGGCACCTTTAAGTACACAATTCACCTTATCTGTACTTTACTTTGTTATTATAGTTCTAGTCACTTTTACTCCACTAAATTTCCTCTATCTTTGTTACTCATGGGGTTAAGTGTCTTGCCCAAGGACACATGGAGACTAGCAGAGCCAGGAATTGAACCTACAACCTTCCAGTTGACAGACAACTCGCCCCACCATGTCTCAATCCTAACTCCTCACTTTTTCCAATACATTTACTTCTAAAACTTACATTTAAAGTACATCTTATATCAGGAAAATGGCTTTTGACACTTAAGTACAGTAAATGTCATATACTTTAAGACTTTTACTTCAATGAGATACAGTTATAGTTCAATGAAATATATGCTGTTGATTGACTATACATGTGTTGTTTAACCCCCGGGACGCACCTTCCTGTGCCTGAAATCACAGGACTGTTGATTGACTTTGAAATATGATGGTGTCGTCTGCGTATGTTCGCATCCTAAAGTCAAAGCAACTCAGTTGTCGTTAAGTGCGGCCTTAATAAAATCTATGTCATCATCTTGAGATAAATAATCACCAAAATATGTAAGCTACAAGCAAACGTACGGGCACAACACTCGCTCCACGTACGAGTCCATAAAGATTAGAAGCCTTGACCGCTATAATTATAATAATCCCCCCCCAATCTTTAATTATAATTGCTTTAATCCCATGTCTGCACACGTCAGCCGTGCTCATCCGTCACCGCCTGATCCCGGGGGCTACATTATAGAACTATTGATGGAGGAATCATTAACTTTGTGATGATTCTATACGGGATTTCGTTTGGATTTTTTTTTGCTCCCTCATCTCGGGCCAAAACTGAGAGTCTTTACGGAGGTCACCTCTGTGAGAGGTCATGCTTTTCTTTCACTCGCGACAATAATAATAGGTCATATTGATCCCATTGACGTTTTGCTCATTTTAGGAATTGCCCGTCTCTTCCCGTCAACCGGTGATGAGGAGGCTTTGCCCGTAACGTCCGTAGGCGACATTGTCCGTGATCAATAAGCACCTTGGACTCACCCTCGGCTGATGTTTTACAGGATTATATAGAGAGCGGAATTGATTGAGTGCCCACCCCCCCCCTTATCTCAGATGGGTTCACGTTAATGTCCCAGCCTTCATTTAAAAGAGGTCGTAAAAGTGACGAGATGCACATAAATGTAGGAGATAACGAAAAAATATTTTTTTTGTCCATTCTGTCCCGCTTTCTTGGCATGAAATGAGAATGAAATGTCAGTTTGTGCAGCGTTTAGCCAAACGAGACGGGTAAGAAGAAGTACAAGGTAGTGCAATCGGTGAATCGCAGATACGAGAAGTTGCACGCCAAAGCCACCGTGTGGTTATTACGTTAAATTTCACTCGTGCTATTACAGGAAGCCACCTTTGTCAACTTAGAGGAGAGAGTTGGAAAAATGTCTGTATAGTTTCCATAGTTTTTTGGCTTTGAGACAAAAAATTTAAAAAAATGTTACTTTAAATGTGTTTTATACGCAAAATCTGGCGTTCGTGTTCAACGACAGTGTTTTTTCTTAAAGGCGCCATATGTTAGAATGTGGCCAAAAACGGTTACTACATTCAAATTCAAAAAACACCAAGGTCTTTTAGGTTTCTTTTTCTGACGTAAGTGGCAACCCGTGGTTGCTCGGCAGCTGAGACTCTACTGACTGCAATGATTGGTGGACGGCGGTAGGTGGCGCCACATGAAAACATGATTTCAAAACATAAACATATTTTTTTGAATGCAAATATTTTGGCTGTACTGTTGTTGTAAGTGAGCTCAGTATGTTATATGAATATTATTCCTGTGACATATTAGGAGGATTTTATGGCCAGTTGCTTTAGATTTATTACATAATGCACCTTTAAATAAAACTTTTACATTTCTTCATGCCGTACATTGCAATTAACTGCCAGATATTGAAGTTATTCTGGAAAAATGGACAAAAGCACTTAAGCACAGAACATTTTTTGGCCCTTTTATGGTTAAAATAAGCAAAAAAACAGTCATTTTCAGACTTGTTAAAGTGATTTAAAGGTGAAGTAAGTAGTTTATAGTGCCATCTAGAGGAGAGGCTGAAATTTACAACAAAGAACTGCTCCTCTGCTCAACCCCTCCCTTCCCTGAGCGCTACTGTATCCTCAGCAGGTCAAATGTCGTCCTCGTCGTCTTTCTCCGTGTCAGCAGATGAGGTTCGTGAGGCGAGGGAGAGGGCGGAGCTACCGCGGCCGTAGCAGACGAAGCGGAGAGAGTGGAGGCGGGACTTCCTGCTACAAGTAAAGCGACGCTTGATTTGTTCTCTCGCGTTTGTCCTTACAGGCTCCGGTAGAAACATGGCGTCTCGCTGCTAACAGTGGCTATGCAACCGCGGCCCGCGACCATGTTATTTTACATGACTTTTTGAAACACTACGAAAATATAACAAAAACTATTATACAGCGACTAGACAATGCAGGAGCACATAATATGTATAAAAGAGTGGATTTTGGGTTCATATAAACCCATAAATACTACACATTGTCCCTTTAAGTGTCTTGTAACGTGGCAGGTGTGAGAATTTCAGAAACTCCTGATCCACGGGGGATTTTTCGTGCAGTGTTTACAGCGAATGCTTTCGAAACGGAGAAAAAAAAAATGCCCAGCGAGCAGCAATCCTCTGTGTAAAATGTCACGTTAATGCCAGAGTTCAGAGGACAAAAAAAAAAAAAAAACAACCCCACAACTCATTAAAAAGGCAGAAATGCAGGAGAACCATCTGTGAATGCACAGCAGAGGGGCCGACGTCTCCCATGTGTGAGTAATAAAGTGGCCAGAGATTGGATGTGCATCTTTGGGCTTCGATGCACTGTCCATGAAACACGGAAGAGACTGAAATAACCTAAAATAGGGACTTGTTTTTTCACAGTAATTCCATTAATGGTTTCCAAAGGAAATGGCAGGGGGTGAGTTAAAAGAACCCCACAATTTCCCACTTGAAAGTGGTAAATATATGCGTCACCTTCCCTGCCTCATCACTCTGCTTCCAGGCTTTGTTCCTCCTGCTCTGGCTCAATCCAACCCTCTCATCCAGCTCAGCCTCCTTTGGCTTCATGTGCTGCACAGATCCACTCCCTCTGCTAACCCTCACTCACTCACTCACTCACTCACTCACCTACAGCGCTGCCATCGGCGCCTTAAATCTTCATTTTTATCACCCGAGTTCACATTCGCTGCAGTCATTAGACTTCACTCTCACTGATGCTTAAAATCACTTAAGCCTCTTTATTGCTGCTGGTTATTTGAATAAGGTTTATTCTTCTGCAGGTGATTGTCTTTGACAAAAGAGGAAACAAAGACACTGGTAAATGTGTGACTTAAATCTTAGAATTCGATCATTTTGCTGTATTTCTTGAAATGTCGACTCACAACATAACACCTAACCCTCAAAATGTCCGCATGTACTTTTATTATTTGCTTATTTTAACCATAAAAGGACCAAATAATGTTATTTACAATTTACTGCATGTTATAATTCTGTTTTAATAATTTAAAATGAAGAAAAAGAAAAACGTTTAGACTAGTATACAGTATAACACATATTTACAATTAAAAAAAAAATTGTATAAGGATGTTGTGGGTAAATGAATATCAACATAGTATGCTAATATAATATAATATAATATATAATATATACATGCAAGATTGTAGTGGCTAACTTATATAATGCATAACATATGCTGTATTGTATATATATATATATATACATATATATATACATACATATATACATACATACATATATACATTTATATATACATACATACATATATGCATACATACATATACATATATATATATACACATATATATACATACATATACACATATACATATATACATACATATACATATATACACACATATACATTTATATATACAGACATATACACATACATACATATATACATACAAACATGCATATATACACACATATACATGTATATATACATACATATATACATACATACATATACATTTATATATATATATATATATATATATATATATAAATATATACATATATATATATATATATTAAAAAAAAAATTTAATCCACAACATCATTTATTTTATTGTATTTGATCAAATTCTGTTCATTAGGCTCGGGTACTTTGAAAAGTGATGTAATATTCAACTGTACCAAATGTAGTAAACAACAGCAGGTAAGTGCCCAAAACAAAGATGGCGCTGCCCATTACCATCACGTACTAACAACACTGTTATGTAAATGTGTAAATCTACACGTAAATGTACAGATAATGATAGTGAATTATGTTCACAACACTCACAACTTAATTATTATTATTATGTACTCGTCGTCGTCGTCGCTTTACATCAAACCTATTTCCTCCGACTCGTTCTCAGCACGTCCGGCATGTTCACAATATCGAGCGCTGACGTTTCCTACGTGCCCTAAATCATTAATAAGTGTTAGCAATGTCAGCAATTATTTATAACTGGATGGTTGACGGACGGATGTACAGCAGTTTACTCCCACGTCGACTTATCATCGAGTTCGACTTCAGATCGAGAAACTCTAATAGTCACTTAATGCATTAACTTTGCTCCAGGCCTGTGTCCACTTGTGTCCAGCAAACAGTGTTTTTTTTTTTTTCTCAGAATAGAATCATACTTGTGGACCTTCAGGACCTTTCAAAGTGGTAATGTATCGCAATCACGCCTTGTGAGTGCTTAGGGAGCCTCGGGGCAACTGTGCAGTCGGCCCGGTTGGCCCATAGGACGAGTAGAAATCAGAACGATAACACTGTTTTATTAAGACTGGAGTGAACCATGAGGGGAAAATGGAGTGCAGCGAGGCGAAGGCCAGCCCAACACAGTATTGACGCTGCCCTCTGATGGCGGCTGTGAGCAAAACAACAACAAACAATTGGCTAAAGTGACAGAAAAGACCTTAAAGGGACAATATGTAGTATTTATGGGTTTATATAACCCAAAATCCACTTTTTTTATACATATTATGTGCTCCTGCATTGTCTAGTCGCTGTATAATAGTTTGTGTTTCATTTTCGTAGTGTTTCAAAAAGTCATGTAAAATAACATGGTCGCGGGCCGCGGTTGCATAGCCACTGTTAGCAGCGAGACGCCATGTTTCTACCGGAGCCTGTAAGGACAAACGCGAGAGAACAAATCAAGCGTCGCTTTACTTGTAGCAGGAAGTCCCGCCTCCTCTCTCTCCGCTTTGTCTGCTACGGCCGCGGTAGCTCCGCCCTCTCCCTCGCCTCACGAACCTCATCTGCTGACACGGAGAAAGACGACGAGGATGACATTTGACCAGCTGTGGATACCGTAGCGCTCAGGGAAGGGAGGGGGTGAGCAGAGGAGCAGTTCTTTGTTGTAAATTTCAGCCTCTCCTCTAGATGGCACTATAAACTACTTACTTCACCTTTAAACGCTCGGCTCCATCAACACGAATGCACAAAACGCCTCGGAGCCCCCGCGAGCGTCTGTGGAGATGCCGCGCTGAGGAAGCGGAGCTCGTGGAGGCAGAACGTCTGAGATAAAGGGGACGATGGACGGTGGGAACGAGTGGAAGGGATTAATTCTGACAGAGAGATGAGGACAGGAAAAAAAATTGATGCAGCGAGAGGTGGAGGAGGCAAGAATAGATTCAGTGGGAAGAAAAGAAAAAGCTAGTCCGGTGTGAACCCGAGCACGAGGTTAGGAGACGTTTTAAAAGGTGTATTTCAGAGCGATAACATTAAATAACAGTTATCATCATCACTACGATCTTCAACGTCTCGTCGTCAACCTCATCTGGGATTGACCCCAGCTCGTCATGTAACCCTCAGAAAAGGATAAGGCACTGAGAATGTTACCTTTGTTAAGATTTTGTCTTCTCTTCTGTTGGAGGCGTTTTTGAGAGGAGCACTGGGGCTTTCTAAAGTTTGGCAACTTTCGGCATGTCTGACCTGTAGTATTAGGCGTCCTGTGTTGCTTTTAACCGGGGTTTCATGGGTGGTGGGAGTAAAGTCGCACATTATGCAAGTCTCAAGTCTTAACCTTCAAGTCTCTGAAGTCTCATTCGCGCAAGAATCAAGTGAGTTGAGTGGCGTGAAGCACAGAAGATGAAGATGATTTCCCAGGTATTCCACATTAAATATCTGTCAGTCACTGCTTCATACATCTGAATTGTACATAAAAAAATATACATAATTATTATCAATAAAAAGAAAATAAATACAACTACACAGATAAAAATGTAAAGATCAGGTTGCCAGGTTTGTACGCAAGGCCCGCAAAAGCAGACACCCAAGGTTTCCCGTGCTCCAACAACAAATAATCACGCTAAGTGAAAATGTCCCATAAGTCAAAGTCATTTCAAGAACATATACAGAGTTTGCGACCCACAAATGGACATTTAAATTGAGAAGAAACATTAAAAAAAGCCTATATTTCAATTTAAGTAATCTCCGATGACATATAATGCTCGTTTTTACGACTAATAAACAGACGTGTCTTTCATAGAGCGCCTTTTAAAATGAACGTTAAAGTAATGCGTGTCTGACCCTGGGAACAGCTGCGTGTGTTTATAGACACATGCTTGTAAATAACTCTCCTCTGACCCAAGGAAAAACGTGCCTGGTATCTGCAAGTACACGCGCCGCGTCGACCTCAGCATTATTAGCATAAGATAAGCACATGAGCGGCATGGAGGCATTAAAACGTCGGAGCTGTGATCATTAACTTTTAATAAGCGTGTGTGTGTGTGTTTTTGCAAAGCTTTAGGAGTTGCACAGTGCTGTGAGATGTTCACTGCAGCAGCGTCAGTCACCGTGAATTACTGCTGCCGCTCTCGCCTCACGACTGCGGTAAATAAAAGTGCCGAGTCGTCAGTTCTCCTCGTCCGGGACGTAATATTACTGGATTGTTGACCTCATGAAATGACCGCTGTACGTTTTTTAAAAACAACTTAATCCCCGTTGATTGACAGTATTTTCTCTGAACTGGGCAAACTGGTGACTCAGCGATTTTTTTTAAATAGTTAAAGGGGAACTAGAGCGGAAGTTCCTATTATCGCTGTTTTTTTAAGTGTGTATCTGCGTCATTACCTTGTTTATGAAGCCCTGACGGTTCGAAACAAACAGTTCAGCCATTGCTGAGAACGTTGTGTTTTATTGTAATCTCGGGGCTCAACGAGATCACTGAAAATCCCGTAATAGTTACGTAAGCAGCGGTTCTCCTGAACAACCGATCGTCCTGCTCCGGGCACTAGTCCGGGCACATCCGGTTGCGTACATTGAACCGCAGAAGAAGAATAACGTCCGTTGTGGAGGTGTTTCACGAGCGACAGTGTCTTCTGACTCTGGGTCTGACTCCGGTTTAAAGTCATAAAAGGGACTGCGGCGGGGAGTCGTGACGAAGCTATTTTTAAACACTGTTAAAACAATGTTTTGATAATGAGGAGCAGTGCATCCACCGTTCCAGAGGGGGGCGCTGCGCTTCTGAGAACGGATGTGCTGGATAGTACTGGCCAATCACAAGACTCTGTCTTCTGGGGGTGAAAGTTCACTCTGAAATCTCGCAGCAGAAAAACACCGTCAGAAAAGAGGATTTCTATCAGCTAGTTTGCAGCAACTAGGAGGTTTTTGACCATAAAAACAAGTTCATATATGTAAGTAGACCTCCATAACTAACATTTATGTGCAACAGGACCACTCTATGTGACCTTTAATATCAGGATATAAAGACATTGCACTTCTATTTTGACATTATTATTATGCCTGGATGAAATCACATCATCATCAACCTATATCTCTGCCTGGTAGATATTAATCTTGCACGGTTATAGATTCTTTAAAAATGCAAAAGGGACACATTTTTAAAGGTTATTCATGTTTCAATAATTCAGCATGTTCTGCTGCCTTTGTCTTATTTTAACTATAAAAGAGCCAGTAAGTGGTTTTGCCCATTTTTCCAGAATAACTTTCAATACCTGGCAGTTATTTACAATTTACCGCATTAACAATTTAAAATGAATAAAAAAAACACCGTCGTTGTACACGAACACCACGTTTTGCATGTTAAATTTCAAAAAAATTGAACAATAACGCGCAACATTTGTTTGAGTTTTTGTCTAAATGTGCAAAAACAGACCAAACAACAAACTTTCCAACTCTCTCCTCTCTGGCGACAGAGACGCCGATTCGGCGAGTGAAATTACCGTAAATAACCACACGTGTGTGCCTGTAGCACAAATTGTCGCGTAATTACGGTAACGCAAAGTGTGCGATACGCTCGATGTTAAAGGGTTAAGAAGAACTGTACGGGCAAAAAAAACTTTATCGCCCCAAATTATGAACGGCTGCTGCTTTTTTTTTAATATCCTATATTTATCTAATTATCTGAGGATTGGCACAACCGAAATTAGAGTTGGGTGTGCAGATAATTATCGCTGACGGTTCCCTGTAGAGTTCTCAAATTGTGGGGGAAGGGGGGGGAAGGGGGGGTGGGTATAGGTCGTGGACGTAGCAGATTTGGGAACACTAATTCACAGCGGATATCGGCGCTAATGACAGCTGCAGAAGGTGTGAGTCACACACGGACTCTAAAAATACCTGCATTGTGTGTGTGTGTGTGTGTGTGTGTGTGTGTGTGTGTGTGTGTGTGTGTGTGTGTGTGTGTGTGTGTGTGTGCGTGTGTGTGCGCGCTCAGCTTGGACTCCACTTTGACAGGGAGAGACGACGAGGTGAAACTCATTAAACCGCAACTTAGCGACTGGAAAGTCTTTTGTAAAAGTACAGTCGTTTTTTTTTTTTTTTTTTTAATTGCAATAACTAACTCGCTGCATACATTAAAGCACCACGGTTACTATTTGGAAAGGGGCCGAAATGTAATTATACAGACACTAAAGATAAGATTCAACCAATTTTAATGGTGTCATTCGCAATGCCCTTGAAAGCCCCGTCTCGACCTTGAGACAGCGAATCCACCGCAAAGTTGTAAAACTTGGCTGAAAGTTCACGTCTTGAGGCTCCACCGGGATCATGTCAAAACACGGATGCATTATTTATCACAGAGGAGGAGGATTCCTCCCAAATCTTTGTGCATTCTTACTATAATGGCCTCCCCAAGGCCAGGCAAGGGCCCAGGGCTAACCCTGCAGCCTCTGGAGCTCGTGCTGAGATCATGTACCTGAGAACCAGGAAGACTCTAAACAGAGCGGGATTCATTATTCACAACCACCCTGAAGTAAAAACTCTCTCTTTGTGTCTAGAATCAAGCCCTCACTGTTTCCTCCGTCTCCACCTCCTTCTTCAAACACAGAAAATCAATCAGGTTCACCTGCAGACACGTCTGACGGTAAAAACAACACTCAAATTAGACATTGGAGCTTCATCACTATTGTAGTCAAAAGGTTGGATCGGTTTCCATGAGAGCAGATCGAGCTTCCATCACGGTTTTGAAAAAAACTGTTTTTTTCCCCCAAAATTTCCTATGTGAGGGAACCACAATGTAAAGAAACACATTTGTTTATAATAATAAAATATTAAATGACCCAATTCCATGAGACGTTTGGTATACATCTTCAAAAAGGTGTGGTTGCAGTGTGCATCCTCACCATTAGATGGCAGTAAAGCCTACACATGGGGCTTTAACAA
Organism: Microchirus variegatus; assembly: GCF_963457635.1. Lineage (NCBI taxonomy): Eukaryota > Metazoa > Chordata > Actinopteri > Pleuronectiformes > Soleidae > Microchirus > Microchirus variegatus. The sequence continues at coordinate 22,150,666 of NC_139818.1, forward strand.
TTCTTAAAATGACAGCTAATTATTAGCATTATATAAATTACGTAAATAAACTATTTCTCATTTCCTCTAACTCTTTTTGTTACTCGTTACTAGCAAATAAAACCAGAAGAAGAGAAAAGTCATTTTCTTTTCGGAGTAAAAGTATTAAAAGAGTGAGGGGCTCAGTGGTAGGGGCAGTTGTCTTTCAACTGGAAGGTTGTGGGTTCAATTCCTGGCTTTGTACCCCATGTTTGCGCGTGTGAATGGGTGAAAGGGGGAAAACTATAGCTAGCCAGCAGATGCTAATGTCGAATGATGACGTATCGCTAACGCTACACGTGGTTAACAAACAGCTCATGAAAGTGTCAAAGTATTTTTGTATCAAAGTTATTAAATAAAGTCATTAATAAGAAATAATTAAACACAAACAAGCAGGAAACTGTTCCAGGCAAAGCTTAAGTACAGTTTACGTCATATACTTTAAGACTTTTACTTTTTAGAGTTCTAGCAAAGTCATTTTCTGGTAAGATACTCAAGTATGATGATGTTCCTATTGGTGTAGAATCAGGTAGAATTAAGAATTACGTTTTCAAAAACTTTACAATCTACATCCAGAGTCATGGCATGTTTCCTACGGTAGCCCTGAATGGACAAACCCAAAACACTGCCTTAAAAGATGTGGTTGCAGTGTGCATCCTCACCATTAGATGGCAGTAAATCCTACACACGGAACCTTTAAGAACTCTTAAAATGACAGCCAAATTGTGTTATGTTATCATTATATATATAAATTAGCATTAGTTTGAAACAGTGAAAAATCAGCAAACCATAGCTTTAATATGCAAAAAAGTAAATAAATATTTAAACCTTGCCGTTTTATCGTTCCGTCCCTCTGCCTGATCGACCCCATTGCGTCACGTTTTTAAATATTTGACGAGCGCTGTAATCCCCCCCCCCCCCCGTTTAAGTACAAATATAGCATCGCCCTTGTTGTGTCACCTCGAGTCAGGAAATTGGGATCAAGCGATCCGTCGCCGGGAGACATCCGATACCGACAGACTGCTGAGCGTCAAAAAAACAAAAAACAAAAAAACAAACACCATTACGCACGGTTTGCAGTTTCAACGTGAGGCTCGACTTGGAAGTGCTTCAGCGCCACAGAGACACAGACGCTAAGCAGTTGACCTTGTTAGTGTCATGTACGGCAGATTTTTACAGCGAGCTGGGAACAAAAAAAAGAAAAACCTTGAGGCGTTCCGGGGCTGGAGCCGGAGCGCAGGGACGCTATTAAGACGGAGCTGGGAGCAATAAGTGCTGACGGTGCAGGAAGCGCCCGCGATGCTCCTCATCCCCAGAAGCTTCTGGTGTGTTTTCAAACGCGGGGATTTAGACTAATGGTTTTTATGCGAGTGCAACTTCTTGGAAAGAAATGTTTAATGGGATTGAACAGGTAATAAAAACAATCTTTTAGTATAAATGGAATTGGGGGGGGGGGGGGGGGGGGTGCAAAAAGCCACATGTTAAGATTTAACATGCATACTGTAGGTTAGTCTCTCTATTATGCGGATGTCATTTGAAGTGGAAAATTATACATGTTATTTATAGATATTGACGTCAACATAATGGGTTCTTCTATAGGTCAAACTCCAGCCATTCACTAAATTCTATTCAGTAGTTTTGACATTTCAATTGTTGTCATTTCGAACAATGACGCACATTTACATGAAAAAAAAAAAAAGCCCAGATATTATCAGATATTATGCGTCCGTGTTGTCGTATCGTTTCATTCTTATCTCAGCGCTTTTTGCCCTATTCTTTTTTGTTTGTTTGTTTGTTTAAGAACCAGCTCATGGCAAAATTCCAAATGAATAAATGTAATTTAAATGAGCGAAAGTTGTCTGTGACCCGTGGATGCGTTTGTGAGCTCGAGGCAAAAACAGTTGTAATGATTTAAATTGAAATCGACAGGCAGACACACCTCTTCCTCTACCTCAAAACTCTTCAGTGCGCCAGTTAAAGCCAGGGTACGCAACATAGCTTTGGGTTTTTACTGATTTATAATTCCCAAAATAGTGATTCGGGATCGGGTAAATGAAGGAATACAAACGAAAAAGTAGACTTCCGCATCTTCTTTAGGCGCCATTTACAGTCTTGAAGTCGTCTGGTCCATGACAGGAGACTTAAGCCACTTTTCCACTAGCGCTACTCAACTCGACTCGAGTCTAAACTTTATAATTAACTGATTCTAATGATTCAGTTAGACTGAAAACAACTGCTTTACAAGTCACTAGTTTGTGTGCGTCTTGTGTAAAAATGCCGTGCTGTGGTGACTCCGCCCACGTTGACGATGTCGTAATGGAAAAACCAACCAAACTGTGTAAAGTCGAGCCGATTCTTTGACAATTTGTTGTTTTTCTTGAAGGCTAACTTTGGCATACTTGGCTCCTTGTTTGGTGTCAAAATGCCCACGTAGATTTGTACTCTTTGACGACCGACACGGCCTCATAACAGAAAAGACATACCGGTTTTTTCTCCTTGAAGCACAAACATGTATTCGCCTTCCCATCTTTCTCGAAACCGCCTTCAATCTGCACCGATCTTTCTCTTCCTGGATATTTCAATCTCAATTTCACTCGTTGCATGATGCATATCCAATGATACACTGCAAACTAGTGGCGGGATGCCGTCACTTCACGGGTAACGCAATCGCCATGCATTGTGGGAAATTAAAGCAGCTTAGACGTCACAGGAGAAAGTCAGAAAACAAAAGATATTGCAGCAAAATTGTGGGTGAGATTTAGGGCGCTTTCACACCACTAGTTTGATTATTTGATCCGCACCAGGCAATACAATTGTTATTATGTAACATATGACTCCAGTGTGGTCCGCTTTCACACCGGCAAACGAACCAAAATTGGCCCGATTGACGTTTCATCAATGTGTTTATATCTTCCGGTAGAAAAGCGCCACTTTTGACTCACTATGGAGCAACACGTTCGCACGTTGCTACTTGCTCTGATCTTCGTTTATTACATTCTCTGTATTGGCCATTTTTGGCAAAATATCCAATTTGAGAATGAGTCGCGGCTGCGTCTGGAGAACAATCAGCTGATGCGCCGGAGTCGGCGAAGACGTATAGCGTGTCATTTCAGGCAGAGGAGACGCGCTATTTTCATGAATGTGGTCGTGCTAACTATGAGACGAAGATTGCTCCAAAGACCTACAAGGTTGGCTATGTCCATGGCATTTACTGCAGAATATGGTTTGGACCCGAGTTGGCGTTCTCACCAGAGGGACCGCACCAGAGTCTGACATTTGGTGCGGAGTCAAGCGGACCGAGACCACCTCTTTTTGGCGGTCTCGGTCCGCTTGCGATTGATGCTTTCGCACCAACGAAAACGAAACGGACTAGAGTTTTTGGTTCGAATGGATCGCTTGGTGCGCACCAACTGCTGTTGGCGTGAAAGCGCCCTTAGCTCCAGAGGATGACGCTCTCCAAATTGGAACACTTCTAAATTGACCGTAGGTGTCCAAAGTTTACCCCAGCTGAGATCGGCGCAGCGACGCCCTCAACCCTCCTGTGGAGGATAAAGAGGTAGAACAATGGATGGACGGATGGTGGTAATTGGCAAAAAAAAAGCCGCAAAAGGTTTCTATGACTCGCATTCGTATCTGGTCCAAGACCACGAACTCGAGATCTGATCTGATTTGAAGAAGTGAAAATAGATCGCAATATATGACTCACTTCAGTCTTGGTAATCTGAGTGCAGAGTGTTTCAGATGGAGAGATTGCTTCGGGTTATTTGTTGAATATCATGTACGTGTGTGTGTGTGTGTGTGTGTGTGTGTGTGTGTGTGTGTGTGTGTGTGTGTGTGTGTGTGTGTGTGTCCATCTGCTCCTCTGGAGGTAGACACTCATTCCTAAAACATGACTATTCAAAGTGAAGTCCATGCGCATGAGAACTCAACTTTCAACGAGAGACGATAATCTTCAGCCGAAACCCGGCTGTAATCCTAACCTTTTACAAAACGCATGTCCACCACCAGAAAGAGTGAGTCACGCGGCCGTTAATGAGAGCACACCACTGATCCCCCGCGTGCTGTGACTCACGTTTCAAGGTAAGCGAGCAAGCAAAAACATTTAAACTGTTGTTGTTGTTGTTGCTTTGTCCCTAAAAACATCCTCAAAGTTATAGCGGCCGGTCAGCGGTGGACAGATAATGATTTTATCGCTCTTTTGTCCACACCGTCTTGTCCCTCCTCCTTTAAATAAAGACACTATTGAAAAGCAAAGACATTTCACCCTTTTGCACACGTGCTAACGAGGCATAGACAAATACGCTCCAGGGTCGGTCATTAGCCGTAATGACAGCCAGGTGTTTGTGCAGCGAACGGCAGCGATGGGGTGGAAATCTCCATACGTATCGTAGACACGTTTGTGTAAATGATAACGAGGCGACAAACTTGAATTAAAGTCGAGGCCGAGAGATAGTTTAGCTGACGTTAAGCCTTGGATTTTGAGTTTGGCAGGAACAATTTAGTCGAGTTTCTTTTTAAAAAACCAGGACAGATATAAGAGGAAGAGGTTCTTTCAAGCTCGTTACGTCACTGGATCGATCAAAAGCCTGCTCCAATGTGCAGGGTCCTTCGAAACTCTATAAAATAAAGATCTCGTCCACATCACACACAAATTCGAAGAAGCCAGCAGTAAATGACAACAATGGCATAATCTGCATCTACATGTTGAGCGTTTTCACCATTTGTTCCACATTGGAAAATGTTCCATATTGAACAGATAGGAAACACACTTTGTGTTCTGCTTTTTTTTTTTGTGCAAAAAAAAACAGATTTGTCCACTCACTAATGAAGATTAAGCGATTTGTGAAGAAAAATCCTCCTCCTGCTGTCAGAGCCTCTCCGTGAGTCTGTCATTTATCACCATCCAACAGATAATTGGGACACTACTTGTGTATCGCAGCAACGGAAGATTTTTATTTGGTTTATAGGAAGTTACCTAGCTAAGGTGGTGTATAAGATTTAGATTTAGGGCCAATTCCAATTCCTATCTTAACCCTCAAGCTCAACCCTTAATCTTGACTGACCCTCAAAACCAAGTGTTGAGGGTTATTTTGTCACTTAGAAATGGGACATCCCTTAAATGCAGATACGTCTTCAGACTGTAGGGGGCAGAATAACGCGAAAGCTGCGTCCAGTCTGTCAACTCCAAAAAAGAAGAAGAAGAAGAACACATTTACGTCACGATTATTTATTACGATCCGTTTGTAAAGTAAATTGAAAAGTGAACAATATCGACGATCGCGTGTCCGCACCGGCCGGCTATCGACAAAAGATCGTAAAATAAAAATAAATGTTACGCAACAATGACGTAAGTAAACCATAAAATGGGCCTAAACTAAGATACTACTTACCCGGTGTTTATCGCACAATTGTGGGGGTAATATACGCTTGTTACCCGCCGTTAGCTCCACAATCCTGGGGGGATATAGCCTGACTGAATTCAGGCAAGCGTTTTATTTCCATCGTTCATGTCAGAGGTCATTGCACAGCAGAAGTAAACAAACCTGCGCTAACGGCGTTAAATCATTCTAATCACGTTAATCTCTACTTTAAATAGTAATTTGATATTAACATGAATGCGTTTAACCTAATTCAGTTTTTTTGTCGCCATCAGCAGCTGGTGGACCGTACTCAGTTATACCCTCTGTTTGACTCCGATACTTTGTTCTAAAAATGGGACTAAAAATCCTCACAAACTCAGATGAGGCTGTGAAGATAATAACTCCACAGAGCGACGGAGACCGAACTCTCACATCTTTTCCGAGGAAAGGGGAACAATAGAAGTGCATTAATTTTATCTTCTTTTTCTTTTGTCGTGCCGTCGTCAGCGAAGACGTTTGTTCCGCAGATATTAAGTTCAATGTTGTTCCATCTTCTCAGAGCCTTGGCAGACTCTCTCATATACATTATATAAACGCCGATATACCACCAATGATGGGATGTACCAAAGTGCATTTCCACTGAATTAGCAAATGTCCGTACTTTCTATTACAATGCATTACACTAGACAAGGATGTTTACCCTTATAACTTCATGCCTTTAATGAGTTAAAAAGGCAAGCATTGGCTTACTTTTAATCAATTGGAAAAGTTAATGTGGTACTTAAAATTTTAACTCTTGGTCGGTTTATTTGTGCTTTTACTTTTAAGTTCTCTTGAATGAATAAACTCACCCTCTTTGCCAAAATCCCCTTCCAATTTGTCAAACTGAACCCCTTTGTTTGCCAAAATCAATGAAGACCTCAAGCCTCGATGCTTCTCTTCACCTCGTTTCCCTTTCCGGCGTTGTTCAAACTCATTCCTTATTCATACGAGAGTCGCCGACTTGAGTGTTTGAACCGGTTGAATACATTAGCAGATTGTGGCTAATTAGCAAACACTTAACGCACCGTTAATGTTGCTTTCTGACTCGGTGTGTGTCTATAAGAGCGGCGCGAGGCAAGCAGACGACAGCAGTCATCGGTTTTCACAACAACAGCAATCGCAGACGTCAATCATCACATTTTAAACTGTGAAACAACCAGATGTGCATCATATTTTCAGTCAAATAAACCAACGCTAGCAGCGCTACTACTACCGCTGCTAGCGTTGGTTGCTGCCAACATTTGCGTGTCTTTAGTCGTGGAGAGAGCCGTGCCATGTCGTACTCTAGTCGAACGGGGTCAACCTCTGGGTCAAGACTCCTCAAAAAGTGTTTGCTTGCCGTTAGCCTGCCGTCTGTGGCTAGCGTTAGCCGTGCGGCTAACTTCCGGCCGGTTATGTCACAGTCAAAAAACAGACAAAATAAATCTTAAATCTTCTTCATAAAAAACTGAAACTGAGAAGTTTAGACTTTGTTTTACCACCGAAAAACATAAAATAACCAAAATAAGGAACTGTTTGGTACTGGTGCTATATTCCAGATGGGACCGTATCTATGTTCCCCGGGTCCTATGTTCCCTGGGTCCTATGTTCCCTGGGTCCTATGTTCCCCGCTTTGTATGTGACTGGGGAACATAGGACCCTTTCTCTAAAAAAAGGGTTCTATGTTCCCCGCTGTTCATCCAAAAGGACCCGGGGAACATAGGACCCTAACCCTAACCCTTTACCCTGGAGCTCCACACCCAGGCTTCCACAAAGTGGGGAACATAGGACCCTTTTTTTAAAAAAAGTCCAATGCTCCCCGATCTGGGAACATAGGACCCGGGGAACACAGGTACGACCCCTTCCAGATACCAATTACCGGTACCGTATCGGTTCAATTATGAATGGTACCCAACCCTAATGACCACAAGTATCTGTATTATAATTGTTTGGGGATATTTTGTTGGCCAGTGTGCTAGTTCAATCTAACACAAGGTGGATTCGCTGACCTACAACACCGAGGCAAGTTCAAACATCTACCAAGGTGAATGTGAGTCTGCCAACGCCCGTGGGATTGTGTGGCAATGAACAGCACATACGTCGGATATGTAGAGAAAACGGGGCTAAAGCGACGGATTCCTGTGGCTTTAGCGGTGCCGAGCACTGAGCTCAAAATGGTTTCATGAAAGCTCAGGCGGGTTGTGCTTTAGCCTGTAAAGTCTGAAAGGAGCCTTTACGCCGTCTGTGATGTCGAGGGGATGTGGAAAGCAAACAGTATATTATATATACATAGGAGTACAGGAGCAAACGCACGCTCAAACGGAATCTTTCCCTTTAAAACACTCGGGCGTCTTTGTCACGGAGTCTCCAGAGAGAGACATTTTCAGGGAGGACGGAAAATGATACCACAGCAGAACGCAGTTCCCTTACAGAGAACTTTTTATTTGAATAACTCGTGACACGCACACATATTCTTATATTTCTATCATTTTAAGACTTTATTTGGACAGCATACCCGAGGCCTTATACCTAACCTAGAAACAAGGTTTAGCCACATTAGCGCCAGGGTTTGGTCTTCATGAGGACTACTAGTCCTGATTAGGTCAGAGTTCATGCCAGAAAAAAGGTCTTAAAGGGATCACCGGACACTGCATTGACTTTTTGAGAGCCAAAACATTATATTGAACCTTTAAAGGTGCATTATGTAATAAATCTAAATAAACTAATATCCTAATATGTCACAGAGACTCAGGAATAATGTTCATATAACAAACTGAACTCACCAACAACAACAGTACAGCCAAAAAAAAATATTTTGCAGACTGCAAATCATCATTTTGGCATGTGGCGCCACCTACCGCCGTCTACCAATCATTGCAGTCGGTAGAGTCTCAGCTGCCGAGCAACCACGGGGTTGCCAGTTACGTCAGAAAACGAAACCTAAAAGAACTCGGTATTTTGAATTTGAACGTAGTAACCGATTTTGGCCACATTCTTACATATGGCACTTTTAATGTTACCAGTTTATGTCTAACTCTAACTTTAAGTCACCAAAATTCAAATCTAGCCACAAGCTAACCCTCATATTTTTGGGTTAGGGTTTTGCCTAAGTAAGACCAGTTTGTGGTCTCCATGAGGACTACGGGTCCTGACAAGGTCCTAAAGAAATGACAATGCATACTACAAAGTATGCACACACACACACACACACAGTGAGCATGTCTGTCAGATAGATGAGGATTAATTGGGACATTTGAAACGGTGAAGGATAAGTATAAATACATCAATTGTCAAGCCAAGAAGAACTGTCCACCAGGTTAGACAAGGATTATTAATAATGCTGGAGTATTTTTAATGTGTGTTTTTTTTCTCTCTCTCATCCATCAGATGGAGATGAAACGCGTCTCACAAATTGTTCTCACGGACTAATTGAGCCGTGAGACCCGTTTTGCTCTGAGGCCACGACTGCAATTAGTGCGCCATGTCTACAAATACAAATAGAAGGGGATGAGAATGAATGGTTTGCGCGGTCACACACACACATTCACATTTAAAAAAAAAAAAACTTGAAATCCCACATGTTCTCAGGCTCATCTTAGAAACTCTGTCCTCCGTCATTGGCTCATTTGCGTAAAAAGGGAAACAAGGATTGCCCAGGAGGATAAATCAGGTCAAAACGAGATGGACGTGGCATCGTTATGAGACTTTTTTTTTGGGGACAAAAAACCACATTCACAATGAATGGTGATATTCTCCCTGGTGAAACTCAAAACATCCCAGTTTGTGAAAATGGTGGCTCATTCTCAAGTACAGTATGATTCCCAGACATTTCCAGGAAGAAGAAGAAAAAAAACACACAATTGGAAGGATGCATATTTTTGGATCTTCACTGTAGAACGACCAATTGGGAATGATGACTTTCAGGAAACAGACTGGAGGTTAAATTTAAAGACAGAATCAAAGCAGAGATTCGAGTTTGATAGATGCTTCCAAGACTCTTCCATGGTTCAGATTAACACATTATTGGCTACGCAACAGCTTCCTGTGGTGATTCTCTGCAGCTTCGCTCAAAGACTGTTGGTACAAATAAAAAATTGTTTCGCTTTGGACGGGTCCAAAAGAACTTGTTAATCCACGCGATATTTTACTCTGAAGTTGTCTTTCCTCGGCAGCGGCTTATTTCGCTTCAAAGAACATCATTTAAATGAAGGTTTAAAGTGCGACCCTTTTAAGTAAGTAAGCCACTGCAACAAAAAAAAAAGAAAAGGATAATTTCCCACTCCGGCTTCAGAAGAACTAAGATAAACATTCCCGCTGTGAAATGGAGAGCGGCATAAAGGAGCCAGAGCCTTAATGGACAGTTGTTGTAAACATCCAGTTTTGAAAAAGCAGCTCTGCAATCAGCGAGTACAAATTGGTCGGAATTAAGATTAAACGTGCATTATGTAATAAAATAAAAAAAATCCTCCTAATATGTCACAGAGACTCAGGAATAATGTTCATATAACGAACTGAACTCACCAACAACAACAGTACAGACAAAATATTTGCATAAAAAAATATATTTTGCAGACTGCAAATCATGTTTTGACACCACCTACCGCCGTCTACCAATCATTGCAGTCGGTAGAGTCTCAGCTGCCGAGCGACCATGGGGTTGCCAGTTACGTCAGAAAAAAACGAAACCTAAAAGACCTCGGTATTCTGAATTTGAATGTAGTAACCGTTTTTGGCCACATTCTTACATATGGCACCTTTAAAGGTGAAGTAAGTAGTTTATAGTGCCATCTAGAGGAGAGGCTGAAATGTACAACAAAGAACTGCTCCTCTGCTCAACCCCTCCCTTCCCTGAGCGCTACGGTATCCTCAGTCGGTCAAATGTCGTCCTCGTCGTCTTTCTCCGTGTCAGCAGATGAGGTTCGTGAGGCGAGGGAGAGGGCGGCGCTACCGCGGCCGTAGCAGACGAAGCGGAGAGAGAGGAGGCGGGACTTCCTGCTACAAGTAAAGCGACGCTTGATTTGTTCTCTCGCGTTTGTCCTTACAGGCTCCGGTAGAAACATGGCGTCTCTCTGCTAACAGTGGCTATGCAACCGCGGCCCACGGTCATGTTATTTTACATGACTTTTTGAAACACTACGAAAATGAAACAAAAACTATTATACAGCGACTAGACAATGCAGGAGCACATAATATGTATAAAAACGTGGATTTTGGGTCATATAAACCCACAAATACTACACATTGTCCCTTGAAGGCTTTCGCGGCGCACGTAGTATCTGCTCTCGGGTCGTCCTGCAGCAAGTGACACTCAAGCACAGAGGACATTTCAAGAGCATCCAACACACCCTCCTTCATCTGCTGAAGCAGCAGGGCCATTCCACGTACCTTATGTACCCCGATCACAGCGCTGACTTCCTGAGTGAATTACCCGCGACTCAGACAGATACACTTAGCGTATACAACGCGTTCATGCAAAAGTGTTTACTCTTATACGCTCGCAGATGCTCCGTTGCAGCTAAACGGGCTTGTTGTCAAACCCCCCCCCCCCCCCCAGGTATAATCGAATTTCACAAACATCGCGCCAGACTTCATCCCGACCAAGATAAATAGATTAGTCATCGGAATTAAGTTGCGATAGGCATGATGGGACCCATAATATGCGAGAGGTGGACCGAGCCCCCAGTGATAGATGGGTGCACGGCAGAGGTGTGGAGGACGGGAAGGGGGCGACGTTGGTAGACAGATGCAGAGCTCATTACGATCACCTCAAGCAGGGGTGAAGGTGGAGCGGACTTTTGCTGTGGGGTTTTCTGGGAACGTTTCCCAGATCTCACCGGTTTTAAAAGTTTCCTTTAACGTAGAGCCAAAACTCAAACGAGCATGAACGCTCTCGCTAATACCTGCCAGGGATTCAGGCTCACAAACACACACACACACACACACACAAAGCCTTTCTCTGTGGAGGCGAGTCAATATGACGCTCAGTATCGGTATTGGTGCAAAATCATTGGGTCAGAAATTTGGAACAACATCAGATATGATGAAAAAAAAAAACCCTCAGCATCACATGACATCCCTGAGCCAGGGCTGTAAAGAGATGCCACACTGCGTTTATCATGTACGCTGTGTGGAAAAAGAAAAAACATCCAGTTTTGATTTGGTTTGTGTCAAAAAAGCTGCTTTTTTGGTGGTTTATTTGTACGACTTGTGTAAGAGCCATTCAGTGTGTGCCTATATTTGTTGTATTTTCTTACAAATAACTACTATTATCTCAGGCATTTATGATCCAAACACACTTGGATTATTAGTAAGTCATCTGTCAAGTTTGAAGCCTGTCAAGCGACCACTTGGACAGTTATGCCAGATGTTCCTTGCGTTTACTGCATAGACAGATGTTCAGTTCTGAAATGGACGATTGGTAACCCTGATCTTAACCTAACCAAAGTTCTAATCTGAGCCTTAAACTTCACCAGTTCCTCAGAAATTAGGTTCTGCCAGAGTTTGGTCTCCATGAGGACTATGAATTTATGCCAGAAAAGGTCCAAAAAGAGATTAAAAACGCGAGAAAACACAGGGCAACATAGCTATTCTTGTAAGGACGCTGCATTGACGTCATGCAATATTATACTGAACCTTAAATATTACCAGTTAATGCCTTGCACATAATGTGAAAATGGCTGTATCAGACTGATAGTACTATCACAGAAGCTGCAGAGGTGAAGGGGATCCTGTTAATCTCGCCTGTAATTGAATGAGATTCCATAGTAAACCCACGGACGGCTGATATATCGAGGTAAAAACAACATGGAGATGGAGTTTAGGTAAAATGGAGACTGAGAGATGAGTGTGAATTGCCGTTTGTCTCTGTAAGTTGGTCCTGTGACCCTCAAAGGACAGCCAGGTGGATGGATGGATGAACATAGGAAGAGGACTGCCCTCCGCCACATGCCTTGTCTTGCGGGTCACTTTGCTTAATTCCCTTAATGTGCGGATTAGGATGGACGGACGGAGCTAACGCAACCGTGTCTTCATTTTGCATCACTCAACCCTCTCTTCCTCGTCTCCTCTCGCACCATCACCCCCGTTTCTCCTCAGCTTAAAGAATGGATGGTTACAAGACGACAACAGACGGGTTAGCGGCAGGATGTCTGATATGATGTGCTGCGATACAGCTCGGAAAGACCAGGCTTTAGCGGATGTTGGTCCTGTAGCCTCTTATGTGTCCCGAGGGAGTCTTGTGCCTGCGAATGTCTTACGTTTGACCTCCGACAGACTTGGTGAGGTGAGACGTATTTTCTTGGCAGGCGTACGAATGTGAGGATGAAGAAGTGGTAGCCGCGAGGAAGCTGTAAACCCACACTTCAGACTTTCCCTCTTGGCAATGTTCTTCCACTTTTACTTCTCAGCTCCAGCCATCAATGCCGCGAGGCTCTGGCAGTTGCAAACTCACATAAAAGGTCAAACGTGGCATTTATTTGGATGCGTTCCCGAAAAAAGTGCTCTCTGCGGAGTCCGTACATGTGGCACAGTAAATAATAACAGGCAGGAAGTGAAAGGGGAAGGTGGAACGCTGCGTGAAACAGGGCACCCAACGTCTCTGTAGCACAATGCTAGGTTATTACTCGCAGAAAACATGCAGTCGCATGACATCAGACCAAAAATCACTGCGATATGGGTTGAAAAAGCCACTGCCAGATTGACATACCGTAGTATGTAACCCATCTGTAGCTAGATTAAAGGGATAGTTCGGAATCCGCAAAATGTTGCCTAATTAGCTTCCTTTATTCTATCAACAATCAGAATTGTGCGGAATGAGTAGATCGTAGACTTCGACAGATGGTGCGAGCAAAAAAGATTATAACGGAACCTTATGAGATCTCTTCTGTATCAACCCACCGTATTTGAAGGGAATTAAATATGGCTTCCTGATGCTAGTGTTGACTTATTAGCAACATGGAAGTGCGACAACTTAAAGTGATAGTTCGGAATTTTGGACATAAGACCTATTTTCCAACTCAGCCGGTGTGATGGAGACGTCTGGAGACGTTTTCAAGAAATTTCATTCAGTTCGTCTAGTTGCCGAGTTCGCTGATGCTATGGCTAGCGCAAGTCAATGATACAAGTTAGCATGGCATTAAAAACACTCATACCGACTCCACAGTGCACCCGAGGCAAATCGATTGTAACGGCAGACTATCGATGTACATATCTGTGTTGATAGAATAATATTTGAAACAAAACTAACGTCGCATCGCATGGATTTTTGAGGGACTACTTTCTCAGCACTATACTTCCGGGAGCGGAATCAGTCCGCCGATGCCGGAAGTATGCTGCTGAGACATAAATCCTTCAAATTGCAAGGTTGGTTTTATTTCAAACATTCTATCAACACATATTATATGTACATCGATAGTCTGCCGTTACAATCGATTTGCCTCGGGTGCACTGTGGAGTCGGTATGAGTGTTTTTAATGCCATGCTAACTTGTATCATTGACTTGCGCTAGCCATAGCATCAGCGAACTCGGCAACTAGAGGAACTGAATTAAATTTCTTGAAAACGTCTCCAGACGTCTCCATCACACCGGCTGAGTTAGAAAATAGGTCTTATGTCCAAAATTCCGAAACTTTCACTTTAAGTTGTCGCACTTCCATGTTGCTAATAAGTCAACACTAGCATCAGGAAGCCATGTTTAATTCCCTTCAAATACGGTGGGTTGATACAGAAGAGATCTCATAAGTTTCCGTTATAATCTTTTTTGCTCGCACCATCTGTCGAAGTCTACGATCAACTCATTCCGCACAATTATGATTGTTGATAGAATAAAGGAAGCTAATTAGGCAACATTTTGCGCAGAGCTACGGTGGGGGATTCCCTTTCAGCGTTATTCACGGGGGCCGTCTGCGCTGCATTGAAACAGATACGGCGTCTCATCTATCCGTTGTCACTTCGCTGTCACTTTGTTGTAAAGCGAAATCAAAGCGCGGGAGGACTTTCTCAGGCATGTTGTTCCCATCGCAAAGAGCGTTCCCAGGTGTGCGAGACATCTTCATCGCGAAAACAATCACCCACTTCAAAGAGTGTAATGTCAGCAGGGGATTTTAGATAATTAAGTAGACGTACAAATCTCATATCACTGTCTTTTCTCTCACATAATGACCGAGATAATGATTATCCCTGCAGCTCAGTTGTGTTGTATGACTGATTGTAAATCTCTTAGAGGTTTACAATGAGACAATCGAGCGAGAATAGCAGCAGAGTGTACATATTTGATTAGCTTTGCATTATTAATGTGTTTGGAAGGACTCGTTGAGTTGTGAAGGAGAAAATTAACACTAAAGTTACTTTATTTCACTGCCTTATATCTCGGTAAACCTTTCCTCTGGGATTGGACCTCAGGTGAGATCAGGTCTCCCACACCTTGGTTGACATCAAAGTCAAGGACTTTTCCGGACCATTTCCCCTCTTAAATTCAAGGACCCGAATGTGCGGACATAGCCGTGATGGCGTTCGACTTTTGGCGTTTTGGCGTAGCCATGATGGCGTTCGGCTTTCGACTACAAAGCCAGTCTTTGTAATGCTCTTGCTTAACTTTACTCGCTCATTGTTCTGCAAGGAATCTCACCTCAACGGCAGAGAGAGAGTGGACAGTGTCCAAGGCCTTATTCTACGTACAACAAGCAATGCGGGGCAATGAAACAGTAGGGGGCGTTGTGACAAACAAGGGGGACGTCTACCGCATTAAAAGCACCGCAAGAACTTTTAATGACCCATCTCCATTTAGGTCGCTTTTCAAAAACTTTCAAGAGACTTTTAAAAGGTGCACTTTTTTTTCCCCCATCTGGATGAACATGTTTTTCAAAATGAAGAGAGTGGAGTGGAAAATAATGTCTAGACATAATGTACAGTACATGTTGCAAGCAGAGACATTTCCTTTACACAGACTTTGGATATAAACCAACAACCAACAGCTGGTTGGCTTCGATTTGGAATAAGATACAAAAATAAGGCTCCCTTTTGTTTTGTACGTGTGATTATTCAAATGAAAACTGTCAGTTTAACATTTTGTTAATTTGTTTTTCTTACTTGCGGTGGTGAGGTAACTTTTCTTTTATGTCATGCCAACTGGAATGACTGGAATTTGGTCAAGGTTTTACTGTAGGAAATTATATATTTGTCAATTTCACAACAATCTGCTGTAGCGTCTTTCATCACGACAGAGCAACGACATCAACGAGAACCATATAGAACCATTACAGACCATCAGTAAGTCCAGTTATCTCATTCCACACACACACTATAACTTGTTGATATAATTAATTGGACGCCTCAGCAGAGGGAGAGGAGTAGACACGGATGACGTATATAGATTTTCTTCAACAACAACAATCTAAATCACCTCGAAAAAACCACAAAAAAATATCACGCACAAAGAGGAAACGCTCCCGCAGATATAAATCGCGAAGACAGGGGATCTCTGTAGGAATGTGTTTTCTTACAAATTACTTATAATTAATCGCAGGTTTTGTTATTGAGGTCCAGAAAACCCTTAAACGGAATGAGGATCACGAGCTCCGTTTCCCCCTTTAATCAAATGGCGGAGCCCATGGAGGAGTCAGAGTTGCATCCTCCTCACCGTGTGAGGCCTCGCTGTTATTTAATGCCGACAGGATGAGACCTTTGCCAAGTTTGAGCCGGACTATTGTTGCATCCACACCAGTTATAGGTGCTAACTCTGTCTGCTGGCCAGTTCATACTGGATAACATGGAGAGAGCGAACGTGAGAGTTTTGTGTTTTCTGAAAACAGCTGCCGCGATGAAAGCAGTGACGGCGTGAGCCAAAACTATAAACCCACAAGACGTAAAAAACTTCAACAGATCGGCTTCAAATCTCTGTAGAACTGGCGTACGGAGATGATCTGATCCACTGATACTGTTAAATATGGAAATGAGCAGCTACTATAAGCAGCAGATGGTTCCACTGAAAGAAAAACAGCTGTTGCTCACAGAAACAATAACAATTAAATGGATTTGTAATTATGCATAACCCATTTCTAATGAGAAATAGTCATTTAAGTCATTTGAAGTAAAAATCAACAAAGGGCTTCACGTTCTGCCCTATTTATCAACCTAAAAACCGATAAAAACCAACTGTTGTGTGATCGTTTGTCATTCTCAATATTGAGTAGAAAATACAGAATCAAAAGGAACAGTCACTACTTGTGGGGGAAAAATAGATTGCATCCTATGATTAGTCCTCCTCCTACAGAGGGAGAAATCAAAGATTTTGTGATTAAAAAGCAGAAAGTAATGGAAAATAATCAAGCACTTGCTTTGTTTCATCAGGGGGCAGCCCCACGCAGCCCCCGCAGCCCCCGCAGCACGCGCAGCTGACACAAAGTGAAGCATGGTGAAAGCTCGTCCATCAGTCGGCCATTGTGCACAAACACAGCGTAATCATGTCTGACGGGAAGCGTCGCTCCTTGTTCCGTTTAAAATGAATAAAAACAACATTGTTTTTGGAAAAGGGAACGGCACATATTCGGAGTTAATGCTCAAGTTCAATGATTTTTCAGGCAGACACATAATATTATACGCAATTATTTCTGCACGCGACTCCCGTCCGTTCAAAAGGTGGACGGAGCAACGCTAATTGGCCGTCTCTTAAAATCCGTCCGGCGTCATGTCAGTCAGAAATAATAGCGGTAATGACTTAATGAGAGACATTATATTAAATTAAAGTGAAATAGGACATGCAGCCATGATGATTCAACTGTTAGATCAACCTCTAGATCAATTTGACCACCAGATCTTCAGATCTTTTCACTATCTAACAGATGTCCATCTATCTCATCTTCCCAAACTCCATTTGAGGAGCAGCATTTGTAAATGCTACCATACTGTGTCCACGTGGACATCCATGGACGTCAGCATGCAGCACAAAATATGTGTGATTATATGGCCTCAACGTGCTACAGTACATATATATATAGCGGAGTGTGTGTGTGATCGGCTACATGTGTGTGAAACGCCGGACCAACGCGGACTCTCTTTTTATTGCGACTGAAGATTACGCAAGAAAGAAAGAAAGAAAGAAAGAAAGAGGCTTCGTGATCACATTTGTTTTAAAACAAAAACAGCCTCCAACCACGCTGGTGTTTTCCTTAGTGATGATTTTATCACTTGTAATTCTTTATTTCATGTCAGATCAGATGGGTTTGCTTAAGCTGGGGACACACAACAAGATCTTTTTTTGCCCCCGATTTGACCCACAATTCACAGTTGGGCAGAGTCTGCACCAGTCGGCACTAGTTGGGGACAGTTGGCATGGCCACCTGGCACAGAAATTGTGTAGGGTGCGCGTGCAGCCCAGATTTTGGTTAAACTGAACTTCCGTCCAACCAGTAGGTGGAGTATTAAGCCCCGCTCACCCAGCAGAAAAAAGCATTTCAACAACAGAAGATGTAGTCGCCAAGTGAAGTCACCCGAGCCTCAACCTGGCAACCCTCGAACCGTCTGACACCCCGACTCCCCCTGAACCGACTTTGAGCCACTCGAACCAGACGGTGTCTGAGACAGATGTAGCATCTTTCTCTTCTTCTTTGGTAGGAATGCGTCCTCGTCCCTGCGTAAGGACTTGTACCGCCACCCGATGGTGAAGTGGAATACGACAGGACCCTGATGCGCGAGTTTACCGGGCTCTTCAAGACTCAAATCGACAATCGTGTGAGAGGAACAGACCCGACCCGATATCAGTTGCAGTCAATCAAATATATTTGATATATGTTGAGCTTAATCTGGACATGATCGGGTAGTGTGTACTGATTACAGACCCTGTTGCCAACAGCCAATGAAAAAGAGTAGGTGGTAGACAGGAAGTCGGGGGGGATCTCAAAACAAAGATGCTAATGTTCTTTTACCCTTTAAACTGTCGCTCTTGCAAACAGCCGCTCTAACCAGACGTGTCTGAGACAGTTGTAGCATCGTTCTCTTCTTCTTTGGTAGGAATGCGTCCTCGTCCCTGCGCCCAGACTTGTACCGCCACCCGATGGTGAAGTGGGATACGACAGGACCCTGATGCGCGAGTTTACCGGGGTCTTCAAGACTCAAATCGACAATCGTGTGAGAGGAACAGACCCGACCCGATATCAGTCGATATATGTTGAGCTTAATCTGGACACGATCGAGTGTGTACCGATTACAGACCCTGTTGCCAACAGCCAATGAAAAAGTGAAGGTGGGTCACAGGAAATGACGTCAGACGATGAAGACGACAGGAAGTCGAGGGGAATATCAAAACAAAGTGCCAAAGTTCCGTTACCCTTTAAACTGTCGCTCTTGCAAACGCGGTCGTTCTCGCAAGAGTTTGATCATGGAGTCCGTGATCCCTCATCAGGCACAGTCTGATGGTTACTCCAAATCTTTTCAAAAATCGGTAATGACTGTGAAGGTTGTGTCGCATGTCCTCGTATCAGGTTGTTAGATTCCACCGGAGTCGAGGTGTGAGAGTGA
The DNA here is from genome assembly GCF_963457635.1 of Microchirus variegatus. NCBI lineage: Eukaryota > Metazoa > Chordata > Actinopteri > Pleuronectiformes > Soleidae > Microchirus > Microchirus variegatus. The sequence goes on from NC_139818.1 coordinate 22,169,577, forward strand.
GTCATTTTGGGAGACCCATGAGACCCAGTCGAGCTGAAAAAGCCTCTTGGGCGAGAGAACGAAGCGTCCTCAGCCTTTGATCGAGTAAGACGTCCGACTGCCGTCAGCTGAAGGAGTCACCTCTGTTGATCAGGGCTGTCACCGTTTATTTTCCTCAGCCATTAGCGCGGGACAAATCAGCATACACGAGTCTGGACTCAAAACAGACACAAAAGGTCAGCACGGAGAGAATCAAGACAACCCCTAATTGAAAAATTAATGAAAGACCGCAAACTCATTTGCAAATTGGACGGCGCTGCCACTCAGCCGATCGTATCGGAAGAAAATTAAAAGGCAGATTTCTGGAAGTTAGACTTGTGCTGAAGAAAGTTCAAGATTTCGGGAAGTGCTCAAGCACTGAGCCTTACGTAAGATATCTATGTGTGCGTGTCCTTCCACCTTCCACCTCGACACAAATAGCCAAGGGGAGAAACATGGCATGAACCACACACGGATGAGATTCCATCAAAGACCAAAGAAGAATGAGAGGATAAAAGATAATAATCCTAACTTCCTGGTTTATTTGAACTGTGTAACAGGTGCAGGTGAGGGAAAACAATGCCTTTAATGGCTTCACAGTTGACGCCATACTTAGTTTGTTTTGATTGTGGTTTATGTTCAGATCTTGGGAATAATGAAACGTTAAGGCCCTTTAATAAAAACGCTCAGCAGAACATACCACACCAGTGCTGGAGACAAATAATGCTTAAGTTCCACTACTTTTACACAACTATGCTCTGAAGTCAGGAGCATCAAAGACCATCTGCACACGACTTTAAAGAGAATTGATCATTTCCAGTTTAAGCCCTTGATCGTCTGCTGTTTGACATTCCAACTAAATATTGGAGGAAACCATGTGTGAGAGGAGGAATTAGAGGATGTGAATGAAGTGTGAGACACATTTAAGATGGGTATACATAAAATATAGAACATTTTTATATATAAATACTACATATTGAAGATTACAACTGAAAAAAATAGCCTACTTTTAGCATTTAATCGTCTAACACTAATTTGGGGCGTGGAAATGTAAACTCTTATGCATAAAAGAATAAAATCTTAGGCATAATGACAAAAAGTACACACCAAATACATCAAATATCTAGTACTGTGTTTACAGCTTATTTTACTGCCCATAATCAACAAGTTTTAGCATTAGCATTTCAGCTTTTAACTGGGACATATACAGTACGCTAGTAACACAAAATGTTCAAAAACATTAGCCCGTGGTTCTTCCAAGGTTAGCTAGAATGTTCCCAGCAAAAACTGGGGTTGGTGAATTTAGTAATTAAATAAATGCGAATATATGAAAATAAATATTTCAGAGAGTAATCCTGGCATTAAAAAATGTGGGAATACAGCAAAAAAACAACAACAACAACATGTGGATTTTCAAATAAAGAACTAACCCAAACAGTGCTCAGTTTTAAGCTAGCATTAGCGTGACCAAGAGAGCCTCATCGTTTGCCGAGCTCGGCTCATTAAACTTGCTCCGACGAGCTCCAGGAAACACGGTACATTAAAAAGCAAAAACAGAAAAAAATCAATTCACATAGGAATCGCGATTCGAATCATCCACGATTCTGAATCGGTTCATAAATTTCAAAAATCGATTTTGGGGAAAAAAAAAAAAAAAAAAAAAATTTAAGTTTTTATTTTGAAAAACCACACAAAACATTTGTGTACAGTTTATTTTTGTAACTTCTGGGAGAAAAAGGTATCTAGCCTAAGCTTTTATTAATGAAAGTTATTTTTTTGTACAGTAAGTTCAAAAACGTTAGCCCGTGGTTCTTCCAAGGTTAGCTAGGATGTTCCCTCAGGGTTATGCAGAAGGCTAAATGTTGAGGGAAGCAAAAAATAGGGTTGGTGAACTTAGTAATTAAATAAATGCGAACAAGAAAATAAATATTTCAGAGAGTGATCCTGGCATTAAAAAGCTCCGATAAAAAAAACAACAACATGTGGATTTTCAAATAAAGAACTAACCCAAACAGTGCTCAGTTTTAAGCTAGCATTAGCTCGTTTGCCGAGCTCGGCTCATTAAACTTGCTCCGACGTGCTCCATCTGCTCCAGGAAACACGGTACATTAAATAGCAAAAAAAAAAAATTGAGAATATTTTTCATTTATACAGGCACCATGTGTTTCGATATCTTCTTGAGTTTGATGAAGTGACATAATACGGGACAGGATCAAAGTTCCTCATCGCTTTGTACGTCAGTGGTTTCTCTTCGACGTAACCCTGGCGCGAAGCGGCTCTCGCGTTCCACGTTTCCAGTAAAGCGGGAGTCGTTACCATTTCACTTTTTCTTTTCTATCTCGATTTTTCAAAAGAATTGTTTTTCCGGCGACCTTTTTCTAACACGGCTTTGTTCTAGCGTAGAACAAAACCTCAGCTGTGTGCTGCATGTGTAGCGCCCCCGTAAAAAAAACATCCACAGAGAGACGTACACACACGGAAAAGTTCTTTTGATCTTTACTGTCTTTTTCTTTTAAGCCGGGTTCATGGAAAAGTGAGCGCATGGCAATGACTTTCTAATTAACGACTTTTGAGTCTCATGAGGGAATCCTCTGCGTAGATGTTGAATTTACAAGACAGAACATTTCTAAACAGTACACAGAAAGACATGTAGCACTGCGTTAGATTCTCCGCGTACACCGCTGCTTGCTAACACTACATATTATGTCACGTCAGACCAATTAAAACAACTATTTTTTTATCAAATACACTTCATTTTCAGAGTTGTATGAAGCTTTGCAGTAGTTCAGAGATGGGGAGGAAGTCACGCATCAGCAATTTTCAAGTCTCGAGCAAAAAGTTACAAGTCAAGTCGTATAAAATATAGAGGAAGAAGATGATTTGCCAGATATTCTGCATTTAATTATGCTAAAAAAAAAGAAAAGAGACATAATTTTTGAACCGACCTCTTGACCTATAGCAAGTCTCAAGTCTTAACCTTCAAGTCTCAAGCAAGTCCAAAGTGTCCCTGCTTTAAATCAAGCAAGTTACAAGTCAAGTTGGATAAAATATAGAAGATGAAGATGATTTCCCAGATATTACACGTTTAAATATGCTTAAAGCTCACATAGAGTGGTCCTGTTGCACATAAATGTTAGTTATGGAGGTCTACTTACATATATTAACTTGTTTTTATGGTCAAAAACCTCCTAGTTGCTGTAAACGAGCCGATAGAAATCCTCTTTTCTGACGGTGTTTTTCTGCTGCGAGATTTCAGAGTGTCGAGTAAAATAACTAAAGCTCCAGAGTAGGGGTGGGGGAAAAAAACGATTCACATAGGAATCGCGATTCAAAATTTTCAAAAATCGATTAAAAAAAAAAAAAAAAAAAAAATTTTTTTTTGAAGTTTCTATTTTTTTTAAACCACACAAAACACCAGTTTGTGTTATTTGTTTACAGTTTATTTTTCTAACTTCTGGGCCTGAGCTTTTTATTTACGCAAGTTGTTTTTTTTGTACAGTACGTAAGTTTGTTTTTGTTTTGAATGAATAAATGTTAACTTTTGTCTTAAGTTTGCCTTTGTGTGATCACATTATCACATTATCTTATACAAACTGCATTGTTTTGATGCCATCATTTGCCTTCACACACTATGCGTTGTATCAATTTTTGAATCGAGAATCGTTTGAATCGAGAATCGTATGAATCGAAATCGAAATCGGAATCGAATCGTGAGCCACCAAAAGATTCACATCCCTACTCCGGAGCCTAAAATGTAAAGAATTCTGACATTGGGCCAACATTAAACCTTGGAAATGCATTTACATTTTTTTTTAAAAATGGCACGTTTCACTCACTAATTCTGACTTTATCTAGCATTAGGCCTCAAAAGCAGACACCCAATGTTTGCTATATTTTAAAAAGGAAATTATAAAGTTAAAATAAAATATCCCATAAGTCATTTCGAGTCACTTTACTCAGGTCTAAGTCAAGTCTTTCACCACTCTCGCCTCCACTTTTCTTCAACACCCGAGTTAGATTCTTAAATATACACTTTACAACAAAGCAAATAAAGTCAGTGGATTTATTTCTTCCGTGACCTTTTCAACACTTCTCAGTTAAACAAACCGTGGGCGACGCAATCCCATTCAGTCAGTGTTAGTTTTTTTTTTTTTTTCTTAGTTTGATCAAATGATAACGTCATCCACACCGCGTCGTTTCATCCGTGTGCACACACACACACACACACACACGATGTAATCCTCCGTCGGAGATGATAAAGTTGAATGAGGTGGGATTGAAGTTGTTATTAATAATATTCCCCAATGTGTGTGTGAGAGTTTGCTCACTGCGTACAGCACATGCTGTCGGCTGATATTGTTCTACAGAGTGAGGAATACAGATGTTTCTACAGAAACAATAACACAGTTTACTAACCAGCCTATATAGAACATATAGAACATTTAGAAGAACTTATTTAATCCTAACCCTTGAAATTAGTGTTACAGGAACCCGACACTGGCATAGTTCCCGGACCTGTGTGTTGCTCAAGGGCTCTATAGCGCACCCCCCCAAGGTGAAAACAGAGGCAAAATTGAGTTCCATCGAATTTCCCCAAAATTGGTGGAAAGATGTTATAGACCAAGACGAACAAAAAAGTCGACCGTAACCATGGCCTCAACTCAACAGAAAGTCGGCCATTTTGAATTAAACTTTTGATTTTGGCGATTTGCACCCCATATATCCTACAACTATGAACACATATATTATATGCAAATCAGAAATGTAGAAGGATATGCACAGCTGATATAATAATACATTTTTGACGGTTTCTGAAAGCTGAGAAGTTACACGTCAGAAAACGTGTGGTTAATAATAAGGTGATTTCACTCGTACTGTTTTAGGAACAAATATGTTTCATACAGTTCCAATTTCAAATTATACACAAATCATTTTTTTGATATATGCAGTAAATTGTGAATAACTGCCAGAAAAAATGGGCAAAAGCACTTAGTTGCAGGACATTCTCTGGACCAGAGACATTCTGAAGCTTACGTGTTAAAGGGTTAAGTCTTCAATGGCTTTAGTAACAGAACTTGTCGATTAGGCGATCGAGCGTGAGCATATCGCTCCTGTGTTGGCATGTCTGCGCTGACTCCTGATCTGTCTTAGAATAGATTTTGCAATTCTGCTTCTAACAGCGCTAATAAAGCCTTGAATGATGCCTGCCCCCTCCGCCTTACATCAGTGAACTTTTAACGTCCATATTCACTGTCACGATCACTGAGGCCTGCAGGAAATAAAATAAAAAAATCACTTCTTGTGTTACTAGCTACTGTAGGTCGAGGTTAAAACACCAGGGGAGATGGAGACTCTTAGCTATGGTGGTTCCCTGACAATGTATAAGAGCTGGCACTTTAAAGGTACAATGTGTAGTATTTATGGGTTTATATAACCCAAAATCCACTTTTTTATACATATTATGTGCTCCTGCATTGTCTAGTCGCTGTATAATAGTTTTTGTTTCATTTTCGTAGTGTTTCAAAAAGTCATGTAAAATAACATGGTCGCGGGCCGCGGTTGCATAGCCACTGTTAGCAGAGAGACGCCATGTTTCTACCGGAGCCTGTAAGGACAAACGCGAGAGAACAAATCAAGCGTCTCTTTACTTGTAGCAGAAGTCCCGCCTCCTCTCTCTCCGCTTCGTCTTCTACGGCCGCGGTAGCTCCGCCCTCTCCCTCGCCTCACGAACCTCATCTGCTGACACGGAGAAAGACGACGAGGACGACATTTGACCAGCTGCAGATACCGTTAGCGCTCAGGGAAGGGAGGGGGTGAGCAGAGCAGCAGGTCTTTGTTGTAAATTTCAGCCTCTCCTCTAGATGGCACTATAAACTACTTATTTCCCCTTTAAGTGTTTTTTTTACGCTATTTGTTGTTTTTTAAATGTGCTATGGAAATAAGTTTGGATCGGGTTGGAGAAATTCTTACCTCTTCTTGGTCTATAGTGCAAAAAAGGCCAAATTTGGCTTTGCAATAGCTTTGAATGGTAGCTCATTGTGAGATTGCACGTTGACGACGACGTCTTTATCGCTTTACTAGCCTCAGCGCCTCATTGGCGGAAGAACAAAAACTTTAAATTGTCCTCCGTATTTCTTCACTCAACAAGTCACTCAACTCATTCCAACTGGTCGTTAAAACGTCAACAGTGAATTGGACACACACTTTGGAGCCATTTGATGACGATATGAACTCGTCACGCGTGCTTATCCTCCTCTAGAGAGAGTGCGATTAATCCGAGCTTTGCGGTGCTTAAGTTGCAGATTGTTTTTTCCTTAATGTCCATCTGCCCCCGGTTTCATTAGCAGCGGTCAGAGAAATAAAAAAGGGGGAATGGTCGGAGTCGTCGTCCAGCCGTTCGGTGACCACTCGTTGACCTGAAGTGGCTCTGCAGTTGGCCGTCGTCCCCCATTATCGACGTCTCCCTTGTTACCTCCCTCCTCATTACTGCCACTCTCCTGTTTCCAGCGCACCTTTTCTCTTGCCCCGTTCGGCCGCGGCCAAACCACCTTCTGGCCCACTTGGCAGCGGACATTGATGTGTATGCTCTGCCAAGGCCTCATCATCGCAAGCTCATCAGAGACGAGCTTTCCACCTCCAAACTCTGCCTGCAAACCCCCGAAAACAAACGCTCTTTGGATGGAGATATTTAATATATGGCATCAATAAAGAGGAAACGGAGGCTGCAGTGGAAGTGCCGACGATTTACGGTGGAATGGCTGTGGTTATCGGAGTCGTTATTGTTATGTATTTCACATCATCTTCAACCTGAACGGCAGCCAATTTGAATTTTTTTCCGAATAGACTTCCCCCCATTTTTCGTATTAAACCGTCGCGTTGTGCGTTATATATCGGCCCGAACGTCAGGTTTAGGGTTAAAGATGGTTTAAAAGCGCAGTTTGCGTTCCGGCAAATTATTTTTTTTTTTTCTTGCACCGCGTGAGCTCGTTGCTCGCTTCCCTGGCTGCCGTTTGGCTTCTCTCTGGCAGGACACACAGACCTGGGCTTATCCTGGCTGGCTTAACACTGCACAACACACTGGGGCTGCTTTCTTATCTCGCACTTGCAGCACGGCAGGCCCTCACACACACACACACACACACACACACACACACACACTAATGCACACAGTCCGCTAATAACGAGAGCATGTCGATGCTACGTGCTCGTGCACCCCTCTGTGCACGTGTGCGCACTCGCTCCAAATTTAGCTTTTTCCATTTCAATTTCTCAAACTGATTAAAATGCGGCATTTCAAGTTTAAAATGGGGAAAATCCAAGCACCGTCAGGAAACGCTAAGAATAATAATAATAATCCAATTAAAACGTGCCAGTTATAGCCTGACGCAACATCATATCATATCATATCGACAATAGTAAAAATGCAGGGGAATCACGTGGAGCCGTGCAAACTTCCCTTCTGTGGAGGTTAAAAATCAATCCTTAATCCCCCGTTTTAATCTACACTTAATTGTTGGGAATCCATTAATTACCCCACTCTCTGTTTTACTTTACTTTGTCAGTATTGGAGACACGAGGTCCTCCTAAGTGAGGGAACGCGCTCGTTTTTCTGCGCCTCACTGTTGTGTGGAAAACTGCAGCATTAAATCAGAGTGTGGTTGCTAATGGCACGGTGGAAAAGGACCAATTACACTGATGTCTTTTGGCTGCGCTGCAGTCGCATATATATCTATGTATATATATATATATATATATATATATATATATCTATGTATATATATATATATATATATATATATATATATATCCATGTGTGTGGAAAAAAGTGTGTGTTTTTTTTGTGCTCCAAGAACTTTGCAACCTGCGATATAAAACTGTTTTATTTGCTGCTGACACGATAACTGCCTGTTTTCTCAAATAGGCCAAGAGGGAGTTATTGGTTAAACATGTGGTCAACAAAGAGCGGAATGCATCCTTGTTTTCTTTCTTGTAGGAGTTTAAATACACGTGGAGCCTGGAACAGACAGTGGCGACAAAAAATAGTTGATTTCAAGAGCTGTTTTGTCTTGATTTGTTTTGACTCGTATGTCTAATTTAAGATTAGGACTTTATTAGGATTTTAAAAAATTTTAACTTTTGGAAACTTATATCGCCCCCCCTTGAGTAGTTACCATAACAATGCCAGCATCTCGCCGAAGTGATCTCATATGGAATTAGATTTGTGTCAGTTTTTTTTTCACTTCATACTTAAAGGTGCATTATGTAATAAATCTAAAAATCCTCCTAATATGTCACAGAGACTCAGGAATAATGTTCATATAACAAACTGAACTCACCAACAACAACAGTACAGACAAAATATTTGCATTTAAAAAAAAATATTTTGCAGACCGCAAATCATGTTTTGGCATGTGGCGCCACCTACCGCCGTCTACCAATCATTGCAGTCAGTAGAGTCTCAGCTGCCGAGCAACCACGGGTTGCCAGTTACGTCAGAAAACGAAACCTTAAAGACCTCTGTATTTTGAATTTGAGTGTAGTAACTGTTTTTGGCCACATTCTTACATATGGCGCCTTTAATAAATATCGATTTAATCATTCAAAAATGTTGTATTCTATTGTTTTAAAAAAATATACTTGTTCTTTACGCGGTGGTTTTTTGATTGTGGGCGGGCCTTAGGAAGCTGCCTTTGGAAGCCGTCTGCTGATTGGCTACTGAATTTCGGAGCGACAGCTCAATGGACCGGAAGTTGTCACAGGCTTGAGGAAAAAATACCAGTAGCCAATCAGCAGGCAGCTTCCTAAGGCCCGCACACAAACAAAAAACCATGGCGCAAAGAACGAGTGTTTTCAAACCGTAAAATACAATATTATTTTTGAATAAGTAAATCAATATTTTATTTTCTATAATAATTCCATAATCTCACGCCATCTGGTTCCATCAGTCGTGATGTGAAACCGGTCAATCAGTGCAAACACCACGATACTGAAAAGAAAAAGAAAACGCAGCCAAAGATTTGGATCAATCTCTATAGGATTCACATTCTATGTTCATGTTATTTACTTAGAAATAATGTTATTACGCCACTCTTCAACTTATTCCGCCTGTTGCTAACATTAGCCTCCAAACTAATGTTGCGTTACCTCTCAGACTCTCAAAAACACTCTCATGTGCCGGCATCCTATTTTTTTTATTATTTTTTTTTACCTCCAGGAGCTCCATCGTTGGAGATCACTGGCTCTGGAGCCAATGACTCAGACGGTGAAACAGCTCCCAAACAAACCGCCGCGGTGACTCCTCACCTCACTAATGCTCACTTCAGGGGAATAAGAACAAGAAAGGACTTCCACTTCAAAACAGTCCTGAGTGGCAGAGGCAGCACAACAGCTCACTGTCACTCTCCTTGTTTACGGCCACAGGACACAAATCCACAGTGACACACTGACGCACACATTCATCCCCGGCTCCCCCCGATATCTCTTTGTAGAATTTTGTCATGCAGTGAGTGACGTCAGGCTCCCAAAACTTGGACTTTAAAATATTCTCACACAGCAATAAATCTCACCCGGCGTGACTTTGATTTGACACAAGATCCACTTTAATGATTCCATTCTGAAAATTAAAGTGTCACAGCGAGAGCATTAAGTGCATTAAAACTGAGAGGCACTTTTTTTTGGAAGAGAGTGATTGATTACTTTGCCGTGGAACCAAATGGGCATGTTTGTTTTTGTCAAATATTGGGCGACATACTAATGTATGACCTTTTTGTCAAAAATTGGAAAAAAAAAATATTTTTAACTTTTTGGTCAAATGTTGGACAACATACTAAACTTAGGGTTTTTTGTAAATTTTTTGACAATTTTTTTGTCAAATTGTGGACTTTCTTTTTTTTGTTTTACTTTTTTGTCAAATTTTGGATGAAATACTAACCAATTATTTTTACTTTTGTCAAATGTTGGACGACATACTAACCTTAGAGTTTTTTGTCAAATTTCTTTTTTTTTTTTTTTTTTTTTGTCAAATTTTGGATGAAATACTTACCTTTGACCTTTTTGCCAAATTTTGCAATTTTTTTTTTTTTTACTTTTTTTGGAAAAAAATTTTTGGAAATTATTAGAAAAATTGTGGACTTTTTTTTTTTTTTTTTACTTTTTTGTCAAATTTTGGATGACATACTAAGCTATGACTTTTTTTGTCAAAAATTGGAACAATTTTTTATTTTGGACTTTTTTGTCAAATGTTGGACGACACACTAACCTTAAGAGTTTTTTGTCAAATTTTTTTTTTTTTACTTTTTTTTGTCAAATTTTGGATGAAATACTTACCTTTGAGCCAAATTTTATAAAAAAAAATTTTTTTTCTTTTTTTGGAAAAATTTTTTTGGAAATTATTTGAAAAATTGTGGATTTCTTTTTTTTTTTTTTACTTTTTTTCAAATTTTGGATGACATACTAAGCTATGACTTTTTTTGTCAAAAATTGGAACAATTTTTTATTTTGGACTTTTTTGTCAAATGTTGGACGACACACTAACCTTAGAGTTTTTTGTCAAATTTTTTTTTTTTTTACTTTTTTTTGTCAAATTTTGGATGAAATACTTACCTTTGACCTTTTTGCCAAATTTTGCAATTTTTTTTTTTTTTTTACTTTTTTTGGAAAAAAAATTTGGGAAATTATTTGAAAAATTGTGGACTTTTTTTTTTTTTTTTTACTTTTTTGTCAAATTTTGGATGAAATACAAACCTTTGACTTTTTTGTCAAATTTTGCAAAAAACTTTTTTTTACTTTTTTTTGTCAAATTTTGGATGAAATACTAACCTTTGACTTTTTTGTCAAATTTTGCAATTATTTTTTTTTTTACTTTTTTTGGTCAAATTTTGGATGAAATACTAACCTTTGACTTTTTTGTAAAATTTTGGAAAGCATTTTTTAATTAGTTTTTTTGTCAAATTTTGGACTTTTTTTTTTTTTTTACTTTATTGTCAAATTTTGGACAACACAAGATTTGGAACAAGATCTTCTTCAATGATTCCATTCTGAAAATTCAAGTGTCACAGCGAGTGCATTAAGTGCATTAAAACTGAGAGGCACTTTTTTTTTTTTTTTTGGAAGAGAAAGTGATTGATTACTTTGACGCGGAACCTAAAACAATGGGCATGTTTATTGTGTTAGCGACTGACCCCCGCGCTCTCCGACAGACTGCGACTGAACAAACAAATTACTCACGTTGGTACTTCCCCCGTGTGAGCCAAAGGTGACTTTGGCCGTCGCGCACAACAAACGATCTGTTTATGGTGATGAGTGTTTACTTTTGAACGCACGGACAAAAACATCACTCACGCTGTTTGCTTCATAGTGTCTCTGCTGCGTCAGAGGATGTCTTTTTTTTTTTTTAGCAGACACCAGAGGACTGTTCTGCCAACACCAGACAAAGTTTACCTTGGCACATGGAAAAGCAAAGAAACAGTATTAGTTTTAAATCATTGCATTTATCACTCTGTCCTAGAATGTATGAAATGTAATGGGTCAACACAATAAGGGCAAATTAGATAAGGAAAGAGAAGAGACAGAATGAAAGAGTGCACATCAAATGACAAAACTAATACGGAGTGGAAACACACAGTGTCCTGTGTGTGTGGAAATTAACCTCGAACCTCATCTGCTCATAATAACCATGGTCCTATTATTATAATAATAAAACTTTATTATGTGGTCTACCAGTGACACAAGAGTGATAAAAATGACATCAGTTAAATAACCCGAGTAGGTCAAATTCTTTGGCTCCACACAACGTGATGTATTATTGGATGTTTTTTTGTTTTTTTTGAAAATGAGGAAGGAAAGGAAATCATCTAAATTAATAATGCATTTTATTTATAGAGGGTCCTTTCAAACACTCTCAAGGACACACCAGGGTAAACTGAATGGAGTGAAATTACAGAGAGTATGGACTGTTATTGAACAGGTGAATTTGGATGTTTGAAGAAGTAGAAGGAGGAGAGAGTCAAGGTTGAGGATTGTCCGGTGGGGAGTGAGTGAGGATGCTGAGTCGGGCTTCTTTGTCGTTATATACAGCCCAAATTGCACGACGAAGTTTGGAGGTCAGATGTCGGTTGATCTGTGATCAAGCCTGTGTAACAAGCGCTGTGAGGCAACAGTGCTAACCCACTACGAAACCACTGTGTCATGATGCCGCCACACGAGGGTCTTGGTTTGGGCGCAGTGGTTTGCACTCTTGCCTTTGGTCGGAAAACAAGGGCCTTTTTCTGCACGGAGTTTCCAGGTTCTCTCTGGTTTCCTCCCGCAAGTCCAAAAACATGCAGATTTTGGTCAGGTTAGGTAAAAAATTGGGACACGTGAATGGTTGTTTTGTCTCTATATATGTGGCCACTGTGAAGGACTGGCGACCTACAGCGCGTCGGCTGGGATTGGAGGACGACGCGGGCAGAAGATGCACGAACGAATGAAGGGGTTGGGGTGAAATTTAGGCCAGAATTTTCATGATCCTGAGAGTTCTCTATAATATTTATAAGGATACATGCAGTATATATGGGTTACTAAGTCCTGCATTGGGGTGTAGATTTACAATTTGTCAAATATTCTCACAGTATATATATATATATATATATATATATATATATATATATATATATATATATATATATATATGTGTATATATATAGGTATAAAAATGTCTTGGGGATAATGGCAGTGACACCAAAGACAGAGGAAAACCATTTACAGCTGATCCGATTCTGCCACGTAATCCCGTTAACGGTGCTCGCTAATTCACACAACATGTATTTTTTTCCGCGTGTGTTTGTGTGTGAAAATGTGTTTATGTAAATCTTTTTTTTATTTTTTTTTATGTGTTCTATGCACACTTACGGGCACTGATAACTACGTTTCTATTTATACCCCCTACGCTGTTTCCAATGACAACATGCTGTACAAACATTGTCGAGTGTGTGTCTGTGGTGTGTCTCTGTGTGTGTAGGATTTATAAGCACAGCATTAACAGCCACACTTCTGCCCTGTGTCTCTCCCTGATAGGTTTTTCGATACGAGAGCGGAGCCTGCAGGAGGGTGTGGGGGAGAAAATCGGGAGAAGAAATGAGACGGCACAGCTGTGGACCCTGAACGCCTCATCGCCTACCATCCGCGAGGACGACGACGACGACGACAGAAGTTTACTTTTTGCATTCAAGCAACTAAGCATGCACGGACTCGACGTTGGGGGGGGGGGGTTACTGCACGAGGAGCTGCTGTTCCAGACAATGTAAAAAAAAAAACAATCTCTATTTATTTCCCTGGTCCTCCAGTGGAATAAGGAGCATTTTCTTTCACATTAACTACAACCAACACACAAAAAAAAGAAGACTTTTAACTTTTTATGCCTTCTCATAATGTTTACCGTCTGTCCTCCTCATGCTGCGTTTGCGTCACCGACTTTTATTTTACTGGCGATCGAGAGGAGATGCGTCCGCAGTGGGAGCGAAGCAGCTTGGCGGTGCGAGAGGTACTGACTCAGCCGTGGTTTGATTTCTTTGAAAAACTAAAAAAACATTATACAACTGGGCCTCCGTTGGGTTCAATGAACTTGTTGAGTTCTTGCAAAGAGATAGTTAAAAGGTAAGAGTTGCAGGATTATTCTCGTAGCTGCACGGTGACGCCACAGACGGCAGCAGCTAGTTTGTTTAACTGAGCACAGAGTTCATGGGGAAACACACAGGATTATTCGCATCTAAAAGGCAACTCCGTGGCGATGCGATGTGTCTGAAAAATGAAAAACGCAGAGAGCAACGTTGTCGGAGAGTTCCGTTTCGGATGGTGCGGTGTTTGAGCGAAACGTGCCACGTAGGCCTTTTTCTAAACTGAAGCCCAAATCTGATTAGAATCTGATCTTCTTGACCAGGGGTTCTCAAAGTTTTGATACCTGAGGGGCCAATTTAGGAACCCAACATTGGACTGAGGGCCGCCAAAGGAAAAAAAAAACAGAAAGAAATCCCATTTGTAATGATTTTAATGACCAGATTGCAGTTCTACAGTTTAGCGTTAAGTAATATAAGCGTTAATATAATGTAATTTTATAATTTACTGGGTAATTACCCAGTATTTTGGCCATTGTTCTTACCTTCTAATTACAGGTTAATACCAAGTAACACATTTCTGTTACCATATATTTACTGGGTGAATAGCTAGTAATTGGGGGCTGTAGCTACCTGCTTATTACCAGCTTATAACACAATAATACACTAAAATTCACCATATAGAAACTAGATAAATACCCAGTATTTTTGTTTACACTTATTGGTCTGTATCCAGTAATGTCCAATAAACATTTAACAAGCTTAGTAGCTCCTGGATTAAAACTATCAACTGTAATTCATTGCGGGGCCGCCAGAAATGTTTCTGCGGGCCGCCATTGGCCCCCCGGGGCCGCACTTTGAGAACCAATGTTCTTGACCAACTGCTATAACGACATCTAGTCTAGTCTCTTACGCATTGGATTGTATTAGTTACAGGCCAAATACTGGGGGGAAAAAAACCCAGACGCTTCATGTTGTCTCTGTGTTGGACTTCCACTGTAATTGTAGAGTTGTGTTCCGTAATCGGGCGAAAATGGAACACTCGCTTATTTTCTGCGACGGAGCAACGGAACGACGGAACGACAGACGCAAGCGGAGTCAACGGAAGCCGATGCATCGACTAAAGCGGAAGCGTCTCACTTCCCCCGATGGATAAGCATTCAGTGGAATACCGGGGTGTTCAGATCCTAAAGGATCTGTAAGAATCGGATCAAAACCCCATTGGAAACCACCTCCGTATGTGGTTTGAATCAGATCTTGTGTGTTTTTGTGTGAAAAAATACAATTTCAATCTGGATCGGTACCAATACCATTGCAGTATGTTCACAATCACAGATACAATCTGAATATGCTTAGATTTGGGCTGCAGTCCAAACAAGGCCTTAGGACACATGAACATTTCTCAACGCCTGTTGCACAACAACGCGATCAAAGTGACCCACGACACCCACATTTTATAGTGAACGAGAATTTTTTGCTAGCATCGGACCGAACTGAACCATTTTTCCCGCCTGATTCCAGCCTTGAAGCTAAGCTAAATAGCTGCTAGCGTGCATCATATTTACAACGCAGGCCTTATTGATGTCAATCTTCTCATCTCATTTGCAAGAAAGTGACTTTTTTATTTAAGGAAAAAAAAAAAAATATTGAGGAGATGCAATGATGAATCAGAAAACAGCAGTGATTTAAAAAAAAAAAAAATTCTTATCTGCACTTAGTTATCCACCTGTATTTATTCTCGTCACCGTCACGTGTAACAACACAGCTTAAACAATTTCCTTTTAAAAAAAAAAAAAAAAAAAAAGCAGTGCCGTTTTCTGTTCAAAATGCCAAAACCAAGAAGAAGAAGAAGAAAAACCCTGATCCAAAGAAGTGTTTGTCAAGTCAAAGCCAAAACTCCACATCACATTCATCAGTGACAAGAGTTACTCCACGTTGTATAAAGAAATAACGATAAACAACAAAGCCTGAATGCGACAGCGTGCAGCTGTTAGGCGGAAATTATGGTATGTCCTTTTTAGAAATAAGGAACATTTTTCTTCAACATCGTCATCAAAAACTCATTCAGTTGGACTTGAGGGTTGAAGTTTGCTTTCTGTATCATGACGTCAACAAAAACAAAATGGATGTTTTTGAATGAATTGTAAAAAAAAAAAAAAAAAAAAAAACACCGTTTAAAATGTAATATATTGGTTGTGGAATAAAACAAAAATAAAAAAAATGGCCATATAGATAATGATAGCTGATGTATTTTGGTCTGTTTGCAGATCATCTGAATGCCTTTTGCATGTCTGTAGTGTAACCCCCCGATGCTCCCGAGCATCGCTATGAACTTCTACAAGATCCTGACTAAACACTGAAAAAGCCTCCTTGTTGTCGTTTGTCTTGTGTTGTCGTTCCGCACGTTGGTCATGGGAAAAAAAACAAACAAATGTGCAGAGCAGAGCTGCATGTACAATCAAGCTGTTACGTCTCCAATCGATTCAGCTCCCACGAGCGGCCGCCGGACACAAGCCGCACTGAAACACTGATTATTTAACCAGTCGATCTTCTCTGCAGAAATCTCTGGTTTGAGCATTAAAAATGCAGAGGAAATCACACACACACACACACACACACACACACACACACATATAACCGTGTGATCTGAACAGGCTCAATAGCCTTTTGTGACTCAGTGAAGACACCGGAGAAATCAGCACCAGCTGAGCTAATATGTCGTACGAGCGAGCGAGCGAGCGCTGGATTGATCCCAGTCTCCCTCGTCATGAATAAACCAATTGATCACAGATAGAAACGTCTGCCAGCCCGAAAAAAAAAAAAAGCCAAACACGTAGTTTTAATCCTCTTTGACTGAGCAGCTGAGACAGAAGTGATATTTCTACCAATTAATACTGGGCACTGGGAGCCATTCATTCATCATACTTTTATAACAGTGACCTCTGGGTTTTCTTTAAGACTTACTTTATCACTATCAAAGTAGAGTTTGTTAGTTGCTGAGTCAGCATTTCTAACGATTATGTTCTTACTTTCTTTTTCTTTTTTCTAAGAAAAGATAAGTGAGACCAAAGGTCGTTACTGTTGAAAATGTAAAGCAACAATTTAAGCAGGGATCTGAAACTCAAATGAACCAGAGGCCACTGGGCATTGA
This sequence comes from Microchirus variegatus, assembly GCF_963457635.1. Classification (NCBI taxonomy): domain Eukaryota; kingdom Metazoa; phylum Chordata; class Actinopteri; order Pleuronectiformes; family Soleidae; genus Microchirus; species Microchirus variegatus. Next base: position 22,186,335 of record NC_139818.1, read on the forward strand.
AGGCCCTGGTATAGAACCATGTATAGACCCTTGTAAAGAACCTTGTATAGACCCTTGTATGGACACTGGTAAAGACCATGGTATATAAACTGGTATATAAACTGGTTTATACCATGGTATAGAAACTGGTATAGACCCTGGTATAAACCCTGATATAGATCCTGGCAAAGACCCATGTATAGACCCTGGTATACAATAGACCCTGACATAGACCCTAGTATAAACCCTGATATAGAACCTGGTATAAACTATGATATAGAACCTGGTATAAACCCTGATATAGACCCAGGTATTGACTCTGGTATAGATCCTGGTATAGACCCTGGTATAGATCCTGGTATAGACACTGATATAGATTCTGGTATAGACCCTGGTATAGATCCTGGTATAGACACTGATATACAGTAGACCCTGATAAAGATCCTGGTATAGACACTGATATAGATTCTGGTATAGACCCTGGTATAGATCCTGGTATAGACACTGATATACAGTAGACCCTGATATAGTTCCTGGTATAGACGCTGATATACAGTAGACCCTGAAATAGATTCTGGTATAGACCCTGGTATAGACACTGATATACAGTAGACCCTGAAATAGATTCTGGTATAGACCCTGGTATAGACACTGATATAGATCCTGGTATAGACACAGGTATAGACCCTGGTATAGACCCTGGTATAGACCCTGGTATAGACCCTGATATACTGTAGATCCTGGTATAGACACAGGTATAGACACTTATATAGACCCTGGTATAGACCCTGATATACTGTAGATCCTGGTATAGACCCTGGTATAAACACTTATATAGACCCTGGTATAGACCCTGATATACTGTAGATCCTGGTATAGACCCTGGTATAAACACTTATATAGACCCTGGTATAGACCCTGATATACTGTAGATCCTGGTATAGACCCTGGTATAGACACAGGTATAGACCCTGGTATAGACACTTATATAGACCCTGATATACTGTAGATCCTGGTATAGACTCTGACGTCGGGTATAGACCCTGGATTACTGAACACTACATGACATGAAGTCGTATTTAAATGACCACAAAATACATCAGTGTTATTATACTTAAGCCAAAGTTGTCAGTTGTGTTCAGGACAAACACAAACTAATCACAATGAAAATGTCACCACAGAATGCAATTTTTTTATTTTATTTATTATTTCCCCCTCAGGCTCAATTTGTCTAAATCATTTTGGACGCCTAGAGGTTGTAAAATAAAACCAAAGCTTATTTTTTATGCAGAACAAGACGTGAACTTTAAAGGTGAGTAAAAGTCGAGGAGGTGGAGACGCGATTACGTGTGAATTCTCCCAGAGCTGCAGAAACACATATTTAAACATTGATGTGGTTCTTCTTTATTATTTTTTAGTCTTTATTTTTTTCTCTCTCAGAATTCTGACTCATAAATACATGAACAAATATCTCAGAATTCGAACTTTTTACTCTGACTTTTTCTTTAACCTCAGAACTTTTTATTTTTTTTCTCAGAATTCTGACATTAATTTCACAATTCGTGCCGTTTTATTGAGTTTTACTCACTTTGACCCTAATGCTCTTCCGTAGACAACATCTGGCTTCGTACAGCAATAAAAACAAACTATGCACATTTACTGTTGTGCATAGAAACACATGGTTGAATGCAGAGACCCATCTGCTTCAATTGCTTTGTATATCTATGAAATCATAGTGACGATGTGACGATTCTTGATGAAAGTTGTTACTTATACAGAAAATAACCCTGCGTTGGTGCATTTAGTGTCGTCGGCTGCTGTTGTAGCAACAAATATATTATATTACAGAACAAACCTCGTGCTGTCACACGAGTGAAAACACTGACTGATGTACATGAAGTACATTCGCTCTCTCTGTCCTTTGTCAGATCTCAGCGTTCTTATAGGTTTTGATCTGCGAGACTCGCCGGGTTCACGGTTTGCGCAACTACGAGAGGAAGCTCGAAACCCCCGCTCGGCGCGATCATTAGCGACACCGTGGGGGAATTTCCCCGCGGAGCTTTTGTCGCTATACGCGAGTGCCCCCGCTGAGCTCTGAGTGCAGGGGGGGGGGGGGAAATAAATGGCCTAGATGAGGTAACCCAGAGCGAGGGGAATTAAAGCGGAGATTCATAAACAACCGTCAAAAAGCTTTTATTCTTCGTTATTGTAAGTGACAGCGATGGGACGACTCGGTGGAGCGAGATGTCCTTCAACGGGGAAGAAGGAGGGTTTTGATTCTATATTCCTGAATGGGCGAAGTGGTCGTTAAAACTCGAAAAGTGTTCATTAAATACAGATAATTTACTAGTTCATAAAGCAATGCTTCACCAACCATGAGGTGTTTAATAATTAGCTGTGACAAAAGGCTTTACTTTGTGTTTCATACCAACAACAAAACTTTAATTATATAGAATGAATCAAACGCAAGACAAAAAACAAAAGAAAAACACAGAATTTAATGTAGGGTTTTTTCGTGCTTACGTGTTAAATAATAAAAAAAAAATATACACAAAGCAACACCTCACTGTATCATCTATTTGACTATGAACGGGACCATATTTTACAAAATGGACATCGTGCTTTCAAACAAGTGATCCAGACCATAAACACTTAAAGAAAAGGTTTAATTTCAGGGTATAAATCATAACTCAATTTTGTCTCCTTAGGGGGGCGCTATTGAGCCCCTTGAGCAACGCACGGGTTCGGGAACTATGTCAATATCCCAATTTTTGCCAGACCTGATTTCCGCGGCAAGTTTCAAGTGATTTTATGCAAGGTCACCCCCTCAAAAAAGAGGTTCCTCGCACAAGTTTGTGCCAAAACTCGCCGTTTCAGACCCTCTAAAGCAAAGGGGTGTCAAACTCATTTTCACTGAGGGCCACATCAGCATCACGGTTACCCTCAAAGGGCCAGATGTAACCGTCGTAGAGAATAAATGTAACTAAATGTAACCAAATATGATGTAAAATAACATCGCAACATGTTGCTAAATAACATTCTGCATTTATTACCTATTCAAGTTACAAATATGATGCATCGTAGATGTAACCCGGTCCGCGATGGTGTTTCTTGACAAACTAACAGTTTTAAAAGTCTGTATCTGGTCGGGGGCAGACCTAAAAAAACATTTTAACACAGATCTTTAAGTCCAAATAATCACTCGCGGGCCACAGAAAATGACGTGACGTGGCCACATCTGGGCCCCGGGCCTTGAGTTTGACACGTGCTATATACCAATACGATTGCAGAATTAAATGTATACTATAGTATTTATATATATATACACGTGTATATATCACATAATATAAGTGTTCACGACCACATTGCATGGATGGATTGAACACTCAGACTTAGAAGCACATCTGCCTTTAACCCACATTTCATTTAACATCAGGAAGATTTATTTGCCTCGTTCTTTACGCGTGTTTTGCAGATTTAAAGGTCACATAGAGTGGTCCTGTTGCACATATATGTTAGTTATGGAGGTCTACTTTCATACATTAACTTGTTTTTATGGTCAAAAACCTCCTAGTTGCTGTAAACTAGTCGATAGAAATCCTCTTTTCTGACGGTGTTTTTCTGCTGCGAGATTTCAGAGTGAACTTTCACCCCCAGGAGACAGAGTCTTGTGATTGGCCAGTACTATCCAGCACATCCGTTCTCAGAAGCGCAGCGCCCCCCTCTGGAACGGTGGATGCACTGCTCCTCATTATCAAAACATTGTTTTAACAGTGTTTAAAAATAGCTTCGTCACGACTCCCCGCCGCAGTCCCTTTGATGACTTTAAACCGGAGTCAGACCCAGAGTCAGAAGACACTGTTGCTCGTGAAACACCTCCACAACGGACGTTATTCTTCTTCTGCGGTTCAATGTACGTAACCGGATGTGCCCGGACTAGTGCCCGGAGCAGGACGATCGGTTGTTCAGGAGAACCGCTGCTTACGTAACTATAACGGGATTTTCAGTGATCTCGTTGAGCCCCGAGATTACAATAAAACACAACGTTCTCAGCAGTGGCTGAACTGTTTGTTTCGAACCGTCAGGGCTTCATAAACAAGGTAATGACGCAGATACACACCAAAAAAAACAGCGATAATAGGAACTTCCGGTCTAGTTCCGCTCTAAAAAAAGGCATAAATGCGCGAACGTGTTTTTGCGATGCGATGAAGTGCAACGCTCCTCCCGCCAAGCGAAAAATGAAATAATTCAACACGGAGAGACCAGCAGCTCTCTTCCCCCCCCACCTTTTTTTTTGTCATGTGGGCAAAACACGAGCGAAAAACAGAAGAGAGCGGATACATTTACAGCATGTAAGAGAGTGTTCTCGACTTCACAGCCCCGAGTGCTGAGTGTTGCCCGTCTCCGTCTCCGTCTCTTGGCTGAGTGCACACTCTCTTAACTGGCATCCCCGTGGGAATCCAAACGCTGATCAGCGTTTCAGGACCCTGCAAGCTCTGCAGGCCTCTTTACACTCGGAGACGGAGAAAGCAGCACAATATGAGAAGACGCTGCAATGTGGAAATATCGAGCATGATCAGTTTTTGTTGTTGTTGTTGACTTTTTGTTTTCAGGCTCAGGTTTCCACTACGAATCTGAGCGAGGAAATGCAATTGGAAATCGAGCAGAGCTCAGAATTCATGGGAAAACATTTTTTTAATGAATACACCGCATTGTCCCCGTGAGAAGAAAGAAGAACGCGCTAGCTGTAATGGTCGTACTTTAGCAGGTTTTTCGTGTGCTCCTTCAGGGCAATTAAAGTGGTTTTCAAGCACTCGTTTCCCCCACTTAAATGTGATATATTATGTAGAATAAAAACACGGTAAATAAACAGTGACCTTTTGGCGTTTAAAGCGATTACTGCTATCTCGTTTAAAAAAAAACAAAAAAAAAACGTATCAAAGAGGTTGCCAGATTTCCCTGCGGCCTCTAACAGAAATTAGAGGCCGCACTTACGCCTCGGAGCCACACAAACACGTCCACAAACACATTAATCACCTCCCCGCTAGCTGTTGTATTATTACAGCGTTTGTGTGTCAGCAACAGGAGATGACAACGTGCCGATAAGAGACCGTAAAAAACATTATATATATGTTAAATATCCACCGAGAGAGAATTCATAATTAGCATTAGCCAACGTTAGCTAACGTTAGCTTAAAGGTACACTGTGTAGTATTTATGGGTTTATATGACCCAAAATCCACTTTTTTTATACATATTATGTGCTCCTGCATTGTCTAGTCGCTGTATAATAGTTTTTGTTTCATTTTCGTAGTGTTTCAAAAAGTCATGTAAAATAACACGGTCGCGGGCCGCGGTTGCATAGCCACTGTTAGCAGCGAGACGCCATGTTTCTACCGGAGCCTGTAAGGACAAACGCGAGAGAACAAATCAAGCGTCTCTTTACTTGTAGCGGGAAGTCCCGCCTCCACTCTCTCCGCTTCATCTGCTACGGCCGCGGTAGCTCCGCCCTCTCCCTCGCCTCACGAACCTCATCTGCTGACACGGAGAAAGACGACGAGGACGACATTTGACCGGCTGAGGACACCGTAGCGCTCAGGGAAGGGAGGGGGTGAGCAGAGGAGCAGTTCTTTGTTGTAAATTTCAGCCTCTCCTCTAGATGGCACTATAAACTACTTACTCAACCTTTAAGTCCTCCACTCTGCTGTTGTCAACTTCTTCTCCATCAGTCTAGATTTAAACGTATCTCCACTATTCACCATTTCGGACGAAGTTTTCCCTCCGTCCCATGTCACCCAACACACACACACACGCATCCCAGACTTGTTTCTAGAAGAAAAAAAGGATGTACGTAAATCCTCCGAAAAACGAAGCTAGCTTTCATGAAAAAGTGAAATATGTATGATAAGGAGACTTTGACACATTAATAAACAAGTAGTTTAGTCAACAGTTAAGTTTAGTCATAAATAAAAGTAAATGGTAATAAAAATATAGAAAATGCTAACGTTTACAAAACACCATTACATTACAGATCATTTAAAATATGACACGTATGAACTTCCATACACTTTCATTTTTTCCGTCTTATCTACTATTGTATTATTTTGGATGTTTATTTCTTAAATTTCCCATGGGCTTTATATATTTTTTCATTGCGGTCGCCCAGCGCCCATCCAGTAGATGGCGCCCTAGGCGACCGCCTACATGGCCTATGCCTATAGAGTCGGCTCTGTCCGACGCTAGCAGCTATCTGCTCTCTGCTGGCATCTGGTGTTCTATATGGATGGATAACAATTTCCTACATAAAGCACCTTTAACCAAACTGTGATTTTCCACATCTTAGCATTTAATCGAGGAGCATAATATTATAAAATTCAATAATACTGAATATAACGCCCCCTTGTGTCCAGCAAATCAATACCGGTAGACTTGGAATTCCGTAAATCGGAAGTGTCGCAGAGGTCATCGGTAGCTCGACATTCTCCGTGGGAGTCTCTTTCATTCTTATCTCAAAGTGTCTTATCTACTCACCTCAGTATATTTGGACCGAGGAAATGTGGAGTTCCCGACGGGACCGGGCTCTTATCTCCTCTGTATTTAATTACGACACCGACCGCAAAGGCGAACGCAACCGAGTATCCTGTGGTCTCTGCATTATCGTTTTCCAAAGACAGTGATCAGTGACACGCAAATCTGATTAGATCTGTCAAGTTCGTTTGAGAATAGCCAAAGTACCTCATGAACTTCACGGACAGGAAACTTCAGCCAACAGAAACATACGGAAAACAAACATTCACGCTCGTTTCTATCTGAAATTCTTTTGACACCGACGCAACAGGACTGAGTCTATGAACGGAGTTTCTTGCCGCTGCAGATCCGGTTGCCTCGGTAACAAACGCCTTTACTGATGAAAACAAGGGGAAACCTTTGTGTCGTGGCCTTGTGAAAAGCAGGTGAGAGCAAAGCAACGTCCTGTTCTATACAAATGAGCCGGCTAAGAATTTCTGTTTCCAAGAACGTTCTGGGAGCGTTACCTTTTGGTTGTGGGAACGTTCTCCTAATGTTACTTGGTCACAACCTTCATAAGACCTTTATAGAACATTATGCTTTGGTTCCAAGAACCATCATAAAAACTTTATAGACATTATCTTTTGGTTCCAAGAACGTTCCCCTAATGTTACTTTGCCACAACCGTCATATAACCTGTATAGAACAATCTCTTTTGGTTCCCAGAATGTTCTCGTAATGTTACTTTGCCACAACCTTCATACAACCTCAATAGAACGTTTCCTTTTTGGTTGAAAAGAACAATCCTGTAACCAATTTTGTCTCAACCTTCATACAACATTTATAGAACATTCTCTCATGGTTCCCAGATTGTTCTCCTAATGTTACTTTGCCACAACCTTCATACAACCTGTATTGAATAATCTCTTTTGGTTCCTAGAATGTTCTCCTAATGTTACTTTGCCACAACCTTCATACAACCTTTATAGAACGTTATCTTTTGATTCCCAGAACGTTCTCCTAATGTTACTTTGCCACAACCTTCATACAACATTTATAGAACGTTCTCTTTTGGTTCCCAGAACGCTCTCCTAATGTTACTTTGCCACAACCTTCATATAACCTTTATAAAACGTTCTATTTTGGTTCCCAGAAAGTTCCTATAACATTACTTTGTCTCAACCATCATACAACCTTTATAGAACGCTCTATTTTGGTTCCTAGAACGTTCTCCTAATGTTACTTTTCCACAACCTTCATACAACCTTTATAAAACATTCTCTTTTGGTTCCCAGATTGTTCTCCTAATGTTACTTTGCCACAACCTTCATAAAACCTTTATAGAACGTTCTCTTTTGGTTCCCAGAACGTTCTCCTAATGTTACTTTGCCATAACCTTCATACAACCTTTATAAAACTTTCTCTTTTGGTTCCCAGAACGTTCTCCTAATGTTACTTTGCCACAACCTTCATACAACCTTAATAGAACGTTCTCTTTTGGTTCCCAGAATGTTATCCTAACGGTACTTTGCCCCAACCATCATACAACCTTTATAGAACGTTTTCTTTATGTTCCCAGAATGTTCTCCTAATGTTACTTTGCCACAACCTTCATACAACCTTTATAGAACGTTCTCTTTTCGTTCCCAGAACGTTCTCCTAATGTAACTTTGCCACAACCTTTATGCAACCTTTATAGAACGTTTTCTTTTGGTTCCTAGAACATTCTCCTATCGTTACTTTGTCACAACCATCATACAACCTTTATAGAACATTCTCTTTTGGTTCCCAGAATGTTATCCTAACGGTACTTTGCCCCAACCATCATACAACCTTTATAGAACGTTCTCTTTTGGTTCCCAGAATGTTCTCCTAATGTTACTTTGCCACAACCTTCATACAACCTTTATAGAACGTTCTCTTTTCGTTCCCAGAACGTTCTCCTAATGTAACTTTGCCACAACCTTTATACAACCTTTATAGAACGTTTTCTTTTGGTTCCTAGAACGTTCTCCTATCGTTACTTTGTCACAACCATCATACAACCTTTATAGAACATTCTCTTTTGGTACCCAGAATGTTATCCTAACGGTACTTTGCCACAACCATCATACAACCATCATAGAACGTTTTCTTTAGGTTCCCAGAATGTTCTCCTAACATTACTTTGCCACAACCTTCATATCCAAATCAAATATATACTGTGTATATTTAACATTTAAACAAAATCAAGCTTTTATATGCAGTACTTAACAAATATATTAGACCATCACCCAAAGTAAGATATGTTTCTGTAATGGATAAAGTCAGAAAGAGGAACAGATTACCTGTTGTTACAAATAACATATGGCAGTTTAAGTTGTTTTCTATATAAAAAAACATACCAGGGGACTATGTGTGAAAAAAAAAAGCAAAAGCTGGACTATATGTAAATCAATGCAGAGTATTTACACAATGAACAACATAGGTGTTATTTCTGACAGAGTTCGAAAATACTGATCTAATGGAATAATTCAACAGCCGTGGGAGATGATTTGCCTCCAAGGAAAAAAACCAATCTGGAGAGAAAAGAAAAACTTGGGATGATAATTCCCTTCTGAATATAAAACGTCTATTAAATTATTAAGCCCGTGGATAAAATTAGTTTAGTTTACTGCGTAGGTTTGTTTCTCTCGGCAAAGCTCCCAACACTGCATATATACATATATACATATATATACAGTACTCATAGTGAAAGCAGGGATGTAAATAAATAATACATTTCACCCTATGAATCCTATAATGTTCTCTGTGGGCGAAATAGAAACGATTGGGTTAGGGTTGAAGACATACTTTCACCCACATATCATACTGCGCGGATCATACTGCGCGGATCATACGCTGTGCACAGTAACCAGGGAGCCTTGTATGAGGTTAAAACGGTACATAAGTACACACTTGTGTAAGGACATTTGCAAGACTTCAAGGGTCGCGAGAAATAAGAAATACATGCAAACCGAACGATATAAGATCCAATATAAGGCCACGAAAGTCGAAATGTCCTCCAGACATTAGGGTCTATAGGAGCCATTTGCATTTTAGCATTTCTTTCATGTGGCATTTGGATGATATGCTGTAATAAGACGTGTGCTCCTGTGTATTGTAAAATGGAAAAAGTCAAATTATGCCGCCTCAGCAGTTGGACTTAAACCCCCTGAGTTAGCAAACAGCATACGGAGATAGCGACTTGATTTGTGTGATTCAGCGTTCGCTTCAACAAAACCTCATTTCTTAATAAAAATGGACTCTACGGAATTTTGGTTTTTTCCATCTATTACATAACAATTGCATTTGGGAGACGTCTCTGTTTGAGGAGCAGTTACAGTAACGATACATGTTGTGTTGTAATTTTAGTAGGCCTGTCAAAAGGCTTATTAACGTCTTAATCCCTAATAATAGGATTGAATATCCTTCCACAAAAGGGAAGACATCCTGTTCACCTCTGAGTAACTCTGAGAGCACACGTAATTACAAGGACGCAACAGAGCACGAGCACTGGAGTGAGGATTCTCATGAGCTCTTGAAGTCATATCTTCCTTTTCATCTTCAGAGCCTTCGGGGGGGGGGGGGGGGGGGGGGGTGGAGCATTCAGCGTCTTTCTCAATTTAAAGTGGAAATCGGGAGTATTTGGAAACGTGCGACTCCAGAGGGAGAGCGATAAATAAATCTCATGTAACCCGCGCTGACACGAGGTGAGGGCCGAGTCGGAGTCGGAGTCGGAGTCGAGTTTGCCAGACGTCTGCAGCCTGCTAATCAGCTCTGCTTGAAGCTCCGGGCTACATTAGCTGCTCCTACTGCATCACGATAGAATCCAAGAATTTGTTGGTTCCTTGGAGTCAATGTGTGGATTGAATCCAACTACGACCCCAAACTATCCTTGGATTGATTGCTGGCTGGAGACGAATGATAGCAGCCAACAATTAAAAAAACCTATGCATGCCGTGTTCCCTCATGGTACGCTTTGGTTTGGTTTGGTACGGCTTTGGTTTCGACTGAGAACAGTACCTTTATTTGGTAGATGGGGTGTGGGCTGTACCCGATGCAACGACATCAAAGGACAAGAGATGGACAACGACGCCCCAAATTAGCTGATTGTTGTTGGATGGAGCCATTCCTTCCAATCGTAGCCCAAGGGAAATGTGCCATAAATTTAATGAATGGGGCCCGTTCCACTATTCCAGGGGTCTGCGACCGTTAGAATGAAAAGAGCCACTTTTGTTCTCCTCTGCACCCAAATAAAATGAATCTGGAGCCACAAAAAAACCTATTTGTTCCTTAAAATGAAGAATATGCCACATGTAAAGTTGATGCCCAACCTCTAAAGTGTAAAAAAAAACTGTAGATTTTGTGTCGTTTATGCCTGAGAAAACCTGCCTGGTGTAAGTACACGGATCTAAAGATGGACAGGACTCCAAATGTGAACTTCATGCACTGTAATGGCTTTAATGGGAGGTTTTTCCAATTGGATGTGACCGACAAAAGATATCAAAACACTTTTATTTATGCCTTTATCTCGAAAAAAAAATGTGAAAAAGAAGAAGAAGAAGATTTGTTCTTCAAAGCTACAAGGAGCCTCTGCAAAGGGGATGAAGAGCCACAGGTCGCAGACCCCTGCACTATTCCTGATGGAAATGTGATAAAACGGTCTAATTTAGGTGTCGTCTTTTGTGGGTTGCTATTCGTGAACTACATCCTCTGAGAGGAGGCGACCCCATAATTGAGAGACAACAATGTTTTGACAAGGTAGGTTGATGATGATGATGATGATGATAACCACAGTTCCGCCAATTATACAAGCGGGGGGGAATTAACCAAAGCACTATACGGTAATTAAGCAAGAGAAAAGGTCAAAATAGAAACCTGGAAGTGGAGCTTGTATTAACACTGGTGTTCTTTCACCTCTACATTTCATAATGTACACAGAGAGCTGTAGATCCTCCCAACAGAGCAGTTGCTGGGTCACGGCTCTGGAACTTTATAGACTTAAATGTAGCCAACGCTAGGAAGTTGATCATTGGCTTAAAGTGATAGTTTCGGAATTTTGGACATAAGACCTATTTTCCAACTCAGCCGGTGTGATGGAGACGTCTGGAGACGTTTTCAAGAAATTGAATTCAGTTCTTCTAGTTGCCGAGTTCGCTGATGCTATGGCTAGCGCAAGTCAATGATACAAGTTAGCATGGCATTAGAAACACTCATACCGACTCCACAGTGCACCTGAGGCAAATCGATTGTAACGGCAGACTATCGATGTACATATCTGTGTTGATAGAATGTTTGAAATAAAACCAACCTTGCAATTTGAAGGATTTATGTCTCAGCAGCAGCAGCAGCGCGTCATACTTCCGGCAGCGGCGGACTGATTCCGCTGCCGGAAGTATAGTGCTGAGAAAGCAGTCCCTCAAAAATTCATGAGATGCAACGTTAGTTTTGTTAAGTCATTCTAGTCTAAATACAATCAAAACCTCTTTACCCAAGAGGGACATAGTCTGGCCTATAGGCTAATTTATACTACTGGGTTAAAGCGGGGTATCCCAGGGTATAATCTAGCATAGGCCACTTTCAACCCCGGGGGTTTATTCTAAACACCGTTAAACTGGAAGGCCAAAACTATGGTCACACGGCTCCGTCTTCTCCTGCATTTACGGTAATATCTCAAAAACGATTGATAAGTAAGTTGAGGACATCAATCAGGTGTGTTGGAGCAGGGACTAGGATTGGGGAACACTGCTCTAAAATGTTCTAGAACAGGGGTCACCAACGTGGTGCCCGCGAGCACCTGGTAGCCCGCAGGCAGCCAATACGGTGCCCGCGGGCTCACTTCACTTCACCTCACTTGCATTTATCCATATGATCACCCCGTAAAATATCATTGATATTGTTTATAAAAACTGATAATAGTTAGGAGTAAGCACTGGAATTGATGTGTATGCAATTAAATGCATAATATTAATAATTTAAATGGTAAAAAAAAAAAAATAGTGCATAAAATGTTAATATGGTAGCCCTCCATACTATTCTTTACCCTTCAGGTAGCTCTCGGTCTCAAAAAAGGTTGGTGACCCCTGTTCTAGAATGTTCTAGAATAAAGTTCCTTTCTATTTGTTTGTGTTTTTCCTCCTACATTCATGTATATATATATATACTCTTTTTGGGTTGTTGTTTTTGTTTTATACCACAGACGAGGGAGGAACCATATGCGGTACCTTCAAAATTGAAAAAGTAACAAAAGGGTAAAAAATGCATTCTTGTAATCTCCAATAAACTACAAATTCCAGTTATTTGACATTATTGACTTCCTGTTACATGAACAAGTATTTCTCGCACCCTAAAAACCCAGCCTACGTCGAGCTATTGTTTCAGATAAACCATAAGAATCTTAAGATTTAAAATGTTTTCCATAAGGATCAGTTATAGGCTTGAATATTACATGACTTGACCTACAGGTCATAGATGATATGCCAGTGTCTTTGTGCTCGCGAGGTTCCTTTGGAGAGAGAGAGAGGGGGAAAAAAATAAGTGTTTGAATGTTTTCTTTCAGCAACAGCAAGAAACCAATAAAAGCTCCGTTTCTCTGCCAAAGCAACAAACCCCGAGAGCTTAAATCGCACATACCCGTGCACGCAGAAGACATAAAAGCGTCTGCTGCTTCTCAGATACACTGCATATACGTTTTTATGATGTGGAACCATATGTTTGACCTCCACCTACAAATGCCCCCCGAGGCTTTTTAAGCCCGACAAAAGCAGGGGGGGAACGACAGCAGCTCCGTGGGTCTGATGAATTTGCATTTTTTTCCTCTGCTCGACCCCAAAGCTACATGACAGATAGATTTTTAAGTCCTTAATGGAACTGCGGAGGGTGATCTTCATGAAACATTCACCCCTGAACCAACGGCGGCGGCGGCGCCCCCCACAAGGCCTTCGCAGAGCTGCTTTTCTGACAGCACTGATCAGTTGTTTTCGGCTCTGGTAGACAGATGATGCCAGGTGTCCCCTTCAGATATCACGTAATTGCATTAATTAAAAACGGTAGACTGTCAAAACTTTCTTGATAGCAGTTTAGCGCACAGAGCTGCTGACAGCAATTACTTTGGAAAAGGTATAAGTGTACAGTTAAAAAATATAAATGTTACCATTTGAGGCAACGTAGATGTAGCTTAGAGCTAATTGGAATCCGGACATCAGAAAAACAGGGGATTAGTGCTCAAATAAAGCACATTATAGATGTCTGCTTCTCACAAAATGACCATCAAGCTTCAAAGTAAAACTTTAAATCTTCTCAGTAAAAGTATACAAGAAGTTCCTCAAGTCATCAGGCAAGGTTTTCAACGTTTTGGGTTAGGGTTCCCAAGTTTATTGGTTTTAGTAGAGTGCATATTTTTTGTGTTTCCATTCGGATTAGTACCAAAATAACCCCAACCTGTTCCATTTTTTCGTCCCCTTCCCCTCGGGTACCAGGGGAGTAATGGTACGGTACGGTAGGGGTGGAGCTAGACCTACATTCAGCTGACGGGGCAACAGAAAACCACTCCCTTACGACCGGCGTTTCTTCAACGCCCGCAGTCTATTCTCATACAAAACTTGACTTGTCTTGTTGAGAAAAGCCAAGCAGTAGAAAAAGTAGCTGCTGCTCCGTTAGTTTTTGTCTGTTGTGTCGCGTTCAATGTCGTCGTTGGTTGTCTGCACATTATCTCGCTGACACGGCCGTTTCCCCGTCTACTAAAGCCGCATTTCCATCACGGTAAAGGAACTGTTTTCGCCGAGTCGAAACGTGAGCCTGAGCGAGGGCTTTGCCGTTCTGAACCGTACCACGATGGAAACACGGCTTTATTAGCAGTAGCTACGGTGGGAAAAAGGTGATGAATGATATAGTACACTCTCGCATAGAAGATATTCTGGAGGATTGAGTAAAAGAATCCAGATTTGATCAAGAAGTCATACAAAGGAAATTACTGGGAGGGTTTATACAAATTCACACAGACAGAATTCAATCAAAAACTCATGTATTATCTAGTGCTAACAACGCTAACAACACACGTTAACCCATGACGCGTTTCCGCGACGACGGACTGGGAAAAAGATGCATGTGACGCCATGTTTACGTGCCACGGCACTAGAGTCCAGGTACGGTTTACCAGTTAGCTTCGTTAGCTACGTTAGCGCCGTTAGCGCCGTTAACGTGCCCAACATTAGTATCATGTAAATCAAGTTATCTGACGGATATAACTTTTTTTTTTGGACATTTGGACCAATCTCAAGGCAGGAGAGATCACTCCTGATGGCTGTTCTACTGGGCAGCTGAACCTAAACATACCTTTTGTGGAAAGTTAGTCATTCCAGCACTGACAACAACTGTTTGTGCTGCAGAGAAGCAGACGAAAATAAAAGATGTCAATATGGACAAAGTCTTTCAGCCATGGAGAAATGACCTCAAAGTCAAGTCATCTGTTGCATATTAACCATGTTTATCCAGAGGGAGGGACTGAAGACACAGACACTATCAATCCCAACCAACCCCAGCTTTAACTTGATTTTATACGTCTCAGCAGACGTGGCCGCGTGTATAGGGCAGGTAGGCAATTTATATTCTCCTCTGATTCAGCAGTTCTACTTGGTTAAGCACTGTATATGCGCTGGTAATTCACTTTTTTTTTTCGAATCAATTTCTTCTGCAGACTCTCCCCTGGATAAGAGCTGCATGAATTGCATTGCAGAGAGGTTTTGGGGTTTCAGTTGGGGGGGGGGGGGGTATCTCGAGGGACTCTGGGGGCCACAGGCACAAAAACAAGGCACAAAATAGCTTAGCACACAATGGGAGCGAGAGCTTATATGATATCCAACGAAGGTAGAAGCATTGTTAATTAAACTAAATTTCACTTAATGCAGAACAACCTAATGTTTTCACTCTTCTTCATGATCTTGCTTTTCCTTCTTGACTGAAACCAGAGTGTCTTCCGAACGTTCGTTTTCGCTGGACCACGGTGTCTTTGCAGTGGGCTAACGTAATCCACTAATCCCCTAATCTATCCGACTGGGTAAGGACGTACATTGGTGACGTAGTGTCTTATTCTCCTTCAACAGATTGAATTGAATAAGTAAAAAGGCTTAATTGTACGTTGTTTACCTCCGTTTTCAGGAGACGTAAACGAGTAATATTTTATTAATCGTGTGCCGTTTGGAAAAGATAAGGATTCAATTAGGTTAATGTCTTACCTCTAGATCTTATTCCTATATTTTCCAAGAAATAGAGGTTGTGCTGGTGCATTATGGGTGTTTATTCGGGTGTTTGATGGCCCTGCCCGCCAATGCCCTCTGCGCCGCACCATCACCATCACCATCTGGTGCCCTCCGTCCTGCGTCACACTAATTCCAGTTGACATTCTCAAATCCTCATTTCCGCGGCACATCTCGGCGGAGAGACGAGATCCACGTATCCTTTTTCTCCGCTTGGAGACGCGTTTCATTCTCCGGCAGATCAGATTCTCCGATATGATTTAATGATATGACCAAGTGCGAGACCGGTGGCTTTTTTTTTCTTTAATGTTTATTTAGCACTCACCGTCACACACCGAGGGCTGCCTGCTAACGAGAGCGTGTCGGCCAGCCGCCGGATTAACTAGCGCTGTATTGACATGTGAGCCACACTCCGGAACCAACGGTAACCATCACACGGGTCTTTAATGAGGTAGTGGCTCTATTAAATCCAAAACCTGGCAGACGATTCAGCGGATATTAATCCACCGAGGGTGTGATGGCACTGCGTCTTATATTTATGTCAAATTTAATTAGCATAACTTACGCCCGTGGCGAGGCGAAGGAATCCAATGCCGCATAGTTATTGGTTTTTTTTTTTTTTTTGTTCCACGCGTTAATCTTAGCTCCTTTACTGTACCTGGGGATCATACACCTTTTGATAGATGAGATGTGATTCATTTTTGCTGATCAGCTATGCACTCTGATCTGTTGCACCTGTTGCAAGTATCTATTATTTTAGCTCTTCGCAGGGTTGAAAATTAGAAGGAGCAGAGTTGCGCCAACCAGGAATGGCTTAATGGGAACAATAACCTTCCCATGTTTGATATGCACTCGATGGAAAGGATACTGACAAACAGTGACTGGACCTTGGCTTCCTAACTACTGGTAAGAAGAAGAAAGCTTCAGAAGAGCGGCCTGATAGAGTAAATTGGTAGATATCGGAACAATGTCAGGTGTTAAATGGTGGGATTATCCAAACTCTAACTACTTTGAGGTTCAAATCATGACTGTGTCATATCCAATTATGGAAAAATGGTACCAGTACTAGGTCTGTCAAAGAATTTGGGCATCCAAGCGACTGAGAAAGTTCTAAATATGCATCCTAGACACAAATCAGATCATCTTTACTGTGTAGAGGGCACTGTCAGCACAGCATGGCCTTAGATCCACTTTCAATCCATCAAAAATAAGACAGTGATGTTGTTAGAGGACAGCAGTTAGCTAAACCACCCTCTTATGCGATAAGTCATCTAAAAAGCAGCATGTGGGAGAGTTTCTGGTTCTAGAACAGCCTGCAACAGTTCTGGTGACGGCCCTAATACCTTCAGCCTTTGTGCTCGCCACTCAGCATGAAGAAGGGTGTATGAGAACTGGACACAAGCACTGAACGACAGCGTAATGCTTGTAAAAACCCACTTCATCATCTCTAAATAGTCAGTATTTTGTTAAAGTTTGAGTCAAGTATCTGACAGATTCAAAATCTATGGTTCACAGCATCCTTTCTTAAAGCCGCTGGACGTCAGAGATGTATTCAGCCTCAGGGTTAACCAGTACATGTGGCGTCTGCAACGTTCGGAGGTACGATTTATAACGAACGAAGGCGTCTTACGGTGTCACATTTTTCCTTAAGAGTTGGCTTCCTGCGACGTAACAAATATCTGTTTCTCAAATCAACTGAGACTGAGCGCCAAACCTGGGGAAACTGAAAAAAAATTACACACACACGATTATACATTAAAGGTTTGTCCAGCTGTTTCGGAATTTCCATGGATCTCAGAGCAAAAGCCAGACCGGCTCGTCCATCTTTTGTTATTACTGGTCATTTCTTTAACCGTCGTGACATTAATAAATGGCACGACTCCCTGACGAGCAGTGACACACCAGACGGCGTTTAGTAACACAAACCTTTTTCCCCCCTCATAACCTCTGTGATACTTATTAGATTTGACATTTTAAGGAAAAGGTATGGGGAAAAAAAAAAGGTATATCTGTCGCGTTACAGCCCGGAGGACACCAACCAGATCGACTCACACACATTCCAGTGAAGCTCAAACTCCAGAAACCACCGTTTTGCATCATCTTCAGAGCTGAGGGAAACCGTGTGGCTTTCGGTCTGACTCCTGAAAAGGTCTTTCTGAATTGCAAGCAGCATGCACCGTCTATGGAACTATAGGTTCCCCCATTAATAACACAGCAGCTATAAATAACCAATACACCTGGTCAGAGAGAGTTGTTGATACTTTAGAGGTTCTTCCAGGTTCTTGTTCGACGCCTCCATGAATCATTAGCTGTGAGCGAAGAGGGGGCAGCCTGGCCTTGAACCCTTCGCACAGTGGGGGAACTCGGGCTTGAAACAGTGCACGTCATCATCAGTAATGTCACCAGACAGACACATAATCCCATACAAGGTCTTTTCATCTAGTTCGTACCGCTACACGACTTAGCGGTGTCAGACAATCCTATCTCGTGTAGTCACCCCCCCGAAACGACGCCAGGCGGCTTCCTCCCCCCACGGTGATCTAATCTGATCTGACTTTCCCCCTTATTGACTGTTAAGACTCCGTGGCCTGTGTGTGTGTGATTCAAATAAAGACAAATAAGCACCTTCTCGCTTTAACACATTCCCTTAAAAGAGCAAGACAAAAACGTTAGTTCTGAGATGCCTGGCTGGAAACGCGACAGCTACCAAATTGAGGCTTTTTTTCCCAAAGAGATCGCTGTGTGAGATCTGTGCGCCGGCAACACGTTCACGTTTGAAACGTGTGAACACTCTTGGTTCTACCTCTGCACGGTCGGTCAATTTAGGTCAACGCCGGTTTTAAGAGATGCAATAAAGAGTATTAAGCACAACGGCAACGCATTAAATAGAGCCCACACATTGTGCTGTGAACAATAATTGGCCATTTAAATTGATGCCGCAGTAAACGCAGACCCTATTTCCACTAATGTCTCAACTTATATGTTTAAACACACAGCACATGTATGTACGTTCTGCTGCTAGGTGTCTTTCAATTAAAACTTTAAAAAAAGTACTAGTTTGATGACATCGGGAAGAAGTAGAGATCTTGGGAATTGTTATGCTGTGCATGCAAGCTTTACAAGGAAATCTACCTGAGGTTTGTTTTATTGCTACTTGGTGACCTCGCTGTCACTGACCAACGATCCATCCATCCATCCATCCACTCTTTTAAAAACAACCCAGTTAGGCTATAACAGGCTTGGATGACAGATGAGGCTAGACTAGACGGTACACAGACACAAGAGCACAAGACAACTGCCATTAGAAAACGACTAAGTGATTCCAGCAATGTCACAGAAACAGGACTTGGAGGATCGCAAACGAAAACGGAAGCAGACTCGCACAATGAAAGGTTTATACCACACAACTGGACTGGATCTGAGTTTTCCATGCTAAAGACGCCAGAGGCTTTCTGTGATCGGACTGCTGGTACAAGTACAGGTGTGAATACACCCAAGACGCTTTGAGGACGGATTGTTCCATCTGCCAAACCACTTCGGGAGGTGTTCGGAGACACATTGTGACCAGATTGAAGAGACGTGTAAATGCAACACTACAGTAGGGGTGTCAAACTCATTTTCACTGAGGGCCACATCAGAATAACGGTTACCCCTCAAAGGGCCAGATGTAACTGTCATACAGAATAAATGTAACTAAATGTAACCAAATATAATACAAATATAAAATAAAGGTAACTACTCCGTAACATATTGCTAAATAACTAGCAATAGCTTTTCTGAGCACATTCTGCTACGATCACAGCCTCAATCTCAATTTCACTCGTCGCATGACGAATATACAATGACACACTGCGATCCAGTGGCGGGATGCCGTCACTTTGCGGGTAACGCAATCGCCGTGCATTGTGGGAAATGTAGTTTATGGTCAACGCACGCCTTAAAGCAGCATAGACCTATTTTTAACACAGATTTTTAACATCACATAGAATGACGTGGCGGGCCACATCTGGCCCCCCCGGGGCCTCGAGTTTGACACATGTGCGCTACAGGATCAATAATCTGTCGATAAACGGTTGTCCATTTCACGATTAGTTCAAACACAACACTTTATTTGTACTTCACATTTCTCTATATCTCGACGTTCAACAATAGCTAGCTGTGTGTAGCTGTCAACCGGCGAATGAAATTCAATAATGTTTGCATAGGGGTCACTGTGTAGCAGCAACACGATAGCTCTCACTATTCAGATCCTGGGAACAGCGAGATTCAAGGCAAATTCCATTGATTCATAAGAGTTGTTTTACAAAAAAAAAAAACAAAGGCAACATGAGTGCTCACAGTTCAGCTCCCAAAACATTTGTCGTCATCATCTATGTTGCTCTTGCTGTCAAACAAAGCGCTTTAACTCCCTCCGCGGCCCTTCTAAAGCCGCCCCATAATCTCTTCAATCTATCCAAAAATAAGGCTCCAAAGCCCCCAATGTGTCTGCCGCGCTATGAGAACATCCCTCCGTCTTGTTTCCTCGGTCCTCGAGTGACCCACAAATCGATCAGGGCTGCCGTAATTGAAGGGACGAGAGTCTTCCATCGTCGCAGGCACGCAAACCCTTGATTGGAAATCTGTTAGTGATTTGTTTCTGCGCGCAGAGCTGATGCATCGCCGCGGTGGAGCTACATCACCGCAACAAGCTTAGAGAAACTTCAGGCGTGAGCCCCCGAGGTCATTTAAGAGCGCGTCTCCTGGTTTAATATCTCGTTGATGTATCTCAGCGTGTACATGGCCGTAGATCTAGCAGACGTAGAAGTGCAACTGTAACTTTATTAAAGACACGTGGCATCGTGCCCGACTTTCATTGCCTGGCAGTTTAGTCTCCGTTCAGTCACGGGGGCGGCGCGGCCAACGTTTGGCTCGAGCAATTATTTCCTATAGGGGAAGTGATTCTGGGAAGAGCTGAGGTTATTTTATATTCAAAGGTGCCATATGTAAGAATGTGGCTAAAAAAAACGGCTACTACATTCAAATTCAAAATACTTCTTTAGGTCTTTTAGGTTTCGTTTTCTGACGTAACTGGCAACCTGTGGTTGCTCGGCAGCTTAGACTCTACTGACTGCAATGATTGGTAGACGGCGGTAGGTGGCGCCACATGCCAAAACATGATTTCAAAACATAATCATGATTTGCAGTCTGCAAAATGATTTTTTTAATGCAAATATTTTGTCTGTACTGTTGTTGTTGGTGAGTTCAGTTTGTTATATGAACATTATTCCTGAGTCTCTGTGACATATTAGGAGGATTTTATGACCAGTTGCTTTAGATTTATTACATAATGCACCTAATTTGTATTAATGGGCAGTCTGTGAGATAAACATCTCAAAAAACTCGAAAAAAAAATGCAAAACTCTGAAAATCTGCTCCGTGAGGCTCCGAAAAAGATAATTAGTGTAGGATACAGAGGCCACCGCTTCTAAATCCTCCTTCTTCAGCTGTGAAATAACACGACGAAACGCTAATGCGCATCTTCGTTATACGGACGTCACATCATATTATCTGGATTAGATTCAACTTCAAGGCAAGAAGCGGAGCACGTCCGTATCCCGTCGGCTAATCCAGCTGTGAAGCCGTCAAACGGTAACTGACACTGTTTTGACACTAAAGAGAAAAGAGTCGTCTCTTTCACTCCTTGAGCGACAGACAAAAGGGGAATCTCGCTCTCTCGGTGAGGTCCAAGACATACATGACTAAATTCCTATACCATGTTTGACCGAGTTTGAATCGCCGTCTTCCTCTCTCTGACTCTGCACAAAGCAAATAACCTGACAGGAAAAACACTAAAGCTGGACAATCGGAGGGTGGAAACACTATAGTCTCCATCACTCAGCGCCCACACAGGCTCGCAAAACTGAGCTGCTCGGCTTTTCAAACAATCACTCTTCCGAGACCTTGAGCTTATCGGAAGACATCATCTTTCATGTGCACCTCTCTATCAGTTTCCCGTTCCGACGGACTTAACTTTGAGACAAACAACGGTGAGCTGGAAGAAAAGAGCTGTTGGTGAGAGTTCATTAAAGACAAACAACAAAGGATTCTAAAATCTGCCATAATTGGATGATTTATTTACTAGTTACTAGGACACGTTAACGGCGGTTAACGGCGTCAACGCTCGTGGCGTCATGTTTACGTGACTCCCGATTGTTAAAATGAGTCTCTAAAGTAACGCTAAACTTTAAAAACAGAGGCGCACATACGCAGTACACAGGTACGCTGGTTATTTGTAGCGTTGCTCTTTTCATTTAATTCTTTCACTGCCAGCCATTTTCAGAGCAGTCCCATACTGCCAGCCGTTTTTTGAGCATTTTTACCCATCTTTCTAGAACTATGAAACTACCAAAAGAAAGAATAAACTTTCTTCCTTCTACCCGTTTCCGTTCTTTAGCAATCGGCATTAGAAAGTAGGCGGATTTCACCAAAAACACAGTTTTTGACCAAGAAAAAACTGAGAAAACAAGCTTTTTGTGAAAAGAAGCATTTCAAGCAGATCGGTGACTTTGAGGCTAACATTTTTTTGCTTTAGTGACACCTCAAAAATCTGAACAGTGTTTTCCTTCGATAAAAGAACACTCAGAATGGGCTTTTGATGGCAAAACAATCGTTTATTTCCAAGATTCGTCAGTTGAGCTGGCCGCTGGTGACGCGCGACGCAAGAAATGCGGCGTCTCAACGCTTCACCCAACGCTTCCACGACACATGCTGTGTTCAAGCGTGAGTTGCCTACGTTTTTTTTTCTCACTTCTCTTTCGCCCATACGTCTATAGACGTCAAGGTGCAGAGAAAGAGTTTTAATAAACAGACCGCTCCAGTTTCGACTGCAGGCGCGCTAACGGCGCTAAAGGATCTAACGCAGCTAACGGAGCTAACTGTAGGTAAACGGTGCGGGACCGTATCTATGTTCCCCAGGTCCTATGTTCCCCAGGTCCTATGTTCCCCGGGTCCTATGTTCCCCGGGTCCTATATTCCCCGCTTTGTATGTGACCGGGGAACATAGGACCCTTTCTCTAAAAAAGGGTCCTATGTTCCCTGCTGTTCACCCAAAGGGTCCTATGTTCCCCGCTGTTCACCCAAAGGGTCCTATGTTCCCCGCTGTTCACCCAAAGGGTCCTATGTTCCCCGCTGTTCACCCAAAGGGTCCTATGTTCCCCGCTGTTCACCCAAAGGGTCCTATGTTCCCCGCTGTTCACCCAAAGGGTCCTATGTTCCCCACTTTGTATGAGACCGGGGAACATAGGACCCTTTCTATAAAAAAGGGTTTCTAATCCTTACCCCTAGGACCCTACCCCTTATCCTAACCCTAACCCTTACCCGAACCCCAACCTTTACCCTGGAGCTCCACACCCAGGCTTCCACAAAGTGGGGAACATCAGACCCTTTTTTTTAAAAAAAGGTCCGATGCTCCCTGATCGGGGAACATAGGACCCGGGGAACATAGGTTTCGACCCCAACGGTGCCTGGACTATGGTGCGTCCTTGTAGTCTCTGAGCGATGGGTTGAACTCTCGTAAACCTGAAGCAAGAATCCGCGGTTATCGTCTTCTTCGCTGTCTCTTTTTTTGATAAAAAGAGCGCCACCAACTGGACTGGAAAGTGGACTTTAGCGTGACAGGCGATCGCCGACGTGAGCGGATGATGACATTAACGTGACAGGCGATTATTGGACCTCTGCAGGATGAAGTATGACCTAGGACCTCGGGAGCTCACACATTGAACGGATTGTGGTCCAGTTTCACGATTTCTCTTTGAACTACTGCAACAATTGCACGTCACGACTCACGCTGAAATCATTTGACCGACCCTTTGCCCTTTTTGTTTTCAAACGACCGCATCGTGCAAACATGTGTTTCCTCTCCTGAAAATCACACAACTAACCGCGCTTTAATATGATAAACATGTCATGATCTCAGATTTTTTTTTTTGCCTAAATGGGTTTTCAACGCTACATGAAACACACACACGCGAGAGAGAGAGAGTGCAGTTTGTTCTTTCTGTGGCCCAACTCGTCGCGTTGGCTCTTTCAAGCGCTTACATCAGACGCTAACCGATCTCAGACGAGGATCTGAAGGGTTCTCAGTCAGTCGACTTAAAAGGAAACAAGTTTGGTGACGGATTTATCAACTTCATCATGTCGTATCCGTCATGCTGTAACATCATACCTGTTATTCAATAATCGTGGAAGATCGATATGGATTCAGGTTTGGGTTTGTGTCTCCTGCTGAGCAGGTGATGTAGGAGCGTGACAAGCTTGGCAACCTCGTCGACTCCGACGTCCAACGTCTCACTGAAACACTAATAACATACTCTGGTGGAATAATGGCTGCCAGGGGATATGGACGGAGAGGAGGCCAAGAAATGCAATCAAGCCAGCTTCAAGTCCAAAGCAAGTAACTGGAGAATGATTCAGGGTCTGGCTCTTGTTGTCGTGTTGCTTCCAGGAGAGTCGAGCAAATATTTTAATATTCAGTTACAACAATTTCCTTTTGAATTGGACTCAATGCATCAGGCTGTCCTGGAAGCTGAGCAGAGCCCAAATCCCATAACGAAAAATATGCAGCTTTGTTGATCCATTAAAGTATAATCAGAGGCCAACTGATTAGTTACAACAGTCTGAATTATCCACAGTCACAGTCGTCTTTTCAGCACACGGATGTCATTCTCCTCAGAAATGATGGTTCTTTACTCAGTGGTAAACCTGTTGGATATTAGCAGTTGTTCTTTCACCATCACAAAACTTATTATGAAGCCTTTGAGCTTGGGTTGAAATGATCAAAACCCAAAATTATTCTTCTCTGAATGACTTATGAAAACATCTAAATGTTGCATTTGGTAGAACTTGGCCTTTAAGTCATTTAAAACATAACAGTTCTGCCCAGTGATGGTTTATTTCAACGCTACTGTAGAAACTGTAGAACATGGTGGATAACATTGTTTTCTCATGCCGTGTTTTTATCGAGCGGAACGGTTCATTTTGGTACGTTTCCATTAGAAATGCTACCAAATTAACCGGCCCCGAAATGGTTCCATTTTTTGGCACCCTTTTCCCTTGGGTTAACAGAGTAAAATGGTACAGTCAGCTGATTAGGCAAGAAAGAAACGTCACTCTTTAACATCTCACAGCTTTATCATTGAGAAACCGGACCAAACCAGACCGTACCATGTTGAAAACACAGCTTTATTGTCAGGTGATGCCACACTAGTACACGTAAAGACTATGGTTTCGATCAAATTTGTGGAAAATCGTTAGCTAAAAGTAAAGATGCTTTACATTGCATCCAATTTTAGTTGTAGACTTTTTCATTTCTGTCAGGGACATAAGGATTTTTTTCCAGGTCACGAAAAGTGCGATAAATTTAAAAGCCTGAATGCAGACACGCACAGTGTGGGAGGTATAGTCGATGCGACTAAGCATATGTACTTACAGTAAGACTGACAAGCACACAGCAACTGACGGGAGCGGGTTATGAAGCTACCAAGGATTACGAAGGCAAATAATACACAGCTTGTAAAAATCACAGATTTTTGACCGCAGGAATAGTTTAGACAACAAAGCAAACGGCGCAGAACATCTGGCAAACAGCAACAGCCCCCTTTTACTGCACGTTTACACACAAACATTAACTGGAAATGAAGGACAGGTGGAGATGCTGAAGATCAGAGCTGATTACACACGAGTCACAGGAGTGAGACGCAGTATCGGCGCAAGATGTGAGGCCTCGCGGGGACAGAAATATGGGAATGAGCGTTGTCCTCGCTTAAATGTTCCACTTAGAAAAACGGCAGGAGCCATGACGAAGGCTTATTTACTGTTTCCTGCAAAACGCGGCGAACGAGCTGGACGCCGTTAGGAATTGAAGCGCACATAGAGTGGTCCTGTTGATGTTAGTTATGGAGGTCTACTTACATACATTAACTTGTTTTTATGGTCAGAAACCTCCTAGTTGCTGTAAACGAGCCGATAGAAATCCTCTTTTCTGACGCCGTTTCCCAGCCGCAAGATTTGAGACTTGTGATTGGTCAGTACCCGGAAGTACACCCGCTCTCAGAAGCGCAGCGCCCCCCTCTGGAACGGTGGATGCACTGCTACTCATTATCAAAACATTGTTTTAACAATGTTTAAAAATAGCTTCTTCACGACTCCCCGCCGCAGTCCCTTTTATGACTTTGACCCGGAGTCAGACCCAGAGTCAGAAGACACTGTCGCTCGTGAAACACCTCCACAATGGACGTTATTCTTCTTCTGCGGTTCAATGTACGCAGCAACTGGATGTGCCCGGACTAGTGCCCGGAGCAGGAGGATCTGCTGTTCCGGAGAACCGGTGTTAACGTAACCAGACCGGGTTTTTTCAGAGATTACAATAAAACACAGCGTTTTCAGCAGATGCTGAACTGTTTGTTTAGAACCTTCAGGGCTTCTTAAACGAGGTAATGAAGCAGATACACACTAAAAAACAGCGTTAATCGGAACTTCCGGTCTAGGTCCGCTTTAAACGTGTCGAACGGAAAAGTCGTCCAAGGAAAAAGCACCAAAAAACGAGGCAAATATCACGTCCCGTACAAAGACGACCTACCTACGTCGACAGTTGACAAAAATAGCTAAAGCCAGATTAACTCGCCCATTGAAGAAACTGTATTTGGATGAGAGGGTGAAGATAAGGTAGAAAGCAAGGGGTTAATCCTACGTTTGGATGAGAACATGTGGCAAAATCTGCTGTCAATTGAGTCCAAATGGCACCATAATTTACAAAAATGTGCAGGGATTGACGTGCAATCAGAGTAGTCGCCCCCTGGTGGACATTCAGGAGAATACAGGTTTTAAGCTCTTCCACACTTCTGCTTCTCTTTCTGAACCCAGAGGCACAAAGTCCATTATGTCTCTGTATCACAGGTCTGATAACGATAATACAGTGGTTATATTTGAACAAAACTTTCGTGTTTTACGTCACAGCAGCTCCTGCGCAACCTTGAAGCCAAGGGGCGAATAAAACATTCATTTCAAACACCTGCGCTTAACAAGGTTTAACAAGTGTGGGAGCGACGAAGGTGATGGTCTGCGCCGGTCTGATGTGAGAGGTGAAATGGAGTGTATGACATGGAAAAGAGAAAGTGAAGAGGCCATGTGCGAAGGCGTCAGTCGGGATAAAGGCCATGTGAAGAGGAAGGTAAAGTGTGACAATGAGGGAGGTTTCAAAAGACAGCAGCTGGAAAGTAGAGAGAAGGGGAAACGGAGGAAGGACGAGGTTAAACCAGCGTTAATGACACACTGTATAGCGTCTGCTGCACCCGAGAAATAACAAACTACAGTGAGGAATTAGGCCACTATTGTGTATAAGCAACTAAGTCATTTGTATACTTCTTTATGTGTATACTTCTATACTTTAGTTCAGATATCCCTTCGAAATTTGGCATAAAAAAATTCAAAATGTACAACCTTGAAGCACCGCAGACCATCTGAGGTAATTACTTTTCCATTATGCAGTTCTAGCACCACTTGGCTCGGCTCTACCAGCCACAGTACGTGGTTCCTGGTACGTGGAAGTGTCACGAGCGGGATGTCCGACGCAAGAAACCGAATGCCGAGCTGTAGAATCAAACATTTAGCAAAGGAAATGTCTAAAAACGGTGCTGTCGCTGTGCCGTAAAGGGTATTTAGCTGAAAGCCGGCGATCGTGAGCCGAATCACAACCCGTTCCGTTGTATTGTAGTTAGAGCTTTGATCGGGCCCAAAAAATCATGGCCGACCCGAGCCGAGCCCGTTGTGTTCCGCTTCCATGAACGCATATGTCGCTAATGACGACACACTTCCTGGTTTTTAAATGATGCGTTCACGGCCGCAGGTTTTTACACCTTCACTCAATACGACGTGCTACGTTATAGCGACGAGGGAGAAAAAACACAAATGCTTGATCCTCGGGCTCGGGCAGAGAATCTAAACTTGAAATTTTAGTTCAACGACTGTCAGACGGAGTCTGTGGTCCGGTCATGCAGGAAGTACTGAACGAATCTTTTTTAATTTAACTGATTCTAATGATTCAGTTACACCGAAAAAACAACTACTTTACTCCCGATACCAAACCGAGTAGCGCCGAGTCGTTCTAGAATATGTATAATGGATAATCAGATCCAGTTTGAACGGCATCTTGGTCCATCAGAAGATATTAGACAGCGATGATTCTGTTTACTAAACTGACGCCAGAGCGTCTGAAAAGCGTTTCTGGTTCTTCACCACAGATGGCAACGTAACAACTGAATTCCGTGGACTTACCCGTTTGCTCGGACGTTGGAGCTCCGCTTGAGTGAAGTCAGCGGTGGACGCTTTATAGACGGGCAGCACAGCAAAGTGTTGATCCTCACAGGACTGTAACGATAAGAGCAATAACGTCCGTGTTATGCATCGACTTAGACAGTGGGTCAAAAAAATCATATTTGCTACTCGGAAGAAACTCTCGTCTTTGCGCCGAGCTGTGACATTTAGCGGATTTCATATCGCGCTGCTTCTTTCAAAGCAATATTCCATTTGTTTGGAGCCATCGCAACACTCATTATGAAAGGAATTCAAGATGTTGTTTTAATGCACGTCTGGTGCAGTGGTGTAACTAACGGGGGCCTGGTGCTTTTAGATAAATTGCTGCGCTTTATGTTACAGCTAAATTATTTTTTAACAAGATCTCAGCGGCTCTGCCGAGGGAAACACAAGTCATCACCAATAAGAAAATTCCCCCCGACTCACTCACTTTTATATATATACACCACGACCTGTTAGCAGATCGTTTCAAAAATCAAAAAAAAGGCCATAAATCCTGAATAACATTTTCATAAAGACTTGTAAAGGAGAAGTTTTTGTGCGCTTTAAAAGCCTGGAGGGGGGATCAGGCTCATGACGGCTGACAACACAAAAGTGTTTTGGATTATTCTGACTGCAGGTGGAGTTAAATCATGAGAGCATTTCCTCAGCACTCGGGGTTAACAGGTAGGAAGGAGCAGGCAGGTATTGCGCGGGGCAGCTGCATAATCTTTTGAAAATCTTGAAATGGTGGAGCCAGGTTTGATGAAGCAGGGAGACGGACTTAGAATCGAGGGCCGAACGGGTTTCGACAGGAGTGGAGGGAATTATTTATAATATGGAGCAGAGGTCACAAATGACTGCACACTATATCAGATTTCTGCAGAAGAGGCAATATTACTTTTTTTTCCACTTCTGATATCTGTACTTTTATAATGCAGGGCGCCGACGGTTAGGGTTGTGGTTATGGAGACAGTGGGGGAGGGTTGGTTTCATTCAAATCCTTTGAGCTTCACATAAATAATGTTGTTTTTTTTTTACAGTTTTGTTCATTATTATAAGAGAAAGGCATTTCTTGAAAATGTTATAATTTTTTGGGACATCAAGGTCAAGGTCAAATGTATTTAATACAGCACATTTAAAAACAAACCCCTGTTTGGGGTTTATTTAAGCAATAAAATACAATAAGTACGGTTACCAAATAAAAATGATAAGAAGATACAGGAAGAGACGAGAAGACACAGGAAGATAGAGACAAGAAGATACAATAAGAGACAAGAAGAAGATTCAAGAAGAGACAAGAAGATAAAGAAGATATAGGAAGATTCAAGAAGATACAAGAATAGACAAGAAGATACAAGAAGATATAGGAAGAGACAAGAAGATACAGGAAGATTCAAGAAGAGACAAGAAGATACAAGAAGATATAGGAAGATATGAGAATAGACAAGAAGATACAAGGAGATTCAAGAAGATACAGGAAGAGACAAGAAGATACAAGAATAGACAAGAAGATACATGAAGGAAGAGACAAGAAGATACAGGAAGATACGAGAACAGACAAGAAGATACAAGAAGATATAGGAAGATATGCGAATAGACAAGAAGATACAAGGAGATTCAAGGATTCAGGAAGGACGAGACAAGAAGATTCAAGAAGAGACAAGAAGATTCAAGAAGAGACAAGAAGATTCAAGAAGATACAGGAAGATTCAAGAAGATACAAGAATAGACAAGAAGATACAAGGAGATTCAAGAAGATACAGGAAGATTCAAGAAGATACAAGAAGATACAAGGAGATTCAAGAAGATATGAGAATAGACAAGAAGATACAGGAAGAGACAAGAAGATACAGGAAGAGACAAGAAGATACACGAAGGAAGAGACAAGAATATACAGGAAGATTCAAGAAGATACAATAATAGACAAGAAGATACAGGAAGATGCAGGAAGAGACGAGAAGATACACGAAGATGCAAGAAGATACAGGAAGAGACAAGAACATGCAAGAAGATTCAAGAAGATACACGAAGGAAGAGACAAGAATATACAGGAAGATTCAAGAAGATACAGGAAGGAAGAGACAAGGAGATTCAAGAAGATACAAGAAGATTCAAGAAGATACAGGGAGGACGATACAAGAAGAACATGCTGTTTCATGGCCCTAATACTCTTCCGTACAATAAGACCCATTCAAATAAGAAAAAAAAGATAAAAGCTCAACTGGAGTGAAAAGTGCAGGTAACCATGGAGTAAAATGTAAGTCAATGTAAGTCAATGTGACGACCTCTGAAGTGATGGAAACCAGACTGTGTGTGTGTGGTGATTTCCAGCTATTGCTGCACATGGTTCTACACATTTGACAGCTGCGTCAACAAAGAAAGCTTTAATCAACAACAACAACAACAATAGGTAATAAATAGGTAGATACTTTTTTTTCGCTGCTTCTGGCAACAAAAAAAAAGCAGTTTATACTCAGTCATTTGAGCAGCATTACTGGGGGGTGAAATTGTCGCTGCCCTCTAATTTAGCTCATCATTACGGAAAGGTATTTTAACCATCGGGGAAAAAAACAGCGGACACGGTCTGCGGAAGACGGATAATTCAACAGGAAAAAGCCAACAGGGCGAGGAGAGATGACAAGGAGGCAAAAATACTGCGTTAGATGAAGGTCGAAAGCCCGTCCTGAAGTCGTAACGCTGTCGAATTCCGACACGCAGACGTATTGGAGTCATTCGCCGCCACTTACACTTCCCAAGGAGAGGCGTTATATATCCGACGCGCACTGCAAATACAAGTCCGCGTCCATAAATCCACTCACAATTCATGGAAATGATCATCCAAACGCAGAAACGTCAGAGTTTTTGCGCCGAC
Source organism: Microchirus variegatus (assembly GCF_963457635.1). Classification (NCBI taxonomy): domain Eukaryota; kingdom Metazoa; phylum Chordata; class Actinopteri; order Pleuronectiformes; family Soleidae; genus Microchirus; species Microchirus variegatus. The sequence goes on from NC_139818.1 coordinate 22,217,298, forward strand.
GGCAAGCTTTTTAATGATGTTATGATGTAAACAAGAATTTCCCAGAACCCAACCTGAAGCTGACATTATAACATCCGCGGATAATTGCTGCCAATAAATTGAGGCTAAACGGCGCTTTGGTCTACTTTTAAACGGGCCGTTCATACTTTCTTTTTTAACGACCGCGCTGAGCGGATGCCAACGACGTGAAATGAAGGGGCTTCTTCATGGGAGGTGAGCTGTGTTTTCGCTTGTACTACAAATTATACGTTCACATGCCCCCACAGCACATTAGCAGAAAATGAATAAAAACGAGAATGAGCAGTGATCGGCCATTATATTAGGTACAGGAGTCAGCTGATTAAGTGGTAGGAGAACCATCTGATTCAAGGCTTAATGAGTAGAACATACAAGAACACAGACTTCTGCATACCTTGACTGAAACAGGTGTTTACCTAAGCTACTGCAGATCACAGAGTTTTCATTACTACGTTAAAACGTATATACAGCGTCTTATATCATTTTTTTTTAGAATGAAATGTTGGATTTATTTTCATTTTCACCAAGTATATGAACAACTCTGAGCAAATTGGATTGAATTTGTGAAATTTGGTTAAATTTAGTTCGCTTGGCTTGAACAGAACTAAAAGAAAAGAACAGTTTATTTTGTAAAATTCTGCACAATAAACGCAGAAAAAAACCCGCTAACCCCATTTTTTTATTTTAATTTCTAATTTGCGATGTAAATTAATTGTATATATTTATATTTTAATACTATGTATATTGTGCATCTTGTTGTTGCTGTACACTCTAGTTTCCCAGTTTGTGATTGATAAAGTACATCTATCTATCTATCTATCTATCTATCTATCTATCTATCTATCTATCTATCTATCTATCTAAATCATAACTTTGACTCAATAACACATAAGAGGATGTAAAAAATACATTTTCTAAAGCCTGCAAATGTGACCTATAAATATATATACGTGTATATACATATACGTAAATATATATACATATAATATACATATACATATAAATATATACACATATACATATATATATATACACATATATATACCTATATACGTATATATATATATATGTATACTATATATACATATACTGTATATACATATATGTATATATGTGTAAATATACACATATATACATACATATATATACACACATATATATATACACATTTATATACATATTTGTATGTATATGTATGTATAGGCCTGTCACAGTAACAAATTTTGCTGGACAATAAATTGTCTGGCAGTGCTTCACAGCGCCACCTAGCCACCTGGCATGCATACTACATCAAATTTCACACGCTTTAGGACCCGAGAGAGAGAGAGAGAGAGACGGGGAAAACAAAAAAAGCATGCAAATGGCATTTATCGCGGCCAGAAAAACGATCGAGCTAATTTTAATTATCGTGCGATTAATCGATTTATTGAATATCGCGACAGGCCTATGTATGTATATTTATATATACACAATAAGGCATCAGATCATAACACGTACTGTGTGAAAACTGTGCCCTCAACAGACTGAGAAAAGCCTGAGCCTGTAGCAGCTTTTCTGGGAGGGTTTTGTGTGAAGTTTTTCCTTTAAAAAATGTAATTTTGAGGGGATTGTTGATGATTTATGTTATGATTGTTGTATCATTTATATTCAGTGTGTACTGCGGGAAAATCCCCCTTTATCTCCACGTGGGCTCTTTTCTCTCAGGCTGCGGCTTCTTTTCTTTTCTTTTTTTTTTTTGGACTCCCCAGGCTGCAGGTGTGAGAGCAGAGCTGTAATTATTACTGGGAGTCTTGACGGCTGACGCTCTCCGGCCTCTCTACGCTGCCGCTGCAAACGTCACGCGTGACGCCATCGGCACATGAATCATCAAGTTTCAAACGCGTGCGTCGCCCGTTTGAATACCTGAGTATTCGGCTTTTTGGATAAAATTATACTGTAGATGGTGTAAGAGTTGTCCATCGATGGTTTTATGTTACCCGGGATCGAATTTTTGTTAAAAAAAAAAAAAAAAAAAGATTTTCTCATTCACACCGATCTACATCTAAAACCTTTATATTGATATTTTAATAATATCCAATATCTTGCCGCTTTTCCAGATGCTGTAAAAACTTCATTGTTGTCTTCTTCCGATGAGCAAAAAGCACATAAATGCAAGCCAAGCTGCGCTCAGAGCACCCTCTGCTGGACAACTTGGTCATTACCTCACACTGTCTGTGCACTTCTAGGCTGTATCTTTTGAAATGGAGTGGGTTTTTGAGGTTTTGAGAACCAAATGATCGTAGTTTGAGCACTACTTCTTTTTGGATATACTAAATAAAAGTGCATTAATGTAATTACTTTCTTTATATTTTGTCTTTCATAACCAAGCGAAATTAAAATGCTAACTGAAACATCTCGCAGTGAATCAACGAATAGATTCAGAAAATTAAGTAGTGTATAACTTTACTTTTACGCATTAATAATTGCATTTCTTTTATAATAACTACTATATTGTTTGGTTAAAGTTTTGAGGTTTCTGAGAAACATGCAACAAGAAGTAAACAGAAAAAGAGCGGTGGGATTGAATTGTTTGAATTTTTCATTAAATCCTGCCGTCAAACCATGATTCATGATTCATTTCTTGCCTCAACTCCGACCGGCAGAGAGACACAAGTGCGGCGCTCGCTCTCTGCATGAAAACTTTCCACCGCCCCAGTGGTGTTCATTATAGTTACATTAATAACCCTAATTATTATTACAGGAGCATCTGTTCACCCTAGAGGGATAAATGCCCTCTCGATCTGCGAGTGATAATATGTGCACTCCGGCATGCACTCTTAATTGGGAAGGCGCTTCATAAAGTTCAACATCAGAGCCCCGACACGAAGAATCCTTGTTCAGATTTCAATGTGACCAAAGAGGAAGCTGTGACTCAACGTCCTTAACCTAAACATAGCACACAAGTCGAGTCACAGCCACGTTGTTAAAAGTCTGACATCTACGCCGTCCACGCATTCAACAGTCTGCCACAGTCAAGGACATCGTACCAGACAGAATAAAATATTACATCATGTATTCCACTTTTGATTTGATGATAAATAAGTAGATCTCAGTATTTCAGATAGCAAAATGCTAATTTGTTTATATAATTCCTTGTATTATAAGCGTTTATTGGTACGTAGAAAAAACAGGAAGGAAAATTAATCTGGAAACTTTTCACAGACTCTCTCAGACCCCTCTTTGGAAAACCGTTGGTTTAGCCCACACTCAGTGCATTTACATACATGTTAAAAGTCAGTTTGACACTAAAAATTCAGCTAGTTGGACTAACCTGGATAATGTCATTCATAGTCTGATTACTCCTTAGTCGGACTGGAGTTGGACTTGGCGTTCCGCACATGCACCAAAATTTCCTCCACGAACAACAGTACTGTCGCCGGACATATATACTGGCGCTACAGCGCCACCTATGGAGGCGGAGTCAGACGTACACGGCCAATAAATCAATTTTCTCCTCCCACATATGAACATATAGACTTGGCAAGTTGTCCGATCGCATGTCTTAGTCTGACTAAGACAAGACAAGATATTCCATGCATTTGCAAGATCGCACACTATAGAAAAATATTAAGAATAAGACTATCTCAATGAAGTATTTCAGATAACAAAATGCTAATTTGTTTATATAATTCGTTGTACTTTAAGCCTTTTTGGTACGTAGAACAAAAGAAGGCAAATTAATCTGGAAACTTTTCACAAACTCTCTCATACACCTCTTTGGAAAACGGTTGGTTTAGCCCACACTCATACATGTTAAAAGTCCGTTTGACACTCTTAATGTCATGTAAACACGTTAGTCCGACTAGCTTGATTTTAGTCGGACCAACATACCTGAATAATGTGATTCATAGTCCGATTACTCCTGCATGATTACTGTATACGCTTAGTCGGACTGGAGTTGGACTTGGCGTTCCGCACACGCACCAAAATTTCCTCCACGAACAACAGTACTGTCGCCGGACATATATACTGGCGCTACAGCGCCACCTATGGAGGCGGAGTCAGACGTACACGGCCAATAAATCAATTTTCTCCTCCCACATATGAACATATAGACTTGGCAAGTTGTCCGATCGCATGTCTTAGTCTGACTAAGACAAGACAAGATATTCCATGCATTTGCAAGATCGCACACCCTTGAAAAATATTAAGAATAAGACTATCTCAATGAAGTATTTCAGATAACAAAATGCTAATTTGTTTATATAATTCGTTGTACTTTAAGCCTTTTTGGTACGTAGAACAAAAGAAGGCAAATTAATCTGGAAACTTTTCACAAACTCTCTCATACACCTCTTTGGAAAACGGTTGGTTTAGCCCACACTCATACATGTTAAAAGTCCGTTTGACACTCTTAATGTCATGTAAACTCGTTAGTCCGACTAAAATCAAGCTAGTCGGACTAACCTGGATAATGTGATTCATAGTCCGATTACTCCTGCATGATTACTGTATACGCTTAGTCGGACTGGAGTTGGACTTGGCGTTCCGCACACGCACCAAAATTTCCTCCACGAACAACAGTACTGTCGCCGGACATATATACTGGCGCTACAGCGCCACCTATGGAGGCGGAGTCAAACGTACACGGCCAATAAATCAATTTTCTCCTCCCACATATGAACATATAGACTTGGCAAGTTGTCCGATCGCATGTCTTAGTCTGACTAAGACAAGACAAGATATTCCATGCATTTGCAAGATCGCACACCATAGAAAAATATTAAGAATAAGACTCAATGAAGTATTTCAGATAACAAAATGCTAATTTGTTTATATAATATCGTTGTACTTAAAGCCTTTTTGGTCCGTAGAACAAAAGAAGGAAAATTAATCTGGAAACTTTTCACAAACTCTCTCAGACCCCTCTTTGGAAAACGGTTGGTTTAGCCCACACTCATACATGTTAAAAGTCCGTTTGACACTCTTAATGTCATGTAAACACGTTAGTCCGACTAAAATCAAGCTAGTCGGAGTAACCTGGATAATGTGATTCATAGTCCGATTACTCCTGCATGATTACTGTATACGCTTAGTCCACGAACAACAGTGCTGTTGCCGGACATATATACTGGCGCTACAGCGCCACCTATGGAGGCGGAGTCAGACGTACACGGCCAATAAATCAATTTTCTTCTCCCACATATGAACATATAGACTTGGCAAGTTGTCCGATCGCATGTCTTAGTCTGACTAATATAAATAAGCTAAGCTAAGCTAAGATATTAACAGTTTCCAATTAGCACGATAAATCTGTGCATGTAAACAAACTGACTACTGGTTGGAATATATGGGCTGTATAGGTCTCACAATCAAGATGAAGTTTTATTTTCGCACGTGTATTAAAGAATAGTATATGTGTTGAAAATAATATTAGATGTTACAGAATGTTATAGAAATGTAATATTTTAAGCAGAAATTTGATTTGGAACGGGCGGTGAGATCAAGTAGTCGTGCATTAAACACCATTTTCTTGTCTTGCTTAAATTGGTTTTGACCATAATTAAATACAAATTGACATCTTCATGTATCCGGTTTCAGTTTTGGGGGACTTCCGTTATGTAATGGCTTCATTTTCGGGAAGCATAGACATCCAACTCCAAATAGACTATAGCCTATGAGAAGCAAAGATGATCTGTAAAAGAAGAATTGTTATCTGCTCCAGACGTTTGCGGCTTCCCCAAACGTTGTCTCTCCATCTCAGCGGTGAGTCCACATCCTTTCGTCTTGACGTCAACGGCGGACGCCGGAGTGAAAAGGCTACCGTTTTCGGGGGGCGATCACTTATAGTCTCCCCCCTCAGAGGAATAACACCCCCGAGTTATTATTCGAGTCCGCTGAGCCGAGTTTGTAGACGCCACAACCGCCAGAAAAGCTCACGGTGAGTTTTTTTGTATTCCGCAGTAACTTGAAGGTTAATGTATTCTCCCAAGTCCCAATGGATGAAAACATAAATGAAGACATGCGATAAAAGATTTATAAGAAAAAAAGAAAATACGAATTCTTTTAAGGGCGGCTCCTGCTGAGACGGATGCAGGAAACCTCGTGAGCGCGTCGTCGGGTCAGTACCAGGAGAGACTGCGCTGACTGATGCCTGACCAGGTAGGCGCAAAAAAACATCTGCCCGAATCACTCCTGGAAACACTTTATCCCCGAGGCCCCCGAGGCTCGGCTGTCTAGTGAGGCTTCGGCAAATGAGAAGGAAACGCTGCGGCTCCACGGAAGAAGCAAAGTGTGTTAAATGGAAACACGGTCGTTTGGCCGCGAACGTGCGCGTCCCAGATCGGTTTATGAACATAAGGGCTACGTTGTTCGCTTTGAGAGCGATGATACCAATTTTGGGTTTGCACACAGGAGGCACAGCTATGGTTTAGTGTCTTAATCCCATCTGGGGAAACAGAGGGCAAAAAAAAAGCAAAAACAAGTTTCTACAAAAAAATAATGTAACAAATAGCACTGGAATCCCAAAGTAGGATTTCGATTATGTTCGGTAGCACAGTCGGTGAAGGGGAACATTTATAAAAGACCACAACATCAGAGCCATTTAAACCACAGTAAGTCAACGGTTATGGAATCCCATTGGTCAGAATGGTAATAATTTAAAGGTCCAGTGCGTTTACATGCATGTTAGACGTCCGATTTTTTGTCCTACTAAAACAATAATTGAGTTCAAATAGACTGAGCTACTCTTAGTCGGACTAATCTTACCTGGATAATAGTCCGATAACTCATCCGTTTACACTTAGTCGGACTGGAGTCAGACTTGGTGTTCTGTGCATTCTGTCACGTAAAGGTCAACAGGAAACCGATTCAACACACAGCGCAACACGAAAGCGATAGAGCGCCACCTATGGAGGCGGAGTCACACGTACACGGCCTGTCTTAGTCGGACTATGGCCTTAGCTCGGATAAACTGTTCTTGTCAAGTGTGACAGGGAACTGTCGTGGCTTTTGCAGACCAAAAATAGCGGAAACATTTCACGACTCTCTCGGTTTGCCATTTCCTCCGTCTTTGTTGGCGTTTGTGGGCGGAGCCATTCTTCTTTGTTGGATTGGTACATTTCTGCTTCAAAAATGCAAATGTAAACAAATGTTATCTTAATACTTAAGTTCATAACTTTTAAATATAAACAAATGTCTGTTATATTCATTGTTAAATGAGTTCACAAAATGCTGATAAAGTCTATCAGCTCTACACTCGCGTGTGTCTCAGTATAACAGTGTTTCGATCGTGTGCTGACAGGTAACATTCCCACGCTGCACACAGGAAGTGATTAGTTCCACGTCCAGAAATTGTGCTAGTAAAGCGAGACGACTGGCAGATGGAGAATGACCGAAAGAACACAAAGAAGCGTCCGGAAGAAGTTTATCCGCTCTGCCACTGCATACAAACAAACGCTCCCTGAGTCAGGACTGATAGTTTTGCTTGACAGAGTCTGTTCTCAGACGAAGGACACAGCATACAAATAATGTTACATCATTTCTGTCCACAAAGACCAAAAAGAGGCAGAATGATAAAAAAACATCTACAAAATGCGCTGGAGATTTAAAGATAGTATACGCTTATATATATATATATACATAATATGGGTTGTATATCTAACGCTTCAGGCGTTTTTTACATGAGTGAAGAGAGGAGCTGAGGATCAGGAAATATTAAACTCAAGGTAAATGTGAAGTGGTCAGAGAACGGGCTTTAATGTTGCGGTGCTTTAATCCCGCTGAAGGAATTCACGTGGGGGCTGCCCTTCAGTCCAAATTGGCTCATCATTACCAAATCACAAGCGCATTCATAATGCACACACACACTCTCTAAGTATGTGGAGAAGCCAATGCTTCGCAAGATTATCAATCATCTGGATTACCATAATTATTTTGGATGGAAAGCGACAAGCTTCAGTGGAAATCCATCCTCCTCCTCCTTCCTTCCCTTGATTTCAGCTTCCCCACAGGGCCACTAAATGTCACATCTGTGGTTCCACGCATGTATGTGGCAACTGTTGAACTCACTAACAAGAATGACATTATAAATATGGATTTAAAAAAAAAAAGAATAATAAGAAGAAGAAGAAAAAGAATAATAATAACTGCTCCGTGAAGCAGCTGCTCCAAAAAACGCTTCCTAAATGTCAGAGAAACATCTGCAATTGTCACGTCTTTTGGACGTTTCTTCGCTTTTAATATGTTGGTTGTAATTCTGCAGCATTTTTGTTTGTCTGTTCCTTATTCCTGCATTTTCCACAACAGCATAGATGTCATTTCATACAGTAGTTGATTTTCCTACAGAGAAAAAGTCATGTTGACCGTTCCACAGTCTTCACATCATTTGCATCATATTATACTCGCCCATTTAACCCCGTTTTTTAAGTGGTTTTCAAAATAACGTTTTTTTTTTTTCCCCAGATGTGGATCCGTCATCTTGTGCCAAGCACACCTGGCCCCCCCAAAAAAAAACCGCGGAGGAATTTTAAATCTCGTCAGCGTTTATAGAGGATCCGACTGTTCTCCGAGGAACGCCGTTAAATAAACATCCTTTCATCTGTTCTAGGGAAAAAACGGAATCAGCTAACGGGCAATAAGTTTATCTTTGACAGAAGGATGAAGACGGAGCGCAGTCGTCATAATAGTTCGACTCAGATATCTGTTTTTGTATTGCTTTTACAACTCAAAGCAAATTACAATATGCAATATTTGCACTTATAATTCTTTAAGATAGACCACACATAACAACGCTACTCATCCCACATGCGATATACTGTGATTTTACACATTTCAATGAAGCCACTGTATATATTCTGTAAACTGTCTATAATGTACATTCTTTTTTAAACTTTTTTTATAGTGGTATTTATATCGTTCTATGGTGTACTTTCTTGTAAATGCATGTTTAGTATAGAAAATGTCACGTACCAGTTTGTTTTTGTTCCGTAACTGTGATTTTTTCATCCCACGAAGCAACAACTGCAGAATATGAACCATTATTGCCAAAAATAAATAAATGTAAAATGACTTCAAAGACAGTAGAGCTACCACAAAGAAATCAAAACACAAAGAGATGTAAAGGGAGTACAAAGAGAGCGAAAAGACACAAAAAAGCATCTACAAAGGCAAGAAATCAACAGCACCGTGGTGCAAAAATGAGTGAAACGGCACCAAAAAAGACAAAAAAAACAACGACAAAGAGTCAGAAACATCTACAAAAGACAGAAAGAGACTAAAATTAAAACTAAAACTTTCAGTATGAGTCTCCTGATTAGTGGTGTCTGAAGATCCAGGCTCAGAATAGCTTCCTCCCTCTGCTAACAGCAGGAGGTTGACATGCTAATTAGCATCTTAATGTTACCTGGATGAGCAGATTTTTAATTTTTTTGTTTTTTTTCCAGCATCCACATAACTTTTAAGATTGTAAACGACCTGATTTGGTGCATGTGTAACGTCAGCCGTGATTAAGCACGACTTTTTTAGAATTTTAGTCAGAACTTTAATAAATTAGCAAACGCTAACTCGCGATGACGGAGCGATTTCTCTCCCAAGACAGACTGATGTGCAAGATGTCAAACACAAGTACTAATAAAAGACATAAGAGAACTAACATCTCGTCATTCAGAAAACTAAGAAAGTTATGGCAGCACTAAACTAAAATACATTTACGGTATTTTCATTTAAAATGGCTCTCTAAAGTAACACTAAACTTTAAAAACAGAGGCACACAGGTGTGCTGGTTATTTGTAGCGCTGTTCCTTTCATTTAATGAAGATACTCCAGCTCCAGTTCGACTATAGGCGCGCTAACGGCGCTAAAGGAGCTAAAGGAGCTAACGCAGCTAACTGGTAAACGGTGCCTGGACTCCGGTGCCACGGCACGAAAAACTGCGTTACTTTAGAGACTCATTTTAGCAATAGTCATAGAAATGCGTACTTTACGCCGTTAACGTGCCCATCAACATTAAGGTAGTAAAGCGAGACGACTGCAAACAGGTTGGAGTTTGACTGAAAAATGGCCAGAATGAACACATTTCACCTTTAAGTAAAAGGTTAGGTGACCCCGAAAAAATATCTCCCCGCAGCCCATCATCCCCTGGGTCTCAACCCCAGTCTTTTGATATGTACACTGTCGGGTAAAAGCTTGTGTCCTAAGTTCCTGAATAAAAAAACAAAGCCAGAGAAGAGACAGACTGACTCATCACAACAACTTCTGACAGTTTTCCTCCTCATTGTTTTTAACAATCCTGTCGACAGTGAAGGGAGGTTTTTCCGGGTCAGACACGAAGCTCTTCAAACTACTCGCTTTCATCTTTTGGAAGGAAAAAAAAAAAATCCCCTCTGAGTTTCACCTGATCGCTCACTGACAGCACTCATTACATTTCCATAGCACAGTTAAATCAAGCGATTTCCTGATAGGAAAATAAATAAAGCAAGTACGGAAAAACAAATCCTTATTTTACAGAACGGTTTGCGACCCTACGATACGCCTTCTTTCAGGCTTCTTAGTGTCACGCAGTTTCCAGCTTAACTTTGCGACTCGTTGCTAGCATGGCGAGGCACCATTCAGAGTCCTCGTACGGTCCATGAACTTTAAAATATTCCAAAATAATAATCCGCAAATGAATCCTCGTCTGTTGACGCCACTGAATGTCTTTCTACCATCCATTAACTTCTTAAAACATCTGATTCTTTAAGCTAGCGGAGCAGAATTTTGTTTTTTGTCGCACCAGGTCTGGATGTTGCCTCTTCTTCTGTGGACCTGCATCGTCTATTTTGCGTTTTTCGTTTCAGTACGGTGTGTATTTGTTGTGTTTCCATTAGGGATAGTACCAAAATAACTGGGCACAAACGTTTCCATTTTCCGGTACCCTTGCCTTACGGTACCACAGTAAGGCTACGGTACAGTACGGGTGGAGATAGAACAGTCAGCTCATACACTTTTAGAAATAAGGGTCCCAAAAGGGTCCTTCTACAAGGGCTGAGGTTCTACCTGGAACCATTTGATTCTGACCCTTGCCGAGTAGAGATTCAAGGGTGCTTGGTAACACTAATGGTTCCAGTAAGAACCATTTTGATCCAGAGAACCCTTTAAAACCCCTTTCCTGAATAAAGGGTTTTAAAAGGGTTCTTGGTGGAACCCTCCAAAAGATTTCCAGGTGGAACCTTTCTAAAAAAGGTTCTACTATGAGGACAAGCCAAAGAACCTTATACGGTTCTAAATAGCACTTTTTTTGAGTGTACAAACCTTGACTTTGTCTTGTTGCGACAAACGGCCACAAACCGAGCAGAAATAAAACAACCTGCTGGATGTCCTCCGTTGTAGCTACGTATCTCGCTACGTATCTCGTGGCCATCGAGTACAGCCAACATCCTGTCTGCCAAGTAAAGGTAATGTTCTCAGGCGAAAAACACAAGCCTGAACCAGGACTTTACGGCTCCAAACCGCACCGTACCAAATTGAATTATGCCATGATGGAAAAACGGCTATACATTGCACGCAAATACTAACTCATTCGACTGTACAATTTCAGTTGGACAAACATGTTTACATGAACATGTAAGTCCAGTTTTAGTCAGACTAACATAGCAATTCAAATAGTTTCTACCGTCAGGTAAACGAGCCGACTTTAGCCTCAAGGCCACATTATACTTCTCCGACTGCGTAATGCGTTATCCAACTGCGTCACCACGGAGACGCCTCGAGCCTTCATAATTCTGCGTCTGACGCACACGCGCTGCAATTTCCCGCCCGATCAGTAGGGGTCCCTGCGCAAGGTTGTTGTGCTTCAGGCTACAGTGAGCAATGGCGTCTGAGAGAGAAAGACTGTTGTTGAAACAGTTGCAGTTTCTCACTTTTCTGTGTCACGGAACGCAGTTTTAAGATAATTTGAGGCGAGAAATTGGCCATTTAGAGTCTAAACATGTGCCGTGTGTGTTAAGATGTGACGTATTTATAGTTTGGCAGCGGCGTTATCGGCGGGGATCAGCTCCGCCTCTGTGGACGCTCGGTGCTCACTGTGAGCCGGCACAGAGCAGCTTAGCTCGGCCTGTCCTGAGGACCAATCGCAGCTCTTGCCGTCTCCGTTGTCCCTTGACGGAGTGACGGACACTTAAAACATATTTCGTGCAGTCGGAGACGACGCAGAGGCTCTTCGACAGGCTCTGCGTAACCTACGCAGAGCACTTTACGCAGAAGTATAAATTGGGCTTCAATCTGCATTACCACTCGTAAACAAACCCCAATCAACTGTAAAGTCTTATTGACATTTAAAAATCCCTCCATTTTAATGAATGAACAGTGACAACAATGTCCGAAAAACATGAAATTGAATCCTCCTTTTCATCTTTGTGCCATCACAGTCGGACCATGTCACTTTCAAGAGGACAATAGTTTATGTCCAATCCGTGACAATTTCCATATGAATGGCTGTTCATCACTGCTGTTCCCTGGATCAAGGCGAGGCTCATTTCAGTCTCATCTCGCAGGGCGATGGCATCACAAAGCTTTCATTCACGTTTCTCTCTGCATAGTAGGTGTTTGGCTCATCTGACGAGGAGCTTTACTTTCGAGGCTGCAGACGGAGTCTGAGCCGTGACTCGATAGGTCAGAAGCTTGTTGATTCATTTGTGATTGCAGGCGAGGAGGAACAGTGCTCAAGGATTTGTCGAGGGGGGAACATACCATTTAATCCTTTTCGTGGAGGAAATAAAGGCATCAAAAAACTACCTGGCGCTTTCAGTCAGGAGCGAGAACGTGACAATATTAACTGCACAGGAAGCAAACCCTGGAAATACATGTGGAGAAGACAGATGTCGACATCTGGCAGCCAGCAGTTTCACTACTAAGAAAATGTGGCCTGAAGGCAAAACCACAGTCTGGACTGATGTTGATTTTCGGGTTATTTATCTGTGGGGTTTTGTAACTGGACTGCGCTCCAGTGGGTAAATTATGGAACACGGCACAAACAAGTCCGCGACGCGCAGCTGGAGTGACAGTTACCGGAATCAGACTTGTTTTGACAGCAGTCTAGAGCCGAGTAGATTTAACCCAGATAGAGAATCGGGCACTCGGTCACGTCTCTGAGGGGTTTGGATGAAGATGACGCCATCGGCGGTCATCAACGTCAAATCAGGGAAAACAGATACTGAGAGAAGCTGAAGGGGGGGGGGGGGGGGAGTTTCAAGAGAAAAGCAGAAACATTAAGGTGTAAATGCCTTGTGAAGTCGATGCTTATGAAAGAGAAAGTGATTTAGAGACTATTGACGTCTCCTGAACATGGGACACACTGTCTCGACAATCTACCAACACTAAAGAACAAGAACAATTGGGACGACGCCTCAGTTAGCATGTGTTGGGAGCAGGGCCGGCCCAAGCGTCCATGGGGCCCTAAGCAAAATTTGATTGTGGGGCCCTCTGTTACTGCCAATAATAATGATTATTGATCATTCACACACCTACTATACTAAAGGTACTTATTCTTCCTGTAAAACTAAATGCGAGAACTTTTTGTTGCATGGAAGCAGACACCAGATTTGCAAACGTACAGAAAAATCTTTCAATTAATATTTGGCAAAATCAGCAACTCCCCCTACTGGCGACAAAGAGAATCAATACATAAAACCAAACGGTTTATAGGTCTGAAAATCTAAAAATGTGAACAATCTTTGGAGGGGGGATACAAAATACACCCCTGTAATACAAATATTTGACTTTTATATGTAAAAAATAATCACATCTGACAACTATGTAAAAACTGTGAAAAAGCTTTGGTAAAAACGAGGAGAAAAATTCTAAATAAACTACAGCAATCCATACTTTTACTCTTTTTTTTGCTCTTGGGGGCCCTCTAGTGGTCACGGGGCTCTAAGCAGCAGCCAGGCCTAGTTGGGGGGACGAAATGTTACTCGTACACAACATATCAACTCCAGAAAACCCCTTTCCTGTATCTCAGAAGTCCTTCAAACTCCAGATCACTTGGATCGTCCATCTTGGGCAACCTCACCATTTCCCTTCACCGAACCCCTGAAAACACATTTCCACCGATCTTACTTTGTCATTTCAAGCTCTGCTCATCTTCCAGTCAGGGTGAACGCTGTCATTGACTCATCAACTATTATATCCACTACTGGTCATCAACTACTTGACCGAAAAAAAATGTCAAATACGTCAAAGCCACGGACGAATCAGAAGGTTCTAGTCGTTCCAGGTGATTGCCCTTCTTCCCTACTCTGTTGTGTCACGCTGTAGTAAAGCAGTAAAAAGTTAGAGCACTGACAGGAGGTGAAACGAACGGAAGTACTGAGCAAGATTGAAATTACAGTGTGCAAAATGCACAAAAGTGCGAGACGTCCATCTATTCAAGTAAAAAAAAGAGCCCAAAACTAAAGTGGCTCAAATATCAAGTGAAGTCATTTGCATTTGAAGAGTAAATGATTGAAATGTCATTAAAAGAGTGAGTGAAACTTGAAAAAGGTTGAACACAAAGCTCCCTTCAAGTGTAAGTCGTCGAAATGTCATTCGGTGGTCGATGAGTCGCTTTCAACTTTCAATCAATTTATACTCCTGCGTAAAGTGCTCTGCGTCGTCTCCGACTGCACAAAACATTTTTAAAGTGTCCGTCGCTCCTTCAAGGGACAACGGAGACGGCAAGAGCTGCGATTGGTCCTCAGGACAGGCCGAGCGAAGCTGCTCTGTGCCAGCTAACAGTGCGCACCGAGCGTCCACAGAGGTGGCGCTGATCACCGCCGACAACGTCGCTGCCAAACTATAAATACGTCACATCTTAATAGACAAACCACATGTTTAGACTCTAAATGGTCAATTTCTCGCCTAAAATGATCTTAAAGGTACACTGTGTAGTATTTATGGGTTTATATGACCCAAAATCCACTTTTTTATACATATTATGTGCTCCTGCATTGTCTAGTCGCTGTATAATAGTTTTTGTTTCATTTTCGTAGTGTTTCAAAAAGTCATGTAAAATAACATGGTCGCGGGCCGCTACTGCATTGCCACGACGCCATGTTTCTACGGGAGCCTGTAAGGACAAACGCGAGAGTACAAATCAAGCGTCTCTTTACTTGTAGCGGAAGTCCCGCCTCCTCTCTCTCCGCTTCGTCTGCTACGGCCGCGGTAGCTCCGCCCTCTCCCTCGACCTCACGAACCTCATCTGCTGACACGGAGAAAGACGACGAGGACGACATTTGACCGGCTGCGGACACCGTAGCGCTCAGGGAAGGGAGGGGGTGAGCAGAGGAGCAGTTCTTTGTTGTAAATTTCAGCCTCTACCTCTAGATGGCACTATAAACTACTTACTTCACCTTTAAAACGGCGTTTCCCTCGACACAGAAAAGTGAGAAACGGCCACTGTTTCAACAACAACAACAACAACAGTCTTTCTCTCTCTTTCTCTCTCGGACGCCATTGCTCACTGTAGCCAAAAGCACAACAACCTTGCGCAGTGACCCCTACTGATCGGGCGGGAAATTGCAGCGCGTATCCGTCACCACGACGCAGCAGTATGAAGGCTCGAGGGGTTCTCCGTGGTTACGCAGTCGGAGAAGTATAATGTGGCGACGTGCGATCGAAACAGGCGCTACACAAAAGACGAATGAGGTGAACGAGGCGAAGCGGCGACAAAAAAAAAACGTGTTCTATAAATACATACTTCGCCGTTGTACACACACCGACTGCAGTTCATATTTCTCCGTCCATTCCCGCAAGGCTAAAGCGCCCTGAGCTGAGGACATTTTAACCAAAGGACCTCGAACGCGAGGCCGAGGACATCCATCACAATCCCTGTGTGTGTGTGTGTGTGTGTGTGTGTGCAGCACTCCCTTCCTCAAATGGGACTCCTGTTTACCTTCGAAATAAAAACATTACAGAGTTGTGTTCACACCTTGTGCGTCACACACACACACACACACACACACACACACACACACACACACACACACACACACACACACACACACACACACACACACACACACACACACACACACACACTAAAGTGAGGACCAGCATTTCCACTTTATAAATCAACACAATTACAAATATCTACTTCATGAATGACATCTATAAAGAACTATTGGTTGCAGTACCATAAAATGTCTGCAGGTGGAGCCCCAGAGCAAAAAGGGCTGGAAAACTTTTTAGATTTTTTTTTTTTTGGTCCAAAATTTTACAAAAACATCATACTATACTATGTCGTCCAAAATTTGAAAAAAAAAATTGACCCAAAAATTTTGGTCCACAATTTGACAAAAAAGTAATATTATACTATGTTGTCTAAAATTTGAATTTTTTATTTTGACAAATTGAGTATAGGAAGTGATTTCAATGAAAACCGGCCAAAATGTCCTCACTTTGTTTGTTAAAAACCCTCACTGGTCCTCAGTATGCCGCAAGTACAAGAACACACACACTCACACACACACACACACTCATGAAGTGCTAGGACATCTCTCCAGCGAGCAAATCCCTCACAAGTCGAATCACCGGGAAACCAGACGGATACAAAAACGCCTTTAAATAAATAATGATTTTTTCGTTTCACCTTTGAAACACGAATCAACTAAATGAAGAATTAAAAAAGAGCCACATGCACACGCTCGCACCTGCTCCGCGTTTTCGATCGAGCGGCCTCGAAGGGGGGGGAACGGCGGTGGACATCGATCACGGAGACGTTGCCGAACGCAGCGCAGTCAAAATAGCCCTAAATGTTTCCATCAATCACAATCTGGCCGAGTCCTGCTCTCCGTCTCTATCGCGCAAATGCTTTGTTTTTTTTTCGAAAATATGAACCTGTCACGGGGATAATTATATTAATATATATATGAAATATTAATAGATCAATTCACACAATGGTGGTAAATTGTTATTCGTTCAATTTCACCAAGGGCGTGTTAACGCACCTGCAGTCATTCATCAGGTTTTATCACAAGGAGGAAAAAGAATGATTCTGTCGTGTGCAAAATTTGCTAAGTGCCTATTTTTAAATCCAAGGACGGACGTTCACACTGTAAAACTAAGTGTCTACATGTGAGCGTGCGATATGTTTGAAAACCTTACTGATGTTCACTTCAAAAAATTCGTAAAATAACTCATTTGAAGTTACTGATGAAGGCAGCAGAGGATCAACGACTCTCTCTGTGTGCTGTGATGTAAAACGGTCACATTTCTCTATGGGCTGAGGTGCAAAGTCTTCTAATGGAAGAATGAAGCAGTAAAATCCTTCTTAAGATCCTTAAGCAGGCGTAGATTTGTATTAGATGAGCCTTTTGTGGCTCAAAATGTGTTTTTCCACTGGCAGCTATGAGTTCACCAGATGTAGTACTGACATATTCCACTCAAGTAAAAGTGCCACTATTTTTTACAAGTAAAAGTACTGGTCTAAAAAATATATACTTAGGTTAAAGTAAAAAAGTAGCTTGTTACTGAGTTTGGGGGTTGGGGTTCTTTCTTGTTGTCGTGCAAAAAGGACAAGGGAACACAAATGTCACATTAATTGTAAAAAAATATATATAATAAAACAAACCTTTACAAATTAAAGTACTGACAAAATAAAATATGTAAACGTATAATGTGTTAGTCAAAATGGGTCAAAGGTAAGAAATGCTTTAACTTTCTCAATCACTCAAGGACATTAATTAGCACCAATTCACCTGTCCTCCTCATCATTCACCTGTCCTCCTCATCATTCACCTGTCCTCATCATCATTCACCTGTCCTTATTCACCTGTCCTCATCATTAACCTGTCCTCCTCATCATTCACGTCATCATCATTCACGTGTCCTCCTCATCATTCTGCTGTCCTTATTCACGTGTCCTCATCATTCACATGTCCTTATCATTATCCTGTCATCATATTTCGCCTGTCCTCCTCATCATTCACGTGTCCTCATCAGTCACCTGTCCTCCTCATCATTCACCTGTCCTCATCATTCATCTGTCCTCATCATTCACCTGTCCTCATCATTCATCTGTCCTTATCATTCACCTGTCCTCCTCATTCACCTGTTGTCATCATTCACCTATCCTCATCATCAGTCACCTGTCCTTTTTCACCTGTCCTCATCATTCACCTATCCTCATCATAATTCACCTGTCCTACTCATTATTCACCTGTCCTCCTCATCATTCACCCGTCCTTATTCACCTGTCCTTATCATTGACCTGTCGTCATCATTTACCTTTCCTCATCATTCACTTGTCCTCATCATTCACCTGTCCTTATTAACCTGTCATCATCATTCACTTGTCCTCATCATCATTTACCTGTCCTCATCATCATTCACTTGTCCTCATCATCATTCACCTGTCCTTATCATTCACTTGTCCTCGTCATTCACCTGTCCACATCATTCACCTGTCGTTATCATTTACCTTTCCTCGTCATTCACTTGTCCTCATCATTCACCTGTCCTTATTAACCTGTCATCATCATTCACCTGTCCTCCTCATCATTCACCTGTCCTCATCATTTAACAGATGTGTGCAGTACGAGTAAAAAAAAAAAACATACTTAAGGAAAAGTAAATTCACACATCTTTAAAAAATGACTTTAAAAAGTACAAGTACACAAAAAAAACAACTGAATTGACAGCAACACAAGTCAATGTAATTCATCACTTTTCCACCTCTGGTTCTCAGAGGTTCAGATCATTCTGTGATGATGTGTCAGAACACGTTCACATCAAAAAAAAAACACTGCAGCTCCAGATAAGGCCTTCACACACACAGCAGTCATTTTTAGTGGCACTGCTGCTGATCTATTGTTGATAATGAGTGGCAGCTATTGATCAAGCGTCGCTACTGCGCTGGCTGCAGTTTATTGATAAAGACAAGAGGTGGAGCTGATTGGAAAGACATGGAGGGATTAGTGACGGGGTGTTTGCGTGAGATAAAGACGGAGGGGATGAGGTTGATGAGAGAGTGGACGTGAAGTGTTACAATCAGTGCGTAAAAAAGGGAGGGAAAATTAAAGCGTGGGTGGTTTGAAAAGAGACGAGGCGGGTGGTGGTGGGGGGGGGGGGGGGGGTGGGGGTCCTGCGGGTTCTCTAAATGACACGGTGCTTTGAACTACTCATACAGCCCCTGTTCAAGAATGTCAATATACGGGAGCGTCTAATTTAAAGTAGACAAAGCCGGACTGTGGCGGCCGCATCAAAGCACCACGGCTCATTTGGCCTCTGCTTTTGATCACCGCCATGCGGGGGCGGACGTAGTCGCTCTTATTAGATGCTGTCCAAAAAAAAAGAGCTTCATTGTTAGCGCCGAGATGCGCGTCGGCGTCCGCCGATACGCTCTTTTAGCGCAATTTGTCTCAAAAACTTGTATTTCAGGAGCCAGACACACGGAGACAGAGGAGAGTTTATGGTTCTAATCAGTGTTTTTTTTTTTTAAAGAAATTGATGAACGAGAGTCGAGACGTGTGGCTTTTGAAGACTGATTGGACGCGGCGATGTTCCGCAGGCTGATAAATTAAAGCTACGAGCATTGATTGGGGCCCTTGCACTCTGGCATCGGCACGTCTGTCGCTCTCTCTCTCGCTCGGCTTATACCGTGTTGTTGTGGTTGTTTTTTTTTACGAATCATTAGCACTTTTTTCTCCATCACCAAAGGTTTGAAACTCACAACCCCCAAACAGAAAAGGGTTAAGTCATGATCATAGGAACTAGACTTAGCCTTCTGGTTCGAAAAAGCCTGGAGAGTGAGAGAGCATTAAAATATAGCAGCTACTGGCTTAGTTTGAATGGAGGTCTATGGGAAAATATTGGTAACACCTGTAAACATTTTCCTTGAGGAGTTAATGGTCTAAATCAGGGGTGTCAAACTTATTTTTAAAATTAAAACTTAATTATTTTGCAACCAAAAGGCTACGGCCATTTTTTTTTTTTTTTACACACATGGTCTATGGATACAACCCTGTTGTGATACCACGGCCACTTGCAAAGTGCTCAATACGACTTGGAAAAGCAAATTTGTGTCAAAAATTCAGTTCAGACAAACACTACACACAACAAGGAGAAGCTAGAAATGTATTTGTGCCAAGCGTGATTTGCTCCAAAGGAGAAAATAACGACTTTAGGGATGTCAATTTTCACAGACCGTGACAGTTTCTATGAGGAGGAAAATTTTAAAGGTCACATAGAGTGGTCCTGTTGCACATATATGTGAGTTATGGAGGTCTACTTACATATATTAAGTTGTTTTTATGGTCAAAATCCTCCTAGTTGATGTAAACGAGCCGATTGAAATATGTCCTTTTCGAAGCGCTTGTCAGTCGCGCTATTTCAGCCATAAATCTCGCCCGAGAAGACAGAGTGTGTTGTGATTGGCCAGCCAGCGTAGAGCCTTCCCACCTGTGTTGTGATTGGCCAGGTATCTGGAAGTGACGTAATCTATCACGTCAGCTCTCAGAAGTGCAGCGCCCCCCTCTGGAACGGTGGATGCACTGCTCCTCATTATCAAAACATTGTTTTAACAGTGTTTAAAAATAGCTTCTTCACGACTCCCCACCGCAGTCCCTTTTATGACTTTAAACCGGAGTCAGACCCAGAGTCAGAAGACACTGTTGCTCGTGAAACACCTCCACAACGGACGTTATTCTTCTTCTGCGGTTCAATGTACGCAACCGGATGTGCCCGGACTAGTGCCCGGAGCAGGACAATCGGTTGTTCAGGAGAACCACTGCTTACGTAACTATTACGGGATTTTCAGTGATCTCGTTGAGCCCCGAGATTACAATAAAACACAGCGTTCTCAGCAATGGCTGAACTGTTTGTTTAGAACCGTCAGGGCTTCGTAAAAAGGTAATGACGCAGATACACACCAAAAAAAACAGCGATAATAGGAACTTCCGGTCTAGTTCCGCTTTAAATGCTGTCATAAATTCAAGTTTTTGTCCGTTTTCTTCGATCAAAAAGATTTATTCTAGCGGATTTGCCGTCAGGATTTACTGTACAGTCAGATATCTGGGGGAGCCGTCAGCTCAGTTTCTGATCCGTCACTTTGAGGGTGTCGTCGAACAGTTCATTTTACAGTTTTTTTTGGGGGGGGGGAAAACAGACGGACAGGAAGGTTCGTGCACAACTGGGGCTGCATTTGATACTGGAGACGAGAGAGGGAACACTGACGCTTTGCTGGACAAACACTGACAGCAGTGATCTGTCAGTATTAACCAGAGACCTTTGCTGTAATCACACAGGTGTAATATCTCAGGTCTTCCATCTGACACCTGCATTTGTCATGTCAACATGGTGTGAGGAAAAAAAAAAAAGTTGATTCATTCAGTTGCTCGTCTTGATATATTGATATCTTTATATATATATAAATAAAAAATGATCAAAGGAGCTGGTTTATTTGAGAAGAAATGCGAGCATGGTGGGTCTAAGGAAGGATGCAGGGTGAACGGAAAAGGAATTATGCCCCAAAAGTGACTCACAAGAGCCGAGAGGTTCCATTAACCTAAATCCCAAATCCCTTTTAAAATGCTTAAAAACAGATTTGCTGTTTTTGCTGACGACGCAGAGAAACACGGAAACAGCTTAATGATACTGGGTTGTTTTTTTTCCCTGTTGCTTCTCTTTCATTGACTCAAACAGGACGTTTTCTATTGATCAAATGGAAATGACTTCACCAGTGCACAACTATAAAAGAGGAGGCATTTTCTACTTTTCTACTTCAGAAGGACCAACAGCTTTATCCTCCACAGGAGGGTCCTGGTGCTGAGTTGTGTGTACCAACCCAGAATGTACCAACGCAGGGTGTACCAACGCAGGGTGGACCAACGCAGGGTGGACCAACGCAGGGTGTACCAACGCAGGGTCTACCAACCCAGGGTGGACCACCCAAGGGTGTACCAACCCAGGGTGGACCAACCCAGGGTGTACCAACGCAGGGTCTACCAACCCAGGGTGGACCAACCCAGGGTGTACCAACGCAGGGTGGACCAAGGCAGGGTGTACCAACGCAGGGTCTACCAACCCAGGGTGGACCACCCAAGGGTGTACCAACCCAGGGTGGACCAACCCAGGGTGTACCAACGCAGGGTCTACCAACCCAGGGTGGACCACCCAAGGGTGTACCAACCCAGGGTGGACCAACCCAGGGTGTACCAACCCAGGGTGTACCAACGCAGGGTGTACCAACCCAGGGTGTACCAACGCATGGTGTACCAACCCAGGGTGTACCAACCCAGGGTGTACCAACGCAGGGTGTACCAACCCAGGGTGGACCAACCCAGGGTGTACCAACCCAGGGTGTACCAACGCAGGGTGTACCAACGCAAGGTGTACCAACCCAGGGTGTACCAACGCATGGTGTACCAACCCAGGGTGTACCAACCCAGGGTGTACCAACGCAGGGTGTACCAACGCAAGGT
The DNA here is from genome assembly GCF_963457635.1 of Microchirus variegatus. NCBI lineage: Eukaryota > Metazoa > Chordata > Actinopteri > Pleuronectiformes > Soleidae > Microchirus > Microchirus variegatus. Next base: position 22,239,728 of record NC_139818.1, read on the forward strand.
GTACCAACCCAGGGTGTACCAACGCAGGGTGTACCAACGCAGGGTCTGCCAACGCAGGGTGTACCACCCAAGGTGTACCAACCCAGGGTGTACCAACGCATGGTGTACCAACGCAAGGTGTACCAACCCAGGGTGTACCAACCCAGGGTGTACCAACCCAGGGTGTACCAACGCAGGGTGTACCAACGCAAGGTGTACCAACCCAGGGTGTACCAACGCATGGTGTACCAACGCAAGGTGTACCAACCCAGGGTGTACCAACGCATGGTGTACCAACGCAGGGTGTACCAACGCAAGGTGTACCAACCCAGGGTGTACCAACGCAAGGTGTACCAACCCAGGGTGTACCAACGCAGGGTGTACCAACGCAGGGTCTGCCAACGCAGGGTGTACCACCCAAGGGTGTACCTACCCTGGACAGGTCGCCAATCTGTCGCCAACATATGAAGACGAACAAACTCTCACTCACACCTACGGTCAATTTAGAGCAGACTATTCAAGTACAAACCGAGTTGGGCCGCATTTTCAAAAAGAAAGAAATTTAGCTGGGACATAGTCCTACCTGTCCTTCATACACCTCAAATTGTCATATTTGACTCGGGTGCAACTTAAAGTGCATAAAATGGTGCACAATATTAGCATAATATGAACATGTGTCATACACAAACCCACAAACATCTCAAATTGCCCTTTAACAGAATGCAAAAGAACTATCGCTGCTCTCAAACCTTCTCCCAGAGAATCTGGAGAAGCGGGAGAACAGGGAGATCTTGGAGAAGCAAGAGAACAGGGAGAATCTGGAGAACAGGTAGAATCAGGAGAACCTGGAGAAACAGGAGAACAGGGAGAACCTGAAGAACAGGGTGAACGTGGAGAACAGGGAGAATCTGGAGAAGCAGGAGAACAGGAAGAATCTGGAGAAGCAGGAGAACAGGGAGAATCTGGAGGAGCAGGAGAACCTGAAGAAACAGGAGAACAGGTAGAATCAGGAGAACCTGGAGAAACAGGGAGAATCTGGAGGAGCAGGAAAACAGGGAGAACCTGGAGAAACAGGGAGAATCTGGAGAAGCAGGAGAACAGGGAGAATCTGAAGAACGCCTCGACACAAACCAGCATTTCAAAGTTATTTCTGTGCATTTGCGTATCATAAATATGTTTGTTTTGCAAACCACGTGTCGTTCCATTTGGAAATTAGCACTTTTTTTATTTTGGAAATTCTTAGAAATATCATCACAAACACTGTTGATACGATATCACGATGGAAAGTAACGATACAATCTGAAGCTCGTATCAACCTCTCATACTGAACAGAAAAAACAAGTGTTGCTTGATGCAAATATGTGGATAAAAAATTATTCTCCTGCTCTCGAAAGAACACACACACACCGTGGGTTTGTTTGATTCCCTCACGAGACGCCGTCCAACGTTCCTTTCCTCTCAATTTTCTAATGAATGTATTCAGCCAACAAATGGCACTGATATTTGTTTTTGTTTGAAAGGATACGCATGAAAAGAAGTCTATTTTCTGCTCGAAAGCGTGCACTAATTTCCTTGATAATTTCATGCTGGCTTTGCTTCCTCTCTCTCTCTCTCTCTCTCTCTGTCTCTCTCTCTCAGGTACAAGCTGACAGTGGGAGGACGCTGCAATAAGCCTCATCCAACAGGCGAGGCAGGCAACCGCTTGGGGCCCCCGAGTTGATAGGGCCCCCCCCCCCCCCCCCCCGACACTCAGAGCCTGAGGGCTGTTTTTACCGAAATGTGCAGTGACCACCTGTCCCCCTTAAACATCAATGGGCGATTTGCAATGACATCTCAGTAGGAAACCCCCCCCCCTAAAGGGGCCCCACCTCACGTTAACCTGTGTGAAGTTATCGTTCTGCAAGTTGGAAAATGAAGAGGATTATTTACAGTGTAATGCATATCTTTTTTACTCAGCTTATATATGTTTTTTCAGTTATTTACAGTATTTTCTTGTTCTATATATTTATATTGTTTTATAGTGTGGGTTCTTTACAGTGTAATGTATTTTTTTACTAAGTTTATATAGTTTTTTTAAAGTTATTTATAGTATTTTATTGTTCTATATATTTATATTGTTTTATAATGTGTTTTTTTTTACAGTGTAATGTATTTCTTTTACTACGTTTATATTGTTTTTTTTAAAAGTTATTTACAGTATTTTATTGTTCTATATATTTATATTGTTTTATAATGTGGGTTTTTTACAGTGTAATGTATTTTTTTACTAAGTTTATATAGTTTCTTAAAAGCTATTTACAGTATTTCATTGTTCTTTACATTTATATTTTCACATACTTTTTAATTACAAGGTTTTCCCATGTTATTTCATTCATTTCGAAAAAAATAATAATAATAATTTTGAACTCATACATTTTTCGGTGATGAACACTGGTTGGAAGGAAGGGCCCCCTGGGAATTTTTGCCCAGGGCCCCTACAGACTCTAGAATCGCCCCTGCTCAGATGAACCCGCACAAGTGAGTCCGAATCAAAAATTGGGAGGTCGTCCTCACACGGACACAAACAAACAAACAGGAGGAAAAACAAAATCAAGGACAAACAGCAGAGAGGAATATGTGTCTATGGTGCAGAATCCTCACATTTTTTACTCAACTTTCCTCGTCATCAATCAAAGCCAGTCGCTCCGTCTCTGACACGCTACATGATAAACTATGGGAGCTGCGGTTTAGTGAAACACTGACACACGACATGAACACAGATCGACTGAAGAAGAGACTATAGAGAAATAATATCCCAGTGCAGTGTTTGTTTGTGTTATGCTTCCTTTTCTTCTTCTTTTTCAGCGCAATCATCTTTTGCTATTGTAGAGAAACAGAAGTACAGTTGTGCAGAGGCGTCGGGGAATAAAAAAAAAATCAATTCCAGCGAGCCGTACAATGAGAGCGGAATCAATGCAACTCTGTAAACAACCGCCGCACCGGTTATTAAAGCTGCACTGTGTAACTTTTGATGCCGTTTTTGTTGCGGTTATTATTCTGCATGTTTGGCCTTCAGGAACAAAATCAGTGTAAAGCCATTTGTACGATTGTATTCGTAAGACAACAAGCGGCGCTCGACAGAATCAGCCGTTCATCACGGAACGACGGATCGTCTTACGTGGTTTTCCGTATTCCCGTAGCAGCCGCCGCGCTAAAACCACTTAAAGCTCAGCTTCAACTGTTCTCTATGTCAGCCATTCTCAACCTTGGGGTCGCGAGATGATTTCTGGGGGTTGCCAAACCATTTTGGAAAAATATAAAAAACATTTTTTATTTTATTTTTATTTTTTTTTAATCAAAATTAATGTAGCGTCTGATCAGACGTTAGAAAAAAAAAACTCATATTTTTCTCAGTAATTAATTTTTTCGGTTTGATTTTTTGAATAATTTTTTTTCTGTTTTTCTGTCTAATTTTTTTTTCTGGTTTTCTGAGTAATTTTTTTTTTAGTTTTTCGTGCAAATTTTTTATTCCCCTGCTTTTCAGCGTAATTTTTTTCAGAATTATCAAGAACTCTTGCTATGGTACACACAGGACTATCTCCCAGTGTCTTAAACCCAGATCAAAGTAAAACTTGATTAAACTAAACAAGCCGTCCATGTTGTTATAAAAAAAATTACTCCGAAAAACAGAAAAAAAATTACTCCGAAAAACAGAAAAAAAAATTACTCCGAAAAACAGAAAAAAAATTACTCCGAAAAACAGAAAAAAAAATTACTCTGAAAAACAGTAAAAAAATTACTCGAAAAAACAGTAAAAAAAATTTGACAGAAAAACAGGGAAAAAATATTAGTCAGAAAAACAGAAAAAAAATTATTCAAAAAATCAAACCGAAAATAATTTACTGAGAAAAACAGGAGGTTTTTTTTTTTTTTTTAAGTAAATGCAATACGCTTCCGTACAATCTAAACATTCAGTAGTGACTCAAGTGTTTTTTGTCCATCAGTTCCACATGAATCATTCTGTGTTTTCGCTGGATGGCATTTCCTGTTGCATGGTGACATTCCCCACGCTGCACACAGGAAGTGATTTGTTTCATGCCAAAACAGAGGCAGCGAGGCAACTGAAATCAGTTTGTGGAAGTGAAGTTAGAAAATCGTTGAACTTCGGTGACACTTTCTCAGCCACTTTTTTCTGCGACTCGCTCGCTAACGCCTGAGATCAAGTCGTTGACGCATATGCAAATTCTTCATTGAGAATTTGACGGAGGTCGCGGCGAGGTCAGTCAGTGACACACAGCCAATCACTTCACCCCCCGACGACCTTGTGTATCTTCCAATATTGCCATACCTTGTGATACTATTTCTTATTCGGGTCTATCAGGACGGACGTGAAGAGGATTTCAATAAATACAACAAAACAGTGTTGAGAAAAACAACAGTGAGCGCTGCATCGGGTCAAACAACATCCTAAGGGAAAGTCCATGAAGTCTAAGTGGGACTTCAAAAGAAAGACATGGGAGGGACTTCAAAGTCGGAAAAACATAAAAATCCTTTTAGTAGCACGTGTTTATATAGAAAGTTAAAAAGCAATCATCTACATGCCTGAGTTTGAATAGATATGAAAGAGCTGCGCATAGATGTGATGGATGTGTGTGTGTGTGTGGGAATAAGGGGGCGTTTATGAATATATTCAATCCATCTTCCACATGAGGGTTGCCGGTGCCGATCCCATGACACGGGGTGAAAGGTGAGGTCACGCATCCATAACGGGGGGACCAACATAGACACAAACAACCATCCACTCTCACTCTCATTTACAGTCGTGTTCGCGTGGTATGTTACAGTTGGATGGATGGGTGGATGGGTGGGTGGATGGATGGATGGATGGATGGATGGATGGATGGATGGATGGATTGATGGGTGGGTGGGTGGATGGGTGGATGGATGGATGGATAGATGGATGGATGGGTGGGTGGATGGATGGATGGGTGGATGGATGATGGATGGATGGATGGGTGGATGGATGGATGGATGGGTGGATGGATGGATGGATGGGTGGGTGGATGGATGGATGGGTGGGTGGATGGATGGGTGGATGGATGGATGGATGGGTGGATGATGGATGGATGGATGGATGGATGGGTGGATGGATGGATGGGTGGATGGATGGATGGATGGGTGGATGGATGGGTGGGTGGATGGGTGGGTGGATGGATGGGTGGATGGATGGGTGGATAGATGATGGATGGGTGGATGGATGGATGGATGGATGGGTGGATGGATGGATGGATGGATGGATGGGTGGATGGGTGGGTGGATGGATGGGTGGATGGGTGGGTGGATGGATGGGTGGGTGGATGGATGGATGGGTGGGTGGATGGATGGATGGGTGGATGGGTGGATGGATGGGTGGATGGATGGATGGATGGATGGATGGATGGGTGGGTGGATGGATGGGTGGATGGATGGATGGGTGGATGGATCACAGACGAGAATCACCAAGAATAACTGCCAGATATTGAACGTTTTCTTGGAAAAAAGGGGCCGAAAGACTCACTCATTGAGCATCTTTTCAATTCTACAGCCATAAAATCAGTATAAATCAAGGCCATCTGATTATCTTGATGGTCATAAGAGGGTTAAATAAAGGAGAGTCATAATAATGGTAGAAAAATCACACGTCAACCATCCTTATAATATCCTTAGTTAAGGCAAACGGAGCAGAACGACACATGATGACTCGTCTTAGACTTAATAAATAAAAACAAAGCCAAACCTGTTGTCGTGGAACAAAGTTAGACAGTTAGAGAAACGTCTCACGTCGCAAAGTTTGAATTTAATTTAAAGCATGATCAGGTTTGCTCAAAAATAAAAAAATATATATATCCACAAACACAAGAGTGAACAAAACACTTTTTTATGCTGCGCCCTCCACCTCAACAAATCCTCTGAAACCATGACTCAGAGAACATGAAGGTAAAAAAAAACAACATTAAAACTCGTCTTTTGTGCGAAGGCTTTTTATCCCACTTTCACCTCACAGACATCCAATCAGGGCTGTAATTGCAGGGTGGGAACGATATCAAAAAGAGAGCGAGCGTCCTTTTCTTTTGCCGTGAAAAGGCCCAGAACTGACCCCCCCACCCCCCCTTTTTTTTGCTTCTTCTTCTTCTTCTTCTTCTTCTTGGTTGGAATAGACGGTGATTGTCAGCGAGTCCGACCTCGACGGATCAGACGGCTCGAGTGTTTACCGTCCACGCCCTCATCAGGGTTACTTCACAGCACAGCGGGGATCTGAACTGTGATTATCGTGCTGTGAAAACACCGCTGCAGTTCTACCTGATAATAGAAGCATCTTTGACACGAGACACTTGCTGCAATTAACACTGTGGGTGTGTTTTTTTCTTCCTGCTTTAAAAGAAGCTAACGCCGTATATTAAATAAACTGTGTCATTTAACAATGGGCCTTTAAAGACGCTGCTTCATACTTTATTACATAATGAAAAGTGTGGAATAATACTTTTCTGAGAGGAGAGACAATTATTTTTGTCTTTATGAAAAAAAAAGTTATTGTAAAGTTAACTTTTTGATTTGAATTTGACGAAAAATTGCGTTAAATGCAACGCTGGGCACTAGGTTAACGCACGACGCGTTTCCATGACGACTGACCGGAAAAAGGCGCGTGCGACGTCATGTGTTTCCGTGGCGCGACGCCGGAGTCCAGGCACCGTTTACCAGTTAGCTCCGTTAGCTGCATTAGCTCGTTTAGCGCCGTTAGCGCGCCTGCAGTCGAACAGGAGCGGTCCGTTTATTGAACGAAAAGAGCAGCGCTACAAATAACCAAGCGTGTCTGTGTAACTGCGTACGTGCGCCTCTGTTTTTAAAGTTTAGCGTTAACTTTAACAATCTGGAGTCACGTAAACATGACGTCGCGTACGTCTTTTTCCGGTCCGTCCTGATGGAAACGCGTCATGCCTTAACATTGGCGCTCCAGCACTAGTTAGATGCTAACTTTTTTTCTATCGTGTCTAAGTCGCACATAGTCGTTCCGATTTTAACCAAACTTGGTACACCTGTTGCTCTCGTGATTCCAAACAAATTTGTAATGCACTTCCATTAGCTCCGCCCACCCAGAAGTCGGCCATTTTGGAAAAACAAAAATGGCTTGTTAAAATTATTTTCCCCAAGTTGGTGTCAGGTATTTAAAGAGAATGTGTTGACTACCTATATAAATAATATATTACCCCACACACACACACAGACACACACAGTAATTATTACATAAGAGGAAAAATTACAATCAAATTGAATTGTAACAATAATATTTTTTTCTATATTGTACTTTCACAGGCATGTTTAGTAAAGTAAATTCCCCCACTGCGCGACTAATAAAGGACTATTTTATCTTATTTTATCCTATCTCATCTAGTAAATTAGCTAGAAATAGAAATATCTCAGTGAAAGTATAAAACAACACATGTACACGTACATGTACAAGCTTTCAATACAAGAAAATTAGGGGGGAAAAAGGGCTGTTGGACTTCACTGTACATGTGAAGGGACAATAATGTATGGAAAGACAAACATTTCCTTCCTAGTCATTTTTTTTGGACTGCAGAAAACGACAATGTACAAGATTTAGTGACACCTAGTGGTGGGAGGACTACTCCACTCACACCTCGCTATCCTGAGGGCATCAGGGATGTCGTATGTCTATAATCAGGTTGGTTAATGCTGTGTTTACATCATGGTATGGTATGGTATGGTATGGTTAGTGTATCATATGGTACAGTGGAATGGCAAGGCCCTTTCCTAAAGTACTAAAAAGGCTTCAAAAACACAAACATATATATATATATATATATATATATATATATTAAAGAAATACAGTGGTACAAACACACTGAAGGTTAGTCTATTACATTTCTGCCAATAAATCCTTGTAAATGTTTCACTCCGAGTCTGTTTGTGAAAGAAAATGTGAAATCAGGGCGACCAGAGCAAGAGAATGAGATGGTTTGTCTTTTACCTTGAAGAAGTTTGTCTCCGTCGCGGGTCACCAACCAGAAGGTCCTTTCACTTTGGACGGGGGTCACTTTGTGTCACTGCTGCAACAACACAAGAGGGAGACGTCATATATATATATATATATATGACATATGGGATATATGAGGACAGGGATTCATTTTATACACAGGATATTGAGAGGAGAAAAAGTTTAGTTTCACAAACAGAGGAGAGAGAAAAAGAAACACCCGTGTTATAACTTTGTCCCAAATGCCAGTTTAAGAAAATAAGAAAACTCCACTTTAATGAGGAAAAATACAGTAAATTATCTATTTTTCTTTTATAATATATCATTATTCAACTCTAACATTTATATAACGAGCCGAGCCATTAGTTTTCCTATGGCCCTTGGCCCTAAAAACAAAACTCAAATCCTCATTCTTTTAAAAACTTATTATTATTATTATTATTATTATTATTGCCGTTGTGTGCTTGTGTCTATTTTATGTGAGCATAATAGTCTTTTAACCTCTTCTCCTCTTCTTGACTGGGTCTCAATTGTAAAAAAAGAGATTGAAATAGCGGAACAAACTGATTAAAATGTTGAATAATAAGTAAAAACGTCATTTCATGAACCACTTTTGAGTTATAGTCACAGACGTCTCTTTCCACACACACACACACACTCATTAATACCCGCGGGTCATTATAGCTATTATCCGTGGCTTTATTGTGGCATTAGCGGCGTGTGAAAGAGGGTCACCGTGCTCGTCCTCTCGCCCGACAAGAGACACGTATTAATTGGGCGGATTTGTATAAGTGCGTGTTAATTCGTTCCACCTCGCTGAATCAGATTACACAAGTTATAGAGTTGGGGGGGTTTTTTTGACTCACAGCTTCTGCCTGTGGTCACGGCTGACAGATAACAATACTGGTGCTGGTAGAGTCTCTAAAGTCCTCTCTTGTGGAGGTCAGAGACGAGATGAAAGAATTAAATAGGCAGCGGCAGAGAGAGTGTTCGGTTTGTCCAAGTCCAAGAGGCCAAATCTGGACGTTTTACAGAAATTAAAGCTGCAGTGAATAAGTTTTTGGTGATTTTTGTTGGTGTCATTCTGCCTCTGTTCGGTCTCTGAGAACAGAAACCTGACTGAGGGAGCGTTTGTGTGTATACAGCAGCCGTGCAGGGGTGGGCGGGGACAAGATGCATTTTCTCCATTAACTTCTCATTTCTTTGTGTTTTCAGTCATATTCCAATCCGTTCCAATCACTTCCTGTGTGCAGCACGGGAATGTCACCGACGTAAACACCGCTATACTGAGGAACACTCAGAGAAAGTTTTCTAGTCGGACTAAGACTACAATGTGGTTTACTTAATGTCATGTAAACACGTTAGTCTGACTAAACTCGAGTTACTCTTAATGAGACTAAGACAATCATTTGCTTAACTTAATGTCATGTAAACACGTTAGTCTGACTAAAATCGAGTTAGTCTTAGTCGGACTAAGACAATTATTTGGTTTACTTAATGTCATCTAAACATGTTAGTCCGACTTAAATCAAGCTTAGTCTGACTAAAATCGGACTAAGACAATCATTTGGTTTACTTAATGTCATGTAAACACGTTAGTCCAACTAAAATCCAGCTAGTCTTAGTCAGACTAATACAATCATTTGGTTTACTTAATGTCATCTAAACATTTTAGTCCAACTAATATTGAGCTAGTCTTAGTCAGACTAAGACAATCTTTTGGTTTACTTAATGTCATGTAAACACGTTAGTCCGACTAAAATCAAGCTAGTCTTAGTCGGACTAAGACAATAATTTGGTTTACTTAATGTCATGTAAACACGTTAGTCCAACTAAAATCCAGCTAATCTTAGTCAGACTAAGATAATCATTTGGTTTTCTTAATGTCATGTAAACGCGTTAGTCCGACTAAAATCAAGCTACGTCCAAGTAAAATCGGACTAAGACAATCATTTGGTTTACTTAATGTCATGTAAACACGTTAGTCCGACTAAAATCAAGCTAATCTTAGTCAGACTAAGACGATCATTTGGTTTACTTAATATCATCTAAACACGTTAGTCCAACTAATATTGAGCTAGTCTTAGTCAGACTAAGACGATCATTTGGTTTACTTAATGTCATCGAAACACGTTAGTCCAACTAAAATTGAGCTAGTCTTAGTCGGACTAACATACCTGGATTTACATGTGATATTCTTTATTTCTGGAAAGCCCAGTCAGGGACAGTAATAGCAAACTAGCAAACTTGCTATATCCTCCCTCTCAGATGCACTTAATGTCTCACTGCATTCTGCTTGATAAATAAAGACTAATAGCGACTATTTAACGGGGACATTGACATTTTTTTTTACTGTTAATGCACCAGAATTAGCCAATGGGCAATTTTTCAAGTCATCCTACAAAGAGAATAAAAAGGACGGATAATTTATACGTCTGCCTGTTGTATTTGCCTTCAGAGGAAGTGGATCATTAACTATGTGCCGAGACAAAGTCGGGACTCATTTCCTTCCGTTTGCGACAGCAGGAATCGTTTGACCGTTACGTATTATTGTGACAGCAAATTAGCCGCTCAATCAGCCGCTCAGCAGGTTCACGCAGGAGCAGGAAACAGACGAGACACAAGGAGTCAGTGTACCGGCTATATTATAATAATAATAATACTGATAATAATGTTAGTTTCCTGTTTTTGTGATTCCTGAAAATGAAGTCTATAAGTAGAGCGCAGGCAGTAAGAGAGGGAAGGTGATCAACTACATCCTCACATTGTACAAATACGGCTGCGGCTTCCTGCTTATGTACGTCAATCTGATGTATGAATATGTATATTCATAATAGACTTTTTATAGTTTTTAATACTTGCCTCATGGACCTTTATTAATAAGGGAAGGGGGGGGGGGGGAGAGTCTCCCTTTAAGCAAGAAATGTGATTTGTTTACCTTTACATACAATTTGTGATGAAGAAAAACAAAATGATACCATATTTAATTGGATTTTTTCACGAGTAAATTAACAATGACCTGTTGGAGATGTTTTAAATATATTTACCTCTCTGTATAACTCACTCACTCAGCCTGTGTTTACTTTCCCACAATGCTCTGCTCTGCCTATAATGACCAGCGAGCTGAAAAAACCGAAATATTTGTCCAATATTTATTTCAGGCCTCATTATCCAGAGCAATAATTCAACATGGTTATAGTTAATAGATGATTTGTTATGAATATTTTTCACTGAATATTTTTTTTCTTGCCCATTTTAATTGGATTCTGTGCTCATGTCGTCGATAGAGAGTGGATAAGAGTTTTTGTTTTTTTTACACACACATAATATGTGAAGGTTGTGCTATAGACTCTGCTGTAGAGAAAACTAAATGACTTTTGTGCAGTAATAGAATTAATTTGAATATTTTGAGGCACATTTATTTGTTTTAAACAAGAATATATGCAACAAGTGCCCAAATGCCTTTCAAATGCTGTGGGAGAAACAAGAGTTTCCACATGATTTACACAGTAAACTATTATATATAACATATATTATGTGACCGTGGGTTTAATCAAATGTTCCAAAATTCGGATTTATGTAAACATTTCATTCAATATCACAATTTTAATCCTATATTTTGATGGCTGTTACTTCACAGATCATCATAACCTGAAAACACTGATTGACATGAATGCACATGCAAAGTCTGTTGAGCAGTAAACAACAACAACAACAACAATCATATATAAAAATCATATTTAAAGAGCTTTTAAAGTCACTTTTTAAGCAGTAAGACACTGAGGCCTGAAGGGAGAAAAGACCTAAATCAACTCTTTTCTGGCACAAACTTTGCAAAACTGAACGTATTAAAGGTAGAATTCAATTCATTCATTCTACAGAGGTATTATTTGTTATATTATTGTGTAGGGTTTTCTGTTTTATAAATACTCAGACACAAAACTAATATATGAAGCTTTATCCGTCTATAAAAACTAAATTATTGGCTGCTCTCCTACTGTTTTGGGGCCCAAACATCCAATCCAATCCAATCCACTTTATTTATAAAGCACGAGTTTAAACAAACAAACTGTTACCAAAGTGCTACACAAAAGGTAAAACAGAGATAAAAAACAAAAACAGAAATAAAATAGAAAGATAAAATCGAAAATGTGACACAACAAAACAAATACAGTCACATAAAAACATCTGGTCAAACATCACCTGGTCTGTAATAAAGTGGGGTTTTTCTGTTTATTTTTTTTTTACTGTTTGTTGTTTTATTGACGTTGCCCAGCACAAAGTACTAAATTAAGTTGGAATTGTGTGTCTGTGCACACTTTATTACACCACTGACCTACTGACGTGTGTTTGTTTGCCTGCCTTCTGAAGCTGTTCTGTGGTTTGTGTTTATACAAAAGTACTAAGTACTAACCGTTCCATTAATCCAGTGCAGGTTACAGGTTACAGGTTACAGGTTAGTTCCAGAATTCCAAACTCATCAAAAAAAAATTTTTTTAAAAAGAGTAAATATTCCACTGAATCTCACAAACCTTCACAAACAGAGACAAACATTTGTGCTCTGTGAGTCTCACTGACGATCAAGAGGTCAGTGGGAGGAGCCTCTTCTTCTATAGGCTCCACTGTGGCAGGTGGAGGCGTTTGATTGGACCACAGGTAAAAATGGAGGGAAAACAGAAACCAGGAAGTCACGTCCTCTGCCACACCCATGCCACGCCCCTGCCACGCCCCTGCCACGCCCCCGACTGAACCAAATCATGTTAAAAACGCAAATTTCAGGTGCGTTTCATCAACTAGCTGCTGTTCAGAGTTTTAGTTGATTAATTTAGCAGCTTAAATTAGTTAAAATAAGTTTTAGTCTGATTAATTAGGCGATTTAAATTAGTTTAAATTAGTTTTAGTCTAACATATCTGATTAATTTAGCAGCTTAAATTAGTTTAAATAGGCTTTAGTCTCATATTTCTGATTCATTCTGCAATTTAAATGTGTTAAAATTAGTGTTAGTCTAATATTGTTGATTCATTTAGCAGTTTAAATTAGTTTAAATACGTTTTAGTCTAATATTTCGGATTCATTTAGCAGTTTAAATTAGTTTTAGTCTAATATTGTTGATTAATTTAGCAGTTTAAATTAGTTCAAATTAGTTTTAGTCTAATATTTCTGATTAATTTAGCAGTTTAAATTAGTTTAAATACGTTTTAGTCTAATATTCCTGATTAATTTAGCAGTTTAAATTAGTGTCAGTCTAATATTGTTGATTAATTTAGCAGTTTAAATTAGTTCAAATTAGTTTTAATCTAATATTTCTGATTATTTATGGAGTTTAAATGAGTTTAAATAAGTTTTAGTCTAACATTTCGGATTAATTTAGCAGTTTAAATTAGATTTAGTCTAATATTTCTGGTTAATTTTGCCGTTTAAATTAGTTTCAATTAGTTTTAGTCGAAAATTTATGATTAATTTAGTAGTTTAAATGAGTTTGAATTAGAATTTGAGGTTATGAAATTGCCAGTCTCAATAAAAACACAACAACAACTAAGCAGATGTATGTTTACGAGTACATTTCTGTCGTTTTAGGCACCAACACGTGACCTTTGACCCATCAGCCGTGCTTCAACATAAACGGCTTTATTTAAACAGAATAAAACGACAGTCATTCTCTGTGAAAATACAGACTTTCACAATAAAAACAAATCACCTTGGCCTGACTAGGTTTCATTATATTTGTATTTAAAAGGCAAAAAGACTGCACTTGTTATTTAAATTCATTATTTCTGGTGAGAACTTTCCGCTCCACACTCTGCCCACAGGTTAATGTCACGCAGACGCGAGGACGCTTTTACAGGCAGAATAATATTGTCACAGAGTTTAAAAAAACATCCACCTCCTCCGTGTTCTTTCGTCTTTTTTTCAATTATGGGAAGATTTTGTGGAAAAGGTTACGCTTGAAAAGTTCATGTGCGCTCGCCGCAGATTTGTACTTAATCCCAAACTAGTCTGATTTTGTCTTCTCATTCCCACACACTCTCTCTCTCTCTCTCTCTCTCTCTCGCTCTCACAGTTTTGCTTTTTCTTTCTGACACATGTGCGCTCGCTAACCAGCGTCTGTCATCATGGTAACGCACTAATTATAATGTTCCCTCTCTCTCTCTCTCTCTCTCCGGATCTGATTACACCCACTCAGACAGAGATGATGACGTAGATCAATCAAAGACGCATCGCTGCACTTTTGCGTCACACTTATAAAATGATTAGAGTGAAGGAGTAAAAAAAAAAAAAATATTATTATTATCATAATAACACTGAGTCCTCGGAGCTCATCAACCACACGTGTTGAAAAAGTACAATTTATTAGTGAGTGGAAGGAACAAGCCGTACGCTGACAACGTGCAGTAAGTCCTCAAGCAACTTAGCAGACCGGAATTAGCATTTATTTTTATATTACACTGCACGTGCAACCATCTATAAAAGAGTAGACTACACTGTTTCCTCCCTGAAGCCAACCCAGAAGTAAGGATATAGCCACCAGGGGGGGGCGACTCTACTTCCTACTTGATTTATAAATAGTGCTGGGCACGTTAATGCGTTAACGGTAGGCTAACACATGACGCGTTTCCATGACGACTGAGTGCAAAAAGACGCTTGTGGCTTCATGTTCATGTTTATGTGACGTTGATGCATTTTTCAATGAGATATAGTGACTTAAAGTGTGCTCGACCAAATGGTTGAGTAGCACCTTAAAGGATTTAAAACATCACAGTCCTAAGATTTTACATCGAAATGATGAGATAAAACGTCAAAATTATGAGATAAAAAAGAGGAAATTATGAGACCAAAAATTTTAATTATGAGATAAAAAGTCAAATTATGAGATTATAAATGGAAATTATGAGATACAATGTTCGAAATTATGGGAAGAAAAAAATTTAAATTATGAGATAAAACAATGAAATTATGAGATAAAATGTCATAATTATGAGATAAAAAGTCAAATTATGAGATTAAAAGTGGAAATTATGAGATACAATGTCGAAATTATGAGATTAAAAAAATAGAAATTGTGAGATAAAACAATGAAATTGTGAGATAAAAAAATGAAATTATGAGATAAAATGTCAGAATTATGAGATAAAAAGTCAAATTATGAGATTAAAAGTGGAAATTATGAGATACAATGTTCGAAATTATGGGAAGAAAAAAATTTAAATTATGAGATAAAATGTCAGAATTATGAGATAAAAAGTCAAATTATGAGATAAAAAATCAAATTATGAGATTAAAAGTGGAAATTATGAGATGAAAAAAATAGAAATTATGAGATAAAACAATGAAATTATGAGATAAAATGTCAGAATTATGAGATAAAATGTCAGAATTATGAGATAAAAAGTCAAAATTATGAGATAAAAAAGTGGAAATTATGAGATAAAATAATGAAATTATGAGATAAAAAGTCAAATTATGAGATTAAAATTGGAAATTATGAGATGAAAAAAATAGAAATTATGAGATAAAACAATGAAATTATGAGATAAAATGTCAGAATTATGAGATAAAATGTCAGAATTATGAGATAAAAAGTCAAAATTATGAGATAAAAAAGTGGAAATTATGAGATAAAATAATGAAATTATGAGATAAAGAGTCAAATTATGAGATTAAAATTGGAAATTATGAGATAAAATGTCAGAATTATGAGATAAAAAGTCGAAATTACAGGTTATAAATCGCTGATTTTTCTCTATAGATTTAGGTGCAAAGAGTGAAGAGTTAGCAAACGTCACACAATCAGAAAAAGCTGTGAATATCTTTCTTAAAATGCCGTAGACTTGATCAGGCAGTGCTTTAATTCTGCTCTTCATGTCCCTTTTTCAACAGCCATTAAACAGACACAGTAAACGGCCGCACGCTTGACAAAATCCGTGTCGATGCCGTGTCAATATCTCTGTGAAAAGCTGCACTGACTCTTTAAAGAGTGTCTCAGGTCTAACGATGACAGGAGATTTTTTTTTTCCCCCAGAATCTCATTACAGCGACTGATCAGGCTGTCGATGAACCTGAATCACTCACAGTCTGAGCTCGTTCATGCGCGTGATGGCGAAGGAGAAGTGTTTCTGTGGCGTGTGTGCTTCTGGAAACAGTGTTGTTGTTGTTGTTGTTGTTTTAAAAGTACACACACACACACACACACACACAGAGAGAGAGAGGAGTCAGACGCAGGACAGTGTGTGGTGCACAGCGCACCCTGTGATTACAACGACATTACTGCAGCAAGGTGACAACTCCAGACAGGTATGAGTTTGATCTTCAACAGAATTCCCACAACTCCGCAAAGGCAGCAGCAACAGACGGGATTCTGGGAAACTGGAAGTTGTGACTTTAAGATGACTTTGGTGGTTTTCATTCACACACACAGAAAAACAGAAAACATCACAGAGCAGACAGGAAACACACACAACGGGGGGAGGATCCCAAATATATTAACTGTTTGGGTGTAGCATCTCTCTATGGAAGTTTGGAAGAAAAAAAAGAGGGATAAAAAGTCGAAATTATGAAAGAAAGACTTTTTAGCTCATAATTTTGATATTTTATCTCATAATTTCGAAATTTTCATCTAATATTTTCAACTTTTTATCTCATCATTTTGACATTTTATCTCATAATTTCAACTTTTTATCTCAAAATTGCAACTTTTTATCTCATAATTTCGAAATTTTTATCTCATAATTTCAACTTTTTATCTCAAAAGTTCAACTTTTTATCTCAAAATTTCAAGTTTTCATCTCATAATTTCAACTTTTTATCTCATAATTCTGACATTTTATCTCATAATTTCAACTTTTTATCTCATAATTTAATTTTTTTGTCTCAAAATTTCCACTTTTTTATCTCATAATTTTGACGTTTTATCTCATGATCTTAATTTTTTATCTCATAATTTCAAAAAAAAATTTATCTCATAATTTCGATTTTTTCCATCTCATAATTTCCACTTTTAATCTCATAATTATGACTTTGTATCTCAATTTCCACTCTTTTATCTCCTAATTTCGACTTTTTATCTCATAATTTAACATGAGGAGACCACAGTGGTGCTGCTGTTTTTTTTTAAAGATAAGTTCCGAGCCTCAGGTGCATCTGACAGAAACAGGAGGTCACAGCAGAGGAAGAGGAGGAAGAGGAGGAAGAGGAGGAAGAGGAGGAAGAGGAGGAAGAGGAGGTGGCCTCCGAGCATCTGATGGCAGGAGATAAAGAGACAGGCGACGGAAACACACTTCACAGATCCGTCTGTACTGACGTGTTGTGGCGGTGGGTAAATTTCCTTTGGGTTAGTTTAGCCAAACGTCTCCACCGAGAACAAAAATAGCGTCCGGATCCAGCTTTTTAACCCGCAGCAGATTTCAAACAGTGTGGTTTTTGTTATATGAGTCATACTCATCGGGATTAAATTACCAAAAATACATATTTTAAAAAGGTCCAGTGTGACGTACTGGCAGGGATCGAACATGCTTCCCCGTAAGTATTAAATCGTCCTGGTTTTGTAGCCTTATATAGACTTCAGGCTGGAGCCTGGTTTTCCTGACGGCGCCATTTTGTGCCGTCATGTTTCGAGCACTTTCTGAGTTGCATTGCCTTGTATGATTGAAATTATCCCTCACTTAAATCAATTGGGAATAATACAGAAATATAATAAATAGCGATGGGCGCATTAACGGCGTTAACAGCGTAAACGTTAGCGCATGATAACGTTTCCATGACGACTAACCGGAAAAAGACGTCATGTTTTTACGTGACTCCCGATTGTTAAAACGAGTCTCTAAAGTAACGCAGTTCTTCGAGCCGTGGCACCAGACCGCTTTGCCAGTTAGCGGACTTAGCTGCGTTAGCGCCGTTAGCGCGCCGACAGTCGAACTGGAGCGGCCTGTTTATTAAACAAAAAGATCAGCGCTACAAAAATAACCAGCGTACCTGTGTACTGCGTATGCGTGCCTCTGTTTTTAAAAGTTTAGCATTACTATCGGGAGTCACGTAAAACATGACGTCACGCGCGGCTTTTTTCCGGTCAGTCGTCGTGCGCTAACTTTGACGCCATTAATGCCGTTAAAAACGACTAAATAAAGTACAAAAAAACAACAACAACCCAGCAATAATGAACATTGTATTATAATAAATCAATCAGTAAGTAATATACTGTTAAAATGCACCGTTTCCCAGTTAGCTGCGTTAGCTCATTTAGCGCCGTTAGCACGCCTACTGTCGAACTGGAGCGGTCTGTTTATTAAACGAAAAATGCAGCACTACAAAAAATAACCAGCGTACCCGTGTACTGCGTACGTGTGCCTCTGTTTTTAAAAGTTTAGCGTTACTATCGTGAGTCACGTAAACATGACGTCACGCGCATCTTTTTCCGGTCAGTCGTCGCGCGCTAACTTTGATGCCGTTAATGCCGTTAAAAACGACTGAATAAAGTTTTTTTTTTTTTTTTTTAAACATCACAGCAATAATGAACATTGTGTTAAAATAAATGAATCAGTAAGTAATATACTGTTAAAATGAGTCTCTAAATTAACACAGTTTTACGAGCCAATGCACCAGAGTTCAGGCACCGTTTACCAGTTAGCTGCGTTAGCTCATTTAGCGCTGTTAGCACGCCTACAGTCGTACTGGAGCGGTCTGTTTATTAACCGAAAAGAGCAGCACTACAAAAAATAACCAGCGTACCCGTGTACTGCGTACGTGTGCCTCTGTTTTTAAAAGTTTAGCGTTACTATCGTGAGTCACGTAAACATGACGTCACACGCGTCTTTTTCCGGTCAGTCGTCGCGGGCTAACTTTGACGCCGTTAATGCCGTTGAAAACGACTGAATAAAGTTTTGTTTTTTTTGAACACAGCAATAATGAACATTGTATTAAAATAAATGAATCAGTAATTAATATACTGTTAAAATGAGTCTCTAAATTAACACAGTTTTACGAGCCACGGCACCAGAGTTCAGGCACGGTTTACCAGTTAGCTGCGTTAGCTCATTTAGCGCCGTTAGCACGCCTACAGTCGAACTGGAGCGGTCTGTTTATTAAACGAAAAATGCAGCACTACAAAAAATAACCAGCGTACCCGTGTACTGCGTACGTATGCTTCTGTTTTTAAAAGTTTAGCGTTACTTTAGAGACACATTTTAACAATCGGGAGTCACGTAAACATGACGTCACGCGCATCTTTTTTCGGTCAGTCGTCGGGCGCTAACTTTGACGTCGTTAATGCCGTTAAAAACGACTGAATGAAGTTTTTTCACAGCAATAATGAACATTGTATTAAAATAAATCAATCAGTAAGTAATATACTATTTTGGAAGATATTCAAATAAAACAAAAATGTAACTTTAAAAAGTTAAAACGTGAGTAATGATGACATCATTCTGTGTGTGCTCAGGATTTTCTCAGCATCATTTAAAGAGAGTGAGTGAGTTTCTGTGATAATTCCCTTTCGTTAACATAACGACAGGACGTTTTAATCACCTTCCTCTGCTCCGCTAATGAACTCATGACGGCAAAAAAAAAAAAAAACATAAACCTGAGCTCCATTAGCCTTTCGTCTCGCGCGTTCATTACTTTTATCGCGACGCGCGGCGAAATGATGGAAAAGCTCCCGGAACTCCGCTCTTTGTCCGTAATCATTAATTCGCCGTCACCGAGTGTCACGTGTAATAAATATTCATCCGGCGGTCGCTCACCTCTGCGGGCGGCGCTAATTAGTCTGCTGGCAGATCACAGTAGCATGACTTTGCTGAGAAATGTTCGATATCTGTTCTTTGAGGGTGGAGAAGAGATTAATGCCGCGGCTACTTTTTGCTCCATAACGACCTTGGCATTAAAGTTTATCGTTATGGAAATGATCCGCAGTGCTGCATCAGCTTCTGAAACAACATATATATATATGTATATGTATATATTCATGTTTTATAAGACATTCTCCATAATCCTTTGTTGTTATATGTACTTTTCTCTTATTTGTGAACGGTTAAAACGTCTGCCCGAATTTCATGCATCAGAAATAAAACCTCATGAATTTTAATGAAACCTTGTCCTTCCTCCTTTAGAAACTTTTGGTAACGCTTTCTTTTACAGTCCCCTAATTACCTGGTATTTAGCTGGTAAATTCATGGTAACACTAAAGTGTTGCTAGGTAATTACCAAGGGTAATAAGATAAGTAAATACAGTGAAACCGTTGCCAAAATACTGGGTAATGCACGGTAATGTACTCGGTAAGTAAAGTAAAACTGTACTGTAAAAGAAAGCCAAGCTTGTTTCCATGTAATTACACACATTTTTAGGGTTAGGTTTGTTAGATTACCCCTTGGGTAAATAGCTAGTAATTAGGGGACTGTAGGTACCTGCTTATTACCAGTTTATAACCCAATAATACACTTACATTTACCATAGTTTTGCCATAGTTTAGCTGTACATACCTTCTTATTAACAGCAGTAATAACACGCTATAATTAACTATATAGTTACCAGGTAAATGCCCAGTATTTTGGCAACAGTTTCACTGTATTTACTTTCTTATTACCATTGGTAATTACCTAGTAACACTTTGGTGTTACCATGAATTTACCAGGTAAATACCTGGTAATTAGGGGACTGTAAAAGAAAGCGTTACCAAACTTTTCTTTTTTTATTATTGGATTGTTCTTTATTTGAAAAAGTCCAGATTGGTAAATCGTACGGTGGGATTATAAAGTTCACACTATTAAAGTACAGAGTGGAGTCTGGCCGTCATTACTCTGTG
Organism: Microchirus variegatus; assembly: GCF_963457635.1. Lineage (NCBI taxonomy): Eukaryota > Metazoa > Chordata > Actinopteri > Pleuronectiformes > Soleidae > Microchirus > Microchirus variegatus. The sequence goes on from NC_139818.1 coordinate 22,260,513, forward strand.
ATTTAAAAACGCTCGACCTCGGCCGACCTCGGCGTCACGTCGTCGGCCTCTGGTGGATCATTTGTGGAAAACACTCGGTGAGTCACTCGAGCGGAATTCAGATGTGAGATAAAGAGTTTTATATAAAGAGAGTCACGGAGGAAACTCCTATGTCTGATCGTTTTAGACTTCAGATTGTGCCGTACGGCCGGCTTTAAAGGAGCAGTGTGGGAGATTTAGCAGCATTTAGAGGGTGGATACTTTTCAAAGAGTCTGCCTTTCCAGGCGGTGTTTTCACAACTCTTTGTCTACATGCTAATTACACAATATACAATACAATATACACAAAAGGACCTGGTATTCTGTGTTGGGCATTTATAGGGTGATGGACAAGTGATTTTCTGTTGAACCCTCAGGTGCACCCATGGTAATTAGCAGTGGGAATAATACACAACTCCTTATATGGGCATCCTGGGAGTGTGTGTTTATAGGTCACATATTCAGCCTTTAAAATTATTTATATATGTGTCCTTGACTGAACGTTACGATTCATTTTATACCGCTTTTTTTTTTGAGTCGTGATATAAAGTAGCAATAATTGTGCCGAAGTCACAAAATAAACTTATTCATTTTATTTTGTTCATTAAAATAAAAGTCAAGCGAACTTTGAACCATGCAGGCTTTCCAAATTTATCAAATTCAACCAGATTTAAAAAAAAAAAATTTAAAAAAAGTACACTTTTTGCTCAGGTGTGTTTATACCATGAAAAAAATCATCAGATTGTCTAGGTTGTGCTGCAAAAAAAGGATATAAGACACTTCATATGGCACATATTGTCATTTTAAAGGCGCCAAATGTAAGAATGTGGCCAAAAACGGTTACTACACTCAAATTCAAAATACCGAGGTAATACTTTTAGGTTTCGTTTTCTCCGCCATTGTAGCTCAGGCGTAACTGGCAACCCGTGGTTGCTCTGCAGCTCAGACTCTACTGACTGCAATGATTGGTAGACGGCGGTAGGTGGCGCCACATGCCAAAACATGATTTCAAAACATAAAACATGATTTGCAGTCTGCAAAATATTTTTTTTTAATGCAAATATTTTGTCTGTGCTGTTGTTGTTGGCGAGTTCTGTGACATATTAGGAGGATTTTACAACATCCCTCAATATTTCCTGCTTCTTTTGCTCCACGTAACAGAGAAATAACTTTAAAAAAAGAATAATTTGGACTAAAATTCGCAGACGTTTGAGAACATAAACACACACACAGGCCTCTGTACCTGCCGCTATGAACGCTCTGTACAATCTGATCGATCTTTAGCTCGTGACCTCGCTTTGACCTCATGGCCGAGCGCAGAGAAGTCACCTGACTGTGCTTTAACTGATCCCCGCTGGCTGTACGCGATAACCTGCATCGGATTATCACGCTGCTGCTGCTGCTGCTGCTGCTGCTGCTGCTGCTGCTGCTGCTGCTGCTGCTGCTGCTGCTGCTGCTGCTGCTGTACATAACTGCCGCTTTCTTCCATGACTTTTCCAAACTTTACCGTGTCTTTGTTTCATGCCGAGGGAAAAAAAACTCAGATACACGGCACATACAGCAACCCCCATAATGACAGATTATAGAGTATCTGCAGGGGCGGCTCATTTGTATCCAGACTATTGATCCTGCTCATCGCTATCGGAGATGACTGAGGAGGCGACAGTGGTAAACATCCATCAGAGGATTCCCAGGAGGCGTCAAAGTCTAATTATAGTCATCATCGTTTCTCAAATGTAGAAATCTCACAACATGGAGCGGCAGAACTCGATTTCCGTCCATGTGATGGACGCCAGGGGGATGAAAACTCGGGATGTGACAAAAAAAATAAAAATATTTTTTATATTTCGTGCTGCAATTTCGAGACGGACAGAACTGTCAGTAACTGCACACAATTTGTTTTTTTGTGCAAATACAGGCACTTTAAATAAAGACCCCGTCACGTTCAGAACGTGCTGTTTCACTTTTGCCAATACGAGTCGTTCAGAGAGGCTTAAAACAACACAACCTTATCAGTTTGTGTAGTTAACGCACTTCGGAGCGCAGGAGAACTCGTATGTAGTAGTTTTAAATTGCACGTTATTTATGTCACAAGCTGTAAAAATGATACGTTCCATTTACTTTAACAGTAAAGTAAATATCTTTTATATCAGTTTAAACCTTTATATCTACTTAATATTACTTGCTTTGATTTAAGTTGGGTTATCTTTAAAGGTTCAGTGTGTATAATTTAGGTGAAATTATTTACCTCTGGTGAGACGATTTCCACAGATGCTCGATTTCCCTCCGTGTGAATCTCCAGCTTCTTCATCTCGCCGACACTGAACATGAGACAGGAACAAGAACAACGCATCATGGATAATCGTCAAAATTCAGCAGAACAGTTCTTCATTTGTTGCAATCTGCAGTTTCACCACTAGGTGTCACTCATTATGAGACCTTCTGAGTTTTAAGTTTTGATGCTAACTAAAGGCGACATAGTTTTCTTGGACGTAACTGTACCGTTAACTAATCATAAATATCTAACAGCTATTGGACGCTTAATTACAAAACTGAACATTAAAAACCTTTTCCCGGCCAACCTGCAGTACCACATGTCCACCTTAGGGGTCCACAACCCACACTTTGAGAATCACTCAACGGTCCGATTTTAGTCCGATTAAGACAATAATTCAGTTACTGTTACGTAAACACATTAGTCTGACTAAAATCGAGCTAGTCTTAGTCAGACTAAGGTACCTGGATAATGTGATTCATAGTCCGATTACTCCCGCTTTTAAATGCTTAGTCGGACTGGAGTAGGACTTGGCATTCGGCACATGCAAAATTTCCAGTTGCCTGTCTTAGTCGGACTATGGCCTTAGCTTGATTAAACTGTGCATGTAAAGGTATTTAGTGTGCAGTGTTGCTCCTCTTGCTCAGCTGAAGAATCCATCCCCCGCTCTACTTCAAGGGGGAACTGACTTTGACAGATCCCAGAACATGATACACATCATTAGGTATTTTATGCACTGCCGTGTCATCTTCATGACGGATGACAAGAGACTCTGGAGGACGGGAGACGTCATGGGAGAGGATTACTGCGTCTCAACTCTCGCATCGCGATGGTGCGGAATGCAGACGTTGACCGAATGACCCCGAAAGTGTGTTTGTCCCCTTAAACACGAGGCTACGAGGCGAGGCAGCCTTAATATTTAGTTTTATGTTCATGTTAAAAGTCCGATTTTAGTCAGACTAAGACAATAATTTGTTATTCTTTATGTCAAGTAAACATGTTAGTCCGGATAAAATCGAGCTAGTCTTAGTCGGACTAACATACCTGGATAACGTGATTCATAGTCCGACTACTCCTGCATGTATACACTTAGTCGGACTGGATTCGGACTTGGCAACTCCTGGACAAAGTAGAAGGACAAACCACTAGACACACTATACTCAAACTCAAGTTGTCCAATTGCCCATCTTAGTCAGACTATGACCTTAGCTCAGAGCTATGCTAAGAAAAACATCTAAGTAGAATCTATGTAAAACAGTAGGAAAACATTCAAACTTGTGGGGAAAATCTCAAACACAAACCTTTAAAACTATCAATTTTCTTCTCTTATTTTCAGAGGGATTTGAATCACTGTGTCCAGTCGCTCGATGTTTCGACATCTGCCTAAAGGCAACATTGATTTCGATGCAGAGAAGAACATGTTTACCCACCGAGGGAGTTGTAGTCTGAACTCCTGGATACACTTCATGTTTATTCCGGGCCATATATTAGGGTATTAGGGATGCACAATATTATTGACACGATAGAGCATGAGCACTCGCACAGTGGTGCCAGAAAACGATTGGAATTCCTGAAATGGATTTTTATTTTCTTACGAAAAGATCACATTTTTAAGGCACTAAATGTTGGTGAAATGGAGATTAGCTCACAAATCAGAAAGTTTATAAAATAAGGGTAATACATAAACCCTCGAAACTCGGTAGTACAAAGCCAAAACTAAGTTGCACCAATTTTTATAAAACTTGGTGGAAACATGTCACAGGCCAAGACGAACCAAAAAGTCTATTGGGACCATGGCGCCAAATCAACAGGAAGTCGGCCACGTTTTTGTAAAATGAACAAACTCGTATGAGCACGTTAATCGCACCCAAATAGCAATTTGTATTAAACGTTGAAGTGGTCTCTAAAGTCGCCATTTATGGACCGGTCTGCTTGAAACTTCACACGTGAGACAAAAAGATCACCCGGGCCACGATTCATCAGCACACAAAAACTAAGTCAAGGGCACAGCGCCACCTGCTGGCAGGACGGCGGCTACGAGGGGCCGTAAAATTAATTTTTATTTTTGTGTATTCATTTTACCCAATGGAGAAAATGTAAATCTGCATCTGCTGCGACATCAGTGTGAAAAATATGATGTGTTTTATGTCTACAGAAGAGATTTGGATTATGTCAGTCACAAACAGACAGTGGTAACGTCCCAATGTAAATTGGTTAAAGAAGGTAAAACGTTCATTGGATTCTAGCTTGTTTCCTCCAGCACTTTTTTTTGTATTTCAGGTTATTTATTGTCCAGCTTCAGCTTCATGTCGAGAGGTTCTTTCTTTTCTGAAGAAGGGAAAACATCGTCTCCCAGGTGACATCTTCAGATTACTGCAGCTTTCCCCTCCACAATTCCTTCATGTTCTTTCGCGGAACCTGCTGCACTCGAAACATCCCACACAGTTTGACGGCTGCTGGTTTTTACGAAGACTGCTCTTCTCACCATAAAACTTTATTTTACTCGGTATAAAAGTTTTCTGTGAGCCTTCTGGCAAACTTCTTGGCCAGTTGTCTTATGATATTTTAGTTGTTTTTTTTACCAGAGGCTGCAGTCGCAGCTCTGCTGACAGTTTCTCGTGAAAAATGCTGTCTATGACTTTCAGGGGATTTTCTTAGTAATTGGGACACTGAGTACAAAAAAGGGAGAAGACTGTGGTTCAGATGTTCGCTGCATAAATGAACTTCCATATAATATATGGTCGCTATAGAAACAGACATCTGACAAGCAGGCATCTCAAAAGATCCTTGACCTAGATTTATTATGTCACGTACCACGATGCTAGTGATTAAAGCCGGGGTAGGCAAGACAGCAAGAAAATGGTTGCTAGTCGAATGCGGAAGACGAGACGAGACGCACACGCGCAGAGATCGGATCTGTCGTGGAAATTCTCTGCTGCTGGTGAAGAATGGAATACAGAGAAAGACGCAGAGCATATTGGGCTCATTTATACCACATTTATACCTGAACAACTCCTCTTTCGCATTCCACCAATAGACAAAGGAGTCTGCCTTTCCAGGCAGTGTTTTCACAACTCTTTGTCTACTGTATGTATCGGGGAGCCTACTCCCGGCGGATATTATAGGAAGGTGCAAGTTCAGGCTAGATATGCTAATTACACAATACACAATACACAAAAGGATTCTGGTATTGTGTGTTGGGCAGGTATAGGGTGACGGGCAGTTGGGCTGAATTGACGATTACAGATCTGATCACTTGCAATACGTGATGTGAACAGTCGGTCAGGAAGATCAGATTTTAAATTGGATAAGATTACAAATGCAATTTATCTGCCGTTTAAAAACAAGACATTAGTTAGCATCAAAACTAGTTTAGTTCAGTTTAGTTTGGTTTGGTCTACTGTGGGCTAATGTAAAAACATGATGGTCCAAAATGGCGGCCTCTGTAGACCCGATTCGGCTCTTGATATAAATATAAAAGAGATCATTCTGGGGTGACGGAAAACAACGTTTGGTATAATCATTTTTATTTTAACTTTCTGCCAAATTAGAAAATCATTTTTACACACTGGACCTTTAAAACTGTTTTGGTGGATTTTACATTGACAGCTAAGCAGCTGGAACAGGAGATTTAACAGAAATGGTTCAAATATAACAGACATTTATATAAAATAGACCAAGTCAAGTACCTTCCAGTAAATTAAACCTATGCGGAAGTTGTTGTGGGGGTTTGAGTGCTTTTTTTTTTCTTTTTAAAGGAAACTTTCAGTGACATTATTCTATGTTGGAGTGGATGTTGACAAAAAATCAGTAGTAGTTCCGTGTCAGAGAAGCTCAATTTTATGACTCTACCGAGGAAAAAAAACAGCTCAACACTCATTTCCTTTTTGATTTTGTGTCATCCATCACTCCGCTCCGTGGACGGACGCTGAAACGTAACAGGCCTCCTCTGGCGTTCAGGTGAAATTTAGTGTGAAATTAGAATTCTTAGGGCTTTTCCACTCGCCACTTTAAACGAGGTGGAAATCGTGTGAAACACGATAATGGAGGCAGAGCGTTCAGTCGGCAGAGCGAACAGGGGGCGCTGCTTTGAGAAAGGAAACAAGTACACGGAGGTATTGAGAAGGGTATGCGAGTCGGCGTGTGCATTATCCGAGTATCGATCTGCACCTTTGCTTCTGGAAAAACCCGCGTCGGATTTAAGGCTCAGCGGCAGGAACTGAAGCGGAGGACGCAAGCATTACGGCGGCGTTCCAGGCTGATGAGGAGAGAGAAGGTTTAAGTGGGGGGAGAAAATGTAAATGTGAACGAAACGACTGCAGAGGTTACAGTGGCAGACAGAAGCGACCGCATAATGAGTAAAGGACAAAATGATACAGATGAAGAAGTAAAGTGAGGCGAAGACAGGAAATGAGAAGCGTCTCCAAGGTCAGTCGTTTCCACTTTGTCAGGTCAGTCTGCTTCAAGGGTTCCTGCTTTTAATTGAGCCGTACGGAGTAAAAGTGCCTTCCATGGCCAACATACACAACGTATATGGACACAAGCACTTGGCCACATCTGCTAAGTATTAAATCCAGGTGCTTCAATCAGGCCTCTTATCTGCAATGAAGGACAATCGGCCCATTTCCACCAGCATTTCCAGGAACTTTCATGACCGGGAACGTATTTAGCGGGGGGAAAAAGAAAATTCCCAGTAATCTGTGTGGTTTGCGTTTTCACAGAAAACTGGTCACATTGGTTTCCAGAAAAGGTCACTAGATTTGTCGCTAGTTTCTAGAGGGGTCTGAAAACTAAATGACTAAGCTAGCAACACTGAAACAGCTGCAAAATGTGACACAGCCCCGCCCCTCTAAAGTTCCTGGTAATCTGAAAACTAGCTTTGTCGAAAGAAAAGGTACTTCTTTTGGAGGGAAAGTTTGGGGTTGAGGGCACGTTTTACCCTGCGTATCTCGGGTTTCCAGGAACGTTTATGAACAGGAACGTATTTAACAGGGGAAAAGAAAATTCCAGGGTAATCTGTGTGGTTTGCGTTTTCACAGAATATTGGTGAAATCAGAGTCTGGTCACATTGGTTTCCATCAAAGGTGGCTAGATTTGTCACTAGTCTCTAGAGGGGTCAGAAAACTAAATATAGCGACAAAGTGGCTAAGCTAGCAACACTGAAACAGCTGCAAAAATGTGTTCCACCGATCAGCGTTCTTCAGGACACAGCCCCGCCCCTCTAAAGTTCCTGGTAATCTGAAAACTAGCTTTGTCGAAAGAAAAGGTACTTCTTTTGGAGGGAAAGTTTGGGGTTGAGGGCACGTTTTACCCTGCGTATCTCGGGTTTCCAGGAACGTTTATGAACAGGAACGTATTTAACAGGGGAAAAGAAAATTCCCGGGTAATCTGTGTGGTTTGCGTTTTCACAGAATATTGGTGAAATCAGAGTCTGGTCACATTGGTTTCCAGAAAAGGTCGCTAGATTTGTCGCTAGTCTCTAGAGGGGTCTGAAAACGACTAAGCGACTAAGCTAGCAACACTGAAACAGCTGCAAAAATGTGTTCCACCAATCAGCGTTCTTCAGCACACAGCCCCGCCCCTCTAAAGTTCCTGGTAATCTGAAAACTAGCTTTGTCGAAAGAAAAGGTACTTCTTTTGGAGGGAAAGTTTGGGGTTGAGGGCATGTTTCACCCTGCGTATCTCGGGTTTCCAGCAACGTTAATGAACAGGAACGTATTTAGCAGGGGGAAAAGAAAATTCCCGGTAATCTGTGTGGTTTGCGTTTTCACAGAAAATTGGTGAAATCAGGGTCTGGTCACATTGGTTTCCATAAAAGGTCGCAAGATTTGTCGCTAGTCTCTAGAGAGGTCTGAAAACGAAATATAGCGACAAAGTGGCTAAGCTAGCAACACTAAGACAGCTGCAAAATGTGTTCCACCAATCAGCGTTCTTCAGCACACAGCCCCGCCCCTCTAAAGTTCCTGGTAATCTGAAAACTAGCTTTGTCGAAAGAAAAGGTACTTCTTTTGGAGGGAATGTTTGGGGTTGAGGGCACGTTTTACCCTGCGTATCTCGGGTTTCCAGGAACGTTTATGAACAGGAACGTATTTAACAGGGGAAAAGAAAATTCCCGGGTAATCTGTGTGGTTTGCGTTCTCACAGAATATTGGTGAAATCAGAGTCTGGTCACATTGGTTTCCAGAAAAGGTCGCAAGATTTGTCGCTAGTCAAATTAGAGGGGTCTGAAAACTAAATGACTAAGCTAGCAACACTGAAACAGCTGCAAAATGTGTTCCACCAATCAGAGTTCTTCAGGACACAGCCCCGCCCCCTTCTAAAGTTCCCGGTAATCTGAAAACTAGCTTTGTCGAAAGAAAAGGTACTTCTTTTGGAGGGAAAGTTTGGGGTTGAGGGCACGTTTTACCCTGCGTATCTCGGGTTTCCAGGAACGTTTATGAACAGGAGCGTATTTAACAGGGGGAAAATAAAATTCCCGGTAATCTGTGTGGTTTGCGTTTTCACAGAAAATTGGTGAAATCAGGGTCTGGTCACATTGGTTTCCATAAAAGGTCGCTAGATTTGTCGCTAGTCTCTAGAGAGGTCTGAAAACGAAATATAGCGACAAAGTGGCTAAGCTAGCAACATCGAAACAGCTGCAAATTGTGTTCCACCAATCAGCGTTCTTCAGGACACAGCCCTGCCCCTCTAAAGTTCCTGGTAATCTGAAAAGTCCCTTTGTCGAGAAAAGGTACTGCGTAATTTTGATGGAAACGCACAGGTTTTTCAAAATCTCGGGTTTCCAGGAACGTTTATGAGCAGGAACGTATAACAGGGGGAAATAATTCCCGGAAATCTGTGTGGTTTGCGTTTCCACCGAATCTCAAAGAGTGTTCGTGTCTCTAAAAGTCTCTAGAATAACGCCAGAAAAGGTAGCTAGAGGTGTCCAAATACTAAAGGTAGCGGCAACGTGGCTAAGTTGAAAACAATGAAACAGCTGCTAAATGTGTTCCACCAATCAGCGTTCTTCAGGTTTTCCATGCATCATTTCAGTTGATACGCACCAAGATTTTTCAAAATCTCAGGTAAATGAGAGACGATCGAGGGCTAATCGTTAACGCTTCGGCATACCAAGACAGTTTGGATAATGCTAGGCTTCTAACTTTGTGGTAACAGTTTGAAGAAGACCTTTATTCCAACATGAATGTGCCCAAGTGAACAAAGTAAGGACTATACTGTAAAGACATGGTTTGAGGAGTTTGGTGCGGAAGCACTTGACTGACCTCAACCCCATCGAGCACCTTTTGGATGAACCGGAACAGAGATTGTGATCCAGACCTTCTCGTCCAAAACATCAGTGCTTGACCTCATAAATGCTCCATAGAATAAATGGACAAAAATTCCAAGAAGGGTGGAAAAAAGGAAACTAACTCCATATTAAAGGTCACATAGAGTGGTCCTGTTGCACATAAATGTTAGTTATGGAGGTCTACTTACATTATATTAACTTGTTTTTATGGTCAAAAACCTCCTAGTTGCTGTAAACGAGCCGATAGAAATCCTCTTTTCTGACGCTGTTTTTCTGCTGCGAGATTTCAGAGTGAACTTTCACCCCCAGAAGACAGAGTCTTGTGATTGGCCAGTACTATCCAGCACATCCGTTCTCAGAAGCGCAGCGCCCCCTTCTGGAACGGCGGATGCACTGCTCCTCATTATCAAAACATTGTTTTAACAGTGTTTAAAAATAGCTTCGTCACGACTCCCCGCCGCAGTCCCTTTTATGACTTTAAACCGGAGTCAGACCCAGAGTCAGAAGACACTGTCGCTCGTGAAACACCTCCACAACGGACGTTATTCTTCTTCTGCGGTTCAATGTACGCAACCAGATGTGCCCGGACTAGTGCCCGGAGCAGGAGGATCGGTTGTTCAGGAGAACCGCTGCTTACGTAACTATTACGTGATTTTCAGTGATCTCGTTGAGCCCCGAGATTACAATAAAACACAACGTTCTCAGCAGTGGCTGAACTGTTTGTTTAGAACCGTCAGGGCTTCATAAACAAGGTAATGACGCAGATACACACCAAAAAAACAGCGATAATAGGAACTTCCGGTCTAGTTCCGCTTTAAAGTACTGCATATGTATTTGACCACGTCACTACAATCCCTTTTCTTTCACGTCGGATCATTTTTCCCAAACAACATCCGTTTCCACTTATAGTTTTCCAGACTTTAACGCCAACTTGGCTCGTTCCATACTTGTCTGAACCAACGCGATACACACGTTATTTAATAGTAAATATAACCTTAAAGGAATGCGGGTTTCTTTGGATAGTCTGGTTGAAAAAGGGGCTGATTTTGAAGCACAATGGTGAGCACTGTGATGTAGTGATGCAGAGACAGGCCTTGATCTACGCCTGAGTGTCAGCCACACAAACAGACCTCTCTCTCTCGCTCTTTTTCCCCCCCGTCGCTCTCCGACAGGCCTTGTCTCCTCTTTTCAATCATCAGCTGAGGTGTTTGGGTGTTTACATGCGTCCCAGTGTACACGGGCCCCAAAAATACACTGAATATCATTATGGTAAGCGAGCGTTTCGGAGTCGACGCAATCCGGGAATAAACAGAAAGTCTCAAGTTGTTTTTTTTTTTTTTTACACTTTCCATTCCAAAAACATCAATACACACTCGCGTGATCGTATGCAGAGGACCTCTTTAGGCCACGCAGACGTCTTCACCCCACTGAGTGATCACTTCAAAACACGGACACCGCTCTTACCGTAATGGACCGTGAACATTGAGGACGGCGTCAAGCCGGAAAAAACGAGAGGAATCCAGAGACGCTCCTCAACTAATGAGTCTGACATTTCCACGTCGCAATTAATCTCATAATCTGCATGCATGCGCCGGGGCCGAACGGTAAAGTAAGAACCAGAACATTCATCACTGTGCTGCAACTCAAACCTCATACATCACATCCCTATAATGTGACTTTTAGTAGATTTGGGTCCCCACAACATGAGGAATAAGCTGGAACACACACACACACACTTTTCAATCTTAGTGAGGACACACAACATTGACATAATGGTCTTAATGGCCCTGAACAATCCCTTCATATTTGTAGGGACCAGACAAAATGTCCCCACAAGGTCAGAATGTCCTCACAAAGATAGTTTTTGTATGATTGTATAACTGAATAATCGCTTTGAAATTATGTTTGTTTTTGGTTTTCCCGGCCCTAGAATAAGCGTTTCATACGTACGTTAGGAATGGGCCTCGCTTTATGGAAGCCGCTTAGGGTGGAGGGAAAAAATCGCTTCATAAACTATTTTTTTTTTTTAAGGTGCCATATGTAAGAATGTGGCCAAAAACTGTTACTACATTCAAATTCAAAATACCGAGGTCTTTTAGGTTTCATTTTCTGGCGTAACTGGCAACCCCGTGGTTGCTCGTCAGCTGAGACTCTATTGACTGCAATGATTGGTAGGTGGCGCCACATGCCAAAACATGATTTCAAAACATAAACATGATTTGCAGTCTGCAAAATATATATTTTTAATGCAAATATTTTGTCTGTACTGTTGTTGGTGGTGAGTTCAGTTTGTTATATGAACATTATTCCTGAGTCTCTGTGACATATTAGGAGGATTTTATGGCCAGTTGTTTTACATTTATTACATAATTCACCTTTAAGTATATATTTTTGAAAAACATTAGTTTGTGTTATTTGTGTACAGTTTATTTTTGTAACTTCTGGGAGAAAAAGGCAGCTAACCTTAACTTTTATTTTTGTACAGTAAGTAAGTTTTTTATTTGTTTTGAATGAATAAATGTTAACTTTTGTCTTCAGTTTGCCTTTGTGTGATCACATTATCACATTATCTCATACAAACTGCATTGTTTTGATGCCATAATTTGCCTTAACACACTATGCATTGTATCAGTTCTTGAATCAAGAATCGTATGAATTGAATCGAGAATCGATTTTAAAAAACGAATCGTGACCCTAAGAATCGGAATCGAATCGTGAGCCACCCAAAGATTCACATCCCTAGAAGCCGCCGTCTACAAAAAAAACCTGATGCACAAAACAACAAAGGAGTCCACGGAGGCGACAAAGACAGCGGAAGAATCAAATAAACCTCATTTCCAGCTTCCACAGATAGAGTCCGTATCTCACCGATTCAAACGAGGCAGCGGAGGTGAAAATCATTCACTTGTCGTCAAGACTTTTCTGAATAAAAACTCAAGGATTATTCCAGCGAGGGCTATTTTTACTCAATTACACAACTCTGATGTGCTCACCCCCTCCCTTCACCTCTTGTGTAAGATTTCTCAAGCTCATATAGTGTCTGAAAATAGACGCCGGTTTTCACAGCTCTAGCGACAGCCGGGCACACAAGTCCTCGTGTGGCTTCACACTTCATTCATGCGCATCGAGGTAACTTTTCCTTTCATATTGTTCTGTATTGTTTAGCTTTCTTCACCCCCCGTCACCCCCCCGATTCATACGGATTTGTGCGTCCAAATCTCTCTTAAGAGTACAAGTTGGTGCATATGGGAAGAATAAATCCACATGATCCCTCTTCAAAAATATAGATGAGAGGCCATGAGCTCGCATTTACTGCGAAACGGCAACAAAGCACAGCCTTGAGTCGTTTAAGTTGCACAATCCTATGACAGAGACACGGCTAATTCTAGCCACACGCTATTGTAAGTTTGTTTTACTAACGTGTAGGCCCATAAAAGCTTCATAAAATAATGATAATAAACCCCCGTGGAGAGAAAATTGATGTTGGGCCCTTGTGAGTTCAAGAGGATTGTTTGTTGTTTTTTTTGCCCGCGCTAATCTGTAGTGAGTGTCGGCTGAAGAAAACCAGTTACATTTCAAAATATATGTTTTCAGACAGAAGCTCTGGATAATGTCGGGGGGGGAAATTGGGTCCAGGCGTTCTCCAGACAAATGTCTGAGCTTCCCTGCTAAGGCTTTGTAGCGTCGTTGGGTCGAAAAACGGGGAACATAGGACCCGGGGAACATAGGTACGACCCCGGGTCAGTTGTGTTCCTCGAGGCTTGAGTTAGCTTAGCGAGTCACGCTATCTGAACGTGAACAATATTTGTTCTTCAGCTATAACCAGAAACTTTGTGGTATAATAACCAAGCGCACGTAATAAACGTTGAAACACAAGTTACAACCTCATTTTCATCAAGGCTTGAGTTAGCTTAGCGCGTCACGCTATGTGAACGTCAACAGCCACACAGAATAATTATTTGTTCTTCAACAATAGCCAGAAAATTTGTGGTATAACGCGCGCAAAAAATATAACATTTAAACCAAACATTGTTGAAACACACGCGACAACAAGTTACAACCTCATTTTCATCAAGGCTCGAGTTAGCTTAGCAAGTCATGCTATCTGAACTTCAACAGCCACACAGAAAAATATTTGTTCTTCAACTATAACCAGAAAATTTGCGGTATAGCGTGCGCACGAAATATAACATTTAAACCAAACATTGTTGAAACACACGCGACAACAAGTTACAACCTCATTTTCATCAAGGCTCGAGTTAGCTTAGCAAGTCATGCTATCTGAACTTCAACAGCCACACAGAAAAATATTTGTTCTTCAACTATAACCAGAAAATTTGCGGTATAGCGTGCGCACGAAATATAACATTTAAACCAAACATTGTTGAAACACATGCAACAACAAGTTACAACCTCATTTTCATCAAGGCTTGAGTTAGCTTAGCAAGTCAGGCTATCTGAACGTCAACAGCCACACAGAACAATGTTTGTTCTTCAACTATAGCCAGAAAATGTGTGGTAAAGCGTGCGCACAAAATATAACATTGAAAGCAAACATTGTTGAAACACAGCAGGAACATTTCCAGAACATTCAAGTGAGGAACACATGACGGCTGTGATTTTCCTGCTCTTTTCTCACATAGAGCAAATTTGCTGGTAAAAGTTCCAAGAAGGTGTCTGAGGTTCCATTTGCAGCAATTGGCTTCTTGAAATGAGTCCCTCTGTATGATTTTAAGGAAATGTCCTCTCTTCACTAAGTGTATGAAAGCAGCTTACCTCAAAATTTCACCTCTTATTTGGACCATTTAATTATTATTTTCGATGGGGGGGGGGGAAGACGAGGGTTTGAAATTGGCACATCTGTACTTTTTCCGTCCTGATTTTTCTTCTTCCTCGCATTACGAAACAATCTTCGACAAGTGTTTCAAGATTTTCACACCTGCACTTTACACTCAAACACATAATGTGTTGTTTTTTTTTTTTTTCACAATACCTCTGCTTATCTGCCGCTTTCACCTCCTCTGTCAACAGTGGACGCTCAAGGACGGAGGGAAAACAGAAGAGCAGCATTACGGCGTTATGTAAGAACCATATAATAGAGGACCCTATAATATATGGAGAATTAAATTTGAATACATATATATATAATATGTATATATATGCGTTACATCAATCAAAGCACCACTTCAGTACACTTGCACCTTAGAAAGTAAGTCATTTGTTGGTATCTGCTGGTATCTTCTGCTTCAAAGCCTCACATTTTGGTTTTTTTTTGGCTAGCATCTTCTCAATTTTTCAAAAACAAAAGTATTTTTTTTTTTTGCATTATGTGAAACCCATATGTACGCCAGCCCAGCCAAGCTGACAACGAATATGGGTCCCATGTGTATGGTTTCCATGGTGACCCCAATCCGTGTTTGCCCACATGGGCTTCACATGTGGGGGCCCATGCTACCGAAACCATTTTATGAGACCGACATAAAGCTATGCCCACTTAGTAGCCAGGTAACGTGGAAAGTGTACGATGCCACGGATGGACATCGCAGACGAACTCCGCTTCGGGACCCACGTCATTGTCAGAGCAGATAATAACCCCGAGGAGGTTGATGCATGGATCTTTTTTTTTCTGGGATACTGGCCATCAAATGCCATCCTCGCTAGCAAAAAAACACCGGCAGATTTGTCATGGTTCACCCAAGTTGGCCAATACCAATACTAATGGCACTTTTCCGCTATATACGGTCATGGCCACGACTCGGTTTGCGGTTTGTTTTGTTTTCCACGACTCTATTAGCTCCTCAACACGAGTGAGGTCATCGTGGCACCGCTGCATGAAACTGCCGTGACGTCGTTTTTTAATACGCGATGCGAACACTAAAACTGATGACTCGTAAAGCAGCTGTTTTTCGGGTGTAACTGAATCATTAGACGTTCACGTCATCGTTCGCGCAACTTCCCGACTCCGTCTGACAACAGTCGCTGAACTGAAATATATGATAAACGGAATTTCAGCAGCGATGTCGCTAAACACACCATCCAGATATTTGACATTTATTTTGCTAAATGTTGGCGCGATTAACGCAGGTTTTTTTTAAAAGTCTTTCAACTGTTCGGCATTGTTAGGTTTGATCCCTGCGCTCATGACTCATACAGTGACGACACTCTCTGACCAATCAGTGACCAGCGATCTGTCAATGTCACATTTTTAGTATAGCAAAGAGCAGGGGGGGGGGGGGGGGGGGAATCGATTCACATAGGAATCGCGATTCTAATCATCCACACATTTCTGAATCGATTCATAAACTTCGAAAATCGAATTAAAACGGAACTCGACTGGAAGTTCCTATTAACGCTGTTTTTTTTGGTGTGTATCTGCGTCATTACCTCGTTTACGAAGCCCTGAAGTTTCGAAACAAACAGTTCAGCCGTTGCTGAGAACGCTGTTTATTGTAATCTCGGGGCTACTCAGCGAGATCTCTGAAAATCCCGTAATAGTTACGTAAACAGCGGTTCTCCTGAACAGCCTATCATCCTGCTCCGGGCACTAGTCCGGGCACTAGTCCGGGCACATCCCGTTGCGTACATTGAACCGCAGAAGAAGAATAACCTCCGTTGTGGAGGTGTTTCCTGTTTCACGAGCGACAGTGTCTTCTGACTCTGGGACTGCGGCGGGGAGTCCCTAATATGAGTCCGAGAGCTGGTGTGCTAATTATGTCACTTCCGGGTACTGGCCAATCACAAGACAGCTGGGAAGGCTCTACACTGGCTGGCCAATCACAACACACTCTGTCTTCTCGGGGGCGAGATTTCAGTCTGAAACACCGCGGCTGAGGAGAGCTTCAGTAAGGAGAGATTTCTATCGGCTCGTTTACAGCAACTGGGAGGTTTTTGACCATAAAAACAAAGTTAATGTATGTAAGTAGACCTCCATAACTAACATTTATGTGCAACAGGACCACTCTATGTCTGCTTTAAATGGGACGCTAGTTTTGAAAATGAAAAAAGCTAAACTTGGCACAGCTTGGACTAAAATAAGGTCCAGTTTCACTGTAACCTCCCCCACCGCTCGCTGCCCTTTCACGACAGTTACATTTCAGGCTTCGGTGCAGCTCTGATGAGCTGACACTAAAAACTGTGACTGATGCACACACACACACACACACACAAACACACACACATGCAACGCTCTCTGCACACACTCCTGCCAGGAGAGGCTTTTTTTTATTTTTATATTTTTTTTAGCCTTAAAGATGGATGGTTACTGTATCGTAGCCTCCTGCCGGACCAATCGCCAGAAGATGGATGAGTCTGAGGGAACCTGTGCTGCTGCTGCTGCTGCTGCTGCTGCTGCTGCTGCTGCTGCTCTGAACATATACATTGATTTAGGAAAAGACTGCAAGAGAAAATGAAGAAAATGGCAATAAATGTGGAACAGCGTGGATAAACACCGGGTGCATATGCCTCTGCTTCCGTGTGTTGCTTCCTGTATCGGCTGCAGCTTTAATATGAACTTTATTATTAATCAATGATTTTCAAAATAAAACCCAATAAATAAAACTATGGGCTACATTTCAGACTGTGATGAATGGATACATGTGACATTTTCTCGATTGTAACCATCCAATAATATCCTCTCATTTATGACACAACAGCCTCAGATTAAAGTGACTGAAACTGTTGCGTAATCCCTGCCCTGCATGCGCGCGCGCTGTGTTCATTCATTATAACGTGAGAATATTGTGGTTTTATTTATAGACAAACGGGAAAAATACATGAATAAATTGGCTCTGTGTGTGTGTGTGTGTGTGTGTGTGTGTGTGTGTGTGTGACACACATCAGTCTCGTGGGCTGATCCTCGTGACACACTGGAGATTGACAGGGAGATTTTTTTTTATTATTACGCATAGTTTGCGTAAATAATCAGTGATTTGTGTATAATCCAGGCAAGAATCGCAGCAGCAGGTATGAAGTCGGTGCTTGTGCCAAACTTTTATTCAAGCGTCGTTTCTGTCCACGCACGCACGCACCGCACCGCACCGCACCGCACCTCACCGCACCGCTCTGCTCTCTTTTATCCGTCCCGTGTTCACGGATCAACGGATTAAAAGGCAGTAGCGCTCATTAGAAAGGCTGGATCATGTTCATTTTCACACATATAAAGGAGTTCGATTGTGCGAGTCTTCCCGTGGTGACGTCAGGGGCAGAGAGCCGCAGGCAGCGCGCGGAGAGGCGGTGAAGGGAAGGAGACAAACCTGCGCCCGGGTGCGCATCTTCCCAAACTTCTCCAGCGCCACTAGCAGCAACAACAGCAGCAGCAGCAGCAGCGCGGAGCCAAAACAAAAACAAAAAAGACGATGAATAACAACAAGTCCTTCATCATCAGCGCGAACACCGCGAGTCCGCCGCGGGTCGCCGCCTCCGGGACGGGGGACCACGACCTGGCCATCACCTCCACTTTCGGGACCCTCCTCTCCGTCGTCTACATCATCGGCGTGTCCGGGAACGTGTACACGCTGGTCGTGATGTGCCACTCGATCCGCTTCGCCACGTCCATGTACATCTCCATCATCAACCTGGCGCTCGCGGACCTGCTCTACCTCTCCACCATCCCCTTCGTGGTGTCCACCTACTTCCTGAAGGACTGGTACTTCGGCGACGTGGGCTGCCGCATCCTGCTCAGCCTGGACCTGCTCACCATGCACGCGAGCATCTTCACGCTCACCGTCATGTGCACGGAGCGCTACCTGGCCGTCGTCAAGCCGCTGGACACGGTGCGCCGCTCCAAGAGCTACCGCAAGGCGCTCGCGTGGGGCGTGTGGCTGCTCTCGCTGCTCCTCACGCTGCCCATGATGATCATGGTCTCGCAGACCACGAAGAAGACGCCGGACGGGGGCGTGAAGCGGATGTGCGCGCCCACCAGAGCGCCCGTGGCGTACAAGGTCTACGTGACGGTGCTGTTCGGCACCAGCATCATGGCGCCGGGGCTCATCATCGGTTACCTGTACGTCAAGTTGGCGCGCACGTACTTGGAGTCGCAGCGCAACCCGGCGATCGGCCAAGGCAACAAGCGCTCGCCGAAGCAGAAGGTGCTGATCATGATCTTCACCATCGTGCTCGTGTTCTGGGCCTGTTTCCTGCCCTTCTGGATCTGGCAGCTGCTGCCTCTCTACCACACCAAGCCGCTGCGCCTGGCCTCGCAGACGCACACGTGCATCAACTACCTGGTGGCGAGTCTCACGTACAGCAACAGCTGCATCAACCCGTTCCTGTACACGCTGCTCACCAAGAACTACAGGGAGTACCTGAAGAACCGGCACCGCAGCTTCTACCGGTACACGTCCTCCTTCAAGCAGCGGCCGCCCAGCCTCTACTCGTGGGGCAAGTCGGCGTCGTCCAGCAACCAGTTTGAGTTCAACTCCGAGACGCTGGTCATGGGAACACTGAAGTGACTCGTGGGAGACTAAAAGACGGAGCTTCTGTAGGTAGGTAGTGACCTCTCCAATTACGCACAGAGCCGTGCGTAAAAGCGCACTCACAGCGTGGATCGTGGAAGAAAGAAAAAAAAAGCACGTGTGATGTCCAGCTCTCCTAGTGATTTACTTTTACGTGCCACAAGGGGGAGCCTGCACTTTTAACGGTCACTCAGGACCTCATGATTTATGATCTTATTTAATTTAAAGGTGCATTATGTAATTAATCTAAAACAACTGGCCATAAAATCCTCCTAATATGTCACAGAGACTCGGGAATAATGTTCATATAACAAACTGAACTCACCAACAACAACAGTACAGACAAAATATTTGCATTAAAAAAAAAAAAATTGCAGAACTCATGTTTTTGTTTTGGCATGTGGCGCCACCTACCGCTGTCTACCAATCATTGCAGCCAGTAGAGTCTCAGCTGCCAAGCAACCACGGGTCGCCAGTTACGTCTGAGCTACAACGGCGGAGAAAACAAAACCTAAAAGACCTTGGTATTTTGAATTTGCGTGTAGTAACCGTTTTTGGCCACATTCTTACATATGGCGCCTTTAAGATTATTGTTAATTATTCTTACCGTTTTTCTTTAAAATGTTCAGTTTTCGTTACTTTTTGTCAAATTAAGACGTGTTTTTTCGTAACGTTACAACACTGCGTACACATTTCGGCAGCTTAAATTGTGGGGTTTTTTTTGCGAACTTAAGTCTTTTTTGTCGTTTTTACTGCACTTATTTAGCAACTAAATCACATTACGTCGTGTTTCTAGCATCAATAACGCGTTTTTTTTTTGTAACGTTTGATATTCGTAACTGGAGATAATTTGTTTCCTTAGGTTGTTTTTTTATAAATTTGTGCACTTGTGCAATTTAATGTGCACAAATATGAGCATTGGTCCAACATTTGAGCACATTTTTCAAAATGTATCCAAAGCAAATGACGGTGGATTACAGCCAGTTTATATTTAAGAATATACTTTTTTTTTTTTAAATAAAATTACAATAATTGTGGCTGCAAATGTTCATTTAATTACACGCCTACTTACTATTATGATAATTTCTGCCCTGAGCATCATTAACAACCTGTCCTCCTTCACCTCCTTCACATCCTTCCCTCCTTAGTATGGCAGGGGTTTGTTGCATCTACGTGGGGGGGAAAAAGCCCCAGGTTATATCACGCTTTAATTTCACTGAGATATTTAATCCATTGCTGCTGAGGTGAACTTTCCCTCAGGGTCTTACAAAGGTCCAAATGAACCTTTAATATTATATGCATACATAATCCATCCAAAACACGTAATTGAATCCAATTACCATGAACTAAATGACATAAATAACTTCAGACTTAATCCAAGAAGCACTTAAAGGATTTATCCTGAAGAGCGAGGCTGTAAACGCACGAGCCCTAAAGGGAATAATGTGGCATTAACAATTCTCAAGAGAGGTTATAAACAGAGAGGAAGTCTTTGTCTACACGGGGGACATTTAATAGAAACGAAGGTATATTATGTAACTTTTTCTGTATTCTGATAGTCGCGTAGCCTTTTTTTTGTGACGGGTTATTAAAAAAAATTTTTATTTACTGGAGAATAAGTGAAATTAAACATAGATACTGTCTCGACTTCTTCATCCTGAAAGCAGCCATCAGCAGGAACATCACCTCCGGCAGAACGCAACGTTCTCTCGTCCTCGCCATCCTCGTCGCTTCAGCCTCTTTTTTAGAAATCAAATCAAGTCGATTCAACGATACTTTATTGTCCCCCCCCCCCGCCCCCAACACTGACTTCTTTTCTCAGGCAAAAGTAAATGTTAAGAGAGCGAGATTCAATATAAAACTCACTTTCACGTGTCACTTTCCCCGCCAAAAAAAACCGTCTGTTTTAACATTATAACCACGAGTTCAAGCCAAGTTTCGGCTTCAAAAACAAAACAAAAAAAAGAGCAAATCTCACAGGAAAAACAAGAGCAACATGATAAGAATACAGAGGCGTTCGTGCCAATTCGTTAACCCTCAGTTTCCTCTCAGTCCCGGTGCAAACACGGCGTTCCGGATTTAGCCGATCTGAGCCCACGCTCGCACATCAGAGGCGGGTTTTTTTTGTTTTTTGTTGTTTTTTTCTGACAGGAAAGACACAAAAACATGCACTCCAGCCTGCGCGGCCGATCACTTTGGCTAATTTGCACGTGTCCCGCGAGAGTTGTGAACGCACCCCCGTTTGCCGTGATAAACTCCGATCCAAAAACACCTACAGATCAGCTGCGGCTCTGCCAGTTTCCGTTAGCTGTGGCCACTCTCCTTCTGTCTCCCTCCTGAATTCCTGAGTTATAACTCGACAGAATATCGAGAGAGAGAGAACTCTTCTTCTTCTTCTTCTTCTATGCAAGAAAATAGCATTACTTATATACATAGTGCATCCTGGAAATTTGGAGCCGCATGGTTCAGGAACAGCAGCAGCTGTAAATGACCATAGTCGGGCAGTTGAAGTCAAAATCAAATAAAAATCATCATCTACCGATTTTCCAGGTATATTTTTTAGGAGCAGAATCGACTTCTTAAACTTCTCGTGGGAGATTCTTGGTCTTTTCAGTCACTATACGCAGCCGTCTCGCTTTACTCGTGCTATGTAGCCGTCGTGCCTCTGCCTCACCTCCATCAGTCTTCACATACAAAGCCCGATGGGACCAAACCATCACCAGACTGAGAACATAAAGAAAGAGACAAGTGAAGCTCAAAGGCTTAATCAGAACTTGTGTGAACTCTAATGTCGTCAAGTGCAGGACTCTTTAGCTGGTGATGGTCTTGAAAGTGATCCGTGTCAGAGTGATGTGCTTAACAAAGGGAGACTCTAAAACTTTGAGAACTTAGTCAAAGTAGTTCTCAAACTTTTTTTATACCAAGTACCACCTGAGAAAATATTGAGCTCTTGAAGTAACACCATTATTGGGGAATTGGAAGTGGGAGGGGCTTACGAAAATGAAAAAAAATCAGCTTTCATTAGGTGACTTTTTGTCGTGTGTTTCACGTACACTCTTAGAAAAAAAAAAAGTGCTAAGTAGAACCATATAAGGTTCTTCGGCTTGTCCTCATAGGAGAACCGGTTTTTGGCTCCAGGCAGAACAATCCTTTATTCAGGAAAGGGGTTTTAAAGGGTTCTCTGAATCAAAATGGTTCTTACTGCAACCATTAGTGTTACCAAGAACCCTTGAAAAACCTTTTCTTCGGGAAAGGAAATGCAAATGGTTCCAGGTCCTTTTGGAACCCTAATTTCTAAGAGCGTACATGAACGAGAGTTGGTACCCATGTTTAGGACGTCAGGACGGTCCAAAAAGCCAATGAGGACTTTGCCATAATTCCTACAGGAAGGCCGACATTTTGGGTTGAACTGCCATATTTTTTTTGATTTTTGCACAAACTGTATTTGAAAGAACTTGTCCATCATTTGTTTAATTTCTTTCTGATTTTCCTCCAAATTCCACCAGAGGAAGCGGACGTACCACAGCTTGAGAACCATGGATTGAGACAAAGCAGTGTACCTTCAAAACCCGAGGCCCTGACACTGCGACTGGCAAACCTGCAGCGTAGGTGTAGAGAGAGAGGGAGAGAATTTTGAGCTTCATCACAACCATCAAGACCTATTTTTGAGAGAAGGCGAGGAAGGTGACGGTCCCTTCTGTTCAGGATGTTCCTTTTGGCAGGAACCGTCTTAATGAGTCGCGCAACAAAATGTGCCTCGTGTTTTATGGAGGGTTCATAACTCTTTAATTAAGAGACGCTTCTAGCGCTGAATGTGGGGCCCCTTCACTTTAATATGACTTATTAGAAGTATCAGCGCGCGAGCATCTGCGGCAGCTGCGTGCGTACAGCGAGACGGAAGGCAATATTGTGCTTTACCTCACCGCGCTGAAGACCCTCCGCGGCATTTCCTGGATTCGCTCTGCTTTGTGTGGACGCATCGAGTTAAAGCCGCGTACACACGAATACATGATTCATGAGAAGCCCAGATAGGGATTTGTGGGCTTCAGCCGCAATCTGCTCTCTCTCACTCTCCCCGTGTTCATCTCAGCATGAACAATTCCTTCCAAGTCAAGTCCAACAGAGACGAGAGCAAAGGCTTCCCCCTCCAGGCATTCTGGAAATGTATGAATGGAACAGACGTTACATCAATGAGAAGGTTCCATAATCACATAACTGCCAGACGATGAGGATCACGTTGCCATTTTGAAAGAGTCCTTCAAGAAAAGTCGGAGGAAGCAAATAACGCTTGGAATTCAGCCTTCCTTGACTTTGAGGAACCGTCTCTGTTGTCTATTCCCTCATTTATTCCCCTCAGATCTGCTATTCTCCATCCGTCCACATGAGGTCCCTGGTGTGGGCTGTGTCCGATGGCCGTGTCAGCGAGATACGTAGCGTTTTAGCGGTGCGCCAACAACGAACGAAACACAACAGACCGCAAAGGAGGAAATCCAGCAGCTCGTCGGCAGCCGACTGTCGTGCGTCTAGCTCCACCCATACCGTAACGTACCATTACTCTGGTAAACCAAAGTATGGAGATACCATAAACACAAAAAATGTTAACACGTCAACAGCGTCATTAACACACGTTAGCGTGCGTGACATCATGTTTACGTGAATCCGGATTGTTAAAATGAGTCTGTAAAGTAACGCTAAACTTTAAAAACAGAGGCACACATACGCAGTACACAGGTACGCTGGTCTTTTCGTTTAGTAAACAGACCGCTCCAGTTCGACTGTGGGCGCGCTAACGACGCTAAAAGGAGCTAATGCAGCTAACGGAGCTAACTGGTAAACCATGCCTGGACTCGTAAAACATCATGGAAACGTGTTGTGCGTTAACCTATTGCACAGCACTAAAAAAAAAAACCTTTAAAGTTACAAGTTGTACAATCAAAACAATGAGCTGAGAGATGCTAATTCTCCGTGGGTCAGTTAGCCATTCACGTTTTTTAATGATTAGTTGAAAGAGATGTCTATTTAAAAGCTTCACAGCTTTGGCTAACGTCCAAGCAAACTCAATAATAGTCTTATCTTGTTTTTATTTTAGCTAATATGCGAGTGCTTCTTCTCACGGGAAGCTACCTGAACTTTAGAACAACAAAGGTGCAAATAAAATAGTCAAAAAATAGCTAAATTAAACATTACAAATGTTTGAGAATGGAGTTGTTTTTCCACAAAAGTTGTCAAAATCCAGCTCCTCTATGATGAGTCTGAAAAAGTGCTGATATCTGCGAAGAACAAGAAAATCTGTCAATTTTCAATATTTTATTTAAACGCTCAGTCCTGCTGTTTGACCTCCAACTAAAAAAGTAGCTTGAGCTTGAAAATTTAATTAAACATTTGCGTTCAGTAGTGCAAAGTTATTTCCCTGTTTTTTTTTTTGCTTTGGAGGAAATAACTTCTTCCCAAAAATGATGAAAACATAGAACTATATTGCCTCAGTTCTGGGTGTAATCAAGGTCACATATTGCATTACAGTTCACACAGATATTACTTTGTGGCAAAAGACCAACGGGTTTACAGCTGTGTAACTGCTTACATTGGCAGACTCTTACTCAGACTTTCATTAAATATGGATTAGTCTTTAGACTTCTCACTATGTCGTGAGGACGCTGGCGTGTAATGGGGGGGGGGGGGGGGGGGGCTAGCTGGCAAACACTGATTACCATAATGGCGGTAATCAGTCACTGAGTGCAATTAATAACCGCTCATTTAATGACAGGTTTTCGAGAGCGAAACACGGCGTCTGGAGTCGTTTCCTTCTGTTCCGATCGTTTCAATATTCCCCAATAAATCACCACCACTTATAGTCACGGCGCTCAGACTCAGGAGGGCTTTCGCGACGCGTGGAGTGTAAGCGGTGAGTTTTTGCGACAGTGGCGATAAAGCGGTAGACTATGGATGAACGGATCGATGTTTGACGGTGTCGTCTTAACAATATGTACTCCAAAACTGTAGGGGGAGCTCTGTAGAGAAAGCAACCAGCCGCTTTAAAGTGAAAAAGAAGCACCGTTCAAAAGTTTGGGGTCACCTATACAATTTTTTTGTGTTTTCTATTAAAAGTCACACTTTTATTCATCAAAAGAGTTGCAAAATGAATAGAAAATATAGTCAAGACATTGACAAGATTAGAAATAATAATTTGGATTCAAAATTACTGATTTCAGCTGTGCTAGCATAATTGCACAAGGGTTTTCTAATCATCCAATAGCCTTCTAACGCGATTAGCAAACACAATGTACCATTAGAACACTGGAAATGGGCCTCTATACACCTATGTACATATTCCATTAAAAATAGTGCTGTGCAAAAGGTTAACGCGCGTTAACGCACGACACATTTCAATGGCGACCGACCGGGAAAAAGACGTGAATGAACGTCATGTTTATGTGCCGCGACACCGGAGTCCAGGCACCGTTTACCAGTTAGCAGTTGCATTAGCTCCTTTTAGCGCCGGTTAGCGTTAGCCAACAGTGGAATTGGAGCGGTCTGTATATTAAAGGAAAGAGCTGCGCTACATATAACCAGCGTACCTGTGTACTGCGTACGTGTGCCTCTGTTTAAAGCGTTACTTTAGAGACTCGTTTTAACAATCGGGAGTCACGTAAACACGCGTCTTTTCCCGGTCAGTCGTCACGCGTTAGCGTTGACGCGGTTAAACGCCGTTTGACAGCACTAAGTAAAAACCAGACGTTTGCAGCGAGAATAGTCGTTTACCACATTAACAATGTAAAGCGTGTATTTCTGATTCATTTAATGTTATATTCATTGAAAAAAAAAGTGATTTTCCATCAAAAATAAGTGACCCCAAACTTTTGAACGGTAGAGTATCTAAGGACAAGATCTTACTATAAAAAGAGATGATAAAGTATGGAATTCATAATTAATGAACAGCTGTGAAGCACAATCGACCAAAGACACAATCGAGTGGAAGTTTCATCTTTCTTTGCGACATTAAAATAGTCGTGAGGCCAAACATAGACTTTCCTTTTTGATAGACCATGTAGCACCCTTAGCGCTACGCTAATGTACAAGAACAAATCTTCAAAATCATGTCTTTTAAGGGTTATCAGGTGATTCAGATGTGTTCCTGGTAAGTGGCACTTTGCGATCAATCTTCGCCCATTAGTTGCATAATGTAGACTCTGCCTTTTGTGAGAGATGGTTTAAAAAATATATTCTTTATTGGAACTGCACTTCTGCGAAAATTGGCTGAGCACCGACTGGGGTCAAGTCTACTCTTTGATCACTGTATCGACGCAGTTTACTACGTTTGTGTGGAAAAGGCACCACTTTTTAAAGCGGAACTAGACCGGAAGTTCCTATTAACGCTGTTTTTTTGGTGTGTATCTGCGTCATTACCTTGTTTATGAAGCCCTGACGGTTCGAAACAAACAGTTCAGCCATTGCTGAGAACGTTGTGTTTTATTGTAATCTCGGGGCTCAACGAGATCACTGAAAATCCCGTAATAGTTACGTAAACAGCGGTTCTCCTGAACAGCAGATCGTCCTGCTCCGGGCACTAGTCCGGGCACATCCGGTTGCGTACATTGAACCGCAGAAGAAGAATAACGTCCGTTGTGGAGGTGTTTCACGAGCAACAGTGTCTTCTGACTCTGGGTCTGACTCTGGGTCAAAGGTCGTCAAAGGGACTGCGGCGGGGAGTCGTGAAGAAGCTATTTTTAAACACTGTTAAAACAATGTTTTGATAATGAGGAGCAGTGCATCCACCGTTCCAGAGGGGGGCGCTGCGCTTCTGAGAACGGATGTGCTGGATAGTACTGGCCAATCACAAGACTCTGTCCTCTGGGGGTGAAAGTTCACTCTGAAATCTCGCAGCAGAAAAACAGCGTCAGAAAAGAGGATTTCTGTCGGCTCGTTTACAGCAACTAGGAGGTTTTTGACCATAAAAACAAGTTAATATATGTAAGTAGACCTCCATAACTAACATACAGTACAGACCAAAAGTTTGGACACACCTTTCCATTTACTTGAATGAGGAAGTGTGTCCAAACTTTTGGTCTGTACTGTATATGTGCAACAGGACCACTCTATGTGACCTTTAACAGAAAATAAACAACTAAAGTTGCCTGAATTAAAGGGGGCTGTAAATAAATAGGGCGCATTTAAACTCCATCTACTTCACATCATATTGTCAATTTTGCCACTATTAGAAGCTTTATTGCTAACAAGTCAGTATGAGCCGCTCAGATATCAAAATAACTCGGTTATTAACTAAGACGTTTGATATGTTTGGTGTCCAAAAAGTAAGCCCAGGCAGCATTTGTGGAATCAGATTACGTGGAGGTTATAGCAGCGTACCTCCTGGAACGTGCTTACTAAGGGTGAAACAAAATGACCTCATGTCGGAATCTTAAAGCAAGGGAAAGTTCTCCCACCGGGGACACGACATCACATTAGCTTGCTTGTCAAGACCCGGCGTAGCGTGAAATAGCTTCCGGGGAGACGGCGCAAGGAGCCGCGTCCGCCACAATATGTCAATGTTATGACATGCCGTAAAAACCATGGATTACACCCGAGTAAATTTACTGTAAAACGACTGCTGCAAGAGCTGGTGTTAAAGGCGTTAAAGGAACAGCGCGGTTTGTATGAGGGATTAGCACGTTAGCGCCGCTGACTTTGTCCTTGGAGAAGGCTGCCATCAGGGACAAAACACTTTTCTCTGCTTTCTGACCCAGACACTGAAGTTTGTAAACTGGTCACTCTCCTGCACCAAAGTCTAAAGAGGAAATTCGAAATTTTTAGCGCACAGAGACACTGAAGGCAGGAGGGGATCAACAACATCTGAGTGCTGTGATGTAAAATTTAAAAGTGAAAAAAAAAATCTCTATGGTTTTCATACTTAAAGGCAACAAAAAAAAATTGCATATTTATTCTTTAGACAGTATGGTTAAACAGGGTTTTTTCTTTATTCCCTTGATTTAAATTTATTTTGAAATTATGAGATATAAAAGTCGAAATTATGAGATTAAAAAAAGTAATAATTATGAGATAAAAAGTCATAATTATGAGATAAAGTCAGAATTATTAAATAAAAAATTCATAATTATGAGATAAAAGGTCAAAATTATGGGAAAAAGTCTAAATTATGAGATAAAATGTAAATATTATGAGATTAAAAAGTAGATAAAGTCCAAATTATGAGATAAAAACTCAAAATTATGAGCCAAAAAGTCTAAATTATGAGATAAAAAGTCCTAATTATGAGATAAATACTCAAAGTTATGAGACCTAGTCTAAATTATGAGACAAAAAGTCTAAATGATGAGATAAAGTCCAAATTATGAGCTAAAAACTCACATGAGACAGAGTCCAAATTATGAGATAACAAGTCATAATTATGAGATAAAAACTCACAGTTATGAGACATAAAGTCTAAATTATGAGATAAAAAGTCATAATTATGAGATAAAAACTCACAGTTATGAGACATAAAGTCTAAATTATGAGATAAAAAGTCATAATTATGAGATAAAAACTCACAGTTATGAGACATAAAGTCTAAATTATGAGATAAAAAGTCATAATTATGAGATAAATCTCATATCTCATCATTTCAACTTTGAAGATATTTTTATTATCAAGGCTAAGTTTTACCTTTTATTTATATTTTCTTGCACACATGGGCCTCCATAAGCTTCTGAAGGGGAGCGCAGCAAACTCACTGAGGTCAGTGTAACTTCAAAAAAAAACAAAAAACTGAACTATCCCTTTTTTGGAGTTTTGAACCACTATGTGTGATGGAGCTTTGTGGATTTTAGCAACACGTACCAATACAACGAGCCAATGTAAATAAAAACATCACCGCAATCATGAAAAGTTGAGCGCTGCCTATAATCACACGTGGAGTTCTTCACTTATTTGGACTAAACATTTGTTTTCCTTCGTGATTGCGGGGGAAATAGCTGCGCACGATGGAACACGAGAATAAAACAGAACGCAGCGATCGCTGGAACCCAAACGGCTACTGACTGTTTTGACAAACGTCCCTGAGAATCACACAAAAACAGTCACACTAACACTAATTAACATGATCCTCCAGTAATACGTTACATATTCCATGTGGTTACGACAGGGGGAAAAAAAAAAGACCAACAATCTCGCTTTTGAGCTTCAAACTGCAAAATAGATGAAGCGGAGGTGGAAAAATAAAGGCACAGAAGCATCCTATTGAAGATATGACACTTGTGGATCAATCAAACACTTCCCTCAACTGTCTGACTCCCAAAGGAAGTGCATGGAAGTTCATACGCTAGCGATCAATCAAGGCAAAGTCAGGAGTGGTGATATTTGCAGTGCTTACATGTACTTCAGGCAGGGTTTGTTTTTAATTATTGACGTATAATTCCGTGATAATATTTAATCAAAATGGAAACGAAGCGGTTTTGAGATGGAGAACGACAATTTCCGTGCCCTTTGTTGACGGACAAAGATAGGAGACTTTGGCCCAATCCCATTTCTCATTGAGGCTAATGCCGCTTTTCCACTAGCGATAGCACCTGGTGCTTTTTTTTTTGAAGTACCTGCTCTGGCGAGGTTCCAAGCGAGCTGAGCCGATACTATGCGTGACGTCGTCGTCAGACTGTCCGTCCACTGATTGGTCAGAGAGAGCGTCTGAATCTGAAGCGAAACGACTGCAGCCGAACTGCAGATCAGTTAAAAAATACTTTTATTTTAAATCCTGAAAACTTGCATTAACCTTCGACATTTAGCGAAAGGAAATGCTTTTTTTTTTGCGATAGCGTGTAAAACAAAAGTCACGGCAGTTTCATGCAGCCGTGCCGCGACGACTCCGCCCACGTTGAGGAGGTGCTACAGTAACGGACAACCAACCAAAAGTCGAGCCAGCCGTGCCGAGTCGAGAGGAGGACCGCTGCTCCGGTTGCTAACATAAAGACAATTAAACACATGGTTATATCTGCGGTTAACGGCGTCAACGTTAACGCACGTAAGCTTGACGCGTTTCCATGACGACTGACCGGAAAAAGACGCGCGCGACGTCACGTTTGCGCGACTCCCGATCGTTAAAACGAGTCTCTAAAGTAACGCTAAACTCTAAAAACGGAGGCACACATACGCAGCACAGACTGCTCCAGTTCAACTGTAGGCCCGCTAACGACGCTAAAGGAGCTAACTCAGCTAACGGAGCTAACTGGTAAACGGTGCCTGGAGTCTGGTGCCGCGGCGCGTAAACTTGACGTGACGTGCGTCTTTTTCCGGTCAGTCGACATGGAAACGCGTCACAGGTTAACATGCATTAACGTTGACGCCGTTAACCGCCGTTAACAAGCTAACGCTAACGCTCTTTGACCGAGCTCCAACAGCGCTCACGATCGGCTGTTTCAAGATGGACAGGAAGTTAAGATCAGAGAGGAAAAGAAGAGGTTGTTGTGTTTTTGAGAGGCAGACACTTAAGTACTGTAAATATATTAAAAATACGAGAGCAGAAAGTTCCAATTTTACCACAATGTGTAATCTATCTCCAAAATATAGAGTATTTTAAAATCCTGTGGATTTTAAACTCAAACTTCAACAGTTTTCTCTCACGAGCCTTGAAATTTGCAACCGAAAGGAATTCCAATAACCAGAGAGAGACACAATCACCTCAGATTTTGACAGCATTTTATTTCAAACCGTCTCTCACTGACCTCATTGCAGTTAACTGGTACTAGAAGGTGCAATCACTTTTTTTTTTTTATAAAAGAAGAGGGTTCTTCTTAGAAGAAAACACCTCCTAATCCACAGGGGGGGGGCGGGGGGGGTCACGTATAAGCTGGGGGATTAAGCGATGAAAGGTTGATGTGATGTGTTGACGATCCCCCCCCCCCCCTCCTCCCTGGATGTATATCTGTCTCTTTTCCTCAGAATGAAAACCACATGGAGAGACAAGAGACAGACACACACACGATCCCACTTCAGCCTCTCCGAGAAACGTTTTCAGTCCAAAAAAGCAATTTCTGCTCAAGCCGCCGTCGAGCAGATTGGGGCGAGACCTGCCTGGAACATGAAATATGCCTAAATACCAGCGATTAAGATGGAGGTGCAATAAAAAAAAAAAAAAGAAAGAAAGGAACTGCTGTAGAAAATTGGATAAAAAGGAACAAGCGTCAGTGGCAAACAGGAAAGCACCTCGTGGCGTGATCCTCGGTCGCTTAAAAAGGGGTTAAGCTTACAGCCGTTACAGCTGTAACCTCGATATAAAATGTCACTTTTCTTTCCTCACTTGTCCTTTCTCGTCCCCTCTTGTGTTTGCAGGATTTTGTCCAAGCCCAGTGAGCAGCGTCGTCGTCGTCGTCATCATCACCACCTCCTCCTCCTCCTCCTCCCTTCCCAATCCCACCCCGCCCCCCCACGCGAGGGCAGCCTCAGGGCAGAGAGGGATCGGCGATGGCGTGCGCAGGGTCACAGGTGAAGGACACGGTGATGGCGTAGCGCGTCCCCCACGACACCTTCTCCACGCGGTGGAGGTTCTCCGAGCCGGACGAGAAGAAGGAGACTCGTGCTGGAAGGTGGAGGGGGATGGGGGGGGGGGGGAGTGCGAGAGAGAGAGGAAGGAACAAGAAGAGGAGGTCGACATTTTCTTTTGGAATACACCAACATTGCATTTGCTTTCTTTTCCGAGATTAAATGAGAAAAATGTCGTGTACCGAGATGGAGCTAAATACATAACAGGCACGTAGACGTAGTCGAGATGATCGGCTTAAGTTCAGGAAGACAGGTCGCTAGGTGCCAAAGAAAGCGATTTCAGACACTAGTGGGGATTTTTCACGCACACGCATCCATCTCTGGAGTTCACAGAGAATTCAAAATAAGACGGTTGATGCCAGAGGTCGGAGGAGAGAATGGACGGACTGGTTCAAAACAGTAGAAAGGCATTGTTTTTGTCGTCGCTTGGTCCATAAAATGTCAGAAAACCTGGAATGGACCTGGATGTTCTCGAATGCCTTGTTTTTGTCCACAAACCAAAATGATTCACTTTTAATGATTTCTTTGTTACGTGGAGCAGAGAAAGGAAGAAAATGTTCACATTTAAGAAGCTTAAACGATCGGAAATCTTGTTTTAATCGTGAAAAAAAGCTTCAAACTGATTAATCGATAATAGTTGACAATTAAAGGTGCATTATGTAATAAATCTAAATCAACTGGCCATAAAAATCCTCCTAATATGTCACAGAGACTCAGGAATAATGTTCATATAACAAACTGAACTCACCAACAACAACAGTACAGACAAAATATTTGCATTTAAAAAAATATTTTGCAGACTGCAAATCATAGTTTATGTTTTGTAATCATGTTTTGGCATGTGGCGCCACCTACCGCCGTCTACCAATCATTGCAGTCAGTAGAGTCTCAGCTGCGGGTTGCCAGTTACGTCAGAAAACGAAACCTAAAAGACCTCGGTATATTGAATTTGAATGTAGTAACCGTTTTTGGCAACATTCTTACATATGGCGCCTTTAATTTAGTTATCAATTAATAGATTAATTGTTTCAGCTCTCACTGTATCTAAGGTATGAGCCACTCGTTTAGTTGTCCCCTGTACCTAATAAAGTGGCAGGAGTTAGAGCAAGGACATGGTTAACATTAGTTTGCGTAAACAGAGCAGGAAAAAACATGTTTTTAGCCTCTAAAATGAGACTTTTGGAAACTCATCGGCTTCAAAACTCAGGGTTTCGTTTCAGTTCAAACAGACTGAGAGATTTTGGGCATTATCCGCCGTCTGATTGGACGTTATCAGATAGGACTTTGCTCCTTTTCGTCATTGCTTGGTCTTTGTCCCCTTTTCACGTCTCGTTGTTTTTGTTTAAATTCTTGAAAGTCACATCTATCAACCTCTTCCCTTTGGAGGACAGCGGAGAGAATTCTGCTCCGTTTTGTTTATTCAAACCAGACGTTGCCTTCGTTCTTGACGAGTCCGACTTTTCGCGATTGGTTGACGTACGGTTTGAAATGTTATTTACATTGCCGTTCGTAGACGATCGCCTTCAAGTTGTATTTACGTGCGTTCAGACCAAACGCTAATCTGTCAACTTGTCGTCACATTTGCGTGAATATGTTCAAAAGAAATAAAAAAAAAAGGAACATAGTGTTCTGGTAATTATTGTTGCTCCGAGTGTTTTTGAGCTTTAAAAACAAATGAAAACCAGCTGTTTTCACTTTTCCCGCTCCCGTGTCCCGAATCCATCTCTGTATTTAACAGATTTAACAACATTGCCGTCTCGATCTTCAAAAAGGTCGGCAGATAAGCTCGTTCTCGGAAAACACGCGGCCGCTCAAAGTCGACGTATTACGCGGCGATGCTCCGTGGAATTGACGGTGATTTGAGACAGACACTGGAGCCGCAAGGAGTGAGAGAGGGA
This sequence comes from Microchirus variegatus, assembly GCF_963457635.1. Classification (NCBI taxonomy): domain Eukaryota; kingdom Metazoa; phylum Chordata; class Actinopteri; order Pleuronectiformes; family Soleidae; genus Microchirus; species Microchirus variegatus. Next base: position 22,293,972 of record NC_139818.1, read on the forward strand.
GAGATAAAGTGGCCGCAGAGCCTCGCTCGACTTATTCCAGGATTGTGTTTTAGAGAAAATGCTGAAAGGCATTCTCTCTACAACAACAACAAAAAAGTCTGATTTGAGAGATTCTTGACCGCCGTCCATCTTCCTCGGACTGACGCATGAACAGTGCGAGTTGAGTAAAAGTCGCCTCAGGTTAAATTGTCTTCATTGATCACAGGCTTTTGCTTCGCCGTGGCTTTTTAAAACTAGCGCCGGGCACGCTAACGCGCTAACGGCGGTTAACGAAGTTAACAGCGTCAACGCATGAAGCGTTTCCACGATGGCTGTCCGGAAAAAGACGCACGTGACGTCATGTTTACGTGACGCGGCATCCGGAGTCCAGGCACCGTTTACCAGTTAGCTATGTTAGCTCCTTAAGCGCCGTTAGCGCGCCTACAGTCGAACTGGAGCGGTCCGTTTATTAAACGAAAAAGAGCAGCGCTACTACAAATAGCCAGCGTACCCGTGTGCCTCTGTTTTTAAAGTTTAGCGTTATTTTAGAGACTCATTTCAACAATCGGGAGTCACGTAAACATGACGTCATGGAAACAAGTCATGCGTTAACGTGCCCAGAAAACCTTTTCATTCATTCATTGTGTTTTGTAACGAAGAGTTTTATATTTAAATGTGAATCAAAATGTGAATAAAAAGCTAGAATCCCTCTAACCCAATTTTCGCTTGCTGTTTTACTCCCAAGAAACAGTAATAATGATGATGATGATGATGATGATGATGATGATGATGCTGATGTGTGTGTGAAGTTAAATCCCTGTAGCACCGCATCGCCCGAGGACGTCAAGGGAAATCAGCGCTCGCAGTCGAACAATAGAATCCACGCTGGAAACAATTAGAAAGAAAGAAGACGCCGAAGAATTAACGCCGAAGGCAAAAACAATGCGAGCGTCGAGACAATGCGTTAGCGGTCCGCTCGTCTCATGTCGCTACGAAGAAATGATCCATGGGGCTTTTTTTCCTCCCCCCCCCGATAACGACACAATGAAATAATCCGTGCACAAAATAATCCCTCTGCCAATTGGCGACATTTGCGCCGTTTACATCGGAGCAGATTTAGCGCGCCGCACAATGGGAGAGAATACAACATAGGAGCTGTAGCCATAACACTGTCATGATACAGGGTTATTATAGATGTTGTGAAACAAAAGGGGCATTCTGATTATTAGGTTACCAGGGAAACTACTTTAGAACACCTATAAATACAGTTTTCATCGACATAAAAGTGAAACTATTTTGTGCGTTTGGATTTTTTTCTTCTACCCTCGTGCAGCAGGCGACTCTGAGCCACAACTGTTCGACGACGCGACGTCACTGGAGCTCAACTGCGAGACCATGTATGAAAGTGTTTCCTCCAGCCAGAGTCGGAGCTGAATGAGTCAAGCGTTGTGTCAAGCTGTGAACTGATGTCACGTCTCAAACTGTGGCTACTTCACAGAACGAAAACATCCATTTTCCAAATAGCTAAAACCTGACCGCCGCTGGATTTTCCGACCATGGTTACGGTTATGATGTTTGTGAGGGAGATTGATTGGCTTCAGTAGCGCGCAGTGTCATTTAAAGGACAAGTGTGGTTGTGTTTCATGTTGTTGTTGTTGTTGTTGTTGAGTCGACACTCTCTAAATCCCTCAACTGCAGCTGTTCTTCACTGTTTGCACATTTAAGGACTGCAATCCTTTCCTCCACTAAATTGGAGAAGCAGAAACATTCATATGTCAGTGTTTGTTAAGCAGCACTGGCAAAAAAAACACACACACAACTAATCAAACCCTCGCTGTTTGCATGTTTGCGGTTTGTTTGCGGTGCTGAAAGAGCAACAGCCTCACTAGCTTCTAACTGGGCCCCGGTGACATTTGCAGACGCCTTTTACTTGCTGTGTAATTTGCCGCAGCCGAGCAGCTAAAGAGCCGTATATCACACTAATTTAGACGCCCTAAAAGGGTTTATTTCAACAAGATGGAGCGCGGAGCGACATGCGAGTGGACTGTGGGGACACCCCAACGCGTAACAAGTCCATAAATGTAGCAAATGTAACCGTATCCTGCGGCGTTTTTTTCACAAACAGAACGTTCTCTGTACGATCTTCTCCTTTTTCATTCTTTTAAGTAGACATATTATACCCTATTTCTACAAATAGGGTATAATATGTTTTGGTCAAAATGGATGGAAAGGATGAAGCACCATAGCAGTTCAATCACCCTGCCAAAACAGCCCTGTTCAGAACGCTCGCTTTTGAGTGCCTGTCTCTTTTAAATGCAAATGAGACACAGGAAACTACGTCAGCGTCACTGAGGCTCCGGCAGCTAACAGGAGTTAGCATTTGGAAAAGCCTATCAAGCACAGAGTTCTACACAAACTATCAGGCTGGAAGTTTGTGTAGAACTCTGTGCTGCACTGTGCAGCCAAGAACAGAATGCTTCGCAGACTTCCGCTCTTCCGCGTACTATTGCTCTCGCCTGCATTCTTGCGTTTTTTGGGGGGTTTTTTACGGACAAAGCGGTGCTCTACGAGACAACAATTCCAGAAATGTCTCATTGTGACGTAGCAATGAGTGCGAAAGTCAACATTGTGTGTTTTATCTGCCGTACGGACAGAGTGAGTCATCTTTTTTCACACTTTGCCGACTCATAGGGCCTCCAGAGTCCCAAATATAAGTATTAAAATGATTAAAAAGTTGATTTTGCATAATATATCTCCCAAAAACGTGTGGATAAAAGACCGATAGGATACAAAGCTTCTGCAGTTTCCTTCTTAGTTTGTTCGCCAACAAACACGGTCATGACAAGGTGAGTTAAAAGGTAGGACGAGCTGTAGTTCTAGAACATATATCACGGCACACGCGCGACATTGGTCGATAATTGAGTCGCGTTTGAGCACCGAATGAGGTCTCGAACTTCGTCGGGGACGAGTTAAGCAATGTGTGTTTTTTGCTGCGGGAACAAAATGCCCATAAACACCACCTAACACAGTGAGAGGGAGCACACAGCACATCATTAACGCCGTCCGCTCGATCTATCGATTACTTTCACAGCATCATAATTAATTAGCGAGAGGATGAATCACACAGGGGTGTGTGTGTGTGTGTGTGTGTGTGTGTGTGTGTGTGTGTGTTGTCGCTAGGGGGTCCGGGATGAAAGGTAGACGTAGGTGAGCTAAGGTTAAGGGCTTTTCTTGTGATGGATTTTCTGATGAAGGAGAGTGTTTTTTTCCACTTTCACCACGCACATCAAACCAGGCGGAGGTGGTTGCCTGCAGCCCGTTTGTTTTACTCGCGTGCTTGTTTTTCCAACCTCCGACTTGCGAACAAGTTCAAGTACAGCGCGAGTCGCGGTTCAGTCAAAACCTGGAAACGACGATGCTCTCAAATGTCCCATCTCGTCTTGTCCACAAACAAACAATTCAGTTTTAATCAATTATTTGTTAAACGGAGGAGATTTATCGAAAAATCGCCCAATCCACCACATTTTAAGACTTGAACAAAACGGCACATTTGAAGGTGGATTGTGCAAATTTATAAAGGCTGCAACACATTTTGTGCATTTATATGAGGCAGGAAAAGGCTGAGGTATGTTTGCAGTGGTCTGCCACCATTTTGTGTCCTATACCGACACCGATATCGCAAACTAAAGTATCTACCGATATAAGTCCGATACAGTCATTTTATGAACGTACGAAGCTGTTATGCAACACATATGACTTTTACAAATTTTGTGTGCACGCGATATATAGATATAGTGTTTTTGGATTCCACATTTTTATCGGTCCGATATCTGACCCAGTGATTTTGACCAGTATCGGACCGATATTGAATCCCATCCCCACAAGGGTCTGAAACGTGGGATAAAGTACATGACAGACCTTCGTTTTAGTACGAAAGGAACCGTGGTCTGATGTGTACAGTACATGGGGTTAGGGTTAGGTTTGGGATACGGTTATTTCGCTGAAATCAGCCATGGTCGTCCTGAGGTCCAGACACATTTCTGTGCCTGTTTATTTGCAGACACGCCGCAGCCACAAGGTCAAGTTCTCAATTTTAAGGTGGCAGCCGAAGCAGAGATTATCTAATTCCCCCCGCGGGTTGTCTGAACTGGCAGGTTCACCCCCTTCCTGGGCTTCTGCGACTGGTGGAGCATTATTTTTCCACTCGCCGGTCCAAGCCCGGCCAGCATCCTATCTCTTCATCACATATCTGCACTTTATCTGTCTCCCAGGCATCTCTGTCTCACCCTGCATGCTCCCTACCTTCTCCTCTAGCCCTTTAGGAGACACTTTCACCGATCCTGGTTTCTTTGCTCCATATAAAAAGGAAATCATTAAAGGTGAAGTAAGTAGTTTATAGTGCCATCTAGATGAGAGGCTGAAATTTACAACAAAGAACTGCTCCTCTGCTCACCCCCTCCCTTCCCTGAGCGCTACGGTATCCGCAGCCGGTCAAATGTCGTCCTCGTCGTCTTTCTCCGTGTCAGCAGATGAGGTTCGTGAGGCGAGGGAGAGGGCGGAGCTACCGCGGCCGTAGCAGACGAAGCGGAGAGAGTGGAGGCGGGACTTCAGCTACAAGTAAAGAGACGCTTGATTTGTTCTCTCGCGTTTGTCCTTACAGGCTCCGGTAGAAACATGGCGTCTCGCTGCTAACAGTGGCTATGCAACCGCGGCATGTTATTTTACATGACTACGAAAATGAAACTAAAACTATTATACAGCGACTAGACAATCCAGGAGCACATAATATGTATAAAAAAGTGGATTTTGGGTCATATAAACCCATAAATACCACACAGTGTCCCTTTAAAACATAATGATCACGGTTTGGGATACATTTTCCACCAAGAAAATAATCGACTAAGAGAGAAAACGCTAGTTGAAGCCCTACTATCACCTCTACTTCTCCCTTCTTATTATTTCCTCTGCATCATCTGTCCATTCACTTTCATTACATTCTTGACTTTTGATCTCTTCATACACCAAGTCCTGATCGTCTTCCCCCGGCGTTCAAATTACACCGCGTACGTCGCCGCCACCTCTCTCTCGCCAAGTTAAAACGTGTCAGTCAACAGCCCAGCGTGATCCTAGCTGCTGATGCTTTTCTCTTTTTTTTGGGGGGGGGGGGGGTGTTTCTTGATGCAATTGTCTAAATAAGACTAGCATTGACAGGTGTAATCAGTGACCTGTCATATTTAGATTGTGAAGCGTGCTTCAGCCCCACGGAGAATTGGAAATCAATCATGGAGGAGTCCAGAGAGCGGGACCGTATGTGGTTAAAGATAATGCTGCCCATCGCGCCGCTTGTTCTCTGAAGGCTACTCTCGACTCACTGACGTGAGGTGGTGGCAGCGTTTCCCCACAAGAACCTCAGTCATACGAGACAGAGCTAGAAAAAGTCTCACAGGAAGTCCGGCATGCTGCGCGCCGTTAAGAGGTTCACGCCTGACTCACAAATGTGCCAAGACTGGACTCTATTTTTTTTTTTTTTTTGAATTGCTGTTGATTAGAAGCTGTGAGGAAAAACGGGAAGTTGGAACATGAGTGCGGGAGATGATGATGATGATGATGATGATGATGATGGCATTGGGGGTGAGTCAGAGAAAGCGAAGCGGTAGTTTCTGTGAGAGGTACTCAGTCGGCCTCACAGAAATCTTCACACAGAAGCCAAGCATGGATGAAAAGCTATTTAAACTAATGATCCGAGATGATCAGGGAGCCCCGACTTTGGTCCATGTTCCGTATTTTCCTTGGCCCAAAAAGAACTATTCAAAAGTTGCTTTGTGTCGTTTCATTCCACTGCCGTAATCCGCAGATCTGACGTGGATTACATTAAGTCGAGTAACAACACGTCATGTTTTTCTATACATCTCTGCAGAATAAGCTGTTAGGGTTGAGGTAAAACCTTCAATCGCATCGACGATACGAGCATTAAATCATTCAAACGACGGCGAATGGGCAGATTATTCTATTGACCAATCCGAATAAGCAATCTTAAGGTTTTGAAATTTAGCCTTTGGGGCAACAGTATATTGATTTTTGATTGGATAAATTAAAAGAAAAATGCTGGAAAAATATACATAAAAGGCTAGAAAAATAAAAAATAACAGAAATAAACTAAAGTAAAACTGAGAAAAAAATGAACAGAGTGGGAAGGAATTATTATTAAATGATATCGTTAAAATTACATGTTAAACAATCATTTTATCTTCACTTTCTTCGGTTATATTGAATATTTTAACAAACAAGGCAACAAAAACCAGAAAATCAGATTCAGAGAAATAATCTATGTCGTCTCTGAGTCTGAACATCTGTTATTTATTGACATTGAGCCATAATTTCCTTCCTGTGACTGAAACACAACGATTTTTGAGTTGAGTGAGTTTGCTCTAATTACTCATTAATCAAGCTTATTACACTAAGGTCACGCTGTTTTTTTCTTCTTTTTTTGTTACCGTTATTGTGTGTTATGGCTCTTTAAGTGAGGCGCTTTCATGTCCTTTACAAAACTGCACGGTCTGAACTAAACTTCTCCTTGGCCTCGACACAAACGTTGCATCTGGGATATTAAAGTTGGGACATTTGAAAAAATCTTTGCGCCGAGTCAAAACAACAGAGCAGAGGAGTAGAAAAGACAGCGTCCAATACCACACGTCTGAAATATGTCGGCAGCGTCTGGCACATTTTATTTGACAGGCTCACAAAGCTCCCCCACAAGAACTGATCCGATTCCCCGTTTTGTTTTTCCCTTTTGGCGAAAGCGTCAAATCCCCAGAAACTTCAGGAAATTGTCCCTGAAATCCAGTCGTCTGGTCAATATTTTGGTCTACGCCACATATAGACTGTATTAAGTGACAAAAAGCCGCCACCGATATTTAGAGGAGATAGAGGAGATCAAGATGTTGTTACGCCACATCCTCCAGGGGGGGTCCTGTACGCGAGGTGGAAAGTAATCCGCGGCACCTTCGCCGAACGGTGGAGCGGAGTCTGTGCTGCTGATTATGCACTTATGGGAGGATTATACCCACTTAGCACAAAACCACCTCCAGATACGCTAATACAGCCGAGTGTGGCAATTATAATTTAAACACATCTGAGATAATGAAATCTAACTTTTATCACTCACTCCATAGCGTCGGGGGGGGGGCTTAACAGGCTTAGATAACCAAAGCTGGGGTTTACAGGATTTACAACACCTGTCTTAGCAGCAGGTCAAACATCACCGTGACAGAAAGAGCTGGAGGTATCGTTATTTGTCTTTAACTAGTCGTTACCTGTGCGTGGTTCCACCGTGCGGTTTCCAGTTGGGTCCATGAAGATGAATCGCCCTCCGCCGAAGTCGGCGCCGTAGTCGGACAAATACAGGAGAGACGTGTAGTCGAAGGAGCCGTAGGTTACCTGCAAGAGAGAGGACGACACATCACGTTGAAAGATTAGGAAGGTTGACCAATTAGAAAACAGTGGGGTTTTCTTTTCTTGTTCCCCAATTTACAAATATTAGGGGTGTAACAGTTCACCGAACCCACGGTTCGGTTTAAACCTTGGTTTTTAGACCAAAATAAACACTTCTATTAATCTCTTAACTATCCAGGAATACAACAACATAAACATTTGTCTTAAAAGTCTAGTCTACATTGTCAAAATAAATAAATAAAAAATAGTTCTTACACTAGTCCTCAGACTAGTGTAAGAAGACTCCGCGCTGAGTCCATGTGCCCACATTTTTATGCCAATTTTAAAGCAAAATTTGCATAATTTGGACATGTGGTGTGCAGCAGTGACCTTGGAAAGTAGGTCAAGGTCACCGATCTTCGAACTTGTCCAAGATACTTGTAAGAGGCATCCACAGTGCCAGTTTGGCAGCAATACAATAAATATTTGTCAAGTTATCGCGTTGACGAGCTTGAAAAGTGCCGTTTTTTGGCTATTTTCCAAGTTCCAAGTGCAGCTGTGACCTTGAAAAGCAGGTCAAGGTCACCCATCTTCGAACTTGTCCAAGATACTTGTAAGAGGCATGGACAGTGCCAGTTTGACATCGATATGTCGAATATTTGTCAAGTTATCGTGTTGACGAGCTCGTAAAGTGCCGTTTACACATTTCTCACATTTCCCCGCAAAAAAATAACGCGTAAAAATGTACGAAAAATTCAAAAAAAAGGTTTTTGGACAAAACGAAAAAAACGCCTGGAGATATTGACCCACTAAACAATCCTGCAAAATGTGAAGGACGTACGCGCACAGGAAGGTATTCATTTTAGTCCGGACGGAATGACGGACGGACAGAATGGTGCGAACGCTATATGCTCCGCGCCGCTCGTCGAGCACGGAGCATAATAAATAGTACCAAAGGTCCGACTGATTCAAAACTTGACAGGTGTCTTGCTACGGGCACGAGTAAGTGCAGTGCCAGGTTTGACGTCGTTTGGAGAAGTAACGCAAAAGATATCAGTAAAAGAAGTTCTCGCCGCTCTACTCCCTCCCTCACTCACACAGCATTGTGGGTGAGACACGGCGCCGTGAAAGCTGAAGTCCTTTGAACCGAGGTTTTTTCGGTTTTTTGGTTCAGAACCGTTACACCCCTAACAAATATACACTGCAAAACCTCATAGTAGTGTGAACAGGTGAACCCGGCCATTTACAAGAAATGGGATCCATTGGCAGAAAACCACACACCCACAACACAAACTAAGGAGCAGAAATTCAAGATTTTATAAGCAATCCTATTGACTTTACAAATCAAATGTGGGGAGTGAAAACATTTTATCAGAGAAAAGACACGTTACGAAATCAGCAGATAAAAAGGCCGGTCGGGTCGGGTGAAGAAATGCTGCGGAGACACTTTATGGAAAAAGTGCAGGATCCAGCGCTTTTTGGGAGCTTGACCTTTACCAGAAACAAAAATCAGGATACCTCAATCATCAAATCCTTTTTTTTTCAAAGTACAATACCAGGCGAAAGTGTAAACGTGGCTCTGCCCTGTGCCACGCAGCAGTATCCACTCGCTGGATGTGATCCAGCTCCAAAAAGCTTTTTTTCGCTGAGCTGCATCCAGATCAATTCACACCGCATGAGAAGTGGTTTCACTCCTCAAACTCAAAAGCTGCTTGATGCGCACACATGCTTTTCTGTGACGGCAGTGCCTTAGACACGTGTTTGCAGCGACCGCGTCGGCCCCGGATGAAAGTGAACACTTGCTGGGAGTGGAAAAGTGTCATATATTACACATTCTTATAGTCTCTGTATAAACTGTACGTTTTAACATACCTTAAAGGGGAAATAAGTAGTTTATAGTGCCATCTAGTGGAGAGGCTGAAATTTACAACAAAGACCTGCTGCTCTGCTCACCCCCTCCCTTCCCTGAGCGCTACGGTATCCGCAGCTGGTCAAATGTCGTCCTCGTCGTCTTTCTCCGTGTCAGCAGATGAGGTTCGTGAGGCGAGGGAGAGGGCGGAGCTACCGCGGCCGTAGCAGACGAAGCGGAGAGAGAGGAGGCGGGACTTCTGCTACAAGTAAAGAGACGCTTGATTTGTTCTCTCGCGTTTGTCCTTACAGGCTCCGGTAGAAACATGGCGTCTCGCTGCTAACGGTGGCTATGCGACCGCGGTCCGCGGTCATGTTATTTTACATGACTTTTTGAAACACTACGAAAATGAAACAAAAACTATTATACCGCGACTAGACAATGCAGGAGCACATAATATGTATAAAAAAGTGGATTTTGGGTTATATAAACCCATAAATACTACATATTGTACCTTTAAATTTCCATATAAGAGCCGACTGCCAATTAACCGCCGGATACCCTTTGAACGTCCGGGTGCAGGTGCATGTTTTGGTAAATAACGGCCGGTTCCAAATAGACGACAGCTTTGATTTAAAAGAGCGCTGTGCTCGCTCTCTGAAATCGTTATCACAGTGATAATCGCCATGGCTCCGGTGCAGAGAAGACAGAAGAAATATGACTTGAAATTCAAACTTTCAGTCATCAAATACGCAGAGGAAAAGAAGGCGAGCGAGCAGCTGGAGATAAACATGCGGGAATGGGTACTCAGCAAACGGGCGCGCCACGAGAGAGTGTCCCCGAAAAATGATCAGGGCGCGGGTGAAATAAATGTACGCCACCGTGAGTGACAGCAGAGGTGAGGAGTTTGCAGCGAGTGTTGGGTGGCTAAATCGTTTAAAGGTCACATAGAGTGGTCCTGTTGCACATATACAGTATGTTAGTTATGGAGGTCTACTTACATATATTAACTTGTTTTTATGGTCAAAAACCTCCTAGTTTCTGTAAACTAGCCGATAGAAATCCTCTTTTCTGACAGTGTTTTTCAGCCGCGATGTTTCAGAGTGAACTTTCACCCCCAGGAGACAGAGTCTTGTGATTGGCCAGTACTATCCAGCACATCCGTTCTCAGAAGCGCAGCGCCCCCCTCTGGAACGGTGGATGCACTGCTCCTCATTATCAAAACATTGTTTTAACAGTGTTTAAAAATAGCTTCTTCACGACTCTCCGCCGCAGTCCCTTTGATGACTTTAAACCGGAGTCAGACCCAGAGTCAGAAGACACTGTTGCTCGTGAAACACCTCCACAACGGGCGTTATTCTTCTTCTGCGGTTCAATGTACGTAACCGGATGTGCCCGGACTACCGCCCGGAGGAGGACGATCGGTTGTTCAGGAGAACCGCTGCTTACGTAACTATTACGGGATTTTCAATGATCTCGTTGAGCCCCGAGATTACAATAAAACACAACGTTCTCAGCAATGGCTGAACTGTTTGTTTAGAACCGTCAGGGCTTCATAAACAAGGTAATGACGCAGATACACACCAAAAAAAACAGCGATAATAGGAACTTCCGGTCTAGTTCCGCTTTAAATCGTAAAAAATGTAAACATTGTATTCATGTTTCTTTAATAAAATAATTTGAGTTAATGACCATATTTTCCTAGTTTTGCTGAGCAAGATTTTTGTGAGGAAGGAATCAAACGCCTGTCCCGAATTGCCGCCTGGTCCTAAATAAGTGCCTGGTCTGTTTAGTGATTGAAACAAATAAGCGCCCCCGGCTGTTATTTGGAAATTTACGGTAGTAAAGTAAAAAGCAGCCAAAATGCTCTGTGTTCCGAGGGTTAAAGCGACTTAGAACCAGGTCTGGAGGAGAGGTCCCTGTGTGTATTTAAGTTCATTTTATCCCTGACATGACATACCAGATAAAACACGCTTCCACGCTGTGCCATCGAAAATTATCCATGGGGAGAAAATTCAAAAGCAGAGACATCAGAGGCCATTTATATTCAAATGAGGGTCAGGTTAGCCAATTAGCCCCAGAGTGGCAAGACGCATGCAGGGGGGAAGAGAAACGGTTATTTTTAGACGGATGGATGTACGGATAACACACTGTGTGTAACACGATATAACACCAGCAAAGTAAATATCTACTGCTCGTCTATTTTGCGAGAGAGAGAGGAGTATGATGGATCAATATTTAGACAGATGCTTTAAACAGATTTATGGAGCAACACATAAGAACCCTAACAAACCCAGGCCTTTCATTTCAACGTCTGTCCAACAACAACATTCAGGGACGTCGGCAGTTTTACACTAAAGTGCAACGATCTGCTTTCAATCTGAATCCGATAAGACGACGATGAATGATAAATGTAAACAAACTCCCAATTCAGGGGGAAAAAACGTTCCCAATCTCATATTTTTGAAATTATAAAATACACTGAACAAGCTGTAAAGCATTGATAAGTAAAGTCAAAATCTAAGACTGAAACACCACGGTTCCTACAGCTTAATTTTAAGACTTTTTAAATGCCAATAAAATTAAATTTAAGACCAATTTTACAATAAACACAAACTAGAAAGTTGGCCAAAACACATTAGTTTGGAGCAACTTTGCCCAAACGTTTATTTCAACATCAAACATGACTTTTTGGTCCAGTGCAAAAGTTAGAATATCTACTTCCTGTAAGTATTGGATTGTTTTATTACCTCCGCTGTTTTTTTAAATAACTAACTCATTATTTTGAGATTTTCTCTTACAACAAATAATCATAAAAGCCTATTTCCTCTATGTGAAGAAATTGGGATTTAAGACATTTTACCTCAGAATGCACGACTTTGATGAGTCTAGCTCATATGGCCGACTTCCTGTTGAGTTCAGGCCATGGCTACTTGGTCTATGACCCAGGGTTAGGTGTTAAAGGGTTAATTAGACCCCATCCAAAGTCAGTGTAGCTTTAGTGCTGGTCCATAGCCCAGATATATGGAAGATTTGCATCAAGAAGCAAAAAAAACAAAAGAAATCTCTGCCAACTGAAATATGCGACACTGTGGCAACCCCTTGAGAGCGAGAAGCCGAAACAAAATAAAAACACCAGGGGGAGACAGTGGAAAGACATGGTCAATAAAAACTGCTGTGATTCAAACCGAGCGTCGGAATAGTGATGATTTGTGTGACTTTGAACGTGGCATGTGTTTGTTGGTGCCAGACGGGCTTGGTCTGAGCGTTTCAGAAACTTCTGATCTACTGGAGTTCCCACAAACAAACACAAACAAAAATCAGTCCAAAAAAGGGAGTAAAACGTCCAGTTTCTCAGGGGGAAAATACCTCGTTGTCGCCAGAGGTCGGAGGTCGATGGCCAGACTGATTAGAAATGATCGAGAGGCAACAGTATCTCCCAAAACTAACTCAAATAACCCCTTGTTACAACCAGTAGGAGTAGGAGAAAAACTTATAATTAGCTTATTTTTAAATTAGCTCCACCCGAGTTGTTGCCGTACTGTTTAATTTTAACAGGTAGGTGGCTACAATTTCATGAATTCAGAGCTAATTCCCGCCACCTAGTGACATAACAATAGCATAACATGACATTAGGAAAAAAGATATGAGCATGAATGAGTTAAGAAGCCTGTTCCAGAGGTTTTTCCTCATAAGGAACGACGCACGCCGTGTAAAGCAGTCTCTTTGATTCTGTGGAAAAATCATTTTAGGCAGCCTGCACCTTTAAATGAATTCAGAATCCCAAACCTCAAAAAAGGGTAAAACGAGAGCTCTGCTTTCATCAGGCTCAGCCAAATCACTCAAAAAATCTTCTGCCAATGTAATAGGCGCAGGTAAAATTAGACGCGGGGATAACGAGACAGAATCCAAGACATGAAGTGTGCGATGATGTTCTTGTGCGTTACCTTGTCTATGTGCGGGTGCCAGTACTCGTCGTGCTGAGTCCTGGCTATCGTGCTGTTGATTCTGGAGAAGAAGGTGGGCTTGGTGAGGTAGAGCAGTTTCGGGTCCAAATCGAACGTTTCGGCGATAACTGCTTGGATTCGCCCGCGCACATCTCTGACAATAGGAAACACACACATCAGGGTTAATGTGAATTAGTTACAGAGGGATGTTTTGTAGTAAAAAAAAAAAAAAATGCATGAGTGGTTTTTAATTAAGCCTTTTCATTCACCTGTAAAGCTGGAAATCCTCCTGTGTGAACACATCCGGTAGCTTTTCCCCAAAGTACCTGCAAAGTCAATCGGGGACACACGAGTGCAGACAAGGGGAGAAAGAGGGCGGGTGAGATTTGATCTGTTTAACATAAATTAATGTTTCAGGGGCTAAATACGGCAGAGAGTCGACCTCCCGCTGCCTGCCTCACACGAGGAAGTGTCCCAGTGGGACGTGAAGTGAGACGGCAGCGATACGTCGTCTTCACGTCCTGATTAAATCAGCCACGTGTTCTCTTAAGATTTCATATCGGCCAGCGAGCCAATGACACAGAAGAGGAGCATACGAGGCAAATAAAAGCAGATTCTGCTGCGAGTGTTGGATGAGGATCACATGGGTCACTGGAACCGAAGAACGCCAGCCTCAGCGAGATTGGTAACATATTTGGTGGGTGAATGAAGTTTTGGTTTTTATTGCCAAAGAGAACTCAAAGTGAAAGCAAGATGATGTTCATGTGCACCTGTAGATGTTGACAAACTGTTTCCCCATGGACAGAGCTCCAGAGTGCAGGTCCAGTATGGAAGCCTGGAAGAGGGTGGAAAAAAAAAACACAAGCATGAGTGCAATTGACAAACACAGTTGACCAAATGGGCTCAAAGAACAAAATAAAAGAAGAAAACATGCACATTTAAATGTTTTTATCATCAGGGTCCAGTTCTCATGAAAAGTAGAGATGGATCATGGTTCCATGACACGTTTTCCAGGTACAATACAGATGCTGATATCAGTGTGAGCCATTAATTTTACAGGTTTTTAAACGACTAAGGCAGCTGTTAGTGCCACATTGGTGCTGATGCTTTTACCACCTGGCCATAACCAGCAATAGTGCTCCAACTGTAAAACAAACACTACACTACTGCAGGGTATATGCAGGAATCCTGAAGTTAATTTTAAATACCTTTTTAAGACTTTTTCCATGACCTTCAAAATATTTTAAGACCTTATCGCCACTCAATCAACACATATTTCACTTACAAAACAGTTTTAGTTTGCAATTAAATCTATCGAAAACCTACATTTTCCCCATGTCTGACGATTTTGGAGTTCATTTCGTGCGATTTCGGATATTATTTCGAGTTTGTGCTAACCCTTCAGTCTGTGTTTGGTAAAGTACTTGTGATATTTAGGGTTTTTTGGACGAAATCTGAATTTGTGTTTGTTTTTTGTGGCATCCGATTGACCAGCATTGTCACCTGCACTTTTAAACAGCATAAAAGCATGTTCGTGCAACTGAAAGTGTACTAAATCTACCACACATTGGTAACGCCGTGAGAATCGACTAGCCTGGCCTAGCCTAGCTTGGGTTTTTCTGCACAGCTCCTGCCCCCAAAAATCCCGAACACCAAAGCCCAACCCAAACCCTAACCCTAACCCTAACCGACGGCAGAAATACACAGAATGTGATTCTGACAAAGCTAACAACCAAGACCGAACTCTCCGGACATTCGCCAGAGTGTGAGATTCAGCCCTGTTCCTCGTAGAGTTCTAACTCCACTCTTCTGGGACTTCTTGCTGTGTCTTTCTCAAGCCAGAAACAAACAAAAAAAAGAAGAAGCAATTTTCTCAGACGTTAGCCACACTGTGTTTTCCCTTCACTCTCCCTTCACTGAAATATCTGTACACTCCACAAACAAGTCTCTCCCTTTGGCTGAGGACCAGGCCTCTGCTGTCTGTGGAGAGCAGAGAGGGTCTGGGTCCTGCCAGGGGGCATCAAAACATTTCTGGACTCTGCATCTTATCTGCGAGAGAGCAGCTCATCAGGCGCCGCATACAACTACTTATTATCGTACCAGTCAGACCTCTCGTGCCAAGAAAAGACCTTCACGGCAAGAACAAGTTACAATACGAGAACTTTTTCTGTTGCACAGCCTTCAGCTTTGATTACAACGTGCGTTCAATGAGCTTATGCAATGTCACAACACAATATTTCAATCCACATTTGCATTAATGTTTCACCCGACATCTTTGTTGGACCGCTGTTTTTCATTCTCCTCAGAGCGTCCCTTAAGGTTTGGACTCGCGGAGCTCCGGGAATCATTATTTCGCTACTTGAGCGTGATGAATCCTAGCATAGTCGTCTGGGAATATGCCCATGAAGTCTGGTCATTAACTGTAGAACTGCAACTAACGATTTTTTTCGTAAGCGATTAATCTGTCGATTATTTTCTCAATTAACCGATGAATCGTTTGGTCCATAAAATGTCAGGAAATCTTAAAAAGCCGTTGATCAGTGTTTGTCAAACCTGGAAATAACGATGTTCTCGAATGTCTTGATTTGTCCACAAACCAAAATGATTGAGTTTTCATGATTTCTTTGTTATGTGGAGCAAAGAAACGAAGAAAATATTCATATTTGAGAAGCTAAAACAATCAGAAATCTTGTTTTTATCATGAAAAAAGGCTTCAAACAGATTAATCTATTGTAAAAGTAGTTGACGATTAATTTGCTATTCGATTAATAATCAAAACCGTTAATCGTTTCAGCTCTAATGAAGAATATTTAAAGTAGAACTCGACATTGTTGAGCTTAAATCTGAAGCATCTGAAGCAACAGCAGATCGTAACACTGCCCCCCACAGGCTTGGCAGTGTACTGTACGTTTTCTATTAATATTATTACAAACTCATTCTAAACAAACTTGTGCATTAAAACGGTGAATGAAACCTATATTTCGAAGCAATACAAGAGTAATGCTGCGTTATAGTTTTAGTCAGGAACTCACGGGACGTTCCTCAAATTCAAATTTCAGATGACAGAATGACAGCCACCCATACAAACATGGCTAATTTAACCAATAATAACACTTCTGTTTAATTTGTTTAACAGAAAATCAGTCCCACAAATAGTACCGTACCACTATGCGCCGTTAGAATCAGAATCTGCTTTATTTACCGAGCACAAGTGCACATGAAGGGAATTTTGACTCTGTTTATTGTCCTTGTCGCGTCTCCCTTTTTCTGCTTTTGGCTGTGCCAAAAATTCAGAATCAGTCCATCTCTGACGACTTGTGGAACGCTCGCAGAGAATTTCCCATGAAGTATTCAAGGGATATTTTTTATATTTATGTGGTGAAAAAGAACGATCTTTCAAGCATTATTTATGGATAAAACAGAAAGCTTCCAAAGTCCTTGAACGCACCATATTTGTAGCTCACTGTTAGATATATAACGCCTCCGACAACGGCTTTATATATGCGACTTAAAGAAAATTAACATATTTATTATAACATATACAGCAAATTAGCATGTGGAGAAGCAAATAATCCGACATGAAAGCGAGAAGGAAACAAAACGGGGGTTGTTTCTGATTCAATTTAATTAAATCGACACGCTTTATGTCGTGCATGTATCAATATATTACTCCAATAATTGAATTAGGTGATATACTCACTCCTCCCTCTGAACCAGCCAGCGCGAGGCCTCTCTCAGCCAGCCTGTGTGTCAGAGAAGGTAAAACACAACACAAAAATGATTCACCTTCACGACACGGAGAGGAGACGAGAAAAAGAGTCGAGAGAGAGAGAGTCGAGACACTGGTTTACCTCCTGAGAGCCTGAGCCTCCTCCCTCGTTACCACGGCGTCTGTGACTGCGCGTCCACAGCTCAGAGGGGTGCATCCTGGGAAACGCAGGGAAACAAGAGGGATGTGAGAAACAATAGGTGAGCATCTCCTCAAGGTTTTTTGGACATTTTGTAGACGAGAGAGCGAGAGAGAGAGAGAGAGAGACGAGAGTGGCTACTAGGTAAGGAATTTGTTGTGTTCTGCTAATTAATGCTTAAAAAATAAAAATAAATCAGGGACTCCCTGCAGCTTCTCTGTGATTATAATTTATTGCTCGAAGCCTGAACTTCTTGCTGTGTTTTATTTAGACCCTGAAGACGTACATTATAAATAACAAGCAGCACACGTTTAAAAAGACAGCTGCATCCAGTAGATTTGAACTAGGGCTGAAACGATTGCTTGATTAATCAATTTTGAGTGATTTAAAACCAGTTTCTGTGATTTTTCAGCTTCTTAAATGTGAATATTGTTCCATACAACTAAGAAATCATTAAAAACTGAATAATTTTGGTTTGTGGACAAAACAAGACATTCGAGGACATCGTCATTTCCAGGTTTGACAAACACCGATCGACATTTTATGGACGATTATCGACAGATGAATCGATTATGAAAATAATCATTAGTTGCAGGCCTAATTTGGACACATCTGCAATAAAATATGTATATTTGGCCTAGGACTAGACAATAAGGACACGATCATGATGTTGAGGGAACTTCTAACAGGATATTGGCCACAGTTGTAGTTGTTTTAAAGTCAAATAACCACGTCACAAGGTCCCCAAACTTATAAATGATGTTTTCAAATGTCTTGTTTTGTCCACAATGCAAAACTATGCAGTTTTAACGATTTTCTTTGTCATACGGTGCAAAGAAACCAGAAAATATTCACATTTAAGAAGCAGAAAAATCAGATACTGACTCATTAATTTAGTCGTCGATTAATTATAGATCGATTAAATGGTTGCCGCCCTATCCAACTCATTAAATTAAGCGGCCAACGACGACCATAAGGGCAAATAAACATCAAAACTAAGAGGAAGCAAAGGAAAGAGACAACGACAAAGAAGAACTCAATTCAACTTTCCTATTGCGGTGTGTGGGGGGAGAGCGACAGCAATAATAACAACAACACCAGTGACTTTTCGTCAACATATTTTTAAACCAGAGAGATCGTAAACCTCTGCCAAGGCCACTCAGTTCTCTACACCACAACAAAATCAATAATTGGTTCCTTGGGCTGTTCACATACCCAAAAAACCTTCATCAAAAAATGATTTTACTTTTTTTTATTATTATTTTTATTTATGCTGCTTCCAGACATACATTCAAGGCCAAAAACCTAACCACGTAACTGTCATCCCTTCCAACCGCGACGATAAATAAGTGAGCAAATAATAAACGTGAGCAAATAGGAATTAAAGAAGTCCCAGCTGAACCCCGCTGTCATCCGATGTTTGCACAGTCAGATATTATAGAACGGGAGAGTGCAGGTAAATGATGAAACTGATGAGGTTATTGGGAGATTCTGTGGAAGAGCAGCGTGGCACTGAGAGCACCCATCCTGCTTATAAATCATCTTTAATGGGATCATCTATCAATGATGCAGACTTGAGAGAACAGAGCACCTTCTTCCACTATTTCATTAAAACTTGCCGCTTTATCCACAAATGTCGTATCTGGTTTGAACGAAGCAGTGAAGAACTTTAATAAAAGAAAGACTTTTGGGCTTCGGAGTGGATGCGACGCTGGATGGGATGACATGATTTCATCTTAAACCGCGAGGGCTTGCAATCGATTTGTAAATGAATCATCAACAGTGTAGCTTTTTAGCTTTATAAATAATCATTTATTAGAAAATAGGGCTCAAATAATGAATTAAGATTGAGGTTTTCTGAGTTTTCAGCTTCTCAAATGTGAATATTTGCTTCATATAACAAAGACATCATTAAAATTGAATCATTTTGGTTTCAGAAATGACAATGTATGGACAAAACAATAATCAACAGGTCAATCAATTAGGATAATAATTGGAAATTGACTTTAAAAGACATTTATTTTGCCACAAGGGGGAGTTGACATCTTTCCTGTCACTCAAGTACCTCATGTAGGAAATGCTTGTTTTTTTCCTGTATATTAATTAAAGAAATACTTTAGTTTCTTTAATAAAATGTAAGGTGCATCTCAATAATATTGTGACTTGCATTTCTTTTTCGGTTGACATGAAAGTTTCACGTGCGACTTCAAAACACAGATGAATTTCACAGCTTAGTGAAGGCAGCAAGTTCTTATTTTAGTTTCCCTTCTGTTTAGGTCAACAAACCCACTTTAAAAGACATCTTTAAATCTGTTTCCGCTTCATCGTCAAACAGGCCTCGTGTCAACAAACGGTATCATTGTTGTCTCCTTCTACTCGACTTCTCTGCTTTCAGTTCTGACCACATTCTCATACTAGTATCTCTGCCTCTTTATGGTGCATTTGAGGCGTCCCGGCTTTCAACAGCGTATACCATGGTACTTTTCTGCCTCTGCCCTGGTCATATATGCATTTATAGTGAGCACAAAATCAAATAGCTTTGTACTATATTGCCATCTAGTGGCTCATGTGCCATTTCACACTGAAACAGCAAACATCAGAAGAAGTTGTGTTACTAGTTTTCAAAACTACAGGCCCAAACAGTATAAAAAAACAACACCACAAACGAGTCACGTGGCGACTGAAACATCTCGACTAAAAGAAAGGCCTCACCTGGATAGCGCTGGTAGTTCTCGTAGTCTTCAGAGCACTGGACCGTGTAAAGTCTGGGCAGAGGAGAGACCACTTCTCGCCGACTGACCAGCGTTTCTGTGACGTCGCTGTCCAGAGACGTGACGTACAGCCACACGGCAGCTCCACACAGGGACACGGCGACCAGCAGCGAGGCTATGAGCACTCGGTGTCCCCTCCACGCTGACCCCTGCCTCAGAGCATTACCTCTGAACAAAGAACACAGAGACATATGGATAAATATTCACATACATCAACTATAATGTAAACAGCCATATGCATTAATCATCTATATTGTCAATTAATCAGATCAATTATTAGTAATAATTTGGTCCTTAAAATGTCAGAAAATCTGGATCAATTCATGAATTCTATGCCATATGGTGGACAGAAACCTGAAAATATTCACCATTTAAGACACTGAAAAATCTGAAAACACTCAAATCAATTAATCGATTATCAAAATAGTTGACTATTAATATAGTAATCGATTAATAATCGAGTAATTGTTGCAGCCTATATATTTTTATTATATTTATTAGCAAACGTGTTCATATATTTCAGCATTCATTCATACATATATTCATGATACCATGAGGTCATTAGCTGCTTATCTTATTGCAGCTTTATGTATATTTGTATCCTTTTATTCCTTGAAGTACAAATATGTTTTTTCCTCATTTAACCAGGAAACTGGTCTGTGCTCCACACACACACACACACACCATATGTCATGTGTGGCTCGTGCAGAGATAGCACAGCATGACACGTTTACGTTAATGTAAACAAAAAACGAATTAACCAGCTTGTTAAAAATGACCTCAGAAGGACTAGTAGGGTTTGATACCGCTGTCACTAGCCTAGCTAGTACCTGGTTAGTGTTTACCTTCTGCATGTTGGCTAAAACCTGTCGAACACACACACACACACAGAGAGAGGACACTAGCGTCGTCAGTCATTGACTTACCTCTTAATTTTCTTTGCCATCTCCGTAGCATTTTTCCCCTTCGTGTTTCTCGTTCGTAGTTGCGCCATTTTGTCAGCTAAATAGCATTTGGAAAACAGCGTTTTGCTTTCACCAAACACAAGGTTTACAACCGACGCCCCGCCAACAGCTTGTAACGCCACCTGAGCTTCTCCACTTCCGGGTGTGTGCCTAGCAAGTGCGTCTATTGGCTGGCCGCAAAGGAAAGCAGTGTTTTGATTGGACACAATTCATTCGCGGTGATAACCGCCGTTAACCAGTTGTTAGAAAACAACCTATGTCATACTAGAGTTACATTAAGCATATTAAGCATTTTCATGTTCAATGCCACACATAATGATACAACGCGTACGTTCATACATGGTCGCATTCGTTCGTCAATCCATTCATCGCAGCTAGTGAAGTACGTTTCATGTTGGTACTCTTTCGCCACATCCCCGATTCATGTCAGTTGTCTATCCAACGTGAAGCTAGCTTCAGCGCACTGTACCCGGTCCCAGTCAGACTAAGCCAATCAATTGCCGACACTGTTTACTAGCATCGAACCTAGTCTGTGGCAGCGAATCTGTAACGCTTTAAGTTAAAGTAGTAATATTTAATCGTATTTTTTGTCCACAGCGATATTAAGAACGTGTCCCTAATGCACCAATGCGTTGTTAGCTATCCTTAAAAAAATCAAATAATACATAAGAAGAAGGACAAGAGGCGTGTACTCTCCGGAAATACAGGTGAGCTGTACAGCAGAATACAGTCTGATACCTAATATCCGGGTCTCTGCTCAGGTCATCTGACTAATTATTCAATATTTAACATTTAAAAACACACGGTAGCACTAACGTGTAGTAGCAGAATGGAGTGTCCACCCTGGCCAAGGGGGAAGAAACTGGTTCACCTGGATCTGAAAGGTGCACCTCCTACAGCAAAATACCTCCACCAAGTAAGAGCACACAGCAGCAGCAGCAGCAGCAGCAGCAGCAGCAGCAGCAGCAGCAGCAGCAGCAGCAGCAGCAGCAGCAGCAGCAGCAGCAGCAGCAGCAGCAGCAGCAGCAGCAGCAGCATGCAGCAGCAGCATGCAGCAGCAGCAGCAGCAGCATGCAGCAGCAGCAGCAGCAGCAGCATGCAGCAGCATGCAGCAGCAGCATGCAGCAGCAGCAGCAGCAGCAGCAGCAGCAGCCCCCTGTCCAGCAAACACATGTACACACATGTCACAGTTCAAGCATTAAAGCGTCCTGTCCACTGCTGTTGTTTTTATTTTCTTTCCTCAGCTGATCGAGCTGTTCTCTCAGCTGGGAGTGGATGGACTTCTGGTGGAGTATGAAGACATGTTTCCTTATGAGGGCGAGCTGAAGCTGCTACAGGCCACGGCTCAGCCTGCTTACAGGTGCACTTTGTACACCATTTTGGTGGTTTTTAAAGGTCCAGTGTGCATCAAGATTACTCTAAGAGGAAGATAGGTTTTTGTAGCAGAGGATGTTTCACCACCACGTTTCATCAGCAGCCTGAAAAGACAACCGACAAGAGCTCCACTCACATAAACTCAATGCATAAACCAACATCAAATGACCATGGGTTCTGTTTGTTGACATCCGCTTTCTCATCTATTTTTGCCTTTATTATTATTTTATATCTGTCTTATCCTGTAGTCAGATCCTGTAATAAAGTTATAATCTTTCCTGTGAGATAATATGCCCTGTCCAAGTCCAGTGTTTCATGAAAAATCTTTGTTTTTGATTTATTTGGAAGTGTGTTTACTGTTTCCAGCCGCGAGGAGATATTATCCATGCAGGAGTTTGCCAAGTCTAAGGGCATGGAGGTCATCCCGCTCATACAGACGTTTGGTCACATGGAGGTGTGGCAGTGAGGCTGTAATTGACCACTTTTCACTATCGGTGCACGTGTCACATTGTTTTTGTCTCCTTTTGTCTTAGTTTGTGTTGAAGCACCGGCCCATGTGGGGCCTCAGAGAGTTGCCGCAGTGTGTCGGCACCCTCAATCCACACGCGGAGGACGCGTTGAAGCTGGTGATGGAGATGCTGAAGCAGGTGGTGGACCTCCACCCGGGTCTGAGCACGCTGCACATCGGCGCAGACGAGGTACGGTCTCGTCGTAGATCGCTGTGTTTCGCGTGAGGCGATTTCCTCACGCGCTTCTTGTCCTCATTGTCCCCCTAGGTGTACATGTTGGGCGAGGGCGAGCAGTCAAAGGCGGCGCTGGCTTCGCCGGGACGTACGGTGCAGCATCTTTTCCTGGGTCACGTGACCAAGGTCGCCGCGGCCGTCAAGGACGCGTGGCCTCACGTGAACGTCGTCATGTGGGACGATATGATGAGAGGCATGAGCCAGGACACGCTCAAGGGTGAGATAGAAATCACACTAAACCAGATTTATTTAGTTCAATTTTATCATCTCCTCTTGTTTTTTCCCACAGCCAGTGGCCTAGTAGGTCTCGTCCAGCCCATGTTGTGGGACTACACCCCTGACCTGGATGTGGACACAACTGGTAGGGACCGTAGTCTGTCGTATATTTCAAATTAGCCTGCAGCATAGTAATATAATAGTGATGTATCCCCCCAGTGGCTCTGCTGGAGAAATACTACAGTGCTGGCCTGACGGAGCTGTGGGCCGCCAGCTCCTTTAAAGGCTCCACCTGTGTTTACACCTGCGTGACCCACACGCAGAGACACGTGGAGAACCATCTGCAGTGGCTGAAGGTGGCTGATACGTTATCTGCCGCTATAAACCTGAAGGGCATCGCCATCACTGGGTGGCAAAGGTAGGAGTCGGAGGAAGTTGAACGGTAGTGTATCTGACATTATATCCAATAATAGGCTTTTCCTTCTCCACTTTTCTGCATCGTCAGGTATGACCACCTGTCCGTGCTGTGCGAGCTGATGCCCGTGGCTCTTCCTTCGTTAGCAGCCTGTCTGCAGACGCTCATCCACGGCGAGTTCAGCGCCGAGGCTCAGAGCACAGCCGCTGAGAAGCTGGGCATCTCCTGCGTGGAGGTGGAGGCCATGGAGAGGTGAGGCCTGCCGCTCACTGATCGACGAACATTTAAAAAGTCTCTTTTTTTCAGAACTGCAGGTTGCGTTTCTCTTAGGCGATCCGAGGACGACTCACTGTTTCCGGGAAGGAGGCTCGCCGAGCTAATCGTGGAGCTCGACGCGCTGCTGAACTCGGAAGACATTCGATCTTTCGAGAACAACATGTGAGTTATTTATGATGTACTACACTGGTTGGGAAAAAAAACTAAATTTCAATTGAAATGGCAACTGATTAGCTCTGTGTATACTTTTACTGCAGGCATGTAAGAGGATGGCTGAGCCCCTTCCAGCGACAGAGGAGGATGGCGACTCCACTCATCACCATGCAGATCCACAACCAAGCATCAATGTGAGCAAAAATGTCTTTTACAATCTCAACAACCACTGTGCGCGTGTACAGCCTCTCAACGCAGCCAGATTGACTGACTTTTCCATCATCTCGACACAACATTTCGTCTGCTCTCATCTCCGCAGCTACTTGACGACGCTGCAACAGAAGACGGACACGATACGAGAGGAAATGGTGCACTTTTACCCAGAATCAACAGCCCAGGAGTGGATTGAGGAGCACGTCGCCCCCGTAACGGCTCCTTTACAGCGGATAATGGACGATATCTTAGCCTGTGTAAAGGAGATGGTGCCATAGACCGACCTGGCTGCTCAGTATCAAAGATAAAGTCAATATTTTTTTGCAAGAAACGTGGATAGATTTACATTTGATTGTTTTGCTTACCCAGTGGTGACCCATAGTGATTGTAAAATGCAGGAACTGTTGCAAAGAAAGGAATAAATACCAGACAAAGGGCATGGTTTATACAAAACACCTTTACTTTGAAATGTGATCAAGTAAAAAAAAAAAAAAGGCAATAAAATCAACAAACGGTTCAACAAAGCCTGATTTTTCTTTTAAGCAGCGCACACACCGACATTCATCATCTGCCACAGCCCTGATTCAGTCAACGAAGAAAATAACTTAAATCACCCAAGTGTTTCAGTCTCACGTTCACAAAAAAAGAGTATATAAAATGTCCAAATATTTTTACTTTAAAATCCTTCATCATGCCTGGTTACAGTTTTCACATGCATTCGCTCAGTTTAAGGCCTAGGTGTGGGAGAAAAAAAAACATGCGAGAAAATGTGATTATCAGCTGGGTGGTCCAGAAAACTGTGGGAAAAGACACTTTCACTACACATAAACATCTATTATCACGTGGAAGCCACAGTTAATCTGTAATCTGGAGTGTATACTAAAGGTAGTAATTACTTTTTTAAAAAAAAGAGTTGTTCAGAAAGCTGCATTTAGGAAACAGTGAAACACAGTCTCTTTCCCCCCCACCTATCTGAGAATTTGTTTAAAAAACTTAACGTGTATGTTTTTCCATTCTAGTTTACATATAAGACGTTTTACTGTAGCCTTCCTAGACTCTTGCACTGAAACGGAACAAATCTTTGGTGTCACCTTTCACAACCCGTCCTCAGTATTATTATTAGCAAATGCCAGAATGCACTTAATTCATTTGCAGGAAGGGAATATACTGTCGATCACATTTTATCCGTTTCCTCGTCAGAATCGCTGCTTTCATCCAAAGAGTCTTCTTCCTCTCCGAACTCTCTCTCCTCTTCCTCCTCTTGCCTGCGTCCCTGCAGCTCTTCCAGCACTAAGAAGCGTTTCATCAACGCAGCGACCGCCTCCACATCACTTGACGGGTCACAGAGCAAAGCAAATATGCGCTTTAAACCATTTGAGTCAGAAGGCATTAGAGGTATATATACGTCGATAAAGCGATAAAATGCCTTAAAGTTAAATATGGAGTCCCACAAGAGTCAGTACTGGGGTCCTACACATTTAATTTAATATTCTATTACTTAAGGAGTATCCGTCTTTATTTTAGTGCTAATTCACAAAGATACAAACACACACACAGGTCTTTTCTCTTTTATCCCGAACCGTAGCGCAATTCAAAATTTAGCACTATAATTAACTAGTTCCTCAAAAATGAGGTTCTGTTTGTCAAAATTTGGTCCGACATTGAATTTGAGGTGAATCTGAAAGGTGAATATGTTTATTTTTACAACGTGTTTGTATATGTCGACAGCAGATAACGTACCTGCGGCCCCCCAGAGTGGCACTCTGAGTGAGGGGGTAGGAGAAGCCAGTAGCCAGTCGCAAAACCAGCACATAGCCCTTCCCCAGATATCGTACCTTCTCCTCTTGCACGCAGATATCGCATAACTGCGTCAAATCCAGCACAACTGGACAGAGAGAAGACAAAAAAAAAACATATGAAGGTTTAAGATTCGGCATGAAGATTGAAGAACCCAGTGCACGGTGTCACTCACTGACCTTTCTCTTGTCCCTTTTTCCACAACGTCAGGACGGAGGCGTACAAGCTTACTGTGATGAGCTCGATCCGGTTCTTGGTTTTGTCGAACACAGCCTCCTCCCAATCCTCCATGTTTTGTATGGCCACAAACAGGCAGCCGGTCACGTAGAAGAGCTTCCACAGGACGCTGTCTGTGTGCAACATATATACGGGCCAAGACAAAGAAGTGTGAGATGCAAATTTAAAAAAACATCAATAAAAACTAACAGAAAGATATTTCAATCAGTGAAGCAGATAATGTAAATTCAGTTTGTGTACCTGAGCTGTAGTATGCAGCTGCCAGCCCAATAGATGCTATACCTGCATTGAAAATGAGACTTTCATTATCTACATGTACAGGTAATTTGAATTTGAATGATAATTATTACAGACACTTACCAACAAGAAGAGACCATGAACGAATGCCCGGGGATCTCTTCAGGTGGAGCAGAGTGCCAGTGTGCTCCTCGACTGTCATGTACCCCATCTGAGCAGGAAAACAAAAATGTTTGTTCACACATTATGTACAGATCTAATTGTTAAGAAGTAAAAGACCAATTGTGTTTCTAAAATATTACATTGTATGCTCTTTAACTTAAAGGTGAAGTAAGTAGTTTATAGTGCCATCTAGAGGTGAGGCTGAAATTTACAACAAAGAACTGCTCCTCTGCTCACCCCCTCCCTTCCCTGAGCGCTACGGTATCCTCAGCCGGTCAAATGTCGTCCTCGTCGTCTTTCTCCGTGTCAGCAGATGAGGTTCGTGAGGTGAGGGAGAGGGCGGAGCTACCGCGGCCGTAGCAGACGAAGCGGAGAGAGAGGAGGCGGGACTTCAGCTACAAGTAAAGAGACGCTTGTTTTGTTCTCTCGCGTTTGTCCTTACAGGCTCCGGTAGAAACATGGCGTCTCGCTGCTAACAGTGGCTATGCAACCGCGGCCCGCGACCGTGTTATTTTACATGACTTTTTGAAACACTACGAAAATGAAACAAAAACTATTATACAGCGACTAGACAATGCAGGAGCACATAATATGTATAAAAACAGTGGATTTTGGGTTATATAAACCCATAAATACTACACAGTGTCCCATTAAAGGCCTGTTTAGAAAGGGCATTCCAATGCATTGGATTCAATGGGTTCAATTTGTACACCACCTTTATTAAATACAATTTCCTCTGTTTGTTTCTATAACTAGAGCTGAATTCAGAGTTTAAAATAGTCAATAATAGTAAATATATCAGTCACAAAACTCAACATCTTTGACATTATGATTTTTAGTTGTTATTCAGGATACCCAGTACTGAAGACACGGAACATATTGTCCTTTTTTTAAGTTCATTGAGCAACACTTAGTCCATCCACCCTTCTTTGTTGTTGGTTTGTGGATAACTGTATGTGCTGATAGAGAGCCACACACACACACCTCTATTTCACTTGGAATGCACAAACAACGTCAACCACAACACTTTTTGGTATCACTTACCGTTTCTATGTGAAGTTTCCCTGCGATTTATCGTTCATTTGTTCGAGAGAACGCGTGTAATAAATTATGAGGAAGTTGTTTTTTCCTGTCAACTGTCTTGAATGGGTTACACTTCCTGGATCCGCCCACTGTGATTGGATAACTTGATTTTCACGACGTCTTCAAAATAAAAGCTTCGCCGGGTACAGAATAACAGATTGTATTTGCTTGCGTGTTTTGTTTACTTGTGTTTACGCGTGTTTTTTTTTTGTTAACACATCGATAGTTTAGGGAAATATAAATTATATTTGTGTTGTGCTGAAATGGGCTTCGCTGCGCCTTTTATTTTGAAAGGCTCGGTTGGCGCGTGCGCAACTCAGGTGCCGGGGATTATACACAATGGAGTCGGACGTGAACACACGACTCTAGCCCGAAATCATTGAAGCTAGAACGGTTCCAGAAGCGCCAGGGTGCCTCGGTACTTACGATGAAGTGACCGCCGAGCGGTGACAGCGAGAGAACCGCCCGCAGACGACTCTACCAGGCGGCGAACGGAGGCAAAGTAGCCGCTGAGCTCACCTGCTCTGCGGCTCCAGTGCTGCTCTTGTCCCCCAGTGACTGACTGACTGTCCTCCGCATTGAATGCCTTTGTCTGGAAGAGCCGTGAAATAGAAACCGTCCGGTGAGTTAAATTAGCTTAAACATTGACACCAATTGGTTTCATATTGTTAGATAATTCAGTTGAAATTCAAGGTCAATACAGCAATTAAATCGCATACCGTGAGGCATTTTTGCGTAGTTTACGTGGGGAAAAAAAATTACGCACGCAATTGGGTAACATTGTCCATATTTGTGTTTCTACGTAGTCGGCGGTTTTGTTGACCTGTATTCACAGCCGTGACTACGCTGTTATGACTTAGCAAAAAGGGTCAAGCTAGGCCAGGGCAATAAATAACTCCATAACAATAACAACACCCACTATGTAATATGTTACAAAGGTTCAGTTTAAATCGACATTTGTTAATATGTTAATATTAAATACAGTATCTATTGTTTTTTTTGTGTGCGTGTGTGTGTTTTTAAATGGCAGAGAACTTATAGTAGATCATTGTAAGATGTGAAACAATGAAAGATTAAATTGCAACGGAAAGATCAATCAAATTTAGCAGTTATAACAATAATTATCGCGATAAATATCACATCATAGATTGTTTTGGTTATCCTAAGTGAAAGTTAAAGTGATTGGTCGAGTAGAAAACAGTGAATTATTACCCAGATCCATGTTACTGTATAATTACGGGTAAATAATGTTTATTTCAGAGTCGAAATGTTTGTTTTCTTTTCATCATTGCAGACTTTAAATGGCCTTTAAATGATGACACCCTTCACATTATGTGCAGTAATGGGCTTTGTTTTGACTGTGTGTGTATATTTAACTAAAACCATTTAAGTTTTAATGACAGGATACAAGTTTGTGTTCAGTGCAAGTTTCCCATCATTATGAAGCTGTTGTGTTCACGATAAGAGGGGCCGCTTTGTGATAGGATAAGAGGGAGGAGGGCGGTTGTGTAGTCGCGGGAGGGTGGAGTCGACACAACAACACACAACAGCAGGCGGCAGGGACGTTCATCATGGTAATGATTCAGGGGGGGGGAACACGCCGAGAGGAGATAATCGACACTAGGACGCAACATCGACGATAAATGAATATGTATGTGGAGTTCACACATAACATAAGTGCGTGACTCTGTTTCCTTTACTTTGCAGGTAACCCACAGAGAGAATGTCGGAGGTGAGCCTTGCAAAGCGCAAGGAGAAGTGCGAGAACTGCACCAAGCAGGTGGATTTTATTTGGCCGTTTATCTTGTACACATGCTGCATTAGAGGAAAACTAGTTTTAACTGCGGCTGTTTACCTGCTTGCAGTGCAACAAGAAGCAGAACGACGGCGGTGCCGACTCGCAGCAGGAGAAAGAGGAAGTCAACGGACAGGTATTCTTTGTTTTTTTTTCCCTCGTTGTTGATCTAGCAAAATTAGTCACTGTCAAGATGTTTACTTAAGGGATTTTTTACAATCCAATTTACTAGCCGCAAGGCGTCTTTGCTCAAGTTGTTTATATTTGCGTGATAGTGTCATGCACATTTCTTATTCTAGAGGAATTTGTGGAGGAAAAAATATGTAAGAAAATGCTCTATTTTTTTGTTATTTTCCTTAGGTTAATGAAGGACCTCAGCTGTTGCTGAGTGCCTGTCTCTCCTGCGACGGCTGTCTCTCCGAGGAGGAGAGCCTGAAGATCTCTCAGCAGAGTGTGGAGGAAGTGGAGCGAGTTCTGGCGCTCAATAAGGCAATCATTTGAAACCAGACGATGTCAGGAAGTTATCTTCTTGCCCTTTGAAATCGTTATTATTCTCTACTCTTTTTCCCCTTTTGCTCTTGTAGAAATGTGACGCGTCGAAGCACAAGGTGCTGGTTGCCTCGGTTTGTCCGCAGTCCCTGCCTTTCTTCGCCGTGAAGTTTGGTCTGGACGTCGGCGACGCCGCACAGAAACTCTGTGCCTTCCTTAAGACGCTGGGTGAGCTGGCTTCTTCTTCTTCTTCTTTGGTTTTACAGCAGTAGAAATCTGTTGTTTACGTCCTGCTCTGAGTTTGTAAGGCGTTAAAAAATTAAGTGGGAGCTAACGTTGCTTTTTAATCGGTACAAATCCCCACTTTGCCTTTTGGTTTTTACAGAGCTTCTTTCATTGGTGTGCAGAAATTGCCACCTACACACTGGTATCTGTCACGGACGCTCAACATTCTTTAGTCTCACTGCTCTGTGTGTGGATGCTGCGTTTTCAGGAGTGCAGTACGTGTTTGACACCACCCTGGCGGCAGGCTTCAGCATCTTGGAGAGCCAGAAGGAGTTTATTCAGCGGTATCGCAGGAGGAACCACGACTCCCATGCGTTGCCCATGTTCACGTCCTCCTGCCCAGGTAAAACAAAAAAACAAAACAAAACTCTACGTTCTGTCTTTCTTTCGTTCCCACTTCTCTTTATTGTCCTCCCGGGGGGGAAGCTGACTGCAGCAACACGGGGGTTTATTTGAATAAAGTGAAGTCAGAGCTTGTTTTTAGAACTAAAAAATAGCAGAGAGGAGCTGGTGGGAAGAGATAGGGGGCTTTTCTTTCACCACTCCCTTTTGAGAGATTATACTCCTATAGCACTATACTGCATAGTGCAGACATAGTTCAAAAGTTTGGGCTCACTTAGAAATGTCATTATTTTTGAAGGAAAAGCACTTTTTTTTTTCAATGAATATAACATTAAATGAATCAGAAATACACTCCATACATTGTTAATGTGCTAAACGACTATTCTAGCTGCAAATGTAATGGAATATGTACATAGGTGTATAGAGGCCCGTATCCAGTGTTCTAATGGTACATTGTGTTTGCTAATCACGTAAGAAGGCTATTGGATGATTAGAAAACCCTTGTGCAATTATGCTAGCACACCTGAAAACATAATTTAGATAGTGAAAGTCAATATTAGGGAGGCTAAACCTGCGTGTACTGAAGTATGTTGACTTATGTGGTTTTCCCACATAAAACAATGAGAACAACTTAATAATACGGCACCATGTGGGCATTTGTGTGTGTGTGTGTGCAGGGTGGATCCGTTATTCGGAGCGCATCTTGGGCAGTCTGGTCACTCCTCATATCTGCACAGCCAGGTCTGCACAGCAGATCATGGGCTGCCTGGTCAAGGACTACTTCTCTAAACAGCAGGTGAGCGAGAATGTCTGGTCATAAAAACTCCACTTGCACCATTAAAATGCATCTTGTGTGCATAAATATGACTACGTTAGCTTTAACGTAAAGCATGGTGCTAATGGTGGATTCTGTTGTCTAATTTAAGCTAGGTAAATGTGTAACTGCTTTACATCTCCCAGCAGAAGCTGAGTGCAGACAAAGTTTACCACGTGGTGGTGGCTCCCTGCTTTGATAAGAAGCTGGAGGCCGTCAGAGAGGAGTTCACCAACAGCCTGCTCGAGACCAGAGACGTGGACTGTGTCCTCACGTCAGGTTCGGGCACTCTCTTTGTCTTGTATATCGTACACAAACCGCACAAATCTCATTCTAGTCATTTCATAAGTCTTAACATTACCCAGGCCTTTCAAGAAACGGACCAAAATGTCTGTTTACATGATTAAATCTTTAAATAAACACCTGAACGGTAATGTTAAATAATTAAAATTAGTGGTCTGTCTTTTTAGGGTGAATTTAAGTGAATATCTCGTCTATAAATGTAGTACATGCTGTGTATTAAATTGGTTTTACCCTGGTTTTAAAAAACAAATAGGACACCCATTACTTTATACTGTATAGGCACATCATACAGTATATCTAGGCCAACAGGAGAGGAAGCTGCAGTCACTAAGACGAGCACAAAGTCCAGTACGGTCACTCACTCGGCGCCTCTTTTATTTACTTCTTCTCATATCAGACCTACATTTGTGTCGATAACAATGTGTTAAAGTGACGCTTGATTGTTTCAGGGGAGGTCTATTACCTGATGGAGCAGAGGAAGGTTTCAGTGGAGGAGCTGGACTCGGTTCCACTGGACCAAGTGTGAGTAGTGGAAGTCTGTAAAATAAGGAATAACGCGTGGTTGTTTTTGTGCAACCTCTCATTAAACGTCAACTCTGTGAACTAGTGTCATTCACCCCTGAGGTTGTACTTTGCGTCACCGATGTACTCAAATCGGTCTTTGTTGTGCAACCGTTTGACGTCACTTTGTTCAACTCAAGTCAACATTTACTGTAGCTGTTTAAGTAAAAAAATATATATTGTTTTACGCAGACTGGGAGAGGCAGGAGACACGGCACTGGTGAGGCACGAGGGCCGAGGTTCAGAGGGTTTTCTGGAACACGTGTTCAAACACGCTGCCAAGGAGATCTTTGGTGTGGACGTCCATGAGATCACATACAAGACTCTCAGGTGAGAAACAACAGATCCCCCCCCTAACATTCAGGACATATTGTGCGTGTTTAGACTTCTACATAGGGTTAGGAATCACTGAGGTTGCGCGTTTGGCTTTAAATAACACAACCTTCTCCTCTCTGAGCAGACATTCGGCTTTGTTTACCGCTTAGAGCCGTAATCGCAATACAATGATACCGTTTTTGCTTACAGTTATGACACCATTAATACCAGGTCTAACATCCTGTAAAAGCGCAACTTTGTTACCAGATATGTGTATTTGCATACAGCGAGGAGGAAGTGAGATTCAGTCACAGGAGATGTTTTCCAGGACACCAGGTGTGAACGGTCATATTTAGCTCTGTCCCCACGTGATCAGATCTTTTCCTGATGATATGAATAACAAGTGAAAATGGCACAGAACACAACGTAGCTTACACTTGTGTCTGCGAGAGGTGTGACACTTCTGAAACTGAGAGCAAAACAACAGCACACACACACACCCAAAAAGAAACAAACTTTGGGGCTGAAGTGGAGCTAAGATTACACCCCTCATGTGCAAGGCATTAATACCATGATTATATGCCTCAGTTCTGTCTAACAACAAAAAAAACTCACTTTTTTTTACAGAAACCGAGACTTCCAGGAGGTGACGCTGGAGCGCGACGGGGAGACTCTGCTGCACTTTGCCGCCGTCTACGGTTTCAGGAACATTCAGACCCTGGTTCACCGCATGAGGAAGGGACGCGTGCCGTACCAGCTGGTGGAGGTGCTGTCCTGCCCGGGAGGTAACATCACAACCAGCAATATCGTATATAACAGTCGTAGTTTTATGGTTTTAAAGTGACTATGCAACACAGTGTGGGGTAGCATAGTTATTTCTCACCTTCTCTCAACAGCTGCAGCTTCATTTATTTGTCTATTTCACTTCCTGGCTGAATTATCGATCCTAATTTCGGCGCATGGTATTCCAGGTTCTCAACGTACCCAGTGATTGTAAATTGGAGACTCTAAATTGACCCTTGTGTCGAACAATAATCATCAGCTGATTTGTGACAACGAGCGACCCTGCCTAGAGCTGAAACAATGGATCGATTATTAATCGATCACTAAATTGTCAACTATTTTGATAATCGATGAATAGGTTTGAAGCTTTTTTCATGATTAAAACAAGATTTCTGATTGTTTCAGCTTCTTAAATGTGAATATTTTCTTCGTTTCTTTGCTCCACATAACAAAGAAATCATTAAAACTGAATCATTCTGGTTTGTGGACAAAACGAGACATTAGAGGACATTTCCAGGTTTTACACAAACCGATCAATCGTTTTTTTGGGGGGGTTTTTTGGATCAAGAAAATAATCTACAGATTAATCGATTGAGCCATGTTTTCATTATGGTACAGTTTGGTCTGGTACAGTTCGGAACACGGTGAAGCCCATAGTGAGGCTTGGGTTTCAACTGAGAACAGTATTTTGGCTTGGTACCTAGAATTGGGGTCGGATATTTTGGTACTATTCCAAATGGAAACGCCCAAAAAATATAAACCGAACCTTTCCACTCTGTCGAAATATAGTTTAACACACTCCATGGTCCCAATAAAAATGGAAAAAGTCAAGGTTTGCCCTTAATTAATCATAATTAACAGTCCTCAGTCTGTAAACCTCTCCTGTTTTTCCCTCATCATCAGGGTGTTTAAGCGGCCACGGTCAAGCGCAGAGCGAGGCGGGAGGGCGTCTGGACAAAGCCCTGGTCCAGCAGATGGAGGACGCCTACACCAGCCTGCCCGTGAGTCTCCCCGAGGTCAACCCCAACCTGCGCACCCTCTATCAGGACTGGCTGCAGGGCCAGGACTCTTCACAGGCCAACGAGCTGCTGCACACGCGGATCAGGAGCCAGGCTCAGGTCCACACACAGCCGCCACACATGCAGTGGTGACAAAGAAAAGTGGTGCGTGGTCAAGATGACGGAGAAAAAAAAGGGGGACTCGGTGGGGAAAAAGCATCCAAAGCTGAGGAAAGGTGTAATTCTTCCATTGCACCACAGGGTGGTGATGTAGATGTATGCATTTACAAAAGTGTGGATTGGCTGATCCGATGCCAACTTACACGGCAACAAACCCCTGCATCAAAACAGAAAACACAACAGGAGCTCATGAAATGAATGAATGTACATATAAAGAGTGGTTTTGTGTTTGAAACCTTAATTCGTCCCGGTGTGAAAAAACAAAAGAAAATGCTTGTTTTACTTCATGTCACCGCTGTTCCTGTCTGACAGACGAGGCAGTAGCTATGCAACAGTGTGAGCGTCCTCTATCAACGTCCTCAGTAAAGAGAGTATCTTTATTATTGTTTTTGAAATGGTACATTATTTTATTCGTTCCCATTCCACAAGCTATTTTTTTTAATTATTATTATTATTATTAAAAGTTTTCTGATTTTTTTTTTCTTTTTAATGAAACATGCATGTCATACATGTCAAACCACTAAAAATTATTCTGACAAACAAAACAAAGTGTGATGTCGTTTTACTGATTATTGCAAGAGTTTCTCATTGTGATCTGATTAATGATCAGTATAAGGGAGTTATTTATTTGCTCGTAGGGGATTTTGCTGTCGACGTTTAACCGCCATCGCAACAAGGCAAAAGTACTTATCTACAGCCCGTGCAGGCTGAGACATGCGTAGGTTGGCGGGGAGCAAACAAAAATATTGGCAAAAGAAAAAAGAATCATTTGACATTTTCACCTGAAGAGATTGCTGGATTATTTGAAATATATATGCATATAGAATATGTGCAGAACTCTTTGACTTAAAGACACGATTGTATTAAGATAAGGACCCTTAAACCAGAGGACAATATAAATGAGCAGAAATATGAATGAAATAAAAGCTTGAGCTGCAGCCAAACCATTCCGCTCTGTCATCGTCAGTGTGCCAGAACAACAATTTACATAACCTGATCTTCATTTTCAAGTCGTCGATTAGATCTCGACTGAGGAAAGCGACGTTGTCTTAAGTTACGCTTTAAAAACTAAGTTTAAGTGTAAGTATTTACACCAGGTTGACAGTTTATTCAGTGACCTCGAGCCCTTTAACAAAGGCCGTCTTTGTGGCGACGTGTTTACTTATAATACCTCTCTATTGTTTATCGTGGAGAAAGTGCAATTACGCAGCACCTAAAAGTTAAAGCTTCATTTCTGTTTCATTTTGACGAAGGAACCTGCACGACACGCAGGTGTTGCGTCACAGGAGGGGTGTGTGTGTGTGTGTGTGTGTGTGTGTGTGTGTATTAATGAAATGAAGCTTTCACCGACACCATTCCCTGAGGGATTTGCTCCTTGATGCATTAGAAAGAAGCTCTCAATGGGGTAAGCAACTTTCTTTTCTATTATTATTTTTTAGACTGAATTTGGTGACACTTTAGATTAGGGAACACATTCAACATTAACTAGGTGCTCACTAACATGCATACAAGTAGCATAGTAGCCCTTTATTAGCCACGTATTAACACCTTATGTAGGAAAAATCAAATTTATGTCATAATACAGGTAGAATAAGGTGTTAATACTTGCTTAATGATAACTATTAAAAGGCTAGGATGTTACTTGTATATGTTAGTAAGGACCTAGTTAATGGTGAATATGTGTTCCCTAATCTAAAGTGTTCTGATTATTATATTATATTATAATCTACCGCCACATTTAATGCTGTAAACACTGCAGCGGTAGATTAACTGCAGGGCAAAGGTGTGAACAGCATGTGTGTGTGTGTAGTCCCTTTAAACAGGCACATACTGGCACATGTGGGTTTAAAGGTGCGTTTGATGCAACTGCAAGTTCTTCAAGCTCTTTTATATAATTGTGTGCCAACCCCAAGAAGTCACACCTTGGCTGGAACTCACTGTTGTTTGTTTTTTTATCTGTTAGAACGTTTTTGTGTATGTTTTGCACGCGCAATCCTAACGTGAACGGGGGGGGGGGGGGCAGAGTACTCGCGCTAGTTAAAGTTTGACAGATGCGGAGCAACTTATTTCCCCTGAATCGAGACTGAAAGGTCAAAGAATTCTCACCTAAAACAGTGACGTCGCGTCTTCACAGCCTGGTGCACTAGTCAAGAGATAATCAATCCATTAGACACATGAGGTGTCGTTTTGGAGAGCTCACCTGCGGCACTGTCCGTAACACGGTAGTTATTCCTTTCGTCTGTTACGCCCGAGGTGCTGATCAAGTGATTCACTCTTCTGACAGGCGACCGCAACTCACTCGTGTGCGTTCCTGAGGGTGAGAAGCGTGAGAAGATTAATCGGTTTTCAAGCTTTTTTCACGATTAAAGCAAGATTTCCGATTGGTTTAGCTTCTTAAATGCGAACGTTTTCTTCGTTTTTTTGCTCCACACGACAAAGAAATCGTCAAAACTGAATCATTTTTGGTTTGCGGGCCAAAACAAGACATTCGACAAGATCCTCATTTCATTTCAGATCAGGTTTCCAACAGTTTTCTGTTTACGGTTACAAAAATAATCGTTCTCGAACGGGTGAGCGTGACGCCCCACAAAGTTGTAAAATCCTTAATTTCTTGGCTAGCGGAACACGGAATATGATCGCACAGCAGTTCCTTAGGGATGCCTCGTCTGGAGAAGACCGATTTCATTTTGTTGATGGTATTCTTTGGAGATGTCATCTACCACAAGTAGAAAAGGCGGACCCTTTATTTAACCTGAAAATATCAGCTCTAATCTGAAGCTCTGGGATGTTTGCTCAGTTTACAGTATCATTTGTTTTATCAACAATCTCTTGTGTAAATGACACTGTAGTACTATCAACATGTCATAACTGATTCAGAAGTGTCTTGTCTAAACTTATGACTTGATACAAGTGTTGTATTTCTGCTCCTGGTTTCTCTCTCTTTCTTTTCCCTTTCACTCCAACCCGTCTAGGCAGATGGCCGCACATCTTTGCCCATTTAACTATCGCCCCTGCCCGCCCAAACGTCTGTGCACGCCACTGCTTTCCCCCACGCGTTCACAGTCACCGCAGAGCCACAGCAACCGTTTAACCGTAAGCACGCGTTGATGTTTCGCAAGAAACAGAAACCCAATACTGTTTTGATTTTCGAAAGCAAGATAAGGCCCCGAAAGAATCAAAAACAAAGTGGAGATGACACCGATATGAAGAAACACTGTCCTCACTGTGACCTTAGCCACCTTGAATGTTTTACTTTCATTCCCGCCTCCGTGCTGGCAGATGTCCCCAATTCTTACACAATGGAGTCTTAAAAGTAGACGACATTAACTGTACTCTCCGTTATCATAACGTAATGTTCTGATATAAAATATGTTTTAGAAGTAAAAGTGAGGGGCATTAGAATTGAGCTATGGTTCTATATGTGTTCTTGGGCCGGACACTTAACTATGAAAAGTGCAGTGTAAAAGCAGCTTTGAGTGGTCGTCGAAACTAGAAAACAACTCTTCATCTGATTTGATTTGAACGAGTGATGAGGAAAGTAAAAGTTGCTAGAAACATGAATAAGAAACAAAGTAAACTATGAGTTATCCTAGCTTTGCAGTGACCCATGTTTGATTCCTACTGTGGTCCCTTTGCTGCACGTCTTCCCCCCCTCTCTCTTCCCACTGTCTAATAAAGACAAACCAACAAACAAAGAATACTAATAAAACAAAAATGACAACAGTTGCTGCTGTTCCTGCACCATGCAGCTCCAAGTAGTAACACTACAGACGAAAAGTACAGCACGCAATTTACTGCAGCACCATGAAAAACCAAAACAAATGGTACATTACCACAGAACACACCACTCTCTTAACTCTTTAAGTTTATTTTCTTCCAGGACCTAAACACAGTGGAGCTTCAGGGATGTATTTCCTCCTGTGGACATGTTTGTCCCTGCTCTGCGCTGTCTCTTCAGATAAAAGTATGTTCCATGTTGCTGTTACCACAAGTAAACATACAGGCTACTGCAAATACATTGTAAAGTTTAAAACAACAACAAAAATAAATATATAATTTCCATTTCTTTTTGCTTTTAATCTCATTCAGAGATGTCACTGGAGTGCAACAAAACAGTGCATGTAGAAAACGGAGAGTCTGCGACGCTGAGCTGTACTGTTCATCACCGAAACGTTCTAGACTGTAACGTTACGAATGTTACGCTCACCTGGATGAGCACAAGCAGCACAGAAGTATGTAAACCGCAGGCTGAAAATGGACAGGGTCATCAGCTCCATGTGTTGTTGAAGATTCCGCCTGTCACACAAGACGATAATTGTACCATCGACATATACACAAACTGTGCCTTTTATCCGGCATCAACAACTGTCGAAGTCAAAGTGCCAGCCACGGTGCCAGACACTCAACTGAGTACAGGTATGTGAACAAGTGAATCAAAGGTCACTAATGCTTTTACTTTCTCCTTAATTAGCCGCAATTCACCTGTCCTCATCATTCACCTGTCCTCATCATCATTCATGTGTCGTCGTCGTTCACCTGTCCTTATCAGAATCAGAATCAGAATACTTTATTAATCCCCGGCGGTAAAATGTTTATATATATATATATATATATATATATATATATATATATATATATATATATATATATATATATATATATATTATCATCATTCACCTGTCCTCATTGTTCACCTGTCCTCATTATCATTCACCTGTCCTCATAGATAGATACTTTATTCATCTCACAGAGAAATTCACAGTTCAGCAGCTCCAGAATATGTTACAAGATAGAAACATAAGAGGCATGCAATTATATGTACAGTCTAAATATAAACTGAACCATATGTTTAAAAAGAAATAATCAAAAAGATATAAAAAATATAAAGACGTTAAAAAGAATGAGATGAACATGTACATGTGTGCGTGCGTGTATGTGTCATGTATGAAGTAGATTGAAGAGTCTGATGGCATGGGGGAGGAATGATCTCCTCAGTCTATCTGTGGAGCAGGACATTGACAGCAGTCTGTCACTGAAGCTGCTCCTCTGTTTGTGTATGGTGCTGTGTAGTGGATGGTGTGGATTGTCTATGATGGACAGGAGCCTGTTGAGTGTGCGTCGCTCAGCTATGGATGTCAGACTGTCCAGTTCTGTGCCTACGACAGAGCCTGCCTTCCTTATTAGTTTGTCCAGGCGTGAAGCGTCCTTCTTCTTTAGGCTGCCCCCCCAGCACACCACTGAGTACAGGAGGGCACTCGCTACCACAGACTGGTAGAAGGTCTGTAGCAGCTTCCTGCAGACGTTGAAGGATGCCAGCCTTCTGAGGAAGTACAAACGACTCTGTCCTTTCCTGCACAGAGCATCTGTGTTGGTGGTCCAGTCCAGCCTGTCATCCAGCTGTACTCCCAGGTATTTGTAGGTGTGCACCACCTCCACACAGTCCCCCTTGATGAGAACTGGTTCTGGGTGCACCCTGGATCTCCGGAAATCTACAACCATCTCCCTGGTCTTGGTGGTGTTTAGGAGCAGATGATTGGTGTCACACCATTTGACAAAGTCCTGGATGAGCTCCCTGTACTCATCCTCCTTTCCGCTCTTGATACAGCCAACAATGGCTGTGTCGTCCGCAAATCTCTGCACATGGCAGAGCTCTGAGTTGTGCTGAAAGTCAGATGTGTACAGGGTAAACAAGACAGGAGAGAGCACAGTCCCCTGTGGTGCCCCCGTGTTGCTGACCACCGTGTCAGACCTGCATTCCCCCAGTCTCACATACTGGGGTCGGCCGGTCAGGTAGTCACTTATCCAGGAAACTAGGTGTGAGCCCACTCCCATCCCAGACAGCTTGTCCCTCAGGAGCAGAGGCTGGATGGTGTTGAAGGCGCTGGAGAAATCCAAAAATGTAATTCTCACAGCACCGTTGCCTCTGTCCAGGTGAGAGAGAGATCGGTGTAGCAGGAAGATGATGGCATCTTCCACTCCCACCTTTTCCCGGTAAGCAAACTGTAGGGGGTCAAGGGCGTGGCAGGTCTGTGGCCTGAGGTGATGAAGCACCAGTCTTTCCATGGTCTTCATCACGTGCGACGTCAGGGCCACAGGTCTGAAGTCGTTCATCTCTCCAGGATGGGGTTTCTTTGGGACTGGGATGATGCACGATGTCTTCCACTGCTGGGGAACCTTCCCCAGTCCCAGGCTCAGGTTGAAGATGTGCTGAAGCGGGTGACCCAGTTCCCGCGCGCAGGCCTTCAGTAGTCGAGGCGACACTCCATCTGGACCTGCAGCTTTGTTAGGGCGCAGCCTCCTCAGCTCTCCATATACCTGAGCTGCTGTGATCGTTGGTGGTGTGGTGGGGGGTTGGGAGTTGTCCTCATCTGTGTTTGTGGAGGCTTGTGTGAGTTGGGGGGTGAGGTGATGGGTGAGGGCAGCTGCATTCAGATGTGTGAATGGGATGGGGTGATCAAACCTGTTAAAGAACTGGTTTAACTGGTTTGCCCTTCCCACATCGCTCTCCATGGGGGTTTTTCTCTTGGAGCTGCAGCCAGTGATTGTCTTCATGCCCTCCCACACCTCCCTCATGTTGTTTTCCTGCATCTTTTGTTCTATCTTCCTCCTGTACTGCTCCTTCGCCTCTCTGAGCTGGACTCTGAGTTCCTTCTGTATCCGCTTGAGCTCCTGGGTGTCACCATCCTTGAAGGCCCATCATCATCATTCACGTGTCGTCGTCATTCACCTGTCCTCATTGTTCACCTGTCCTCATCATCATTCACCTGTCCCCATCATTCACCTGTCCTCATCATCATTCACCTGTCCTCGTCGTTCACCTGTCCTCATTGTTCACCTGTCCTCATCATCATTCACCTGTCCTCATCATTCACCTGTCCTCAACATCATTCAACTGTCCTCATCGTCCATCTGTCCTCAACATCATTCACCTGTCCTAATCATCATTCACCTGTCCTAATCATCATTCAACTGTCTTCGTCGTTCACCTGTCCTCAACATCATTCACCTGTCCTCATTATCATTCACCCGTCCACATTATCATTCACGTGTCCTCGTTATCATACACCTGTCCTCGTTATCATTCACCTGTCCTCGTTATCCTTCACCTGTCCTCATTATCCTTCACCTGTCCACATTATCATTCACCTGTCCTCATTATCATTCACCGGTCCACATTAACATTCACCTGTCCTCGTTATCCTTCACCTGTCCTCGTTATCATTCACCTGTCCACATTATCATTCACCTGTCCACATTATCATTCACCTGTCCACATTATCATTCACCTGTCCTCATTATCATTCACCTGTCCTCGTCTAATTTTTGTTTTATTTTTAATTCAGGCCAACAGTTTTTGACCTCGGTAACGGGTGTGACGGATGTGTACAGTTCTCAAATAAACAAAAGCAAGTAAAAGTAAAATTACAAACTATTAAACAATTACACAAAAAGAACCTACTCGAATGAATGTGTCATGTTTGCAGTATGTGTTACTTTTCTTTTTTGTATTATCTACATTGAATGTGCTGAATTATACTGATTCATGTAAACTTTTACATGTTAAATCTTATTGTATGTTGTGTTGTAAGTGCATGGCCGTGCTTTAGGGCACAGCTAACGGGGATCCTAAAAGACCAATAAACACGTACCGTTTTCTCTTGACAGGTGAAGACCAGCTACCAATCCAGCTACCGGCAAAGATTGCCATTGCCATCACGGTGTTCGTTTTCGTCCTCGCTGTTGGTACTTTGGTTTTCCTGGGCGTCAAAAAAAATCATCAGAAGAAGCAAAACCCTATATACTAATGCAGGGGTTCTCAAAGTTTTGATACCTGAGGGCCAATTTAGGAACCCAACATTGGACTGAGGGCCGCCAAAGGGGGAAAAAAACAGAAAGAAATCCCATTTGTAATAATTTTAATGACCAGATTGCAGTTGTACAGTTTAGCGTTAAGTAATATAAGCGTTAATATAATGTAATTTAAGCATTAATATAATAACACTTTATAATTTACTGGGTAATTACTTCTAATTACAGGTTAATACCAAGTAACACATTTCTGTTACCATATATTTACTGGGTAAATCGCTAGTAATTGGGGGCTGTAGCTACCGGCTTATTACCAGCTTATAACCCAATAATACACTAAAATTCACCATATAGAAACCAGGTAAATACCCAGTATTTTTGTTTACACTTATTGGTCTGTATGCAGTAATGTCCAATAAACATTTAACAAGCTTAGTAGCTCCTGGATTAAAACTATCAACAGTAATTCATTGCGGGCCGCCAGAAATGTTTCTGCGGGCCGCCATTGGCCCCCGGGCCGCACTTTGAAAACCAATGTACTAATGTAATGTCTGACAAATTCTGAATTTTCACAGTAAATCATATCGACACTGGTTTTAAAAGTTTGTCTGTGTTATGTAAAATGTTTTTTTTTTTTTAGATCAACATAATCCTTATTCTTCTTTAAGTAAAACATTTTTTTTATAACAATCTGAGTTCCTTTCTTAAACCTTAAAAACATTTTTTTTATTTTTCTAAATATCTTGGATCTGCATATTTTTTAAACCTAATCTAATTTGTTTACCTTTTTAAGACGTATTCATTTTTATTCTTATATCCTTTTACCTAGCATATCTTTTAATCTTTTCATTTCTTTTATTCTCTTTTAAAAAAAACTTGTTATGGGGCCGACACTTTTAAACAATAGCGTAGAATTCGGTTCTCTCCTCTTCAGCACCTTTGTGCACATACAGTAAATCAGTGTAAATATCATTAATTTATTATTTTATTATTATTAAAAAAGGGACACTTCCCACTTTTTGTAGCAAGATGTCATAACAAACTACCCTGTGCTGGAAAACATGATAGTTACTGGATAAGCTATCCTCTGTGTTTTGTAAAAAAAAGGAATGTTCTGTAAATAATTGTAATTTTTCTGGTAAAAAAACTGTGTGGTAAATAAACAATATCAACATGGTTGGTGTCGTGACTTCAACTTCTACTCAAGTAATTTTCTGGGAAGATTCTTGTACTTTTACTCCCTTTAAGGTACTTCATACAAGACTGTGTACTGCAAATTTCCCCATGAGGGATGAATAAACAATTATCTTATCTTAGTTATAAAGAAGGTTAGATTAAGCCTACAGGAAATCCATTTAAGTCAATGCAATGTGGAAAACAGACTGATAGAACTGTTATCTCCTTATTGGCACTTATTAACTAGTTGGGAATTGTTTTTTATTTGAGTCATTTAAAGATCCTCATACGCATCAAGGTGCAAAGGCGGCGTCCGAGATCAAGCTTCTATCCTCAGGTCGCCGAGTTCTTTTGCCCCTGAGCAAAAATAAATGAAATATTCTACTCTAATTAAAAGTACCATTATTTTTTATTCAATTTTACTGGTCTAAAAATGTAATCAAGTTAAAGTAAAAAAGTAGATAATTTAAAATGTACTCAAAGTTACTTAGTAGGTACACATAAAAAACATACTCGATTACAGTAATGCAAGTAAATGTAAATCATTTACTTTAACCTTTGGCGTCAATTTAAGAAAAAAATGGAAACTAAATTTGGTCATGTTTTGGGTAAATTTAACTTTTTTTTTTTTTTACAAAATTTTGTCATCCTTGGGGTCAACTTTACTAATTTATAACTACATTTGCTCATCTTTGGGGTCAATTTTACCAATTTTTTTTACTAAATTTGGTCATCTTTGGAGTCAATTTTACAATTCTTTTTACTAAATTTGGTCATCTTTCGGGT
The DNA here is from genome assembly GCF_963457635.1 of Microchirus variegatus. NCBI lineage: Eukaryota > Metazoa > Chordata > Actinopteri > Pleuronectiformes > Soleidae > Microchirus > Microchirus variegatus. The sequence continues at coordinate 22,338,364 of NC_139818.1, forward strand.
CAATTTTACCAAAGAAATTCTAAATTTGGTCATCTTTGAAGTAAAATTTACAAAAAATTTTTTTACTAAATTTTGTCATCTTTGGGGCCAATTTTACAAAAAAAAATGTTTTACTAAATTTGGTCATCTTTGAACAAAATTTTACAATTTTTGTTTTACTAAATTTGGTCATCTTTGGAGTCAATTCTACTATTTTTTTCACTATATTAGGTCATCTATGGAGTCAATTTTGCAAAAAAAATTTTTACTCAATTTGGTAATCTTTCGGGTCAATTTTACAAAAAAAATTCTAAATTTGGTCATCTTTGAAGTCAACTTTACAAAAAAAATGTTTTACTAAATGTCATCTTTGAACTCAATTTTACAATTTTTGTTTTACTATATTAGGTCATCTTTGGAGTCAATTTTACAATTTTTTTTTTTTTTACTAAATTTGGTCATCTTTGGGGCCAAATTTATGTAGTAAATTGTTATGTTTGGATTGTGCATGTGTGAACTGATGATGGTTGTGTACGGGTTTTCCGAATCTGAAAACCATAACATACAGTGATTGACGACAGGTGATTGACGACTTTGTCAAAGTGTGCAGGGTGAACATGACACCGGGTAATAGTGTAACATAACCACAAAGAGAACGCTTAACAAGCAGAAACAAGCACTTCCTCCTCTTTGAAGAGATCACACAAACACACAGACGTTGATCAGCACTAACCAGAGTCAGTGTCACATCCTTTTGTCAGTCGGTGTGTGTTCAGCTGGCCTGCAGCTCATCTTGCAGGATGAAAGTCCACTGGTGGAGCTGCGTGCTGGGATTTCTCTGCATCCCGGCTGAGGTGATGCTCTACGACTGGACAGGTGAGTGTGTGTGTGAGAGAGAGAGAGAGGAAAAAGAAAGAAATGAAGAATATAACTTTTGCATTGACGGTCTATAAAAGCTGAAGAAAACTCTTTTCCTGTTTGCTTGCCTGCCCTTGTTGCTGTTTTTCTTTGTCTTGTCCTCTGCAGCGCAGTGTCTCAGAAATCATTAGAGAGAAGAAATGACGTATGTTAATTTAACAGTTTTCTTAAATACGACAATAAATGATGTGAAAAAAATTGTTTTAAAAAAAAGTTAATTTTTGCATGCACCCTGTATGTATACGAAGTAGCATAAGCATCCAAATACTTTTTATTTTTTATATTTAATCTTTATTTAACCAGGGAAATCAGTCAAGAACTCCCCTGTTGGATTTGAAAGCATTCAATGAAATGAACTCAGTAAAGTTTCCAGTCTAATTGTACTTTGACACCAATAACAGCGACTTTTTTCATACGATATGATACGATAACCCTTTATTGTCCCACAATGGGGAAATTCCCAATCTGTGTTTTGAAGTTTTGAAGAAAGTTTCCCTTCTACCAAATAGGAAACATTTCACTTTACAGCCGAGTAATAACATGGTAAATATGTGTCATATGGATGTAATATTACAGTAAAACCTTCTCGTTTCTGCAGTAAACACTGCATGTAGTAGCTTGGTAATAAAAGGAAAGGTGTGGGAGACATAAAGGAGAATGAATTTCTATGTAATTTAAAGGATTTTGATGCACAAGCGTTTTTACACTAATGGAAGCCTATAGATAACAGTCATCAACAGTCAGGGGGGAAAAAAACAACGTAAACAAACAATGAAAGAAATTAAAGTGTATACTGCAACTGGTAAACTTCAGACCTGCACTAATGCATGCATGCATACATACATACATGTACTTTATAGCAACTCTTCCTCCTTAAGTTGGTGGTTGGTGAAGTGTGAAAGTTTATGTACGCGTGTGTGCATGTGTGTGTGTGTGGGAAGCTGGGTAGTTGCATGCATGTGTGTGTGTTCTTGTATGGGTGCCTTTGTGAGGACCAAACAACTATAAACCATAGGGAGTGAGGACATTGGCTGGTCCTCACACTGTCAGCTCTTTTAAACGGACTTTTGAAAAAAAAAAAGGGTTTAAGAGTTGGTTTTAGGGTTAGGATTCCGAGTGTCCCCACTACGAATGTTGCCCAAATGTGTGTTTGTGTGTGTGTTCCAGATATTTACTCATGTGGTGGGGACCTGCATCTGTTTACACACTCGCATTACAGGGACTCGTCTCCTTTATTCTAATCATGATAAGGTAAAGTCGTGGTGTATGATTAAGATGAAGTCAGGGCGGTATTAGTCATGGTTCGGGTAAGTCTCCAGGAAATTCGTGTAAGTCAATGTGGTGTCCTCGAAAGTCATGGAAACCAGATTGTGTGTGTGCGTGCACATGTTTTTATATCGTTGCGGGGACCCAGAAACACGTACGGACATTTTGAGCTGGTACCTCAAGTTCACGGTTAAGACCTGGTTTTAGGGTAATAATTTGGGTTAGAATTAGGGTTAGGGTTGGGTTCAGGTTAGGGTTAGGCACGTTTTGTTGTGATGGTTTAGGGTTAGGGTAAGAGTTAGGCTCTTGGTTGTTATGATTTAGGGTTGGTGTTCGGGTTAGGCACTTCGATGTGATGATTTAAGATAAGGGTTAGGCACATTTCGTTGTGAAGCTTTAAGGTTAGGGTAAGGATTAGGCTCTTGGTTGTGATGGTTTAGGTTGGGGTTAGGCACGTTTTGTTGTGATAGTTTAGGGTTAGGGTAAAGGTTAGGCTCTTAGATGTGATGTTTAAGGTTAGGGTAAGGGTTAGGCACGTTTAGTTGTGATGGTTTAAGGTTAGGGTTAGGAACGTTTAGTTGTGATGGTTTAAGGTTAGGGTAAGGGTTAGGCACTTAGATGTGATGATTTAAGATAAGGGTTAGGCACGATTCGTTGCGATGGTTTATGGTTAGGGTAAGAGTTAGGCTCTTGGTTGTGATGGTTTAGGGTTGGGGTTCGGGTTAGGCACATTTCGTTGTGATGCTTTAAGGTTAGGGTAAGGATTAGGCTCTTGGTTGTGATGTTTTAGGTTGGGGTTAGGCACGTTTTGTTGTGATAGGTTAGGGTTAGGGTAAAGGTTAGGCTCTTAGATGTGATGTTTAAGGTTAGGGTAAGGGTTAGGCACGTTTAGTTGTGATGGTTTAAGGTTAGGGTTAGGAACGTTTAGTTGTGATGTTTTAAGGTAAGGGTTAGGCACGTTTAGTTGTGATGGTTTAAGGTTAGGGTAAGGGTTAGGCACGTTTAGTTGTGATGGTTTAAGGTTAGGGTTAGGAACGTTTAGTTGTGATGGTTTAAGGTTAGGGTTAGGCACGTTTAGTTGTGATGGTTTAAGGTTAGGGTTAGGAACGTTTAGTTGTGATGGTTTAAGGTTAGGAACGTTTAGTTGTGATGGTTTAAGGTTAGGGTAAGGGTTAGGCACTTAGATGTGATGATTTAAGATAAGGGTTAGGCACGATTCGTTGCGATGGTTTATGGTTAGGGTAAGAGTTAGGCTCTTGGTTGTGATGGTTTGGGGTTGGGGTTCGGTTTAGGCACATTTCGTTGTGATGCTTTAAGGTTAGGGTAAGGATTAGGCTCTTGGTTGTGATGGTTTAGGTTGGGGTTAGGGTTAGGCACGTTTTGTTGTGATAGTTGAAGGTTAGGCTCTTAGATGTGATGTTTAAGGTTAGGGTTAGGCTCTTAGTTGCGATGGGTTAGGGTTAGGGTAAGAGTTAGGCTCTTGGTTGTGATGGTTTAGGTTTGGGGTTCGGGTAGGCACATTTCGTTGTGATGCTTTAAGGTTAGGGTAAGGATTAGGCTCTTGGATGTGATGGTTTAGGTTGGGGTTAGGCACGTTTTGTTGTGATAGTTTAGGGTTAGAGTAAAGGTTAGGCTCTTAGATGTGATGTTTAAGGTTAGGGTAAGGGTTAGGCACGTTTAGTTGTGATGGTTTAAGGTTAGGGTTAGGCTCTTAAGTTAAGGTTAGGCTAATGGGCTAGGGAACGCATTATGTCTACGATGTGCTCTCACTATGAATGAAGCGCAAACATGTTTGTGTGTCACTTTCAAAATAACATGATAGAACTGTTATCACCAGTTGTATTAGTAGTATCACCATGATATTACCATATAAATACCGTGTTTTTATTTACTGTAATGTGACCTGTTAGCATGTTCTCGTCTCTCCACAGTCTCTCAAAGGCCCTCGTCCCTCTCTTTTATGAGAGTGAACTCATCGGTCGAGATCACATGCTCCACGTCGCTGTCTGACCCAGACGGTCTCTACCTGTCCAGGCGCTTCCACATCGATAAGCACATCGTGCACATATCCTTGCAAAACGGACAAGTCGAAGCCACCGTAGCCGCAGAATTTGCGGGCCGAATTCACGTGATTCCAAAGCAGCAGAAAGAGGCCGGTCGTGGGTTCACGCTGCGTCTGTCTCTGCTGGAGCTGAGCGACACCGACATCTACTACTGCGGCTGGACTCGCTTCGTATTGCAGACTGGCAAACTGGAAAACAAGCAAAGCGAGGGCACCGTGATCATTATCACCGGTGAGGGGGAATTAAAGGTTTAAATATCTCTGTTGATGCGAACAAGCAATTGACCTGATCTGTCTTTGGTCACCGTTCTTCCCGCAGAGCACGATCCTCACCATCACTGCAGAGACCAGATGTGGGATCACACCTTGATTTGCTTGACTGCGGCAGCATTCACTGCCATCCTGCTCCTAATCATCGGAGCAGTGATTTTGCGATGCAGAAAGGTAAGAGTGACGCACATCTGCTCGAATTAACAATGGACAAGTCGACTCGTAACGAACCAAGTCATTCGTTGTTCCTGAACTCACAGACATTGGCCGACTTCCTGTTGAGTTGAGGTCATGGTTTACGGTCGACTTTTTTTCTTCATCTTGGTCATAACATCTTCCCATGAAGTTTCGGGAAATTTGGAGGAACTCAATTAGGGCGCTATAGAGCCTTTGAGCAACACAGGTCCGGGAACTATGCCAATATCGCATTTTCGCCAGACCTGACCTCCATGCCAAGTTTCAAGAGTTTTTATGCCCTTTTAAGTTTTTATAAAAACTCGAACCCTAGGAGGTTTAGGGTTAGTTTTTATACCCTAACCCTCAAAAATGACTGCAAAGCTACGGATATCGATCTACAAATTCCAGGAACGTCCGTCTGTGTGTCCGTCTGTTTTTAAATCGCATATCTCTCGTCCGATGAATTTCAAACTTGACTAGGTTTCTTGCTACGAGCACGGGTAAGTGCAGTGCCAAGTTTGACGTCGTTTGGATAAGTAATGCAAAAGATACCGTTGAATATATCGGTAAAAGAAGCACACGATGGCTTTCACCGCTCTACTGTAGCCGCTCCCCCTCTCACTCACACAGCACGGTGGGCGACCTGAGAGGATAAGCGGGCCTTTTAGCAGAATTTAATGCGCTGCCTTAAAAGTTAAGCGAGGGCAAGATGTGTGGGTGAATATTATGGTCTGACCTCAACAATGAAGACTTCCTGAATGCGCTGTGCCTGCATTACAATGAGTCACTGAAACGGGCACTGCACTAATTTAGAAAAAGGACTAATAGAAACTAGCAAACCTCCCATTAAAACAAATTAAAATGCACTCATTTTAGAGTCAAAACAATCCAAAACTAGTATCACCTTGCACCTTGCTTCTAATTTATACGTTTTTTGGGGTTTTTTCCCACAGTTTAACAAGCACTTCAGACCTGCCAGACCAGAGAAACCACTCCGACCCAGAAGCCTTCAGCACCTTTGTCCTCACCAGAGGTCACAGCACAGTCCCTACATGGTCACGTCTATGAATACGTTGGACTTCAGGGGCATTCTGTGATTTTTTTTTAATTTTTCTGCTTGTGTGTATAAAAAATATATACAGTATACTGCATTTTTTTTTAATTATTATTCTGCAACTCGTTAACCATCAAAAGGTGCCTCACGTTTTTTTCCTCTGATTTCCTTTTGAACTCAAATGTGTGTTTTGTTTGCAGAAAAGTACTTGAGCTACCACATCCTGGCTGCTGGTGTGTGAATGTGTTTTTGTTTGAGGGGGAAACTGCAACGCAAGCCGTTTGACCTTTATTTTTTTTTTGTCTCTTTAAAATAACCTTAATATATCAACTTGTTTTACTTAATGTGTGTGTGTTTTAAATAGCCTGCAAGCGTTCAAACACATGTGAAACCGCTTTCCGTGTGACTTGACATCCATGTATAAAATCTAAATCTGTGTTGTTTTTGTAGTGTTTACGCTTGAAGTCGATGCCCATGTTGATTACCTCAGAAGTCTGTTTTAAGAAAAACAGGAAATAATGACAGTTATCACTCAATTTTTTTTCTTTCTTCCTTCCTTTTTCAATGTAATGTGAAAGCATTTTTATAAATAAAGGTGTTTCCAACACGTGTGACATTTTCAAAGTTTAATTAAGAAGATATTTGAGTCCCCGGTCACTTCAACACTGAGCTAATTTCATTTTTAATCAGTTTCTTGTCTTTGTGAATATATTTAAAGTTTAAATCTTCATTAATAGTCAACAGTTTCACACTGGTGCTCTTATGTCTTCCTTCTTTATGCAAATACAATGTGATAAATACATTTGAATACGATAATTAAAAGGTAGCTAAACAAACCTGTACTGTACGTCTCCAATCCTCGTCTTGGTTTGTACTGCGTCATTCAGACAGAATTTATTGACGTACGACACATTTACAAACGCCTTTTATGAGCAAAAACGGTTCCCTTTTGTGACAAATAAACACATTTACGCAGCTCTGTTGAGTTAGTGTACACGTTTTTACTTTCAATCATCAATTTTTCATATAAATTAAAAAATAATAACAATTTAAAAAATGAGTGGAACCAAGGTGCTCAACACCTGGTTGTTCCACGGACATTTTAGGGTGTGACAAGCTACAGTCTTGGGAATAATCTATGGAGTTTGGTTGACTGTACATTTGTTCATATACATATTTATACATATATATAGACATATAATTAAACATATTACGAAACGTAAAGTAGAACGGTGTTAGCAGTAGCCTTAGCTTGCTATTTGGGAGGTCACAGTTCCGGAAAAGTACCCACAGAAGGCTAAAAGTTTGCCTGTTGTTGACGTTTTACCTCGGCTTGTTTGCTCTCCGTCAGTCCCACCGACTGACTGTCACCGGTCAAAGCAGAGGCAGAGAGAAGAGGAAGCTGGTCCCGGAACAACAAGACCAACAATACAGTGGATTTAATTTGTATTCGTGTTTCAAATCAGCTTTTTGTCCTGTAGCGAGGCAAAGAGGGAAGGAAAGAGGATGAGTGCTTATAAACTGCTGTGCTCCAAGGTGAAATTATGTACACGGACATGTCAACTCAATGCCGGTGAGCATCTGCTATCTTATCTTTGTTGTAATTAATGCTTTGTACTGTGCAGCCTTTTTTTAATTCAGGGCTGTGTTTTTTGTCCTATGTGGAAGGAGCGCACGCCAAACCCCGTTGAAAATTCAGTCAATTCTAAATGTTTTCGCTTCCTTTTTTGGCAAAGCAAGACGGATGATTACAGATAATGACACATGCGTCAAGAGTAGACGTCACTGTGCTATTCGGGATATATGAAGTGTTCCAAGTTTATTAACAAATACTCGAAAATACAGTGTTTATATCTGTAGAATTTGTAGAGTAAGTAGAGGAATCTATAGAGTAAATGCTATATATACATACATATATATATATACACACATATATGTATACATTATATATATATATACATATATACACACATATATATATATACACACATATATATATACACACATATATGGATATACACACACATATATATACACATATATGTGTGTATATATATACACATACATATATATATATATACACATATACATATATGTGTGTATATATATACATATATATGTGTGTGTATATATACATATATATACACATATACATATATATACATAGATATATACATATACATAGATATATACATATATATATATACAAATATACACATACATATATATATATACACATACATATACATATATATATACATATACATATATACATACATATATACACACACACACACACACACACATATATATATATATATATATATATATATATATATATATATATATATATATACACATATATATATATATATATATATACATACACACTTATATCCACTCAAGGCTCAGTTCAGAACCAACTGTAAATTATACTTGAAGTGTCATGGAGCATCAAAATATGACTTGGTCTAATTTATGACCCACTAATATGATAGTTGAGATTGAGTTCTTTCACAACAGGACACAGATGTCCACTGATTTAATGTCTTTCATTAAACCTAAAATAAGCCGTAGTGGCCATGAGAAGCTGGCTTACAAATGTTGGTATTCAAGGCCAAACTTCTCATGAACCTCTCAGAGGAATCATGTTGCAGTGGCCAAACCCCAAACTGTATAACCTGCTTAAATTCCACAACCGTATTGTGTTCGTTCCTGCGCTTTACCATCTGTTTACTCTGCAGGTGTAGTCAGGCGTGGAGTGGCATCCTCTCCTTTCTCCTACGGCCCGAAGGTGTGTGTTGTGGGGAGTGGTCCGGGAGGTTTCTACACGGCACAGCATTTGGTCAAGGTAAGGTTGTCCTGTTTGGATAAAAGTTGACAGTGTGTTTGAATCTGTGAATGGATGAAATAACCAGGCAGGGATTAAAACGCCTCTTTTAGCCCATTGGCACAACTTTGAACAAATAATCAAGTGTAAATAGCCTCTAGTTCCAACAGACTTCTCCCAACTAAATAAACCTACCCTTAATGATTGAACCTTGTTCACTTTCGCCTCCGGTGGTTGCATTTATGAATAGATGCTCATATTTGTGACCTCGCATGCTTCAAGTGTAACAGGAAGAGACCTGCAGACCACAGCGTGAAGCTCGACAGAGTCATTTTGTAAAGTAGTCGTGTTAAAACGTTGCAGAGTTAAAGCCAGAGTTGGTGTTATTTTAGCTTTTTAAGCACGGTTAATGTTCAACAGTCTGACTCTGTGGCTGTATGATTTGTTTACTTTATATATATATTTATCATAGATAATAAAATGATAATGTAAGTCAAAATATTGGCACACACAACAAAGTAAATAACTCCCCCTTCCACTCAGCTCCAACTGAAAAAACAGTGTTGTTTGCTGAGCAAGCAGAGATCGTCTCTGTGATTTCTCACATTATCCCATCCCATGAACATTTGTGACATCACCCGTCAGAATCCGAACTGCCATTTGTCCTGGAAGTTCGCAAATTTGGCCAAAGTCAGGTTGACGTTTTGCGACTTAATGCTCTATCGTGCAAGACCTGAAACTAGCGATTGAGACGATCAATGTCGTTATATCATTTGGATTAAAGTTAAAGATGATAAAATTTGGATTAAAGTTAAAGATGATAAAAACTTCTTACTTGGTCTTCCTTTTGTAACCAGCAAAGTCGCCCCCTAGTGGTCATTTACCAACACTGATGTTAGCTTGTATTTTTGTCTGTTTTTATCTGATTGAAAAAGGATAAATACTTAAATTATTCTTTCTCGTCTTTTTGTTTTCCTTTCAGGCTCGTCCAGACATCGAGGTGGACATTTACGAGCGTCTGCCCGTGCCCTTTGGCCTGGTCAGGTTCGGAGTAGCTCCTGATCATCCTGAAGTCAAGGTCTCGACTCTTGTTTAAGATCCATGACAGAACTGATAGTTGCCTAATACTGTTTTTTTTAGGGCTTTCAACCATTTTCCGCAATTAATTGTAGAAGTACATTAGTTAATCTTGAATAATCACTGTTCCAGTGCATCTAGATTCAATGACAGATGACAGAAAAGCCAGTTACTTCACAAATTTGACTTTCAGATGATCTCAAATCAAAAGGAAGCACAATGTCTATTGCAGTAGCTTTAGCGCTTTGCAGGAGTTCCAGTTTAGTCACATTCTCCGTTTATACAGGGTTTGTATTAATGAATGAAACCAGGCAACATTGTCAACATTATAATATGTAAACAGTTTAAACTGACGCAAGGAATCAACAGCATTATTTTCTCACCGTCTCTCAGCAGCTTCAGTTATTTACTTTCACTTTAAATGCTGAGGGCTGTGTCACTGGGTGCTGTAATGTGCAACAGAACTCGACACCAAAACAACATTTAAAACACACACAGGTTTGTGACCTGCAAATGAAAATCAAGTCAGCACCAGTGTTATCAGCGGAGCCAATATCTCAATTTAACATGTTTCCCTAAACCTGGAAACTAATGTATATTAATACTTCTACTACTTTTTTTAAGGAGATGATTAGATTTTCAGCTCTGGCTACTGTTTTGTATCCCTGCTGTAGAACAAAGTAAGAACACTTTGATAATCTGTTTTGTTTGCTCTCCAACTTTCACGAAACACGCAACAATTCCTGGCACCAGTTATGGAAAACAGCTCTTACCTAATGGTGTGTGATTTCCCAAGCAAGACTTGCCAGACGAGAAAGTTTTTTAGACTAAAGAAAATTTGGCAGCAAAGTGAACACAACCGGTGAGAGCGTAAGTATGTCACGTCTTTTGAATGAGTGAATGATGTGAGGCAATGAGCCCGAGGAAAATCCCCCAGACAGCGAAGCAAATCAAAGTTGAACAACAGGAATTGTCATGTCTTTAACTTTTGCTCTGCATCAGCATCTTTGAATTTTTTTTTAAGATTTAGGATGACAGTTATTATTATTAGGGCTGGGCACGTTAACGCATGATGCGTTTCCGCGACGACTGACCGGAAAAAGACACGCGCGACGCCATGTTTTACGGGCCGTGGCACCGGAGTCCAGGCACAGTTTACCAGTTAGCTCCGTTAGCTGCGTTAGCTGCGTTAGCTCCTTTAGCGCCGTTAGCGTGCCTACAGTCGAACTGGAGTGGTCTGTTTATTAAACGAAAAGAGCAGCGCTATCGGGAGTCACGTAAACATGACGTCGCACGTGTATTTTGGCGGTCAGTTGTCATAAATGATAATAAACAGACCGCTCCAGTTCGACTGTAGGCACGCTAACGGCGCTAACGGAGCTAACTGGTGCCTGGACTACGGTGAATTGCAACCAAAAAGTTCCACAATTCTGACGTTTTCCTCTCCTTAGAACGTCATCAACACGTTCACGCAGACGGCCAATCACGCGCGCTGTCGTTTCTACGGTAACGTGAACGTGGGGAAGGACGTGAGCGTCGAAGAGCTGCGGCGAGCCTACCACGCGGTCATACTGGTACGAATGTTACAAATTAATATTAAAATCAATTCATTCAAGTGCATCCTTATGCTTTGTTTGTGTTTATTTTTGTTTTCTTCGTGACAGAGTTATGGTGCAGAAGATAACAGAAGTATGGCAGTGCCAGGAGAGGATTTGGCGGGCGTGTACTCCGCCAAGGACTTTGTCGGCTGGTACAACGGATTACCGCGCTGTCGAGAGGTAGCGCCGCGGTTAATTTCTGTGCCCCCTGCGAGTTGATATCGATTGACTGGTTTGTCAACTTCCTGCTCGGCTTCTGTTATCAGATTCTCTCCAACCCTCTGTTTTTGTTCTTACAGCTGAATCCGGACCTCAGCTGCGAGACGGCAGTCATTCTGGGACAAGGTAACGTGGCTCTTGACGTAGCACGTGTCTTGTTATCGCCCCTTGACATTTTAAAGGTGAGAAACACACAATCATGAAGGCGAAAAAATCATAGTCTGACCAACCATGACACATAATTAAAACTAGAATGAGCTAAAAAGCTGGAAACGCAGAGTGATGAACGTACATTTTAAGTTTTGATTAAAAGAATAAGTTTAATTATCGAGCAAAATCAAGAGATTAGATTCAACTTGATTGTCATTAATTAAGTGCAGGACTTGTACAGTGACATGAAGTTTAGTATCCAATCTGCTATATTGTGCTAGTCACAGTATCTGCAAATATGATGTCTTTAAAGTGCGTTCAACAGCCGCCTAAAGTGTTTAAAAACTGTTACTGCAAACCCAGTTCAAAACACTGCAGAAATGTTTTCCCCAAAACATCTATTTGGTTAGTTTCAGTGTGACAGGTGAAGATTGAAAGTGAAAGGAGTGGAGAGTGATCACACGATGAGTGGAAACAACAAAGGTGACATTGAATATCCTCAGACAAAGTGCGTGACATAGAGAGCGGACACACCCTGTCTCACACCCCTCTTTTCTGGATTTCCTGTGAGAAAACCTTGCTTTTTATCTCTCTGCTTTATTTTACATACATTCTAGAAGTAGAGCTCCCCTTGCTGTCACAGAGCACTCGCCTCTAATCTGTTCAATCTATACGGCCTTAACTATAAAACAATCAAACAAATTAGCAACATAAACATGTAAACTCAAAGTAACTCACAGGAGCATGCGCTTTGTTCCTCAGATTGTTTGGCGGGAAAAAAAGAGAGGTCAAAGTTCTTCAGGGGCGGGATTTATAACTTAGGGGGGCGTGGTTGTCTTGTGATTGTGAACACCTGTCCCGTCGTCAGCTTCCTCCTCGCTTTCAGTCGTCTATATTTTAACCCTAATCTCAACAGCAGATCCTCATTTTTCTTCTCTTCCAAAGTGAGACATTTTTGAGCGGTGGACTGGGGCTTTTTAGGTCGGATAAAGCATAAACACAGTTTGTGGCCCACCAACATCATTCCGTGTATAACACTGACTGTGTGTCGGTGCCTTCGTGTCTTTGATGACGCAACATTTCTTACATGCAGCACCTTTACGAAAACAAAAGCCACACGAAGGCACCTTCTCACAATAAAGTAAGGTCTTCACATGGTGGAATCTCAGGGATCAACCCTCAGAATAATAGACAACTCCATATATGGACATCCTGGCGGAGGCGTGCTTTAAGAAGAATGTGGGGGTTTTGTGGGGGGGGTTTTTTGTCGTTTGTCGTCGAGTCAAAGTTATGCAAGTAGCGATAATTGTGCAGAAGTTGCGAAATTAGACCGATTTTTTTTTTTTGTCCATAAAAACAACATTTTGAGTCCTTTTTGCACAGGTGTGTTTGGATATAAGACATATTAGCCTCTGTATAAATCATATAAACCTAGTCATGGACAAAAAGAGCAGCTTAAATGCTCTGTGAAGCTTTCAGGAACACATTCTTTTCAAAGAGGCTGTCACGGAAACTTGACTTGTCATTGTTATTTATTTTTTGCAGAAAACTGACATCACTCAAACGGCTCTCGAGGCTCTGGCGGAGAGCCAGGTCCGCAGGGTGTTGATAATCGGCAGAAGAGGCCCGACACAGATAGCATGCACAATCAAGGTGTGTGTGTGTATGTGTGTGTCATAGAAGAAAGTGTGTGTGCATGTGTGTGTGAGAGGTTTGTATTCCCACAATGGTGACATGTTGGTACAACATCATTTCACAGCTACTTTGGGTGTATTTAAATTGATTCAGTCATAGTAATGCTTTAATTCTAGTATACTACTATTGTAACATTCAGCCAAATGTTTCTACTTTTTTTTTAATCTGTCACTTTTGGTTTCTCATTACGACTCGGTACGACTGACAAAACAAAACATGCCTCTCTTTACTTTACTATGTTTTTGGCGTTCAGCCCGTGACAATGAAAACATCTCATTTACATGAATCAGATTAGATATCAGACGGATCGAAATGTAAAAATGTGATACAATCCAAAAAAAAATCTAAAAGTCATGTTTGGGGAGAACAATATTTGTGTTTGAAATGACTCAACAAAAAATGTGTTGTTGCACAAATGATCTAAAATGACTTTATCGGACTAATATTATCGGACTATCGGAATTTATCGGACAATATCGAGTTTGTGATATCGATATTGGACGCAAAAAAAATGGTTTTGTACCATCCATACTTTCCATGTTCTTCGCTCAACTGGCACCAGGGGCCGAAACGGCACAAATTTGTGCGAGGAACCTATTGATTAGTATTATTATTCCGTGGATTTCAGGGGGTTAACATGCATAGAACCTCTTGAAAGTTTGCAGAGGTCAGGTCGGGCTAAAATGCGATATTGACACAGTGCCCGAACCAACTTGTGTGTTGCTCAAGATTCTCTATAGCGCCCCCTTCAAGGTGAAAACCGAGCCAAAATTGAGTTCCGCCGAATTCCCCTAAACTTAGTGGGAAGATTTTACAGCCCAAGACGAATAAAAAAAGTCAATCAGAACCGTGGCCTCAACTGAACAGGAAGTTGGCCATTTTGAATTTTGGCGTACCATTTTGGCCATTTTGCAACCTACGTAAATGAGCAAAACTCCTCTGAACTCGTCTTTTATTCTTCTTCAGGAGCTCAGAGAGATGGTGAACCTGCCGGGCACCAAGCCTGAGATGGTGACGGCAGATTTCGAGGGTCTGGCGGAGGCTCTTAAAGGTGAGTTAACCTCAATTTTTTTATTGGTACGTTGTCAACCGCCTCATCGGCCTGATCTGTTTTGAGTTGGTGTGCGTACATTTTCCTGTTTGTGCAACACAAGAGATGGAGTTTCATTTGTACTTTTATGCGCGCAAGCAGTGAGGAAAAATGTTAGATTTCACATGAAATACACGCCTGACTAATATAGAGACTGTTGACAGTGTTACAAGAATGGAAAAATTGTGTGTGTGTACTTGTATTTATGTCTTTGTGAGGTCCAAAAAAGTCTTTGTGGGCGACTTTAAAGGGCTTTTTTAAGGGTTAAGACCTGGTTTCAGAGTCAGGGTTAGAACTGAGTTCAGGTTAGGATTAAGTTAAGGGTTAGGCACTTAGTTAAGGTAAGGGAGTAAGGGGATGCATTGTGTCCTCACTAAGATATAAAACATGGTGTGTGTGTGTGTGTGTGGTTTAGTGGCTGGAACATGTTCCTGTTCGAGCGTTATACTGTAAACGCAGAGGTGAATGGAAACTGTTTTTTCTTTTCAAAGAATTTTCCGCTGGTTTGAGACACTTTGTCTCTGTTTTGTCCTCGTCCTGATGATGACGACGATGTCTCAGCTCTTGTTTGGTGTCCTTGAGCTGATTGATGTTGAAGCTCACGGTGTTATTATCAACCTCCACCTCCTCCACCACCGTTCAGGGCTAATTATTAGAAGAGCCTTGAGCTGCTGGTTGGTTTCTGTGTCTTGTTTTACTTAAGTTGGACATTTTGAGAAGGTTTTGTCAAAACTGCCATTGAGGGGGAATTTTGGTAGCATATAAATGTTCATGTTGAGTGTAGGGCTGTAACTTCTATTTATTATTGATTAATGTGTGTTTGAATGACACCAGCCGTTAAAGTGGTGTCCTTTGTTGTCTTGTTTTGTCCAAATAAACCATTTTAGTAGTTTGAAACCAAGTGAAAAGTGAATACAGATGAACGGATTATCAAAACAGCTGCAGATCTAATCGGTTCTAGATTAGCGATGTTGTCAAAACGCTCCAGTCTGTTCATATTTGAACGAGCACAAGTGTCTCTTCTGCGTCAGACGTGCCGAGGCCCAGGAAGCGTCTCACGGAGCTGCTGCTGAAGACGGCTCTGGACGTCCCCGGTGAGAAAGAGCAGCAGAGAAGACGCGAGGCGTCGCGCGCCTGGGGCTTCCGATTTTTCCGGAGTCCCGTGGAAGTCCTCGCGGACGCAGACGGCGCGAGAACCGCATCGATCCGACTGGCGGTCAACCGGTTGGAGGTAAAAAAAAAAAAAAACTTGCTGCTTGTGTTTGTCCGCTCAGTATTTAGAGCTTGGTTTAAGATGGTGACCCGGGTGTGTGTGTGGGGGCAGGGTTCAGGCGACGGAGCCCGCGCCGTGCTCACTGGGGAGGTGGAGGACGTGAGCTGCGGCCTGGTCATCAGCAGCATCGGCTACAAGAGCATTCCCATCGACTCGTCGGTGCCGTTCGACTCTCGCAAAGCCGTCGTTCCCAACACCATGGGCCGCGTACAACAAACTACAGGTACTGAATATACAGCATGTGTCTGAAAATGTCTTCATTTTCAATCTGTGTGTAGCCTGGGATTAAAAAGCCAATAGGGGGCGACTGAATAATTTGGCCTCATCTCTTCTATAAAAGAACATAATGTCACTTTTTCACCCCCATTTAGAGGAATTCAGATTCACATGGGCGACGTCACTACCAGACGCCACTTTATCGATACAGATGGAGGCAACAGCAACATTGTGCTAGTAAAGCGAGCCAGCTGGGAATAACAGCAAGTCTTTCAGCTTGAAGGCTGTGGGTTTGATTCCCAGCTTCACTAGTCCTCGGGAAAGACACTTAACCCCACCAAGACGAGGAAAGCGATATATCAATATCGATACATTTATATAAATAACACAAATATTAATTTATTTTGTCCCCGCCCGTCCCTGTGCAGCAGATGTGTACGCTCAAGCGCTCCCTCAGTCAGTCAGCGCATTCTTCCATCATCATTTCTGTTCTCAAAAGACCAAAAAGAGGCAATAATATCGACAAAAACTACCAAAAGTTAGCTTTAAAGTATATATACGTACATAATATATATAACAAGTATACATACGTCACTTCGTCTTTCTTTCTAGGTCTGTATTGCAGCGGCTGGCTGAAAACGGGCCCCACCGGAGTGATCGCCACCACCATGAACAACAGTTTCGACACCGCGCGGTCGCTGCTGGAGGACGTGGACTCGGGGACGCTGGACGTATCTGCCGCGAGGCCCGGGTCCCAAAGCATCGGCGCTCTGCTGGAAGATAGAGGTACTGCAGCGCCGCTGAGTTGATCGTTTGTGATATCGGTATAGGACACAAACAAAGTGCATCGTCCCATCCCTTGTTATTTTCACCATGGATGAATCGATGGACTATCTTTTCGATGAATCAGTTGGTGGAAACGTAAGAGAGTAGTGTTTCCCAGTCCTCAAAAATTATGATGCCCCTCAAATGTCTCCTCTTGTCCACAAAAGGAATGAGTTTACATTCTCACTGGAGCAGAAGGAAAGGCTGCGATCACAGAACTTGATTTTATGTTTTAAAAATTAAATTCATAGATTATCAAAACATTTGGCTGTCATTTTAAAAGCGATAAACTACTTGCAGTATTTCTGACCGTTCCTGATCCTCTCGTTTACAGGAGTGAAACCGGTGACTTTCTCCGACTGGGAGAAGATCAACAGCGTGGAAACGAGGCGAGGCGAAGCTGTGGGAAAACCCAGAGAAAAACTCCTGAGTGTGGAGGAAATGCTCCAGGTGGCTCGAGCATGACCGCGAGGAAGAAGTAAAACACTAAACACTGACATGACTGACTGACCTCAATGGACACGGAAAAGAAGAGGCATTATAAAATGGTGAACATGGACTTTGAACATATGATACACACATGATACGAATGTGTCTTTGTACTGTAACGCGTGGGCCACACTGGATGCACAAGTAGCATTTCACAACTGCCACATGCACAACACTTGATGTGCCAGTTTCAAAATAAAAGGCACTCGAGCGTTGCATTCCTCTGCAACGAGTCCAATCGCGTCGCTCAAACGTGGCTTTTGTTGTAAAATATTTGCAGTGACGACACTGGCGAGTCCTGACGTTAAGTCAAGAACACAGGTGCATTTGAAATGTACACTGTAACACAGCAGAAGCAGCAGCACATACACTCCCCTCATGTGTCCAGTGTGACCCTGGCCAAAGTTAATTCTCCATCTCTGTGTCCAACAAAAACTGAATGTTTCCCGTTCCTCAAAAATCATAGAGGAATCCTGAATGGATGCCAATAATGAACCAATATACTTGATTTTATTGTATGTTTAAGTGTAAATCATGTCTTTATACATCATATTTACCATAGTTTTCTCATATATATATACAATATATCACTGTATTCCTATTTTGAACAGATACTACCTACTGCTGTAATCCAAATATTTACATTTTGTCTTTTAAAGAACAAGTGTGAAGATTTAGTTGCACAGATTTTTGAATTATGCATGTATTCAAAGTTTTTTATCTTATTGCAAAAATATTGGCAAAGAGGTTCATTCTCGTCCAAACAAACATCGCAACACATCCATCAAATCTGACCCGTTCCTCAGAACTAAATAGAAGTAAAGACGGAACTACGTTACATTGGCAGATGATAGATTGAAGTATGTGAAACTAATTCTTTGGAGGGTTCAAGGTTGACAAGAGGTTGTTAGCCCATCTCACGGCTAAACACAAGTTATCACACCTAAAGTTCCCAGTAATCCAAATCTGCACACAAACATTGCCTTAAAACCATTTTTCCCCCATTTTATTTTAAAACATGTTCTATTTTTCTGGGTTGTTCTCTAATAAAGTGACCAAAAAAACAGATCTGAATGGTGGTCTAAGACTTTTGCAAAGTTTACAGGCATGACAAGCAGAAGAAAGATCTTTGTCAATTAAACTGTACATTTAAATAAAGAACGAATAGAGACAAAAATCAAGTTTAAGAGTTTTATTCAAAGCAGAGACAGATAAACTGGTACATGCAGATACATCTCATCCCCCTTTTCCACCAGAACTGTGCCAAACTGTCCAGAACTGGCTCACACTCTACTGAACGTAAACCATGGCATCAACTGACGTCGATAAACTGTAGAGACATAAAAGCAGTTCTTGACTGACTGGGCTCTAGTGTCGGTAGAAACGGGCCATTAGATGCCCAATGGACTCTTGCATGATTCCTAAAACCTACCCCCCTTTGTTACACATGTACTATGGCGACTGTGAAGGACTCGGATGCAGACGAGTCACTCCCAAGACTGCCAAATCTAAAGAAGGTTGGTCGTACAGGGCGGTCTCATTCTTGTCGCCGCCAGAAGGTTTGTAGGACAGGGCGGTCTCATTCTTGTTGCCACCAGTTTCTTGGTCGGAGAGGGCCGTTTCATTCTTGTTGCCACCTGAAGGTTGGTAGGACAGGGCAGTCTCGTTCTTCTCGCCGCCAGCCTCTTTGTCGTACGGGGCGGTTTCATTCTTGTCGCCGCCAGAAGGTTTGTAGGACAGGGCGGTCTCGTTCTTGTCGCCGCCAGCCTCTTTGTCGTACAGGGCGGTCTCATTCTTGTCGCCGCCAGACGGTTGGTAGGACAGGGCGGTCTCGTTCTTGTCGCCGCCAGCCTCTTTGTCGTACAGGGCGGTCTCATTCTTGTCGCCGGCAGAAGGTTTGTAGGACAGGGCGGTCTCGTTCTTGTCGCCGCCAGCCTCTTTGTCGTACAGGGCGGTCTCATTCTTGTCGCCAGAAGGTTGGTAGGACAGGGCGGTCTCGTTCTTGTCGCCGCCAGCCTCTTTGTCGTACAGGGCGGTCTCATTCTTGTCGCCGCCAGAAGGTTTGTAGGACAGGGCGGTCTCGTTCTTGTCGCCGCCAGCCTCTTTGTCGTACAGGGCGGTCTCATTCTTGTCGCCAGCAGAAGGTTTGTAGGACAGGGCCGTCTCGTTCTTGTCGCCGCCAGCCTCTTTGTCGTACAGGGCGGTCTCATTCTTGTCGCCGGCAGAAGGTTTGTAGGACAGGGCGGTCTCGTTCTTGTCGCCGCCGGCTTCTTTGTCGTACAGGGCGGTCTCATTCTTGTCGCCGCCAGAAGGTTGGTAGGACAGGGCGGTCTCGTTCTTGTCGCCGCCAGCCTCTTTGTCGTACAGGGCGGTCTCATTCTTGTCGCCAGAAGGTTGGTAGGACAGGGCGGTCTCGTTCTTGTCGCCGCCAGCCTCTTTGTCGTACAGGGCGGTCTCATTCTTGTCGCCAGCAGAAGGTTTGTAGGACAGGGCCGTCTCGTTCTTGTCGCCGCCAGCCTCTTTGTCGTACAGGGCGGTCTCATTCTTGTCGCCGGCAGAAGGTTTGTAGGACAGGGCCGTCTCGTTCTTGTCGCCGCCAGCCTCTTTGTCATACAGGGCGGTCTCATTCTTGTCGCCGGCAGAAGGTTTGTAGGAAAGGGCGGTCTCGTTCTTGTCGCCGCCGGCTTCTTTGTCATACAGGGCGGTCTCATTCTTGTCGCCGCCAGAAGGTTGGTAGGACAGGGCGGTCTCGTTCTTGTCGCCGCCAGCCTCTTTGTCGTACAGGGCGGTCTCATTCTTGTCGCCAGAAGGTTGGTAGGACAGGGCGGTCTCGTTCTTGTCGCCGCCAGCCTCTTTGTCGTACAGGGCGGTCTCATTCTTGTCGCCGCCAGAAGGTTTGTAGGACAGGGTGGTCTCGTTCTTGTCGCCGCCAACCTCTTTGTCGTACAGGGCGGTCTCATTCTTGTCGCCAGCAGAAGGTTTGTAGGACAGGGCCGTCTCGTTCTTGTCGCCGCCAGCCTCTTTGTCGTACAGGGCGGTCTCATTCTTGTCGCCGGCAGAAGGTTTGTAGGACAGGGCGGTCTCGTTCTTGTCGCCGCCAGCCTCTTTGTCGTACAGGGCGGTCTCATTCTTGTCGCCAGAAGGTTGGTAGGACAGGGCCGTCTCATTCTTGTCGCCGCCAGCCTCTTTGTCGTACAGGGCGGTCACATTCTTGTCGCCAGAAGGTTGGTAGGACAGGGCGGTCTCGTTCTTGTCGCCGCCAGCCTCTTTGTCGTACAGGGTGGTCTCATTCTTGTCGCCGCCAGAAGGTTTGTAGGACAGGGCGGTCTCGTTCTTGTCGCCGCCAGCCTCTTTGTCGTACAGGGCGGTCTCATTCTTGTCGCCGGCAGAAGGTTTGTAGGACAGGGCCGTCTCATTCTTGTCGCTGCCAGCCTCTTTGTCGTACAGGGCGGTCTCATTCTTGTCGCCAGAAGGTTGGTAGGACAGGGCCGTCTCATTCTTGTCGCCGCCAGCCTCTTTGTCGTACAGGGCGGTCGCATTCTTGTCGCCAGAAGGTTGGTAGGACAGGGCCGTCTCATTCTTGTCGCCGCCAGCCTCTTTGTCGTACAGGGCGGTCTCATTCTTGTCGCCAGCAGAAGGTTTGTAGGACAGGGCCGTCTCGTTCATGTCGCCGCCAGCCTCTTTGTCGTACAGGGCGGTCTCATTCTTGTCGCCAGAAGGTTGGTAGGACAGGGCGGTCTCGTTCTTGTCGCCGCCAGCCTCTTTGTCGTACAGGGCGGTCTCATTCTTGTCGCCGGCAGAAGGTTTGTAGGACAGGGCCGTCTCGTTCTTGTCGCCGCCAGCCTCTTTGTCGTACAGGGCGGTCTCATTCTTGTCGCCAGAAGGTTTGTAGGACAGGGCTGTCTCGTTCTTGTCGCCGCCAGCCTCTTTGTCGTACAGGGCGGTCTCATTCTTGTCGCCGGCAGAAGGTTTGTAGGACATGGCCGTCTCGTTCTTGTCGCCGCCAGCCTCTTTGTCGTACAGGGCGGTCTCATTCTTGTCGCCGGCAGAAGGTTTGTAGGACAGGGCGGTCTCGTTCTTGTCGCCGCCAGCCTCTTTGTCGTACAGGGCGGTCACATTCTTGTCGCCGCCAGAAGGTTTGTAGGACAGGGCCGTCTCGTTCTTGTCGCCGCCAGCCTCTTTGTCGTACAGGGCGGTCTCATTCTTGTCGCCAGAAGGTTGGTAGGACAGGGCCGTCTCGTTCTTGTCGCCGCCAGCCTCTTTGTCGTACAGGGCGGTCTCATTCTTGTCACCGGCAGAAGGTTTGTAGGACAGGGCGGTCTCGTTCTTGTCGCCGCCAGCTTCCTTGTCGTACAGGGCGGTCTCATTCTTGTCGCCGCCAGAAGGTTTGTAGGACAGGGCCGTCTCGTTCTTGTCACCGCCAGCCTCTTTGTCGTACAGGGCGGTCTCATTCTTGTCGCCAGAAGGTTGGTAGGACAAGGCCGTCTCGTTCTTGTCGCCGCCAGCC
The DNA here is from genome assembly GCF_963457635.1 of Microchirus variegatus. Lineage (NCBI taxonomy): Eukaryota > Metazoa > Chordata > Actinopteri > Pleuronectiformes > Soleidae > Microchirus > Microchirus variegatus. Next base: position 22,360,059 of record NC_139818.1, read on the forward strand.
TCTTTGTCGTACAGGGCGGTCTCATTCTTGTCACCGGCAGAAGGTTTGTAGGACAGGGCGGTCTCGTTCTTGTCGCCGCCAGCTTCCTTGTCGTACAGGGCGGTCTCATTCTTGTCGCCGCCAGAAGGTTTGTAGGACAGGGCCGTCTCGTTCTTGTCACCGCCAGCCTCTTTGTCGTACAGGGCGGTCTCATTCTTGTCGCCGCCAGAAGGTTTGTAGGACAGGGCCGTCTCGTTCTTGTCGCCGCCAGCCTCTTTGTCGTACAGGGCGGTCTCATTCTTGTCGCCGGCAGAAGGTTTGTAGGACAGGGCCGTCTCGTTCTTGTCGCCGCCAGCCTCTTTATCGTACAGGGCGGTCTCATTCTTGTCGCCGGCAGAAGGTTTGTAGGACAGGGCCGTCTCGTTCTTGTCGCCGCCAGCCTCTTTATCGTACAGGGCGGTCTCATTCTTGTCGCCGCCAGAAGGTTTGTAGGACAGGGCCGTCTCGTTCTTGTCGCAGCCAGCCTCTTTGTCGTACAGGGCGGTCTCATTCTTGTCGCCGGCAGAAGGTTTGTAGGACAGGGCCGTCTCGTTCTTGTCGCCGCCAGCTTCTTTGTCGTACAGGGCGGTCTCATTCTTGTCGCCACCAGAAGGTTTGTAGGACAGGGCGGTCTCGTTCTTGTCGCCGCCAGCCTCTTTGTCGTACAGGGCGGTCTCATTCTTGTCGCCGCCAGGAGGTTGGTAGGACAGGGCCGTCTCATTCTTGTCGCCGCCAGCCTCTTTGTCGTACAGGGCGGTCTCATTCTTGTCGCCGCCAGGAGGTTGGTAGGACAGGGCCGTCTCATTCTTGTCGCCGCCAGCCTCTTTGTCGTACAGGGCGGTCTCATTCTTGTCGCCACCAGAAGGTTTGTAGGACAGGGCGGTCTCGTTCTTGTCGCCGCCAGCCTCTTTGTCGTACAGGGCGGTCTCATTCTTGTCGCCGGCAGAAGGTTGGTAGGACAGGGCGGTCTCGTTCTTGTCGCCGCCAGCTTCCTTGTCGTACAGGGCGGTCTCATTCTTGTCGCCGCCAGAAGGTTTGTAGGACAGGGCGGTCTTGTTCTTGTTGCCATCAGCCAACACTTCCACTTCATTTGTTTCCAGTAGCACTTAAAAAGATAGAAAGACGACTCATAACCAACTAAAGAAATCTTGTGTTTGATGGCAATTCACTACCTTGGGACTTTTGTCCAAAAACTTGCAACTTGAAGTGAGAAACATGCTCACCTTCTTTAGCAGAATCCATCAACATGGCCTCCATTGACTGGAAGAGTCCCAGGGCTTTCCTTATGTCTATTTCATGACTAAACTGCTCTGTAGTTCAAAAGTAAACAAGTTAGTATCATAAAGTGTTTTAAGGGAAAAAGCAAAAAAAAAAAAAAAATTAAATCATGTGCTCACCTTCCATTTCTACACCATTTCCATGTATTTCAGCTGTTCCACCAAGTGGCAAACAGGAGCCTGTTCAGAACAAGTGTTGCTAAATCACAATTCATCCACAACATGACAACTCACAACTTATATTGCAATGATTGGACAAGAGAGTGATAAAACCGCAGGGTCTAAAACGGCAAAATTCAAACGCAGTAGCTAGTGTTGGACCATAGAGGCAGCAGACACTGGTTTTAATCGCAACAATTAATAATTTCAATACTTTAAAGTCTAATGATTTGCGTTTGGATCAAGGAACAGTATTAACAAGACACACCCATGTATGATTTGATCTAGAGCTGCAACTAACGATTATTTTCGTAATTGATTAATCTGTTTATTATTTTGTGGCCAATCAATGAATCGGTTGGTCCATAAAATGTCACAAAATTTAACAAAAACGTTGATCAGTGTTCGTCAAACCTGGAAATGATATTCTTGAATGTCTTGTTTTGTCCACAAACCAAAATGATTCAGTTTTAATTTCTTTGTCATGTGGAGCAAAGAAAATATTCACATTTAAGAAGCTGAAACAATCAGAAATCTTGTTTTAATGATGAAAAAAAAGCTTCATTTGTTTTTTAAATAAATCATACAGGATCATAGGCCATAAGACAATACATCCCTGGCGCCACCTTGTGGCTAAAGTCATCAGTACATCATACTATTATTTTGGAATTTGAAGCCGTGCCACTGTGGTGATGGCGACCTCTGCTGGTGACATCAGATGCTCTTAATTTAGGCAGAGTGAAACATTTCTACAATGTGCATTCACACACGCTAAAATAATAATTATAGCCGACACGTTGTTGTAGTTTCAACTAAACTACATTACGGTGTGTAAACAACGGTATATGTATGAAAATAAGTTGTAACACACGTTTTATTTTTGAAGTTTCTTACACTTCCGGCCTGTCTTAGGGCACCGCGTTGCATTCTGGGACGCGGCGGCCATGTTGATGGCTTCGCGAATGTAAACAAACAGCAAGAGAACGAGGAGAAGAATGGGAGTTGGGAGAAAGAAAATGAATAAAAAATATTTTAAAATCCCGAAAAGGATGTGGACTTTTTAGCGGGATGCGTTAAATAGGGAAACCAGCGACCGATATGTGACCAAAATCGGCACTCCGAGCTTTTTTAAGAGAATTAAGAAACAAAAAAAAAGTAATTTATACTTTAGTAGTAGACCATAGAGGCCGTAGACACACGATTTTAAGCACATTTATAATTGCAATGCTTTAAACTGTACTCAATAAACATTAACTAGATCCATACAACACTGGTTCACACCTGAATAAAGTGGTTTAGACATTTGCTCAAATACACTACCAACTTACTAGAAACGGGGAGAAAATATAAAAACCTTTATAAATCCAGACAGTCAGCACACAAACCAGCAGCGCCCCAGCAGCAGCCATGGTTTCAGCCTTCGACAGGAAGTTGCCACATGTGTCTTCTGAAGGCTTTTTAAAGTGTGTCACTGGTGAAGAAACACGGCTGCTGCACAATCAGCGCTGATGAGCCTCGTGCTCAAAGTCACAGCTGAAGGAGATCCAGTGTTTAATAAACTCTCCTCTGTGATGACAGAAGCACAAAGGATCAGGAAAATAAAGATATAACAAAAAGTGATTTGATTTAAAAGCATCAAAAGTTTAAAAAAAAAAAAAAGTTTTAAAATAATCAAGACTAGAAAAGCTCTATGAGTACAGACCATCATACCTACTCTTCTTCTGATTATTGTATTGTATTAATGTAGTGGAACAAAAGCAAAAGTTGCTATATATATATATAAATATATTTATATATATCCGTATATATATATACTTATATATATATATATATATATATATATATATAATGACAAAAGTACAGATGCATGAATGTTGGAATGAAGTACAGTAACAGTATTTGTATATTTATATATATCCGTATATATATATATATTTATATATATATAAATATATTTATATATATAAATATATATTTAAATATATATATATATTTATATATATATAAATGACAAAAGTACAGATGCATGAATGTTGGAATGAAGTACAGTAACAAAGTATTTGTACTTCTGTGTCCTTAAGTGCTTGAAATGGCCTCGTGTCAACATGCTTATTGTTTTAAAGATGTAAAATGACTGTATTGGATATTTTAAAACAGTAGATTGACACTTTTGAGGTTTGTGTTATTGCTATTGGACAAAAAAAAAGTTGATATCAAACCATTCATACTACAACTTATTTTAGTTGTGAAAGGAATAAACTGTTGTTTGAAATTCAGGAAGCACAGTGACATCTAGTGGTAAAAAGGTGCTATTGCCTTATCTAATTACTCACTTTAAAACTTCCCTACAGTTTGTTTGAAGAATAAAAAAACATACATCACATTAGAAATAATCTTTATTATCATTAACATAAATATGCCACACATTAATTCCACACTAGGGAAAACAGATTTTTCTCAATTATACACATCAGTTGCTCGATCAGTAGATTCCAAAGGTGTGCGGCTTCCCGTCCCTGTATCTGTCCAGGTAGCGCAGCGGCTGATTATGAGGGTATTTGACCTGCGGAGGGTGATACACTGGAGGACGGATGAACTCGAACACAGGCTCTCTCATGTCTGCAGAGGGGGAGAGGACGCGAGACAAGACACACCTCGTTATTTACCAATGTGCTGTTAAATCGGCCGCATACATTTTTTTTATAGTGTGTAAATTAGTCTCACTGAGCGTGTCGTGAAAGGTGTTTGTGACCGATTCGTCCCACTGGCTCTGGAAGAAGGCGAGGCCCGCGGGCGTCAGGTCGTCCTGATGCTTCCTGTAGAAGTCCATCGTCTTGAACGTCCGATCGGCCAGAGAATGGCTGACGGAGAGGAGGAGGCGAGAGGGCAGAACACGTCAAGTTTAAAAGGAACCCCGGCTATAAGACTTGTAGTTCTTAAAAGATAAATGTTAGTATCAGTTATAATAAATTGATATAAAAAACCTTCTTGATGTCTTCGTTTTTATAAAATTTGTAAAAATAGTTTAACTCGTAGGTCGCCATTGTTGTTAACGTCGCAATGCACTCTGGGTAGTGACGTAAAAAGTTTTTTTTACAAATTTTATAAAAACAAAGACATCAAGAAGGTTTTTTATATCAATTTATTATTTACAAGCTTCGCTTGCACCAAATCTCGTAGAGAAAATCGTCAATTTTAACTCATGAAGATGTAAGGGTTAGTGGTCGACTGCGTCCTCATTTAGTACGTCTGTGGGACTTAAATAAATCAGTGGGAAGGATTTCAAACACCAACGTGGCTAAATAGTTTGATTTAACTGATAAAAAATGCACAAGTGGATCAACAAACTCCTGTGTGCAGATGGTGTCAAATCACTGATTTTCTCTATGGAGTTTGGTGTGGAGAGTGAGCGCTTAACAAAGCAGCATAAACATCAGTTTCTATTAAAAAAAAAGCGTCTCAAAACGTCTTCTCGGTGCAGGGGATGCACACACACTGGTAGACAACACAGAATTCCACATTTTCTGAAAGTTGTACTTGTAATTCATTCAGTAAGCTATAGAAAAAACAGGAAAATGAATACGCATGAGGTCATTTTTCCATCCACTTTTCCACCGGGCACATAAAAAAGGATCAATTTAAGCCAAATCATATGAAACACTAGGAAAAACAATCTGCATTTCTCACCACGGCGAAGGCCTGACTTCCTCCCTGAAGTTAATAAGCCCCTCCTGCCTGAAGAGGACGTAAACGTAGCGGTGGAATCCCGTTCCTTTGGCGGGGAATGGCGGAAGGTAGTGGCACAGCTCCTCTCCAGCCTGCACCGCTCCACCTGGTATGTTCCCTCTACACAGAGACACACGCATTCAGTCATTTATTTACACACTTACGTTGCAGCAATTTCACAGTGAGTCAGGGGAAAAAAATACTCACACGAGCCAGTGGATGTATTCTGCCTCGTTATCCACGAGATGCTCGTCTGAAGGAGCGCATAACAAAAGTATGGTTATTTAAAAACAGTCCATAAAGCTAATGTTATTGTCTGGAGCGTAGTAATAAAGGCCGACCTGGACATGTGAGCATGAGGGTCCACAGGGAACCTTCCTCTGCGTCAAAGCTGATCCGAGGAGCAGACGCTGCCTGGAGAACACACAGAAACACAATTCAGGGACATGTGAATACGCAACGGAACTGGGTTGTAAACACACAAGGTTGTAAACCGTTCACTCACCAACACCAAAGTCCATAGAGAATATCGGCAGTTTTCTATCACTGTGAACACGTTCAAGTGTGTTGTTTTGCGACTTCTGTGTTTGAAATCCTTTTGTTCGAATTTGCCTCAGCATCACAAACGTATGAAAGGATGCAGCAATAGAGCAGCCGCTCCCATCGCCATGCAAGCTAAAATGACTGGTTTCCTCTACGGACTTTGGTGTGAGAGAGTGAGCTGACATATTTTTCAAGATGTCGTAGACTAGACGCAGGGGTCGCTTTTTATTAGATGAGCCTAAAATGTATTGCTTTAAGACAGACATGGTTCTGGTGTCGGTCTGGAGCCTCAGAACCTTGGTGCGTTCCACTTTAAGAGGAACCAAAGAGGGAGGACGTAAGTCCACGTTACACACGGGCAAAATCTCCCAATACTTCCTCTACTCTCCGCTCGCCCTTCACAACCCAGAATATGACACGCCCACTGGTGATGTCATGGCTCGGGAGGAAGAACCACTATTTTGTGACTTTTCAGGGTTACACAAATCAAAAAAACTGGAACGGGCACAGAGCCCTGCTGGTGTGCAAGGGGCTAGAAGCGCTGATATGTCATACAACCCGATCTATCGTTTTTAAAGGTGACATAGAGTGTTCCTGTTGCACATAAATATTAGTTATGGAGGTCTACTTACATACATTAACTTGTTTTTATGGTCAAAAACCTCCTAGTTGCTGTTAACTAGCCGATAGAAATCCTCTTTTCTGACAGTGTATTTCTGCTGCGAGATTTCAGAGTGAACTTTCACCCCCAGAAGACAGAGTCTTGTGATTGGCCAGTACTATCCAGCACATCTGTTCTCAGAAGCGCAGCGCCCCCCTCTGGAACGGTGGATGCACTGCTCCTCATTATCAAAACATTGTTTTAACAGTGTTTAAAAATAGCTTCGTCACGACTCCCCGCCGCAGTCCCTTTTATGACTTTGACCCGGAGTCAGACCCAGAGTCAGAAGACACTGTCGCTCGTGAAACACCTCCACAACGGACGTTATTCTTCTTCTGCGGTTCAATGTACGCAACCGGATGTGCCCGGACTACCGCCCGGAGCAGGACGATCGGTTGTTCAGGAGAACCGCTGTTTACGTAACTATTACGGGATTTTCAGTGATCTCGTTGAGCCCGAGATTACAATAAAACACAACGTTCTCAGCAGTGGCTGAACTGTTTGTTTCGAACCGTCAGGGCTTCATAAACAAGGTAATGACGCAGATACACACCAAAAAAACAGCGATAATAGGAACTTCCAGTCTAGTTCCGCTTTAAACTATAACGCACCTCTGTCGGCGTCAGTCGGTTTCCATGATGCACTTGACCGCCGGCGTCCTGGCTATAAGAGACCTGGAGCGACACCTGAGGTATGAAGTAGGCCACGGGGAAGAGATCTCTGAAGACGCCATAGTGTTCTGCCAGTCTCTTGATTTGGAATGGACCACTTATCTTCATCGAGGTCTCCTGGACCTGATCCAGAGGGATCTTAACTGGGGGGGGGGGGGGGGGTGGAGAGGTTTAGTGGGTGAAACTGTTTAACAATTAAAAAAAAAAAGAATGTTTTCATGTGAACTTACAGGTGCGCAAGCGCTGAGCCCTCTCCAGCTCAGCGTTCTTCTTGTTGTCTTTGATGACTTGCCTTCGCTCCCTCTGTTCTTTGGTCCTGCTTGGTCGAATGTAAGGAAAGCCAATGTCCACTTTCTCCACGCCTGCAAAAACAAACTCTTTTTTTAATGACACGTTCAAACAACTCGGGGGATTGTGTACAGTCAAATAAAAAAAAAAAGGTTTCCTCACCATGTTCAGGGTCACTCGTCTCCATGTAGGCCTTGTAAGACTTCCACCACACAGGTTTGTTATTCGCTTCCTCCACTTGTTTCAGGTACCGAGTGTAGCTGCGATACTTCTCCAGCGACTCCAGGTCCGAAACGTCGATGTCTTGATTCGGGAGTGGACCCAGCGGAGGTCTCCGCTTACAGAGGAACGCTGTTGATGTGAAAATAACAGTGTTTATCACATGGGCATATTCCTATCATTGCAAACTATTTTAGGGTCAGGTTATTTAATTTCATTATAAGGTCAGATGTTTCCACAATATACTGTACTTTCTGTATTTTCTTAAGTTGAACACCCCTGACCAGCTCATTTATACATAAGCTCCATGCAATGTTGAATATTTGACAGTTTTCCTGCACGTGTATAAAGAAAATACACCAAATGCATTGTTTCCTCAAACAAAAAGTGCGAAGCAGTGACCAAATGTACATTTTAATACCAACATGAGATAAGCCGAATCAGTGCTGACACTATAACGAGTTAAGAGCTGGCTTTAATTTCATTCTTCTTCAACGACAACCGCTATTTACGACCAACTTTATGCTCAATTGTATGAATTTGTCTAAGGAGTTTGGTCCTTTTCTACAACGGTAAAGAAAACCACATGTAACAGAGGTCTGCTTCACACTGGCGTAATATGACATATAAACACACTGTAAATTAATTATTAAAGCCCGGTTACAACATACGAGGAACCGACTAAAGAATAAGTTTGAAATACTGCTACTATACCTGTTGTAACAAACGTCCTAACATTATTGACCCCTAAATCTGTCCCGCTTCGCAGAGCAGCGGAACAAACTGTGCGCAGCGCCATCTTGGTCTGATTTTTCGCCAAGGATACGGTGGCCGACAGGAGACACGCGACTCCGTGCGCTTTTCTTTTTTTTGACACCACTGTCTTTTTTATGGAAGCCCATTTCCGCCACTTGAAAAAATTAAAATATAATATAAGTTATAATTATGAGATAGTAGGTCATAGCAATAGTATACTTAGTCATACTAGAGATACTATCTCATTGTTATGCATTTATAAGTGTATGTCTAGTGTATTAATTACAATTGTCTACATCAGGGGTTCTCAAAGTTTTGATACCTGAGGGCCAATTTAGGAACCCAACATTGGACTGAGGGCCGCCAAAGGGAAAAAAAAGAAAAAAAAACTGAAGGAAATCTTATTTGTAATAACTATGGCGTCCAAAATTTGACAAAACCGACATACTATACTATGTCGTCCAAAATGTGACGTTTCTTTCTTTTTTTAAAAAAATTTCGGTCCAAAATTTGACAAAAACGTCATACTATATTATGTCGTTCAAAATGTTTTAATTTTTGAGGGAAAACAGTTTTTGGTCCAAAATTTGACAAAAACGTTGTACAATACTATGTCGTCCCAAATGTGACAAATTTTTTTCAAAAAAAATTTCGGTCCACAATTTGACAAAAACGTTGTACAATACTATGTCGTTCCAAATTTGAATATTTTTTTTCAAAAAAAAAATTTGGTCCAAAATTTGACAAAAATTACATATACACCGTCCCACATTTTTGGGAAAAAATTTAAATGCCAAAATTTGACAAAAACGTCATACTATACTATGACGTTCAAAATTTTAACATTTTTGGGGGGAAACAGTTTTTGGTCCAAAATTTGACAAAAACGTTGTACAATACTATGTCGTCCCAAATGTGACAATTTTTTTTCAAAAAAAATTTAGATCCAAAATTTGACAAAAACGTTGTACAATACTATGTCGTCCCAAATGTGACAATTTTTTTTCAAAAAAATTTTCGGTCCAAAATTTGACAAAAACGTTGTACAATACTATGTCGTTCCAAATTTGAATATTTTTTTTCAAAAAAAAAATTTGGTCCAAAATTTTACAAAAATGACATAATATGCCATCCCAAATTTGACATTTTTTCTCAAAAAAAATTTCGGTCCAAAAATGGACAAAAATTACATATATGCCGTCCCACATTTTTGGGAAAAAATTTAAATGCAAAAATTTGACAAAAAGTCATACTATACTTTGTCACTATGTCTTCCAAAATTTGATGACATAGTAAATACAGTTGTACAGTTTACACTTATTGGTCTGTATCCAGTAATGTCCAATAAACCTTTAACAAGTTTAATAGCTCCTGGATTAAAACTATCAACTGTAATTCATTGTGGGGCCGCCAGAAATGTTTCTGCGGGCCACCATTGGCCCCCGGGCCACACTTTGAGAACCAATGGTCTACATCTTATTATTGATTTAATTTTTTGATTCCATTTTATTTCCCTATTTTTTTACAGGTTTTATTTACTTACAGGTTAATTTTGCATCGTTAATATGTTATTTTGTTGTGAATTATTTGTATTTTCATTATATAAATTAATGAATTAATGGTGTGCAACATCATCCTAAATATTATTTTAATTGCAATATCATGATGGATTATCAAGATATCCTATTCATTTGAAATTACTGAACAGTTTAATTTTTTCCTGATCTGTTTTGGATAGACAAGTTCACTGGCCCCCAGGTCATGTTGAGTTTGAGGCCCCTGTTGTACACCATTTTTCTAAATAAAAGTGTTTGTTTTTATCTATAGTTCACACCAAAATAACAATATTTATGAAAGGCTGGGTACGCCACACACCGATAGCCAGTTTAAAGTGTCTAATTTTACCTAATCTGATGAAAATAGCATGTATACAATTGTAATTAAAACACTAGACATATACATATAATTGGATATAAGCTAACGTATCATTATTATTACTGTTCTAATAAAAATTGTTCATTGTTGGGCTAGTTTTCGTTGTAATTTTAAAATAATTGGGGGGGGGGGCCGCATGTGGCCCGCGGACCAAGAGTTTGAGACCCCTGGTGATGATACATGATAATGTGGTTGGGTGGTGTCTGCTGCCTGTACATCGGGTTTTGCCGACAGCACCTGAACGCATCACCGCTCAGCGTTTTGACGTCATCGTCATCATCAGGGGACGCTTCATCTAGCGATATTCACTGTCCACATTCAGACGCTATGAGCGATTTTGTCTGTTAAAAGCGGTAAGAAAACGGCGCTGTCGTGTTCGTGTTGTGTCATTTTGGCGTGTGCGAGAATAAATGTGCGCTGTTACGCAGCGGAGCCGCTGTCCCGCTTTAACGTGGTGACCATTATTTGTCCCCAGGAGACCTAGCTAACAGGAGCTGACCTGACTGTAGGCTAACGCTAGCCGCTAACGTCACATTCAGACTGAGCCTTGTTGTCATTACTTATTCATGTTATTAGTGTGCTTTGTTATGGGTTTAGTCCCATATTTACAGAAAATGGAGTCAATTTAATGAGCATTTCCTTCAATTAAATAAAATAAAATAAAAATATATAGAGATTTGTGAGCTGTTAAAGGGACAGTGATTTATTTTGTAGGTTTGAATTTGTATGTGGAAATGTAGGAATTTCAGTCTCATCAATTAAAATGTAAATTTTTAAGCACAGATACACAACTGCTTTATTGTCTATTTTCTTCCTATCTAGTAAAATAATTTTCATGTTATGTTGAATATTATTAACTAGCAAATGAGACCAATGGCCCCCTGGTGGCTGTTCAGTATAGTCTTACTTCCTAGATGGAATCAACTAGCAGAACCAGAAGACTGTGCCATTATTCACTGTGTTATGGTTTGAACATGTGATGTTTCACTGCATTTAAACATTAAAACTATACATATGCTATAGAGTAAACAATCACATTACACAGGTATAGAATTTAAAAAAATGTCCAACTTATTCCTACATATTCTGGAATGGTAAATGCATTGTTTCTGTCAATTTGGCTTTTTTCTCTTTAAAAAAAACAACAAAACTATAAACTGATGTGTTGATAAACCCATATATCCTCACAGTTTCCTCTTTTCCTCTCTCAGAACGGTCCGGTCTTTCTTCAGAGATGGACTCCACGAATTCTAACCTGACGTGTGCCATATGTCTGGAGCGTTTCCGGGTCCCCGTGACCATCCCCTGCGGTCACACCTTCTGTCAAAGATGCATCACCGTTCACTGGGACACCAAGAGCAAGGCGGACATCGGACCTCATTGCCCCATCTGCAACGAGGCGTTCGACGGCAGGCCCGCCCTCAAGAGAAACGTGTCCCTGTCCGTCCTGACGGAGGCAGCGAACAGCGGCGGTCACGCCTGCAGAGAGTCGCTCGTGAGGGGAGGCGAGGTGGCGAGAGCCATGCTGCTGTGCGATCGCCATAAAAAGCCCCTGGTGTATTACTGCAAACAGGACAGGATGTCGGTGTGCTGCGAGTGCGGGATCTCGGAATGCGAGGCCCACGACAAAGTCCTGTTGGAGGCCGAGAGGGAAAACCAAGAGGTGGAGTATCTGCGTGTTTTTGTCAGCTTCTACTTTACAGTTTTTTTTTGTTTTGTTTCCTCTGTTCCTTCTCCTCCTCACTTCTTCTTCACTTGCTTGATTGTCGTTACAGCTGCTGCTGGACAGGAAGAGTAAAGACGTGGGGAAACTCATCGAAGAAACGCAGAAAAGCATAAACGACTTGGCGGAGAATATCGGTCAAGCAAAGGTACATTTCAGCGACACTCGCAGTCATAAAAGGTGGCTTTCAATCGGCGATTTTTGTGCATAAAACGTGAATTTGGGTTCCCACCCAACAGGTGACTCTTCAACAGACTTCGACATGGGTCACCGCCAAGTTCGAGTCCCTGATAAAGGTTCTGGCCGAGAAGCAGGAGGCCACGCAGCTTTTCATCGACGAGCAGAAAGAAGGCGCCATCGCCGAGGCGGAAGCGCGACTGGCTGAGCTGCAGGAGAATGCACAGAGACTGCAAGAGAGCCAAGACCAGATCGCTGGTCTGCATAAACTCTCCGATACCGAGCTCATCAAGGTTTGACCTTCACTGACTTTAGACACAAATAGAGCAGTTAAGAAACCCTGTAGGTCCTGATATCTTTAGTCATGCGTGTCTCTGCACAGGAATCGATGCTCGTGGAGGTTCCACGTTTTAAGGACATCCCCACGGACGTAGCTCCTAACCTTCAGGATCGGTTAAGCGGCGTCACCGAAGTCCTGTCCCGGATCTCCAAGCTGGTGTCGGAGGACCTGGAGCGGGCCGTGAGCACGGCTGTGGGTCAGGACAAAGATGGTAGTCTGCCTTCAGAGAGAGAGTTAGCCGGAATTTTACCACAGTTGCTTCCACACTCTGTCTGACCTTTGTTCTTATTATGGTTTCAAGGCTCTCCTCAGGACAAGAGGCCGATCGGAGCTGTGGTTCCCAGTCCAGCTGCTCCGTGTCACCCTGCTGGTAAAGAGGGCCTCAGCGCTTGTGAGTCTTTATTTTATTTAACCCATTGACCAAAGGACAGTAGTGACGTAAGACACTTACACAACAAATGTCCCTCTCTGCTCAGACCGATGCTCTCTGACCTTCGACCCTCGCACGGCCAACGGACACTTGTTCCTCTCTCACGAGAACCGGAGGGCGGAGCACCTGACGTCCGGACCGCGACCCGTCCCGGCACACGAAGCCCGCTTCGATCACACCTGGCAGGTCCTCTGCTTTCAGGGCTTCACGCACGGGCGCCACTACTGGGAGGTGGAGGTGTCCAAGCCGTGGGCCTACCTGGGGGTAAAGACACGTCTCCTGTCCAAACTGATTCACCTGCTCGTCCATTTTAGGAGCTTACGTGCCATTAAGGAAAATTAACGTCTCTCCCTGCCATTTCCTGACCAGGTGACCTACGAGGCCCTACCCAGGAAGGAGAAAGGGAAGCGTTGCATGGTGGGCATGAACGACCTGTCGTGGAGCCTGCAGCTGGACGAGCATCAGCTCAGCGCCTGGCACAACGGCCGGCGGGAGACGCTGACGGGACACTCGCAGCACAGGCGCGTGGGATTGCTGCTGGACTACGAGGCGGGGACGCTCACCTACTACGGAGACGGACAGACGAGGCTCCACGCTTTCCACTGTGCCTTCACCCACGAGCTCTTCCCCGCCTGCTGGATAGGAGAGGGGGTGAGCATCACCCTGTGCTCCGCGTGAGTCGACACGGAAATTGTGATGATGGAATGTGGGCACCAGCTGTCTCAACGACACTTTTTGAAACACTTCTTCTTTCCTTTTTATATTTTACTGACTGCCTAAGAGGTGACTGTGACTGTGGGGCCGCCCCCAAAATTGACTACTTTGTGTTATTTGCTGTATTAACTGTTTAACAACACGACAACGGAGCAAATGGAGGAGAAACTCAAAAAAAAAAAAAAAAAGGTCCTTGAGGTTCTAGATTTAAGACTGCACTATAACATCCTGTTTTTGTTTTTAAATAGCAGACAGGAAATAGACTGGAGAGACTTTACAATGTGTCAGATTATTGAACATTTACTGCACAAAACCAGTGAATTTATTACACGTGGTTGAGGAAAATTGGAATTGGAAGTAAATGACACTCACGCACAGAGACGAGAGTCAAAGCAACAAAATAAGTATTAAAGAGAACATTTAAAAAAAGCTTAGTTTTTTAAAAGTTTATTATTTAAAAATTTGTCAAGGTTATAGTATAAGATTTTATCGCACTCACATTAAGTCGATTGTGGTGAAATTCTGTTATCATTTTCAATGGGAAACATCGCTAATATTTCATGCGTGACTTTGCCCAACTCGACTACATACGGGTGCTACTGAAAGTACCACAAGGGGGCGCCTGCATCTTTACATTGATGTGAAAGCGTCTTACATATTGCGAAATGCAATTTGCGAATCCCCTTTCACCCCACGCCTAGAAACACTTTGGACTTATTTAACTTCAAATCTCGACTGAAAACAAGTAGTCAACAGACACACGAAAGCCACTTAACGCTGCTGTGCGCACAGTACGATACGGTTCAAAAAAACAAACAAACATCGTCCTTCGAGTACAATCCACTCTAAACGCAGGGATGTCTGAATGTTACTACTGAAAACGGACGTTAAAAAGGGAAACTGCCACGTAATCACGTTGGGATCTGCGCTGGAGCTGGTGCAAACTCATTGTCCTGCTCGTGACAGTGTTGCTGTACTGGAATCTACTGTATTCTATAGACTTTTGTTTTTAAATTCACGGGCACGTTTGGGAGGTTGAATCCACCTCGAGGCTCAGGACTTCGTACGCCAGTGTTTTGGGGGAAAAACTGCTGTTGATTTGCACCGTCAGAGGAGGACGACTGACGGTGAGGAGACGGGGGGGGGGGGGGGGGACATAAAACATTTTCAGGACATAAAACACACAACTCGTCTCAGTCCGGAGTCTTGGCACGTTGAAAGTGGGAAAACCTACCATTCGTCATCGTGTGGTAAAGCAATGTTCACTGTAGAAATAAAAAAAAAAAAAAAAAAACATACGCTGCTTTGTTCCACATGAATCAAAATCCATTTAATAACAATCCACTCCAGTGTGTTTTCATGCATTAACTGCAATCATGCTTTGTTTTTCGTATTCGAGCCATTTTTACACGAATTCTCCAATAAATTAGTTTGAAATAAATACATATATGATGATTATCATTATTATTATTGTTATCGCACACACAAACACACACAGCTGTGACAGAGCAGGAGTTCTGATGCATAGCGTTCTGAAAGTGCAAAATATTCAGCCAACGGGTACGGAGTATAGATAAGTGACCACAGAGGGAGGAAGAGGACGCTCAGACTGGAACGCTGACCTCAGAACGTGACGACCACAGCGAGAAGGAAACACTTTAAATCTGAAATCCGGTTTTTAAATCTACAGTGTGTTCCGAAGTATGAAGCAGGGAGGCGGGCGAGTGTGGGACCATTTTTGTTTCTGGAACGTTCCGAGACGTGACAAAAAAAATAAAAAACGAGGGAAGTGTAGTGACATCACTGGATGATGACTGCTCTCTGCTCCTGAACATTGTAAATAATCCCTAATCCAGGATCAGGGCGTCACTGCTGAGGATCTATGCTGCTGTAATCTCTTCACTCAAGGCTATCGTTCTTCTACGTGTTAGTGTTCTTGAGAAAATATCTCATTTTTAAAGTTGTTTTTTATATTTATTTATATATATATATATATATATACATATATATATATACATATATATATATATATATATATATTAAAAGCCTGTACACATAAATGATAGAAAAATAAAAGACTGGCATTCAGCTGGTCTCTGGTTAACTTAGCTACGCAATTAACGTCATCACAGACTCAGTTTGGTTCGATAAGCGGTCGTAAAAAATTGACAGTGAGCCTCGCAGCGCTGCGGAAACTAACGTTTAAGTTAAGCGTATTGTTTTTGGGACACTTGCAAGGCAATAAATGCTAAAGTATTCAGGTTACAAAGTTCTCCCTCAACTACAGTGAACGGAAGTCCCAAAATCTGGGCACCGCTGTGTCCTCGGCAACCTTCTACAGCTAATACTTCAAATTTCCATCACATTAAGGTGCTTCTAAAAAGAGGGGAAAAGAAGCCGATTAACATATTCAAATCATTCAAAGGAATGTGAAAGGTTCTCACTCAGAGGGGGGGGGGGGAGGAAAGGGGATGGAATTAAGGGAAAAGGAATGATTGGGAAGACGAGAAGGCAGGATGTTAAAAGATAAAGGAAATTTTAAGCCTCTCGAAGAGCAGTAGATGGAATGAGAAACAATACGATCCAGTTGGATCGAGGAGAGAAGAGAGGAAAAGAGGGCGACGAGGAGCTCGTCTACTGGTTCTTCTTGTCCTCTGGAGGAGAGTAAGGAGGAGGTTTGTCCTACAGAGAGAATTAAAAATGACATTTTTGTAATATAGTAAAAAAAAAAATACCTAAAACCTGCTTTAACTTTTTTTTTTTTTTTTTTTTTTAAATCCCATGCTTAAATGTTTCCAATTCATCATTAGATGACAAAAGCACCAAAATAAAACTACCATATCTTTAAGTACAGCAAATTCAAACATTTCAAAACATGAATAACTGCAAGACCGTTGTGTTTCGTCAGAGATAATCTACATTGATGAACACGGCGACTTACATGTGGCAGGTACACGTGTGTAGGGGGCAGTGTGGCACCGCTGGCACTCGCTGCTGCTTCAGCAGCTTTGGCCTCCGCTGGGAAAGCATGGAAGAGAATTTGTTACATCCATCTATCATCCATCATCAACCTTGGATCATGGGGTTAGCAGCTCCAGGACAGAGCCCCACACTTCCCTTTCCCTAGTCCAACCTCTGATTTGTGGATATAATGTCTACCCCTCTTGTTAATAATCAAATAAATGAGTGAGGGACTCACCTGCTGCAGAGGAGGGAAGGTCTGGATCATGTGGAGGCTGCTGACCCAGAGGAGCCGAGTATGGAGGTGGAGGGATGTAGGAGGCGGAGGCGTCAAATGCCGGAGGGCTCGGGTAGAATCCGCCTGCGAAGCAGTGATGTGAAGACAGGCTTGTGTGAACGCCTGGAGACGTCTAATCTGACATTAATTAATGAGAGGGGGTGAAAAAACACCACACCTGGAGGAGGAGGGTTGGGGTAGGAGTAGCCGGGCGGAGGAGCGGATGGGTACATCCCGTTAGCAGGAGGAGGAGGAGGGTAGGAGTAGGCTCCGTTGGCCATGTAGGGGCATCCGCCAAACCCAGGAGTCACTGGCTGACCTCTGGACGCTGACACACACACACACACACACACACACACACACAGGACAGATGGAGAAGACACAGCAGTTTGTGACGTCAGCTTCTCAGTACCGTAATTCCTAAACGTTTCAATAACGGCCAGATATCGAAAGTGAGAGTTATCTTGGAATAAGGAGCAGACGCACTCGCTCACATTTTGGGACAATTCTACAGCCATAAAATCGAAATAAATCCAGATCCTGATTATCGTGATGGTCGTAAGAGGGTTAAATTAAATGAATATGGATTTAGAAACTAAAAAATAATAGAATTTTACCCTGCGCTGCAACCTGCAGCATGTACTGGCCAAACTCTATGGCTCCTCCGGCACCAAAGACGAGCTTGAACGTGGCACTGCCCTCCCAGCCGCCTGCAAGACAAATAAAACATTTCCTGTACTTCATGTGGACTGAACAAACGTAACAGTCACAGAATTTTACACACACACACACACACACACACACACAGTATTTACCTCCAGCCTCTGCACTGATGGTGGCTTTGATGTAATTGGCTCCCAGCACAGGCTGCTTCACCTCGCAGCCCTTCATCAGGTAGAAGGGCATCATGAACGACTGCAGAGCATCGCGGCCTTTGGCCACGAAGATCAACTGAGGGCAGAACAGAAGGTGCAGTAGAGTCGCATTAAAATACACAGATGATATTAAAACAAGTATAACAGGAGCAGGAAACAAGACGCCAATAAAAGAAAGAACATAAAAGCAACATCTCACAGAGCCGAATGTTCCAGAAGGGATTTAAAAACAGCCAGTGTAAGCGGTAACTCATTCCAATGTGAGTTTTTCATTGGACGATGCAAATCTCGACAAAATCAGTGCAGCCAAAGGGTGAAATTATGATGCCAATTCATTTGTTTGTGTTCCACATTTGTTTGTCTCCTCCATCTGACAGAATATAACAGTTTAATCATTACAAAAGACTTGACTGAACAAAGCCTGCCTCTCCAATCTGTGTTTTACATAATCTAAAAAAATAAACACTGAAATGACTACTGGTTATTTAACAGCACAAATAATATACATAATAACAATAATACACATTATTCACAGATGTAAATTACGACTAACAACTAATCTGTGTTTTGTCTGCAGTGGGAATAAATAGAAACGGGTGTCACTTCCAGGTCAGACGAGCTCTGATTTGCTTTATCCATCAAGTCACATGACTCTGCAGCTTTTCCAGCGCAACATTAAATGCACCATATTCAAAACAGAGACCCTGGGGTCTCGTCTCTCTCTCTCTCTCTCTCACCCTGTACGGAGTTAAATAGATGCTGCCCTTCTTGCTCTTCCTGAAGGCTTCGGGCAGACGTTCCACGTCACAGAAAACCAGCTCCACGTTATCGTAGTTCATCAACAGACTGGTGACGAGAAGCGCACACAGAAAACACAGATTTCAACAGGGTAAAAGAACATTTCAAAACGTATTATTCATCATATTGTAGCTTTAAAATTAGCTAATTTGTCACTCGTCACTTGCCGGCATTAAAGGTTTAAGGCCACACAGTGTCAGAGCTTACTACTGGTTCTGGGTCAGCTGTATGTTAGTGTATTATTTCATCTACAGTTCTTTCTAGAAGGATCATCCAGTTCTACTAATGCATCTTTTAACCTGTAGTAAAAACAAACATCACTGCCTGCTAAAGTGCAGTTCTGTGCTCCTCTGTGATAGCATGTTGTCATGAAGTCTTGCTGCCGTATCTTCATCTTTATTAGCTAAAGACACAAAAGGGATGTTAAGGAATTAGAGAAAAGTTTAATAAACTGAGCAGGGAAGGAAGACACCGCCACTAAATAACAACCGTCATGTTTAAAATATACATAGACAACAAAGCAAATAGATTAAAAATGTTATAGAGCATCACACAGGGAAGTGATTGCTTACTGATTAAGAGAAGTTTGACAAAAATGAACATTATTATTAGATTGACTTGTATGAAACTATGAAAAAGATATAGGAATATATATATATATGTGTTGTGTAAACATATACATTACATCACATGTGACCTGCTATAGTTGACTGCAGTGGTGATTTAACAGGTTTAAGTCAAAGTGTCACATAGACCTGGTACAATAATAACAAATCAGACACATGGAGGCCACGTTTGTCTGCTGTTGATTTACATCTTATAGGCTCTGGTTAGGCATAACAAGCCATTTTAACATTTAACAGCTATTAGCTAGTCTGCTAACGTATTACAAGATGATTTATTATGAATTTGATACTGACTAGTGGGGCTGATAATCTATTCGATCGGTTTCAGTGGGTTTTTTAATCATTAAAATAGGTTTTTCAGCTCCTCAAATGTGAATATTTTCTGGTTTTTTTCGAGACGAGGACAAAACAAGACATTTGACAACATCATCATTTCATTGTTTTGATCCACATTTTCTGACATTTTATGCACTGAACAAGTATTCGATTAGTCGAGAAAACCTGTCGCCAGATTGGTCGATGATGAAAAAAATGGGCCTGACTCCAGAGGGATTAAAGATATCTTAAACTGCAATCATGATTATATATCTTACAGTCTGGGTGACAGTTAGCTAACAGATGCTAAAAGTTGTCATTGAAAATAAACGAAGTTAGAGCTGGTTGGCTAACTGTGAGACAGCTTTGTTCAAACTGTTTACTGACGTGTTGCTGCTGTAACATGTCAAGTACCTTCATCTTTATCTGTACTAGCTAAGGACACAACAGTGATGCTATTCTCTTGTTTTTAAACGAGTTTACTGTCACTCTGTCACGGTTAGCAGTGAGCGCTAGCTAGCACCGCGCGGCCGCTAGCGTTTACCTTTCGCTGTTGTTGATGATGACTCCGCCGGACTCCGAGTGGTTCTGGTTCAGAGTCATGCCGACGGCCCCCGACGAAACAACAACAACAACCAAAACGAAAACGGGGATAAACTTAAAAGCTGCGTCTCCTCTGGGAGTAAATGTGTCGGTTAACAGGCCCGTGAGGAGCCGCCGCCGTCTCCGCCGCCACGGTAAGAGCTGGAAATAACGGCGGTTGTGATGTTGCTGCTGCTGCTGCTCGGTTCACTTACACCTGCTCTTCCGCCATGCGTGAGGCACGCCCACCGAGTGACGTCACGAACGCTTAAAAAAATGACTATGGGAAAAATGATAAAACAGCAGATGAGACCTTTGTTTTTGTCGTAGAAAAAGCTGTGCAAACGTTAGATCTGTGCTCCAAAATGTATGTATATATTATAATTTTGACATATAATAATGTATGTATTATGTATGAAGCACTTTTCTGCCCATAAAGATCTATTCAGGCTTCTGTATGATATGAATTGAAAGTGGGTTAACCGACTTTCATCTCTTAATTATCTTTTCTTTGAAGATCTTTTAAATAAACCTGCTTCACGTACCTGATTTCACCTTATTTTATTTGAATTGCCTTTGTTATATCATATACATTCATAATGACTCTTATTATAGACACTAGATCCTCATTTTTACTACATATCTGTAAACATAAACAAGAGATTTGAGTCACATAATGTGGAGGCCATGGGAATAAATGAGATCTGTGCGCTTTTATTTTTACAACCGATTGCCATCTCTGTAATACAGAAAAACAAAAATCATCTGGGTGAAAAAGAAAAACTAAATGTACATTGAACCAGAAACTTTACATACAGTGAGGGATGAATGAAGTGGTTAAAGCCTTTGCTTGATTCGCGCATTGATTCGTTTCTTTTGCAGTGACTGAAGGAGACGATTGATCTGATGAGACAACCTCACGTGTTGAAGTTTTGGAGCGATTTTCTGTTACAGAGGACGGAAAGAACACAAACATCCGACAGCGTAACGTCAGTTTTCTCGAGAGTTAGCCACATTACTCCATCAAGCGGTCATTTTACAGTACAACATCAGCATTCCTCCACCATTAAACACGTTTAAAATATCAGTATATGCTGTTCCTGTATTTTTCCTCATGCATGATCTTAAACTTTTGCGAGAGAAAAAGTATTAATAAATAATACACAATGAGGGGGGGGGGGGGGGAACATTGGGATGCGTTTGACCTTGTGATGAGGTTAGGAAGAGGGAAGAAGTTGGCAAGTTTACACAGTATTAAATTATGACTGAATGTGTGACATGATTAATAAACACAGGAGATGATCTCACTGTGGTACAGTAATGAAAAGTTCAATACATTCCACAAGTTATGCTCCATCACCTTCATTTCACAGAATATATTTCAACAGGCCGTAGACACTGTGGTCAATTTTACTGACAGTACATGAAATAAACTGGCTGCTCATGACTTGAAGACACTGCAGCATATCCTTGCAGCCACTAGGAGGCAGACTGATAAAGTATTGAGCTTGTGATTGAAAAAAAACAAAAAAGTCCTGGATCCACATGATCACAGCGTCACTGAACAACAAACAGACCTAGATCCACAAACGGCATTGTTCACACGTAGGAGGGCAGAGCTGAAATAACTGGTGCGGTTTGATTGAAAACGGTTGAGCAAAGCTGAAAACTTACAGACATGCAGAGCGCGACACCACTCCAGAGCAACGAGGAGGTCTCACCGACAGCCCTTGAGGTCTGGTTTGATGTGGCTTCCGCACTGTTTGAACAGCTGCAGAATCAGTGTGATATCGACTGGGTCAAAGCTTATTGTGTCAGAGTGTGTGTGTGTGTGTGTGTGTGTGTGTCGCTCTGCTTTTCACACACGCCAGACTCTTAAAAACGTGAATGTTCCATCGTCAACACCGGCTTCGCAACTTAGTCTGCAGTCATTCTTACTAAAACACCGACTTCAGTCCAAGCTGTTTCGCCGACATTGGTGACAGAGCGGTGGCTGACGTTCTTCAACCCCCTCTCTTCACAATCCTCACCACCCGGTTCCCCCCCCCCCCTGAAAATCCTCTTCCTCCTTCCTTCCTTCCTTCCTTCCATTTTCCCCTCCTCGCTCCTCGTCTCCCTCAGTGCTGCAGCGACTTCATCCTGTTGAGGGCGGAGCCGGCCTGGAACCATTCGATCTGTGTCTCGTTGAAACTGTGGATGAGCTCCAGGGTCTCCTCGCTGCCGTCACTGTGCTTCACGACCGCGCTCAAAGCCTGAGGAGGATGAGAAGTTAGACATTTCGGATGCTTCATTTTCAATGTTAGAAAGCAAACTGTCAGCAGACTCTTCTCACCTTTCCTGGAGTGAAGGTTTTCAGTCCCTTGATGGAGATTTTGTCGTCAGGGCGGATCTTGTCGTAGTCAGATGGGTTGCTGAAGGTCAGTGGGAGCACACCCTGCTTCTTCAGGTTAGTTTCTA
Source organism: Microchirus variegatus (assembly GCF_963457635.1). Taxonomy (NCBI): domain Eukaryota; kingdom Metazoa; phylum Chordata; class Actinopteri; order Pleuronectiformes; family Soleidae; genus Microchirus; species Microchirus variegatus. The sequence continues at coordinate 22,382,587 of NC_139818.1, forward strand.
TAGGGCAGGAGGAAGATGTTGATTAAATATGAGAGTAGATAATCTTCGAATCCATTCAAATATTGAATGTTATAATTACGTGGACCATTTCGTCCATTTTGGTTGTCTCTAAATGACCGTCCCCCAATTTGTGGAGCTGCTGCTATGTTTTGAATAGGGTTTAGCTTTGAAAAACACCATAAATAACATGTTTAAAAGATCTAAATTCAACTGTGTTCTCAATAACATGCCAGAACTGTAACTGGAATGTAAATGACTTCAGGAAAAAAAACTGAGAGGATCAGTCACTTAATCAGGAAGTGAGCCAAAGCTCATGAAATTACATACCGTGTGTTTTAATGTTTAAATTTCTGTCCATGACCAAATTAAAAAACAACAACAACAACAAAAACATATCACAAAATGTCTTTTTTTTTTACATTTGAAACTACATTTGAAAGTACCATGAATTCTGGCAAAGCTCTTGACGATGATGGCTCTTCCTCCCAGGTGCCTGGGCTCCAGCGCCGCGTGCTCCCTGCTGGAGCCCTCGCCGTAGTTGTCGTCTCCGACCACGACCCACGACAAATTGTTGGCCTGCGAACAACGGGATGAAGGGAGAAGATTTTCATCAGCTGTGAACATTTATCCACCAGGGCTTAGTGAACTTAGAGAAGCCACAAGCTTCATTGTGAATCAAACGAAGAAGCTATCCTCGCCTTGTAGTGACGGGCAACATCGGGAACTCCTCCGTACTCTCCCGACAGGTGGTTCTTGATCTTGTTGATGGCGTCGTTCTCGCTGTTGACTGCTCCGATCAGCATGTTGTTGGAGATGTTGTCCAGGTGACCGCGGAACTTCAGCCACGGTCCGGCAGCGCTAATGTGGTCGGTGGTGCATTTGCCCTTCACCTGCGAGACAACGGTGAGAAGATGAGTGACATGTTTTTGATACAGACTTTTTGGAGTTTGGAGTTCACAACAGGGGGCAACAGTGTCATTTCAGAATCCTGACCTTAATGAGGACCTGCAGGTTCTCCAGGTCGGTGCCGCTCCACTTGTCGAAAGGCTCCAGCAGCTGCAGCCGGTTGCTCTGAGGGCTGACGTCCACTGCGATGCCAGAGCCATCAGGTGGTGGGTGCTGATAGGTGTCCTGGCCTGGGTCGAAGTCTTTGGCAGGGAGTTCATCTCCGTTGGGAGGATCCAGCTTGAATTTCTCACCGTTGGGGGCTGTAAGGTAGTCCGTCTCCGGGTTGAAATTTAATGTGCCGGCGATGGCCATGGCAGTGACAATCTGAAGGTGTAGAGGCACAATTAGTTTCGACACATTAGCTTATGTGTGCGTATGCATTTGCAGCTACACAACTAGGTCGAGTGGATTTTATTCACCTCGGGCGAGGTGACAAAGGCGTGCGTTGCCGGGTTGGCATCATTCCTGGCTGAGAAGTTTCTGTTGTAGGAGGTGACGATTGTGTTCTTCTCCCCCTTTTTGACATCACGCCTGAAATCAAGCACACAAAGGACATGAAAAGGGGGCGACAGGCAATGTTCGTGTTCATATGGCGTTGCTATCATGAAGATGCTGGCAAGGATGGCTGCTACTATCTCAGTCTGTGATATAGTGTGATAAAATAAACACTAAACACTTAAATAACACAATAAACATCAAACAATACTAAAAAACCTAATGAAGGGTTGAACAGGACTAACGCATTATTTGTTTTGCTTGTCCAGTTCCTCATCCTCCCAAACTTTTGGTTGATTTAGCTTTAGTCATTTCTCTGGTCGAGCAAAAGCCATTTTTGAGATTGTGGCCAGAAAAAAAACAAAAGCTATTCTCTTTATTGTTCAGGGTACAAATTGAGATAATGCACGTCTTTTTGCTGTAAGTCGAGTCAACTCTGCCACCATGACACAGAGCAAACACACAATTTCAAGTCTTAAAAGGAAAAATCAAATTCACTATTTAAGAGTAAGAAAGTTCTGGCCTCACTCACCTGTCCCACTGTCCGATGCAGGGCCCACATGCATTTGCTAGCACCACACCTCCAACATCTCCAAGAATCTTTGACTACAGGAAGACAAGAACATATTTAAGCATTTAAGCAGCGCCACAGGGTAAAATATGTGCTTTTGGGTGCCGGCACTCACGTATCCGTCTCTCTCAATGGTGGCACGGATCTGCTCCGAGCCGGGGGTGACTGTGAACTGAGCTTTGCACTTCAGGCCTTTGTCCAAAGCCTGTTTGGCCACAGAAGCAGCGCGGCCCATATCCTCGTAGCTGGAGTTGGTACAGCTGCCGATCAGACCTAAAAGTGGAAAGGAATCCAAAAAAAAGGATTCAAAACATGTAACAGAAAGAGAAGAAAAACACAGCTTTTCCCCTCCCTGGTTGCTACGTACCAACTTTGACCTCCAGTGGCCAGCCGTTCTTCTCAGCAACAGCGCCTACTTCAGACACTGGGTGAGCCAAGTCAGGGGTGAAAGGTCCATTGATGTGGGGCTTCAGCTGGAGAAGAAAACAGAAATTCAGTCATTTACATTTACATCTGCCTGACTCTTTGATATTTATGTTCTTGACAAGTTGACTAATCTCTAAAAAATAACAGACCTCATCCAGGTTGAGCTCGATGACCTCATCATATTCGCATCCTTTGTCTGGTACCAACAAGTCGGCGTATTCATCAGCCAGGGCAGCGATCTCTGCGAAGAAGCACGAGATATGTGGAGACACGGACACAAAACCAAACCTACACTTATTTTTTATATTTTGTGAACATACGTCCACGTCCAGTCTTCTCCATGTAGGTCCTCATGCGATGGTTGTAGGGAAATACTGAGGTTGTGGCTCCGATTTCTGCTCCCATGTTGCAAATGGTGGCCATTCCTGCACACGAAAAGAGATCCGTCAGACTGAACTGTCTCTTTATATGTTATATAGACTAATACATAAGAGACCATCATAAAAAAAGGGTAATAAATTCATTTTTTTCCACTGACCGGTGCAGGAAATAGAGTCCACTCCTGGTCCATGATATTCTACGATGGCTCCAGTGCCTCCCTTCACTGTCAAGATGCCGGCAACCTTCAAGATGATGTCCTTGGGTGACGTCCAGCCTGAGAGGGTGCCAGTCAACTTCACTCCAATCACCTGAGAGGAAGAGAACAATGATAAATTGTGGTTAAGATTTAGAGAGAAAACAGAGAGATGGAACTGATGTAGAAGAACATATTCTGATAACCTTGGGACACTTGAGCTCCCATGGAATTCCTGCCATGACGTCCACAGCGTCCGCTCCACCGACGCCAATGCAGATGGCACCAAGCCCCCCTCCGTTTGGTGTGTGGGAATCTGTGCCGATGAGCATCACTCCTGGGTAGGCGTAGTTCTCCAGGATGATCTGTTTAGATGAAACAAAAGACGGTTATCCCACTGTAATTATGCTGCCGCTAAAAAAAAGAGGAAAAAAAAGATAATTTTCTGGATCCTGGACCTGATGGATGATGCCGGAGCCTGGTTTCCAGAAGCCAACTCCATATTTTGCACCAGCGCTGGACAGGAAGTTGTAAACCTCATTGTTGATTTCCTAGGAAGAGAACGATGATAGCTCAGTTAAAAGGAACAAATCACAACAACATAAAATATAATGAACATAAACAAACACGCGCCCTCCTCACCTTTGCCCGGGCCAGATCCTCCGCTCCTCCGATCTGGGCCTCGATCAGGTGGTCACAGTGGATGGTGGAGGGCACGGCCACTTTGGGAAGGCCGCTGCTGATGAACTGCAGCATGGCCATCTGGGCCGTGGCGTCCTGCATGGCCACGCGGTCGGGACGCAGCCGCAGGTAGGTGCGACCGCGATCGATGTCCTGGTTGTGGGGGTCATCGAGGTGGCCGTACACGATCTTCTCCGACAGGGTGAGAGGCCGATTGAGTCTGGAACGTAGGGGGTAGATGTTACTGATTGTGCGGTGATGTATTGTGAGAGGAGATTTTAAAGGGGCAAATGGATGAAAGTAAGTAAGTGTACGTAGAGTAAAAATGGGTAATGTGGGTTGTGGGAATAGGTAGACGCAATACACTGATGTTTTTTAGAGGATAATGGAGTTGTACATGCAACTGTACTACAGTTAATCTTGTACACATTAGCCTAATCTGGGGTCAAGGGTCAATATTTTAAGGCTACTTTGGAAGACGTTGAATATTAGGGCTAAGACTTGTATTTTATGTTAAGGTGCAAAAATGGAGTGAGCTGCAGTTGAGACATCTAAGAATGGATTTCTTATTTCCGCTTATAGCGAGCGTATGGCTAAACTCTGTTTACAGCACTATTTAAATGCTAGTTGCCGACAGATTCCACAGAAATCTGTTTAAAGACAGATTACACTACAGTAAAATTACCTGCTACTCATTTCTTCTCATTATGTCATTTTATAATATCCACTTTATGACAGACTAGAGCGGGAGTAATTACAGGATCTGGATCAAGCAAAAGACATTGAAGTGCACAGTCGAAACAGCACACTTTTCTTTATACCGATTCAAAAGCAAAGCTCAAACGAACAACATAATAATGTAAGTTTCTGACCAGAGAAAAGGTCAGGCGGAGGAGAACACTGACCTTTTTTTCACAATATCAACGTTGGACTGGAGCTTCTTGTAGTTGACATAAGACGTGGGCTCAAAGCGGCTCATAGACACGTTGGCCTTGGCTCTGTGGGCCGCTGCTACGTGCAGGCGCCGCGCACCATGGCCCAGGGCCAGCTGAGGACAACAGCAAAGGTAAATATACAAACATAACATGAGCAATAATCACAGAGCTGTGGACAAAACCAGACACAATTTAGCCTAAACATACACAACATAACGTGCTGTGCAAAGGTCTTAGATCACCATTTGATTGTTTTTAGCAGCGCTATAATAACCATACCGTAGAAGTACTGCTTCTACAGGGTGAAAATGTCAAGTATTTAGTGTGACATACAGTACCCTTACATTTGAACAATAACACAACCCTGGCTATCTTTATAATTGGAGTGGAACACTTATTAATGTTATTGGTAAAACCTGTGTTTGTCCTACTAATTCATGTCAATAACTATCTGCTGTAAAAACGGTCTATTACACCGTGTTGGAGCATCACATACAGGTGCCGTAGGAGTCACATCGTTCCAACCCAAATGCAAATGATCAGAGAATTAGACTGACATAAAAACAATAAAGCTGTAGAGTACCCCTTGTTCAAAAAGACTCATTCAATTTTATGCACCAATAGTTTGTTGTTTGCATTCTATTCTCAGGTGTCAGATTTCGGAGCGTCTCGTGTGAACAAAACACTCCCAGCTCTCATGAGGTCAAACACAAACACATTTTGGAAACAATAGCAGCAGTCCACCTGCCCCACCGCTCTAATCTCTTCTGTCGTACTGTACATGCTAAAAAGAAAAAACTATATATACTTTTACGAGTTCTTATATTAAGCAGTGTCTGATTGGACTGGACTGGACCAAGAGCAATCCTCCTGGAGTGGAGACCACTATGTTTTAAAAACAACAAATCTAGTTCTATTCTAGTAAACCATAGTATTACCATGAAGACTCTCTCTCTTGATAGTTAAGTCAACAAATAAGACGCTCTAGAGAGAGAGAGAGAACAACACATGGAGCAGCTGAGGGTCTCAAATGACCAGATAATGTGTGGGGAAGAATTGACAGATAGCAGCTGAGAGGCTGCAGGCCTTGAAAGGTCAACTGAGAAGCCTGTAAAATGTTAATACATGATAGGTTCGGATATTAACCATAGACTGGAGCAAATACAGTTGAGCTGAGGAACACGATGTCACCTTGGCTGACCTCTCAGTCAGTCTACACACTACTTTATGACAGCAGTAGCCTGAGAGGTAACAGGTTACAATGACATTTGAATGACACAGGATGAGTGCTTCAAATGGATTTGTTGCATTTGAGCATAAAACAAAAAGTACACATTTAAATGAAATAATTCCTTACGTGTTTATACATGTTTGATATTGGATTGTATTATGAGTAATCAGTGTCTTTGTGAAGTAAGCAGCAGCTGCTTAAGGCCCCCCAATATATTTAGGCAAGTCTCACAAGCAAGCATATAAGATATTACATTATATAATAATTGGTAAACATGAAATAATATGTCAAAAGCTTTCAAAACAAAGAATTAGTTAAACAAATCACTGCTGGCATGTGTGAAGACTGGCAATAATCCTGTCCTGGTATTGAACTGATGTTAGTGATGGTAAAATCTATCTATGCCTAAACAAATCATGGTTTAATGGCTATATTTCTGCTCCATCACCAGGGTTAACAATCACAGTGGGCCTCTTAATCTCAATATTAAGCCTAAATTGGAGCTCACACATTTTGCTTCAGACATTAAAAGACCATAACCCAAGTACATCAATGCAAGATTATCCGTAGTAATATTGTAATAAAATATTCATACTAAAACATTAATTGACAAATGACACACAAACACATACTAGTGTTGCTATTTTCACGTGTGCAAGTTTCACTAATAAATATGTCAGACCGTGTTTACAATATTCTGTGTTATTAACATGTGTCATGTGTATTCAGTGAGTCATACGCAGCTCCTCTTTCAAGGGGAAGCTGCACTAACCTTGTGGTTAACCTTGCTGTTCAAACACCCGCTTCTGTTTCTCCAACTAGCTTAACCGTGTTCACTAACACGCTGTGGACATCAACGGTGACTCCCCGTTAACGTAGTCGTGATTTGTTTAAAAGTCGGTGGTTGGTAAATAGCAGTTGTCCGCTAGATGCGCGCGGCGCACCCGGTACACGATGACCTCAGCCGGTGACTTCTTCGCGGGCCATTTTTATCAGCAATAACCGGCCTCTGTCGTCCAGCGTAGACGGGAAAACATTAATTCACATTTGTTCTCTCTAAACCGGTGGGTGACATCTTTCTATGGTCTATAAATGTTGTGCAATTCGCCCGTTTTCTCTCTTACCTGGAGCCTGGTGACAGTCAGACAGTAGGTTGCCATTTTGTTCACTGACAAAGATGTGCTGGGCCGTAGTGACGTCACACCGCTATATAGCGCGGCCTCGCAGGTCCTGCAAGAAACATATACATTTAAAATCCCAAATCCAAACTCAGATTGTTTATCTCGTATTAAGAAATGTTAAAATGATCTCGGTTTACTTCTACTTTGTTACCATATCCAATATAATGTGAATTACGAAACACATATGCATTGATAATGTTTTTAGTGTTGGTTTGACGTTTGTATAGCTGGCAGGATTATGATCGAGTTGTACTTCACGATTAATTTCACGATAAGTTTCTATCTTATTCTTTAACGTTTAATATTTTGTTTTTTAATTCCCGCTTTAGTTCGAAAAATTATAATTTTTTTCACAACATGTATAGTGTTAAAATACTCACCGCAATTCGCTCAAAAGCACAATGCTCGGGTTTTTGTCTTTTTCCCCCGGAGGCGCTAGGTGGCAGTAGCTCCGTTCCTCGACCAAAGTTTGCAGGTCAAAGTTGAAAGTTGAACCAAATCGGTTGTGCTTTCCTTACGTTGAATGAAAAATGGCTAAACATCATCCAGACTTGATCTTTTGCAGAAAACAAGCCGGTGTCGGTATGTTTCGTCTCAATTCTCCTAAAACTATCGGTTTACTCTAGTTTTTTTTTGTTACTGGTAGGCCTTTCATGTTGTTTTGGCTTCGCGTTAGCTAACATGCTAACGATTCAAGCGTGGATTCCGTTCGAAGTGTTTTAGCCGCGGTGCTAGCATAGAGATGTGATGTCGTTGGAATAATGATTTGTGCATTTGTACTTGTTGTAATTAACAATACGTTTTCACTGCTGTGTGTGTGTACATATAAAGAAATGATATTTGTTTCCCGCTGTATAAATGTACTTATTAATGTTAATACATGGACTAATTACTGAGTGCTTTGTTTTTGCTCCCTAGCTATCGGGAGACTCTGCGAGAAATGTGAGTATTCATCTACAGTTTAATTATAGGTTGTATGGGATGCACGATATTATCGGCATGATATCCGTATCGGCAGATATTGGCCTTAAAATGTATTATCTTATATATATATATAGCGACCATCACACCAAGAACTACCGATATGACTAATGACTACAACTGTAAGCTATATTTGATAGTTTTTTATTTTGCTCACTAAAACAAATGCACACATATACAAAATATTATGCTAATGTAACTACAGAAGAGGCTAAATGATCTTTGCAGTTGGGCACTGGGCAAATGTGTATGTAAACTTATTGATATTTGTTATCGCCTCCTGATAAATCAGCATATTGGCACATTTTGCAAGTCATACTAACTGTCTTTGTTATTTCTCCACCATAAGCCTGCCGTAAACTAGTTCTTGGCTAATAATATCTTTTTCTCCTGCTTCTCTCAGGTGATGGAAAGTGTGTCATCTGTGATTCCTATGTGAGGCCGTGCACGCTGGTGCGCATCTGTGACGAGTGCAACTACGGCTCTTACCAGGGACGCTGTGTGATCTGTGGCGGGCCGGGCGTTTCTGACGCCTACTACTGTAAAGAGTGCACCATCCAGGAGAAAGATGTGAGTACAGAACTGCACATTTAATACGACACAACTGTACCCTGCTGCTGCTGCCTCTTCTTACTCTTCTTTATCTTGTCGTCTTTTCAGAGAGACGGATGTCCGAAGATTGTGAACTTGGGCAGCTCTAAAACAGACTTGTTTTATGAAAGGAAGAAGTATGGCTTCAAGAAGAGGTGAAGATGCCACTGCTCGGTCTGCCTGTTTTAGTTTTTCAGCTTTTGCAAACTTTCTTTACAACTTCAAGAAACATTTTTTGACTTGTCAATAAAACTCGGTTTTATATTTCTTTTTTTGCTCTGTGATTGCTTTCGATATGAATCGCTCGACTGGACAATTAAATTAAACATCAAGAGCATCTCTTTCTACTCCTGTGTCACACTAAGTAGTTTTCCACTTTTTTTATTTTTATATTCAAAACATGCATTTACTTATATATTAATGCTTAGATTCTAGTGTGACATAAGCTTATAGGTCATTTTATCCTCTGGAAAGTATTTACTAGTTGGATGGTGTATGGCTGAATCTTAAAACAAACATTCATGAAAGAGTGTCACTTTTCCAGCAAAGCTTTATTTTTATATATATATTTACTCTATGTACAGGTCTAGCGGTAACCACATTCAAAATAATAATTCTAAAAAAGGACATTTCTTTCTACAAAGACGGAACCAGGAGTTTTAGGAACCCTTCTAAATGAACAAATTGATCTGTTCCACATAGAGAAGGAAAAAAAATAGCAGATATCAAAGAAAATGGTAAAAACATGTCAGGAAGAAAATCATTAACTTCAAAAAGTTGTACTGAAAGCAGTTATATAACGGTTATTTCCACAAAAGTCACTGGAAACAGTGAAAAAAAATCTTCAAACTAGTTTGGATGTCATTTGATTTTCATGGATTCACTAAAATGAAACGGTCAAAACTATTTATTGGTGGAAGCACAGCAGCATAGTATTAAAATCAACCGCCTTCTTGTGAGAAGAGGCCAGATAAACAATATAAAGAAACAACAGAGTTATAAACATGTATTATTGAAGAGTGCTGCTGTAAAATGCAGCAATGAATGGCTTTAGACATAGACACTCGAGAGACATGGGGCTTCCTCACTGTGTTTTAAGGATGCCCCAGATACAGACTGCTTGTCAAAAAATAAAGTCAACACTAAGTTCAGGTGGTACAGACATTATCCGTTTACAAATCTGAGATGCAGAGTTTTTAAAAATGTTACGGATGTCTTTTTTTGTTACGAATGCAAACTTGATAAATTGAATTAAGCCCCCGTATAGAAAAGGACTTTAACCATTTCATAAAGCAACTCATTCAAAAGTGTCAGAAACATTCAACAGCATTTGTTCAGCAGAGATAAAAGACACAAATAACTACAGAGGGAGTTCAAAGAAATCTAACCGAGCATAAGTCAAACAAGTCATCGACGGATCATTATAGACGACAACTATTCACAGCACATGCATTTGTGTTACCAACACATCTGACGTGACACTAAAATGTGTACATGTCAACATGACGACCTGTAGAGAGTGAAGCAGGCGACCTACGCAGTGACAAACGCACAACGGAGAGACACACGGGACACTGAAAAGGCTCCATGCTGAATGAATGAAATCACGGTGATCCCATAATAAAGCTCAAGTTACTGGAAATCAAATGTCCTTTTGTGAGCAGAAAAGCCCAGCGTCGCACATCATCTGAACTATATATATATAGACATGTATTTGAGAAAAAACTGGAAGCAATTGAGCATGTCGGTTTATTTCTACGATACCATAAAACGGAGTAAAAATCTACCCGCTACCTAAATATCAACTACCTCGCCTAAAAAACACACAAAAATATACGTTTTTTTCCCCAAAATAAACATCACAGATGATCTCTTTTGGCCAAAGGCATACAAAGCAGGATGAAGGTACACTTTTTATATATCCTGTAGAAGCACTCGAATATTCGCGCACACACACACACACTCATCTCACTTCTACGGACAGTCGTTCAAGTCATGAAGGAAAAAAATAAAAACAAAAATATGCCACGCTCTCTTTGTCGTATTCATCGGATCGACTCTACTTTTCTCACAAACCAAAACCCCATTAAAAGGTTTCAATTTATTGATTTTTTTTTTAGGAAAAGAAAGCAAATGTTGGGTCTTGGTCTTCTGGCACCGCACTTGAAAAAGAAGAGAACAATAATGAATGACAAAGGAAGGAGAGGGAGGTTATTCAGGATTCACCGTCATTCGCTCGATGGGTTTGCTTTGTGTTCCCAGAGTAGCTTCACTACAGGAGGTCAAATCAATGGATATAAATGCGTCGTGAATTCACGCCGCAAGATAACTGCCATCTTGGAATCCTGTGTCGGGGGTTGGTGAGGCGTTCCCGTGTAAGGAATACCCCATGATCTTAAAAAAATAGTGAATTCCGACACACACCGTAACACAAAATAAACAGGTGCAACGCAACGTCACCGCACCTGCATTCAATCCAAATGTTTGCCAAACACATGGGACTGATGTGACGTATTTGGTGCTTTTCCATTATACAGTTCTTGCAAGACATGGCTCGACTCAACCTGTTTTTTTTTTTTACTGATTCATGAGCGCGACGCCCGACACAGGAAACAAAGCGAACAATGCCAAACTGTAGATCAGTTTAAAAGACTTAAAAATCCTGAAAACACACATTAATCTACACTATTTAGCAAGGAAATGTCTAAAAAAAACTAAATGGAAATGTCTAAAAAAAACTAAACCGCTTTTCCCATCACTAGTTTGTGTCGCGTATAATACACCACTACAATGACCCCACCCACATAGAGGAGGTACTATAGTGATGAAAAACGACACTAGCGCAAGAACTGTATAATGGAAAAGTACCGATTGATCACACAGTCGATAAAATCTATAGATGAGCTGCTTTCAGACGTGCACTTAAGTCCAGATGCTCTAAACAAATCAGCTCTTGTGTGTGTGGTAAAAAGTCAGATAATGCTTTAAATCAAGCTTAAATGCTCCCTCCCCGTCCTCTTCCAGCACTATTATGTCAAAACTGTCCAAACAAAAGAATCAGTAGATTGGGTTTCGGTTCACATGTCTCACAATCAGGAGTTTACACGACACGGTCCCTAGCCCGACTTGTAAAGACAAAGTGACTGATGCTGTTGTGTTTACTGTACGTGTGTCCATTAGCAGATTCTTTTTTGGGCTTCCTTACAGTGGTCCAAACTTGGCTTCATAACGGCTCGCCACGCTCTTGAAGCGGCCGCACTCCTTTCGCAAATCGCCGACCTCCGTCCGCAGCGCCGCGTTCTCCCTCTCCAGGAAAGCCGCTCGCACCGTGATCTGATTCTCCTTTAACCGGCGGGCGTCGCGCGAGCGTTTAGCCGCCACGTTGTTTTTGTTCCTCCTCTGCCAGTACTTTTCATCCTGGGAGAAGCAGAAAAGACAGCAACGGGGGAACGAGTGAGTCACAGGGAGAAAAAAAAGAAACACATGACACCAGCCTCTCCCACCTAACCCTGTCACTAAGGTAACCACATTTACCAGCCTGATGTTTAATTTTATCAGCACATTAGTTGAAACCTGACCTGGGCTGGGTTTATAATCCGACAGGCAGCTTCCTTTCTGCATGTAAACAAATACCTGTGTTGTTTAGTGGCCTGGAAAACTGCAGAGTCACTTCAAGACACGAGGACAGATTCAATAAGACATGTCCGGGACTTGTCTTCTGTCCTGACAACACTTATACAACGGAAAAACATCTTAATGATGATAATCTAATAATCCTGTTCCATTACATTCATAATAGTATGTTCATATAGAGCAGAATTGAGTGTTTTCAGCATAATAGTCATAGCACAGTCTTATACCAAGGCTCAAAACGGTAACAAAATCTACAGCAACAGGTCAAATGGAAGTTTTATCCTCCCCTCCCATGCTTCTCACATTCAGTCCACAGAGAGTTCCTACCAAAGGCAGGGTTATGAATCCAATTTAATGAAAAATACTAATGTCTTAAGCTTCCAAAGTTCGTAGCAGTGAAATGCAGCATTTCATAGTTTCCTATGTTCAATATTAATGCATATTTTTTTGGAATTATGCCTCATCAATAGTGACTTGTGTTGTGAAAGTATGTTTTTAGTCTTCCCTCACCTTTCGCTCTTCGGGCACGTACACCTTCTTCGCCTTCTTGATCATCGGCTGTGGCTTGAGCTCCTCCTCAGAGAACTTGTGCTTGCGCGGGTTGAACAGCTCTCCCCCGGGGACGCTCGACAGCACCAGGTCCGTGGGGTCCGGCTCGTAGTTGATGTCGACCTCGACGTCCTCGGGGTCGATCGGCTCGGGCGTCGCTCGGTTTTCTTCTGTGGACACTTCTGAGCAGATGGGAAAGGAACACGGCTTCGGGTGAGCGTGAAGACCAAATTAGCAAGTTATTAACATCTGTGAATTTGGTCGATTAAGAACGAACGACATTCTACACTGAAGCTAGTTAGACTTTCTGAGTTCTCACCAGCATCGCAGCATGAATTAAGTTTGCCATCAAATAAGATCAAATAAATACTATACGTATAAATATAATACGGAAAGTGGTTACATAGACTTTAATTCAAGTGGAACTTGCCTATTATATTAATTTGATTTCTTTATTTACACCAGTGAATGTCCTGTATTGACTTGTCAAAATGGCTTCTCAGTGGGTCTATTTAACAACAGTGCCTTGTCTCTGTCACTGAAAGACACTGGGGTTGCATCATCTCAGCCTACATAACCAGTTTGGTGACATACCCACACTCACTTAGCATATATTAAGTGAAAGCTTTCTTCAGCGCCCCCCAGCAGTCTGATCACACTCACCTGCAGTGACATCACAGACGAGGTCAGAAGCATTCTCGATGATCAACACCTCCTCGTCACACCCGTCCAACTCCTGAATGGGAAGCAGGGACAGCGAGGAGGACGCGCACGCTGGCTTGGCGACTGTTTTAACTTTGTCTTTCTTCGGCTTCGTGATGTCTTCAACCGCTACTAAGTCGGCGTCGGCGGCGATGCCGTTCTCCATGAGGAACTCCTCCAAGTCCATGTACTCCAAGTGGAAGTTCTCGCCGTCGTAAGGAATGGTCTTCTCCCAGATGGCTGGGGTCAGGGCGGCTGAAGGACCCATGTCGTTACCCATTCCCAGTAGAACATCATCTCGAAGACATAGCTTCTCTTTGTCGGTGTCTGAAACACAGCAAAGATACAATATCGGGTTTTCAGTTCACATGATAGTTATAAAGAAGGCATATCCCTCAGTCCACCACCCCTCTCTTGTTTTATTTAATTCCATCCTTCACCTTAAACACAAAACAAGAGCCAAAAAGTTGCATTTTATGTGACTAACTGGAAAACCAAGTATGTAAGATGTACTTTTATTCATAATAATTTGACATTTTTGGTGTCAAGATTCATCAAATGTGAGTTTTGTAGCTTTCTGTAAAAGTACATCAGTTTTATCTAGCTATCACTGCAAAATGGGACATAATTCTTAATGTAAGCTAGCATTTAGCAGCATTTTTTACATACAAATTTGCTCCTACTAATATGATTGATAATCATAATACTGATGATAATACACACTGTATTAAGTGTTTAAACCAGTGCCAATTTAATGTTTTTTTAAAAGCATGTATCAACATTTAAACCTGCATGTATTTACATTCATGCACATATTCTATAATCGTACAAAATGAGTCAAGTTCCCCTTTAAGTGAACATTTCAGCATGATAAATTCAGGTGTGTGAGTCTGGACAATGACGACGTGGAGAGTGTGTGTCCGTGTGTGGTGTGTGTGTGTCCAACAAAGATGGTCTCTGTTGTTGACCATTTTACAAACAGTTGTTGGGGGTTTTTGACCTTGTTTTGACCTACGCCGTTTGTCTTTTCGTCTTACCGTCGTCTCCATCGAAGATATTCGGCGGAGGCATCTCCATGATTTTCTTCAGAACCACCGGAAAAGCGGCCGGAGCCTCGGAGGTTGATCGATCGGTCGGCTCTACCGACATTTTTGTGCCCCTTAAATAGACGACGTGGAGCGGTGGAGAAAAAGAACCCGGCGGATATTTCGCTTTTTACTCAAAAGAGGTTACAAAAACCGCCGTCAGAAGCCGTTTCTAAATGTGTGTAAATCCACAAAAAAAACCCCGCGGAGAAGAGATGCCGCCGGTTTGACCCACTTCCACAGGAAAAGTACTCTGCGCTCGAGCAGAAACCTGGGAAAATATGTCGTCTTTGCCTGTTCCTGATTGGCTGACCCTGTTTTGTCCTCATGAATATTAATTTATTCCGCGCAAAGGGGGCGTGGACTATCGAAGATGAGCCAATAGCGTGCGCTCATTGGTTGACCGACTTACTGCTCCTGTTCTACTGCTCCAGAGGAAGTATTTTCAACGTCGCACACCAACCAAACACGCGATTTAACGTAAAACATGTTCGGGGATAACAAACAACAACAACAAGATGACGCCATTTTAAAGGCGCAACCTCGTTTACTTTCCTATTCTCGATGGAAACAACAGAGAACAGAGTTGTTCCCAGCAGCTGGTGGAAACCGGCACCGCTCGCTCACATGCGAAACCACGTGCCCCACAGCTTCACGTAAACAGACCACGCCCACCAAGCGCTGCGCTATGTGTAAGAATGTACAAGGGGGCGGAGCTTAAGTGCCTGACTGGGAGTATTTTTTTTAAAGGGACACTGTGTAGTATTTATGGGTTTATATAACCCAAAACATATAACCGGACTTTTTTCAGCCACACCGTTTACTTTTATTTATCTAATTAATATAATTAATCCTGAGTAACGTTTGTTTTATGTGGGCGTCTACCGATACCCACATTAGTCCCATACGGTCATTTTTAGACCATTTATTGAATAACAATGAAGCTGTTCATTTTAAATACATACTTTTTGTGTAACAAATATTGTTCTCCCCACCCGAAAAGAAGAGAGAAACAACCCAAACATGACTCGGCTAAAATGTTTGATTCGTATTTCGTATTTTATATTTTGATCCGTCCGATATCCGTAAATATCGTACAAATACAGACCGCCCGATGTGTGTATAAATGGATGTGTAAGGTCAAAGGTTGAGAGTCCTAATTCGTGAGCTGTCACCGTTGATTATTCTTGTTTATCTCATTATGGACAAAGATAAGATTCATGTGATCTTCAACAACATTGACTAAGATTAAAGTGGGGAGAACATGCAGCATGTGCAGCATGTTCTCTCATTAAAAATGAATTATTCCTGAAATTATGAAAGCTAACGTGTGTTTATAAACAATGTTATTCAATCTGTAAAGGAGAGTTAACCTCAGTGAGGCTTTTGTTTTTGGCCCAGCATTAAGGAGAAGGACAGTTGAGGTCAATTGTAAAGACATAAGAGTGACTATGTGAATTAATCTATCTAAAAATCACGCTTTGGTCATATACAGTAGGTACTTTGCTGGGAATGAACATGATGACGATGACCCCAACACGTCGTATAATGAAGGTTAAACGAAGTAGATTATATTGGCACTTAAATCAAAGTCGTTTTTGTCTAACGGCGTAATTAATCCATCACGTTATTCACATTTCACCGGTATCGAGTGACAGAAATCCGAGCTCACATGTCGTGATGAAACAGTCACTGTGTGTGAAATGGGGTCAGGAGGCGCAGCAGGAGCTCGCTTCAATGTATAATGATGAGATTACTTTGACCCAAATGTGATTGATCTGAACCTCCTTCAGAGGCTTTGCCTACAGCAGATCAAACAGGAGTCGTCTGGTGATTTAAATACTTTTAGGGCCAAAAACATTAAAGAATACATACAATTCATAGATAGATAGATAGATAGATAGATAGATAGATAGATAGATAGATAGATATACTCTATTTATTTTCTATTTTGCAAATATGTATTGTGTAACTATGTAAATTTGGGTTTGATGGTAATCGAGTAGTGGAGAAGGGGTAGGTTTAAATAAGCTTATGCTTCATCCTACTCCTTTTCGGACATGTTGGGTTCATATTATTATTGTTTTGACTATAATTATTGTTTGACTAATCCCAATGGTTTTGTTTGTTTGTTTTAAGTTTACTTTCTTATGTTACCCGCACATGTTCGAAATAAAGCATTCATTCATTCATTCATAGATAGATAGAAACACGTTTTTTTTCATGATTAAAACCAGATTTCTGAATGTTTTAGCTTATTAAATGTGAAGATGTTCTTAATTTCTTCGCCCCACATAACAAAGAAATCAATAAAAGTGAATCATTTTGGTTTGTGGACAAAAACAAGACATCGATTATGAAAATAAAAACATTAGTTGCAGCTCTAATATATGTATATATTCATTTGATCCTATATCTGTACTCAATGATATTGATCTACATATGTCTTTTATGTTCAGACTTTTATTTGTGTTTTGTTTTTATGTTTTCCATGAATGAAATTGACCCCCTAGCCTAGGGAATAAATAAAGTTTTATACTGGGAATTTGAATTTTGAATAACAAGAATCCCTTTGATTTGATGCCATAATCATTACTTTGTGACTTTTTTTATTGTAAAAGTAGTGATGTAATCTGGTGTGTGTGTGTGTGTGTGTGTGTGTGACATGTTTGATTGAATCAGACCTTTAGAGCCGACACTGACAGGCGGTTACGTAACACACAGACACGCAAGTGAGCGGAAAATGTCGGTGCACTTTCAAATTAAAAATGTAAATAAATGTGTTCAAACTCGGCCTGAATCACAAACACACAGCGCGTGACAGTCACTTACCGCCATCGTTGAAGCTCGGGAGAGCAAACGGATGCTCGAGAAGAGCTCTGAAGACCTCCGGGATCTCTGTTGACATTGTTTTTAACCACGTTAAAACCAAAAATTACGGTGAATAAAGCAGTTTAAACGCAGCGTTCGAATAAAAACTCAATCCTGGAGGTAGTTTAATGCGTGTCAGCGCTGTCATGAGCATTAAAACGAGCAGGAAACCACGTGAACTGTGTTCTACAAGTCACTTTTATAACTGTCAGTCAGTTATTAAAGTCCTCTCTCCTCAAGACGCACACGCCCCCGCTGCTGCTGCAGCCAATCAGAAGCGAGCGAACCCGGGACGAGCGCTGATTGGCTGTCACTGTGACGGACACAGACTGGAGCCAATCAGCGCGCGGCTGAGTTACCTAAGGTTAAAAAAAAATAAAAAACCGTTGTTACAAAACCATTTAGTGACGCCAACAGAATTCTGGGAGTTTTTTGGAGCTAACGCATTATTTATTTTAATAATACTATTTTTTTTACATTATCTTTTAATTTAATGTGCACATGTTGACACTGAATTTCATACATTTATATTTATTTTTGTCTGTTTTTGTGATATTCATAGATTCATCATGCATGCACTAAAATGTGTCACTTTGAACCGTTATCACATAATTGGTGAGGGGCAATATCACTGAATTCCTACTTATATATTATTATACTACAATAGTATGTTTATACTATATTATTATATATACTACTATATTAAATCTTTGCTTTTTCTTTATACCAAGAACCCACTTCTTCTCATTTATCGTAACCCAACTGAGACACCGGCTCTATGACAATTTCTGTACCAACTTTTGTAAAAGTTATACGTTTATGTTACGATTTAGGTATATTATTTAAAATGGAAATACATAAATACAGATAAAAAGATAACTACCTACAAATTTACTTTCTCACAATCTGAGTCTCAATAACAGATGTCACTGTATTAACTATAGGGGTGGCTGGAAAAATGGATTCACATAAGAATTGGGATTCTAATCTTCCACAAACAAAACTTCAAAAATCGATTAAAAAAACAACTTTATTTTTTCTATTTTGAAAGGAAAACACACAAAACACCAGTTTGTGTTATTTGTGTACAGTTTATTTTTGTAACTTCTGGGAAAAAAAGGCAGCTCGTCTAAGCTTTTTATTATTATTATTTATGCAAGTTATTATTTTGTACAGTAAGTAAGTTTTTATTTGTTTTGAATGAATAACTTAACTTTTATCTTAAGTTTGCTTTTGTGTGATTACATCATTGGAATCAGTTTATTTAAAAATCACATTATATTATACAAACTGTATTGTTTTGATGCCATAATTTGCCTTAACACACTGTGCATTGTATGGAGAATCGTATGAATCAGTCACCCAAAGATTCACATCCCTAATTAGCTACATGTGTTTATCTACTAAAAATGAACGACCAAAATCAAAAGCGTGTTAAGAAAATTATGTTTTTCGGTCAAAAAACAACAACAAACAAACAGTGTGAACAGTGGGTGGAAAAACAAGACAGTAAACCCACAGAAGTTTCTTTCTAAAACAGTCCGTTTATTAAATGCTTTCAAGAGATTTGGTCCACATTTGTGATCATGAAATTCCAACCAGGGAGGAGAAAAGAGAAAAACAAAGTCAACCAACGGGATAAAACAAAAACAAATGTGACAACAAAATGTAATAAAAAATACAGTACAAAAAAAGAGGCCTTGTTTTTTTCCACTTCTTACGACCCTGGTTTCTTTATCTGTTGCGTTGTTGATGAAAACAAATCGAATACTTTGTTTCTAACCGACCGATTTGTTCAGGATTCTCTTTTTGTGCGTGTGTGTTACGTTGTGTGTCGGTTCTGCGAATCAAATGACACAAACTACAAAAAGAGAGCGCGTTTCCAGGAGGCCGCATTCACATGAATATTAGATAATAATCCCAACAAGGTTTCATTTTTTATTAAACCACAGCAGGATGTGATATTTTTTAAAAATAGAGAGAACAAAGAAAGCTTTTCAGCCAAAAGACTCCAGCAAATAAGAAGACGTTATGTTATCAATAATATATCTAATGTCTGCTTTGTAAGGCTCACAATAATAAGCGCAAATATCCAAAAACAATCCACAAACCTTACTCTTAAAATGAGGAAATATTTCATGACAGACTCCAAAAATTATGATTCAAATATACTTTGTCATGACAACAAACACCTGAAATGTAAAAATTATGAGTCAAGCCAATTGTAATCAGTGCTGTAATCTGGATTAGATTGTGAATGCACATCATCTCTACGTCTTTATCGCTGTTTTCAGCCGTTCGGTGGGTCTGTCCGTTTGTGCTTCGACACTTGCACTTGCCAATATGACCAACAGAGGCCGCCAGAGGCATTTTTCACGTGACCGGGGTTAAGTCCGTCATCTCTGATTGCCATTTTCCCCGAATTCGAGGTTTTCCGACGACAGCTCTTTTAACGCGGCCGCGTGCGTGTGTGGAATTGATCGAGTCGAACCGGATTACGAAAAGGAGACGAGATAAACTCAAAATTAACGCTCAACCTCAGCAGATAAGGACGATTAGGATAAGGGATTTTGAAACAAGGGCCAATTTCTCCAAATACGAATGACGTCTTAAAATAAACAATCATGATTAGAAAAGATGTGTGTGCAGCCTCCCTTTTATAATAAGTGTCATGATTCGCTTTGCCTAACAAACACGTACACAGTTTCCTCCGCGCGTGTGTGTGTGAGTGAGTCAATTAAATCATCAACGCTGGTTTTTCCTCCAGCAAACAGAAGCGGCGCCTCCCACTTCACGCTCTCGCTTCTCATTTCTGTCGCGTAACAAACTCACTTCGGCAGGGGTTTTGTTTTTGTTTTTTTTTAAAAAAGGGCAGTACTTTAAAATAAAATACTGTCCTTTTTAAAAAAAAAAAAGAAAACTCCCTGAAAATAATTAAAAAAAAATAAAAAAACAAGATGGAGACACTTTTACTGTTGACAGCAAACTCTTCCACAGCCACAGAAAAGGAAAAACAGCTCCGCCATCTCTTATCTAAATTACCTTATGAGTGTGTGTCTAAGTATTATAATAAGTATCAGGTATCATATACTGTATATAGTAAGCAGGATTATACAATAAGGGTATGTATCATCTCATAGATGTAGTATATCGAATAAGGCGCTATACAGAAGTATATAAGCCTCTGTGTATGCTTTTTTTTTTTTTTTTGTCGTTTCCACATCGGGGGGGGGAAATCGAGATCGAGAGAAAAGTGGCACAGCGCCGTGCCGGGCAGTGAGCGGACGGAGAGCTCTGTCCGCAAAGGGACAAACGGTATCATTTACTCATAGACATCATTTTGTTCCCCGCCGACAAGACACAGAGCTCGGACAACATTAAAGGTATAGCACGTCACCACCTGTAGGACCTAAACAAAAAAAAGCCTTACGACATCGATCAAGAAGATGGATCATCGCCCGCTCCGCTCACCGCCCCCCCCTAGGGGCCGCGCACACCGCCGCATACGCAGACGCATATTTACCGTCAATTATTATATTCATACATGGATACGTATATAAAGAGAGAGATATACATCGCAATTAACATACATATATCAATAGCATATAGAAGAGAAATAGAAATAAGTCAATAGATAGCAATCATTATCGTCATCATATTCATCATAATACTAGGTAGTGGTGGTAATACAATCCCTCAAAGAAGCGAATATCGGGGCGGGTTGTTCCAGACACGGGCCTCGTTATTATTATCATTGTTAACCGTCTACGATGGCGCTAAACTAAAAATCTGACACGTGGTTTCAAATGAGGGATGGGACGATAGCACTGTTTTGTGTCCGATACCGATATCGCGAACTCAAGTATCTACCGATACCTATATTAGTCCGATAAATTAATTTTAGACCGTTTTATGAACTATGGAGCAACACATTTATGCCGAGTCATTTCAAAAGACATAGTTCTCCAACTGAGCCCAAACATGACTCAGCTAAAATGCTTTTTACTATTTTACAGTGTGCGCATCGTGAAAAGACATATACGATTTTTGGATTGTAGCTTTCATATCTGTCCGATATCCGATCCAGTGATTTTGACCAATATCGTACCGATACAGATACAGATTCCCATCCCTATTTCAAATGCAGCTCAAATCAGATGTGTATCTCCTTAAATCAGATTTCAAATTGCCGTTTTGTGCAAGTAGGCTAACGGTTGAGCCGTCGCCAACGAGTATCTGAACTCCCGTTGTGAAGCCTCCACGATCTTCATGTGGAAGAAGAGCTGAAACGAGCGATAAACTTGTGTTAAATGTTGATGAATCAATTTGGAAGCAGAAGCTAATTTCCCGTATAGACTTCTTTTTGCAACCAGCGAGTCGCCCCCTGTTGGCTATTCCTGGTGTCTCCTTTGCCAATCAAGTGTGTGACGTGATGTTCTGCTCCATGACTTAAACGGCGTTTAACAACCGTATTCCAAAAATGTTTTTTTTTTAATTACGCCAGACTGCTTCAGTTTAATACTCTGGGAAATTCATAATTATTTTCTACGTGAAACTCAAACACCCTGTCTGGAACAACCCACACAGAAGGAAAAATTACAAAATAAAAGTCTTTTTAAAAAAAAAAAAAAAAAAAAAAAGTCACTATAGTCATCTAGTTCAGCGATACGTGTCATATAGCAATACCTCAATAACAAGAAGTTCTATGTAATCAATACAGGTTCTCAGGTTATATATTTATTAAGCTTAACCGCTAAGTTATCAATTATTATTAGTAGTATACCATTATTTGTAAATATGCATAATATGTGTGTATATGTATCAGAATATAGACATACCTCCGTCGAGTCTCCGTCCACATTAAAGGCTAGAACATGATAACGGGAAATCTGCCTCTGTGTGTGTGTGTTTGTATATATGCGTGTGTTGTTTATAGGCACAATATGTGGTGTGAATCATTTCCCCGTGTCATTCACACAGGTTTTTCCATTAAAAAAGGTCCAGTGTGTAACATTTAGAATGGTCAATGAGCCAAAAGTGAACAGTTTTTGACCACGTTCTGGTTTTCGTAACCGTAGAATAAGCTTTTAATTTGTACGAGAAGCCGTATTCTTGCTTTATGGAGGCGATCCATGTTCATCATCCGCCGTAGTTCGTCCGTTTCACCGCGAGACGTCGCTAAATCCTACAACACTGGACCTTTTTTCGGGGGAGGTATTTTTATCTTCGGGTATGTCGTTAGTTGCAGGGAGCAAAAACACTCAGGTGCGTATGAGGAACCTAGGTTTTTTTCCGTTTTGAAACGTCGTCGGGCAAAATAAGGACCCCAGTTCAACTGAAGACGCGGGCAACTCCATGTCCTCATAATTTCAAACCACCTTAAATAATATATAACAATCGATTATAGAAAAATATACTCTGAAACAGTTCATTTTCATTCCGGCGTTTCAGCCTTTTAAATCATTTTTCCTTCTTAAATTACTACAACGCTATCAACTCAAGTCGGTGTTTTTCGCCGCGCTTCAGTCCAAGTGAGGTCGTTATTTTCTGAACACTTATCAACGGTGCTATCTTTATCGCCTAGAGCGGATCTAAGCGGGACTTTGTACGCCGTCAAAGCCCCGTTGTCGCAGACGTTTAACTGCCGGATTTTAATCGCCAGTTTCATCAAACTGAGCAGAGCAACTACAACATTATTATGTGAAGAGGTGTGTGCGTGTGCAACACTTGATGTGATGATATAACACCTTATCAAACCATTTGTTTCCCCCCCTTAAGCTTAAGAGGAGACGGGATTAGTTACACAACCCTGCCTTTTAAGTGCATCTCCGTACATTCCACAACCACAGCAGCATCGTTTAAAACGTGAATTAAACTTCCTTGTTTTTAAAACGGCCCGTGCAGGCGCTTACATTCACAGAGTTCTACCAATATGGCAGACAAGTACAACAGGGAAGAACGACTCCAAAAACCACAACTCACTTTCATTCCCATGAAGGAAGCAGAGAAGGATTTGGTTGTTATGCAGCTCAAGTAGGAATGTCCACCAAAAACAACACAAAAAACCTCTTTCAGTTTGGTTTGCAGTTACGTTATTCGACAGCACCGAGAGCTCGGCGGTTTCTTTTTGGCACTCCAAAGTTACAATTCAAGAGAGTACGAGCTTTAACAGAATTATTACCAAGCATTCCTTATAAAGGGCAGCGACCAGCGCGCCCAGTCATCAGACCATTTTCAGTGCTGCGAGGATTTAAGAATCAAAGAGGTCACTGATGGACACCGAGCTGCCGAGTTCATAGAGCGCTCAGGAAGTTTAATCCATTATTTTAAAGTCGGAATGTACGAGAGAGGAAACTTTAAAAGGTGTCGTGTGGAACTGCAGCATGAAACAAAACACTAAAGCCAAATCCTGTATTTGTGTGCCTGTAAATGTTTTGCATATGTATATATGTATATATGTATATATGTGTGTGTGTGTGGTGTATTATTCTGTCTTGTGTCCACTTGCTCTCATGGTGCTGGCTACGATGCTGGAAGGAAGGTTCTGACTGGACAGTTGTAGCTGGAGTGGCAGGTCTGTCTGTCTGTCTGTCTGTCCTTCTGTGTGTCCGTCTGCAGCTCAGCAACAGCAGCCGGCTGTCGGCTGCCTCTGGTTACCGTGGCGATGCTCAGAGGTCGTCACCGTCTGACAACCGACGGCCTCCCTGGAAAGATAAACGTGCCGTTGTTGAGATCAAATGAACATTTTACTTATACCAAACAACTAATTGTGATTAAATTGGAAAATAATAATCAAATAAAGCAATAATGAGTATTATAACACACAACTTACCATGGTTTCTGTGTAATCTGCCGTTATGGTGACCTGCTTGTCCTCTGGAGGCGGGGTCACCGACGAGCTGTCCGTGCGTCGACACTGATTGGTGAGCTGCAGCCACAGTTCGTACATCTGCTGCATGTCTCGCACTGCGGAGTCCAATGGGAAAGACAGACGACGTCAACGACCTCGATTCAAGTGCGTTACGAAGCCGAGTGGCACTTCACGAATCAACGGTAATAGCAGATTATCGTCACGGGACGAGACGACGCGATCAAAGACATTACGAGTCGATCTAGATCATGCATTTTCTGTGGAACCTCTTACAGCTGTTGTTCTTCATGTACGTCCACACGTCCCTCTCTTCCAAACTGTGAGCAAATGAGCAGTTTCCGATGTAGTGGCACTTCTTCTGCTTCATCACATGCACGCACATCTGTGTGTGAGAGACAAACACGGGCGTTACACATACGTACGTACAATTCTTACTTTGGAAATGCAGACTAAAACGGTGTTTGGCGACTATTCTGTTCACTTTATTTTTTACTTAAACAGCCATAATCTGACAAGGCATCTGAAACTGGTAAATAATCCGCGAAGGAAAACACTGCAGACAAAAGAGGCAGAGCGGTGAGGAGGTTTACAATAACACCTGCTCCCCAGGGCAAAAAGCTGAGTCAGCTGTACACAACACGTGAGAGGCGGGGGGGGGAGTTGAGAGTGCGTGACAATAGTAGAGAGGGGGTTAAAAAAGAAAGAACTCACGTCGTATTGCTGTGGATATGTGCGTGAGAAAGGCAGAGGACGAACAACGACCCACTTCTTCTTCTCAAACGATTTCACCAGCAGGACCCGACGCTCCTTTGTCCAGCTGGAGAGACAAGAGAACCCACGTCAAACAAACAAAAGCCAAGAGAAGAGCAGCGGTTCTTTTTCAATCAGAATTCACAGCGGCGGCTTCACCTGTGTCGTGCTTTGGCAGTGCAGTACTTGAGGTTCTTGTCGGGCTCGTTGACCTGTCCTTCCCTCCAACACTGTCCACAAACGAACTTCATTTTCAGGTTCAGGGGTCGTCCCCGTCCCGCCACAGCTCCGAGCCCCCCCACCCCGACCCCTCCCATTGGGGTTACACCTCCACCTAAGCCGTCGCCCATTCCGCCGACGCCACCCCCCATTCCTCCCATTCCTCCTGTGGGCATGCTGTTAGGATGTGGGATGTGGATAGGCTGAAAGACAGGAGAAGGATAATTTCATAGTGAGTTTAAAGCATGTTTCTGCAACAGCCCTGCTCCATGGACTTCCTTTTGTCATTTAGCCGACTATAGTCCACATAAATCAGACGCACAGAAGAGGAAACGGCAGAGACAGGAGTTGTAAAAGAGTGCTGACATCCTTTCTGATGCCACGTTCGTTCTCTAATGCGCTTTGGAAAGGGAGACGTGAGCCTTCTGTTTGTTACACTTCGCAGTCTCACCACTAGACGGCACTACTTCCTTCAACTTGGGTCTTTAATATGTGAAATAAAACGCCTCACCTTCTGCTGCTTCTGTGCGTTCTGTTCCAGCCTCTGCCAGTGTCTCTTGGACTCCTGCACCATCTCTTCATGGGTGATACCTGAAGATGATTAAACCAAAGTGAGCTCTGGATTACATTTCAATGATTCCGCCCCCCGAGTTCAACGCCGTATTTAATATTTTAACACCCACCAGTATCCTGCTGCAGGACCCAGCATTTCAGCTCTATGACAGAGTGAGCGAAAGAGCAGCTGTCCTCGCGCTGGCAGCCGTAGCGGACCTCGTGGCGGCAAACGTCGAACTGGCAGAGCGGGTGCAGCGGACGCACCTTGCTGTAGCGCACGTTAGCCGACCTCACCACATGCACCAGGCACCTGGAGGAACAGAGTGATGTCAATTGTGCACATAAACTAAACTTTGGCACAAAAAAAAACTAGTGCTGGGCATGTTAGCGGCGAATAATGGCATCAACGTTAACGCATGACGCGTTTACGTGACTCCCGATTGCTAAAAAAGTATCTAAAGTAACGCTAAACTTAAAAAAAAGAGGCACGCACACGCAGCTACAAATAACCAGCGTACCGGTTATTTGTAGCGCTGCTCTAACCAGCGCTAAAGGAGCTAGCGCAGCTAACTGATGAACGATGCCTGGACTCCAGTGCCGCGGCACGTAAACATGACGTCACATGCGTCTTTTTCCTGGTGAGTCGCCACAGAAACGCGTCATGCGTTAAGAAAGTAAGCACTAAGAAAAAGATACAAGAACACGTAACACTCACTTGTTGTCGTCGAACGGGTGTCGAGCTGTGAGGTTCGAACAGACCGCTAAGTTTTCTTTGCTGCGTTTGCTAATGATTCGAGGCTTACTGTCAAAACATTCCTGCGGAGAGAGGAAAGAGTCAGAGAAGTTTTTGTTTTGTTTTTCAACAAAAACACAAAACTACAGCGGCGTCTTTACTGTGTTCTTACCTCACAGAGGAACATGAACATGCCCATGTGGAGCTGCAGCAGCCGCGTGACGCTGAGCGCCCGTCGCTCCGTGCTGCCCAGCGGATCGAACAGCAGCTCTCGGCTCAGCGCGCCCTTCCTCTCTTGCGTCCACACGTCGATCTCCTCCTGGCAGTAGGCAAACGTACAGTTCTCCCCGTACTGGCATTCCTGACGCTCCTGCACCTCTGCACCACGCAGACGGGAGAGAGAGGGAGTCAGTGCCGCTTCTCTTTAGCAACATGTTTACCATCTGCACTACCATTCAAACATGTGGGGTCACTTAGTAATGTCCTTATTTTTGAAGGAAATGCACTTTTTTCCAGTGAATACAACATTAATTTAACCAGAAATACACTCTATACATTGTTTATGTGGTAAACGACTATTCTAGCTGCAAAGGTTTGGTTTATGAATGGAATATGTACATAGGTGTATAGAGGCCCATTTCCAGTGTTCTAATGGTACATTGAGTTTGCTAATCGCATTAGAAGGCTATTGGATGATTCGAAAACCCTTGTGCAATTATGCTAGCACAGCTGAAAACCGTTATTATTTTGAATAAAAATCATTATTTCTAATCTGGTCAATGTCTTGACTATATTTTCTATTCATTTTGCAACTCTTTTGATGAATAAAAGTGTGACTTTTAATGGAAAACACACAAAAAACTGTACAGATGACCCAAAACTTTTGAACATTCGTGTACATCAAGTTTTAAATTCACCTTTACAGAGAACAAACGCCCCCAGGAAGTTGTTCCGCACAGGCCGAGGTCTGATCCTCTTCCAGGTGGGATCGTCTGAGTTTTTGAGGCGACACAGCAGCACGTCTCTCTTACAACGATGCGCTGCCTCTGGCTGATACTTGTAGTCCATCACTCGTGGACCTGAAAAGGAGGATGGAGAGGTTTTTTAGCTTAAAGATCAACATTTGACAAACGCAGTGATAGAATGTCCAAATTAGACGCATTAACAAAAGCAGCAGAATCTCTAAAGGATCCAGACAAGGGGTTGGCACCTTGCTTGAGCATGAAGGAAGCAGGACACTTGCCCATTCGCTCACTGTACAATCTCCAGAGCTACCACCACAGACATTTTCTTTCAGTGCAGCTAATGTGATTCTCTTGTACCCTGCTGATTCTTTTGATATTGTACACCCCCCCACCTGCTGGTTAAAAAGAGACTCAACAACTTCCAACAACTAAAAACCAACCTATTCGGCTGTAACAGGCGTGACAGGCCTGTCGAAACTCATGTGTGGCTGCCAGCGGGTTCCTGGAGAGCAGAGACAGGTTTGTTCCTGCTGGACCGTTCTGAAAAAGAAGAGGATGATAAGAATATGTTACATAAAACAAACAAATAAGTTACTTAGCAGAGTCAGAAAGGGCTTCTAACGCAGCACTATTTTTTAGACTGTATGTGCGAGTTACTTACTGGATGTGCAGTGTTGTTGCGCATTCCAGGGATGAAGCTATGACACACTCGTCCCCCTGAAGTACACAGACCATATATTGCAATGAGACTGACTCACACAGAAAGTACATCACTGTGGGAACTAGAAAAGAACAAGAAAACCATGGAAGAACAGATACATTTGGTTGTAGCTGTGGTTTAAAAAGGAGCAGATCCAGGATTTTAACTACACTACCATTCACACATGTGGGGTCACTTAGAAATGTCCATATTTTTGAAGGAAAAGCACTCTTTTCAATGAATATAACATTAAATGAATCAGAAATACACTCCATACATTGTTAATGTGGTAAACGACTATTCTAGCTGCGATCGTCTGCTTTTTAATGGAATATGTACATAGGTGTATAGAGGCCCATATACAGTGTTCTAATGGTACATTGTGTTTGCTAATCACGTTAGAAGGCTATTGGATGATTTGAAAACCCTTGTGTAATGGTTTTGCTGGTTCTTTGACAAAAGGGCAAAATTATTATTTTGAATAAAAATCCTTGTTTCTAATCTTGTCAATGTCTCGACTATATTTTCTATTCATTTTGCAACTCTTGATGATGAATAAAAGTGTGACGTTTAATGGAAAACACAAAAAAAATGTATAGGTGACCCCAAACTTTGGAACAATAGTGTATATTAAGCTATATTTCTGTTTTGTCTATGGATCTAAATGATACTCTGAATCTGCCAGAAGCTTTGGCGGATGCATGTGTTCAACTCAGAGCCAAACTTAGTATATCACACATTAATTATACATTAACATGAATATAATGAGATTTACCAGGGAGAGTGTACTCTGACAAGGAGTCCAGGCCGCCTGTGGCCATTCCTGCCTTTCCATCTCCGTCCGCAGCTTCAGTGGAGAAGCTTCCCAGTGCGTCCTGCGCCTGGGTGGAGCCTTGGTCCCGCTGGGCCAGTGACGTGTAAGGATCCAGCGGTGGCATGTCACTGATGGGGGAGCTGAAGAAGGCTGGAGGAAGCTGAGGCGACGGGGCTGGAAGGTTGGGGGAGTAAGGAGGCCGGAGAGCGACTGCCGTGTTGGGAAGATTGGTCGGGATAGCACCCTGGACTGGACTCTGAAAGAGACGGACGCTTTATTGAGTTAAAAATAACCAACATGTAAGTGCCAAAATAATCAGGAAATTAAAAAAAAAAAGTATTCCAGTGAAGGTGCATATAGAGATTATATCTCTTCATGTCCTACACTCGCCTCACTGACTTTCTTGGGCATGCATTCCAGCAGACTGTCCTTGATGGCGCTGTTGCATTCGTCCATGCACTCGTCAGACACCGGGACGGAGTACGGCATGGGAGGCAAACCCTGGCTGATGGGGCTCTCCGACAAGTCGGTGCACGGCGTCACCACAGGGGTCACGGCGTCGTCGCTGACTGGGATGGGCGTGGCCAACGGAGCTGGGATGCACTGCGCGTTGGACATGTCCGCTGGCGAAGAGAAAAGAGGGGCGTGAACACGACGAGTCCTGCGTGGATTCATAACATAAATGCTTTTCTGGTTTGCCATACATGGTCCAATGTCTCCCAGAGATTCCAGTCCATTGGACGACATCTATAAAAAAAAAAGCAGAAAGTTAATCCCCTCGCTTCTTCATCAGTCAGAATATCACATATTTCAAGCAGTACTCACCTCTCCTGTGGGTGGCGACGTCTCCACGTGACTCTCCCCTTCACCGGCTGTCGACTCTATCTGAGGGCTGACGTAAGCTTTGCGGCCCTTCAGACCAAGTTTACTGGCCAGATCCTGGGCCAGTTCACTCACCTGTCGGTCCTAAAAGATAAATTATGACAAGAAAAACAGACGCTTATCTTCCTGGAATAGAGGTACAACATAACCTTTTATTTATGCTATATATAAATGACGTTGGTATCAATATGATAAGCATTGACATACGTGTGGTGCTGTGAGGAGACATTTGGTTCCACACTCGTAGGCCTCTCTGAGTCGACCCAGCTCCCTCAGACAAAGTGCTTTGCGGTACAAAGCCCTGCGACTGCCCTCCGACACGTACAGAGCGCTGTCACAGTCCAAAATGCCTCGGTCAAACTCCCTCTGAGACGGAAATAAAAGGAGAAGTTGGATGTGAGAGAACAAAAAAAAAAAGGGATATGGACAGTTCCACTCACAGTGAAAAATCATTGTTTTATGTAATGGACAAGTTGTGCAGCACAGGTCTAAGTTTACTGTTAATCTTCAAGAACATTGACTCATATTTGGTGCATTTATGGCTAACACTTCCTCCTCCTTCCGCTTCCCCCTCACCGTCTGGTAGTAGGCAGCAGCCCTGTTGACGTAGAGGCTGTCCAGCAGCTCGTGAGGGATGATGAGGGCCTCAGCCTGGGCGTAGCGTGCAACACTTATCCCTTCCCCGTACTGCTGGATAGCCTGGCGACAATCCCCTTCTCGAAAGCAGGCATTGCCCTCGTCCAGCAAGTTGCACACCAACTGGGTGAGAAATGGCTAATGGGGAATGTGCAAAGAGATTTTAAACAATACAGAGTGAATAAGAGAGAGAGGGTGACATAAAATAACATAACAAAAATGGTCATCAGGGGGTAGAAGTGAAGCGAGAGCAGGATTGAGGACAAGATAAAAGAGACTACAACAGTTTCAGTATAGTCATACTAAGATTTGAGAGCAGATATTGTATGTGCACAAAAAAGCCAGATATAATGAGTCAATGCAAACCTCATAATTCTCAGGCTCTGGAAAAGGCAATGAGGACCTGTGGGCAGAATTCAAAGACATGTGTAATTGCTCTCTAACCATAAATATGCACGTCAGGTTAGTTGCAGAGGGGGGAATTAGATATCAAAATTGAACGTTCACTTACTGAATAAAGCTCATTGCTCTCTGGACCTCCTCTCTTCGTTTAAGTCTTTCGGGATCCATAATCTGAGGGTCACAATGAGGTCGACTTATAACAGCGTAAAACAGCTCAAGCAACTTAAAAATCTGTGATTTTATCAGTGATCGATTGATACACAATATGCAAACATCACAATAAAATAGAAACGAACATTTAAGAAAGTAAAAAAAAAAAATAGAAGCAGCACAGCCATAAATAAGAATGTGAATAAAATATTCAAACTAACTTTATTGGGACAAACACTGGACACACAGAGAACATGTGTACAAGTGCTATAGCTCCACCTTAACCTCATCTTTTATACATGTCCATACACTTTTGTAATATTTAGGGCTGCAACAATTATTAATTGATTATTAATTCATCATCAACTATATTGATAAATAATCAACAGATTAACCAATTATGAAAATAATGCTAGTTGCAGCCTCGTAATATTTGCACATAATATCATATTACATTGCTTACTTTTATTTCATACTTTAACATATGTAATATTTAATGTTAAATACATGGTTTTCATACTAATTCATCTCAACTTAATCTGTTAAAAAAAATGTTTTAACCTCGAACCACTTCTTACACAGCAGAATCAAGATTAAGAACATTAAGAGCTTGACAGGTACAATGACATTACATTTACATAACTATTGTATAATAGAAGAGAGTGTTGAGTTGTGTAGTTATTAAAAACATTAACAAACACTGCTTATTTATTTAAAAACAAAAATCCGTCGTAAACATGCCAGGGCCTTCCAACAAAACATGCTAACGCTTCACCGGACTTGCGTAAACAAACAACCGGCGCAGTTCACTGTTCAGGCGGTGTCTGGTTGGCGTTAGCTACCGTAAAGGAACGTAGATAGTCTTAAAACGAAAGACGACATAGTAAAGATATGAAAAGCTTATGTGCGATGGAATGATTGGGGGGCGTTAGCTACGCATTTAGCGTTAGCATTTACACTTAAACTTTTAAAGGAACGCATTAGCTTCAACGTTAGCGTGACGTTAGCGTGACCCAACAAAACAACACGGCCACGGACAACGCGTGTAAGAAAATAAATCACAACGCGGTAACTGTTTACCTGCTAGTTCTCGAAACAGCGGGTGGCGTTGGTGTTACCCAAGTTAACCCGACCGGTAGTTACAACAACCAACCAGCTAATGCTACACTGACGTTCCCTCGGGCTATATGCTAATAACTTACACACACGTATATATCTCCAAAGAAGAACCATAACACAGAAACGTTGCGCACATAAATGCGTTGTTATTAAAATGCGAATGTTTGTTAGGGTAACAATTACTGATAAACAGCTAGCTCCTCGGGTAGCTACTCTCAGTAACTCACCGACTTCGGTTCGTGCTTTTTTTGCTGAAGAGGAAGCTTCACAGTGCGGTTGACGTTAACACGGGAAACCGTAAGAAGACAGTCGAATATCAGTGATGATCCAGGCGCATATTTGAACAGGTGGTGCCCCTGTCATTGGTGTGTGCGTGTGTGTGTGTGTGTGTGTGTGTGTGGACGGCGCACGAGTTTCTAAAAGTGTGCTAACGCCAGCTGAGCTAACTGCTATCTGTGCTAACCAACGACCAGTGCCCTTATCGCAACAAGTCTCCAGGAGAACGACCACAAGAGGGCAGCACGTGTAGTCACCTGTAATGTTTTTCCCTCCCTCTCTTTACTCTAAATGAAAATGAAAATGACTGCATACTGCACTTTAAAAAACAAACTTTTTATTTGAAATTTCTGAAAAACTGTAAACAGTCTGATTTGCAGATTGCTTCTAGTCAAAGATGCGTGAACACAATTCTTGTCCAGAATGTATGGATTTATTAAAAAGGTCAAATATGGTTAATTTAGCTTGAAATTCCTGAAAAATGTGCAGTAAAATGTCTAATTTACAGTACAGATAACACACACAAACAACTCAGGACATGGACATTTTTGATTTTGTTACATCCCAGTTTATATTATTATTATTGTTATTGTTATTATTATTAATAAAGTGCAAATGTGGGACTTTTAATTTGAAGTTTCCCAGTAAATTGTATATTTAAAAAAAATCTGATTGGCAATTTGCTAGTAGTCACAGATGTCATGAACACAACATTTTACTAGCCTCATAGTTGCCTAAGTCATATCTGAACATTTTCAGGAAACAAGAAAAAACTATTTATTTAGCAAGCACATTAGTGAAGTTAGGCAGATATGACAATTACCAAATAAAATGACTCAGGCAATTATTCTATGCTAGGCTAACAAATTCAGTCTTGTCAAGAACGTATGGGATATTTAACTTTATTGCTTCTCAAAGTTGAATTTTTTTTCATTTAAAAAGTGCGAGTATGAAACATAGCTGCAAGGAATTTCATAATTTTTTTTGTATGCTAATAATCAAAAATGTTGTAAAATACGAAATTTTGCTGTCACAGAACTCAGGGATTTTATTTTTGATCAAGTACTTTTATCACGTAACTTTTTATAATGTTAAATACAACATAATAACAAATAATACATTAGTAACAAATAATGCTTTGTATAATACACAATAATACAAAGCATAGGCGCGTTGACCGCAGTTGGCCATAGGGGGCGGTAAATTAACAACTTGTTACTCGTAGCGACAAGATCAACGAAGAAGTCACGATGACGTCACATGTATCAACTACCGGCGCGGAAGAAGCGAATAAGCGGTGTGTGTGTGTTCGCTGTCGTTTCACTTGGAAATACTATCTGTGGTAAGTTGTCAGAGTTAGAAACAGTCTACTTTCTCTCTGTGAGAGTTTTATGAGCGACAAACACACAAAAGAAGTCTATAAAGTTATGATATACAGTCATATCAGGCTTAGTTTAGCTTGCGCACTACTAAGTAACACTAGCTAGCCACGGTTATTGTTCGCAAAGCTAATCGTGCGTCGCTGTTCGCGCATGTAAATGATCTCATCTGTCAATGAACAGTTAACTTTATTTAGGGTCACTCAAATGTGACCGTTATTTTAACTAAACACTATGCAACTTAAAATCGTAGCAGCACTTTTTACCCATTCATTGTTGGATTTGATTATTCACAATGCTTTCTGATATTTTATCCCGCTAATCTCTGTGTGACTGTGTTCTATGTTTGTATTTATTATATATTCTAAGATTTCAGTCCTAATCCTTGAATACACGTGAACGCTGTACTTATTAGGGAAATTCTCAGTTATTGACGTCCATGAAAACTTTCCTCTGGCTCCAGCTTTCTCCATCTTTTGAAGCGTTAAACAAATATCAGAATCAGAAGCAGGTTTATTGTCATGTATGCTAGAATCGATACAGGGAATTTTGCTGTGGTGGAATTGGTGCCAAAATACAATAAAAAAAATATATAAATTACACAGTATATTAACTAAATTAAAGGCTGTGTTGCGTTTAATTCAGCAAAACTTAATGGGTTCACTGCATGTGTCTTCCAGAGTCATTATGGCCTCAGATGTCATCGCACAGCTGGCTGATGCTCTCGCCAACACTCATGTCGGTGATGGAGAGTTGAGCTATAAAGGCCTGGGACTGAAGCTGGATGATGCAGATTCAGGTGAGGTTCTGAACTGGGACTGAAGTTTATTTTTGACCACAGTGCACTGCAGACCTGATAAATGATTCTCTGTGTTTTCAGTGGAGGAGCTGGTCCGTGAGATCGAGCACTACCAGGGACTGAGGGCTCTGCGTCTGGAGGGGAACACTGTCGGCGTGGAGGCAGCACAGGCCATCGCCAAGGCTCTGGAGACCAAAGACCTGCTCCAGGTTTCCCTCAGTTCATGCTTTCTGTTCCCAGTTAACCTTTTTTTCAGTTACCCAGTCATACACTCTGAATACTTTCACATCCATTTAATATTTTTCTGATTTTTTATCGCAATAAAATAATTCACACGATATTTTCTTTCTTTGACTCGCTCAGAGATGCTATTGGAGCGACATGTTCACAGGAAGACTCCGCTCCGAAATACCAACCGCTCTGGTGAGAATAACAACTTAAGGTTTTTTTTCAATTTATCATGTTTTTACATGATAACTGATGATTACAGTCATGTATTTTTATTTGTGTCTTTCTTCAGAGGTCCTTGGGCAGTGCAGTAATGATTGCAGGGGCCAGGCTGACTGAGTTGGACCTGAGTGATAACGCTTTTGGGCCGGACGGTGTCAAGGGAATCGAGCAGTTGTTGAAGAGCCCGTCCTGCCACAGCTTGAGGGAGCTGAGGCTCAACAACTGTGGCATGGGGGTCGGAGGAGGAAAAGTGAGTCCACGGACCGCACGATATTGCCGCGTTACTTTGGAATAGTGAGCCTCAAGTCATGGTTTTCTAACTGAGGTCTGTGTTTAGATCTTGGCCGAAGCTCTGATCCAGTGCCACAGACAGTCATCGTCCCACGGATCTCCGCTCAAACTCAGAGTCTTCATCGCAGGGAGGAACCGTCTGGAAAATGAAGGAGCCAATGCTCTCGCCAAAG
Organism: Microchirus variegatus; assembly: GCF_963457635.1. Lineage (NCBI taxonomy): Eukaryota > Metazoa > Chordata > Actinopteri > Pleuronectiformes > Soleidae > Microchirus > Microchirus variegatus. The sequence goes on from NC_139818.1 coordinate 22,418,205, forward strand.
CCTTTCAGGTAGAAAACACATTTTTACTAAAGTGATTTTTCCATGTCTGCTTCTAGTCAGAATAAATCCTGACTCTGTTAATGGGTAATAATATGTGTAAACACGGGTGTAATTACAGTGAAAATGAATTATCAAGGTGAATGTATCACCGAAATTATCAGAAAATGGAAACATAAACTTCGACAATTGGACAATTTGGACCATTTTTTCAATACAATTTTTCTTTTTTGTCTCATAAGCTGATGGGCAGCTTGGAAGAAGTCCACATGCCCCAGAATGGCATCAACCACACGGGTATAACGGCTTTGGCTTCAGCCATGCGACACAACCCTGAACTCCGTGTCCTCAACTTCAACGACAACACCTTCACCAAGAAGGGAACAGTGGCCATGGCACAGGTGAGGCCTGTTTATTTTCACACCTTCCCTCGTTAAGACAAAACACAGGTATGTATGTACTGTATTGTGTGTTTTGATGTCTTGCAGGCTCTGCGGTTTCTGAGAAACGTCCAGGTGATCAACTTTGGCGACTGTCTGGTTCGCTCCGAAGGAGCCATCGCCCTCGCCGCAGTTTTGAGAGAAGGACTGCCGGTCCTCAAGGTGAGTTCAGCGTCAAAGTTCAGCACTTTGTGTCTCTAAATGTCGCCACACGCTCATGTACGTCTCTTTTTTTTTCCAGGAGCTGAATTTGTCATTTGGTGAGATCACTGAGGCGGCAGCGCTGGTCGTGGCTCAGGCTGTCATGGACAAACATTACATGGAGAAGGTGGATCTGAACGGTACGTTCACAGACTGTAAGGACTGCTCGAGTAGAAGCAGCAACACTTCAATTGTTTAATTCTAAGGATTAAACCTTCTCTGTTTGTGACTTATACAGGGAACTGTCTAGGAGAAGAAGGCTGTGAGGCTTTGAGAGAGGTGATGGAGAACATGGATAAAGGAGACATGCTGGCTTCACTCAGGTAAGACTGTGTGTGTGTGTGTCGTGTGAAATTCAAGCCTCAAAACCTAAGAATTGAGCAACACTTCCATGGCCCACACCCATGTTTGTACTTAAGCAAGACTGTTGCATAACATTGACGTAAACGGATGACATTGAAATGAAATTATTGGTTCCTACGACCATTAAATATCAAAAATAATCATAGTCTTTGATCTATATAATCTTGATCGCTGTTTAAGCACAGTGACAAACAAACACAACATATAGTTAACTATAGTTTTTTATAGTATAACTATAAATGACAAAGTGAGAGACAGCATGTTTTATTAGACACGATTTCAGACATTGTTATTTATATTTGTCTTTCCCAGAGAACAATAATATTCAGTAAATAATGAAAATGAAAGTATTTTTAAAATTTCCACATGTAATACCTCCAAGACGCACTAGGGGGCCCCAGCACACACTTTGTTGTTTACCTGCAAATGAACAGGTGAAGTTGAATGTCTCACCTTTAAATTCACTGTAGTGATGATGAGGGAGAACCTGATGACGAGGATAACGACGACGAGGAAGAGGATGATGATGACGACGAGGAAGAGGAGGATGAAGACGACGATGGGATCGATAACTGTAATGAATACGATGAGGAAGATGAAGACATTAAGGAAAACGGTGTCATGAGAAAAGACGACAGTCCTGCTAAACACCAGAACCCAGTAAACTGACTTTAAATTTGTTTGTTTTTTATTCGTTTGTTCGATCTTGGACACCTTTTGTCTCACTGACGCTCATTTGTGGAGCTTATTTAAAGGACAGGCACAAATAAATGGTGAAGTTTTGTAAACCTGTTGGATGCGGCATCGTGTATTATCAAAAGCACCAAATGACTGAATATATCTTTAACTACTTGTCTTCATTATATTCCACTGACTGGAAACTGTTGCCTCTGATTATGCGATTGTATTGATTGTTACAGGCAGAGATCATGTCCTTTCTCAGCAGCCCCACAGTTGAGAAGCTCCTTCAGCTCGGAGACATGAGGACAGACCTGCTGCACCAGGTGGGAATTTAAAATCAGTGGGTGTCAACTGTCTCAGCAGGATGTCGAGATTGAGACTCTTTTTTTTGTCTTTTCTCTTCTCCAGGTCGATGCGTCTGATCCTCAAAAATCCGCCGACGTCCTGCTGAAAGTCGCTTCTCTGTACGACGACGAACCGGAGACGAAGACGGCCGTTCTGGAAACTATTGGTGAATAAAATATCACTCTCACCTTTTTGTAGAATTGACTTTCATCTATGTGATCAAAAATGGGAAGCATATGGCAGCTGCAGACAGTCGTTTATGCCCTCAAGTGCTTTTTTTTTCAATCCCAACTTCCTCTGTTGTTGTGAGAGTGAGACGTGTATCACAGATCCACTGTCTGATGATTGAATAACAAATTTATCTCTGGAAATGAGTAAATAATCTTTTGGCGACAGAAGTTACACAGTGGAGCTTGACTTCTCGTTACACTTTCTTTTAATCTAATGTACCTGATTTTAGGCAAAGTCTAAGATGAATTTGTGCGATGCACATGTTATTTTTTTTGGGATTATGGAGTCGTTTTCTTTGTGAATCTGCAGGAACGGTGACGCTCTCCAGTCCTGTGGTGCTGCCAGAGAGAAGCTGAGCTCTGCTCTGGAGAAGAGGTGCGATGAAAAACACTGATCCACCACCACTGGAACACACACACACACACTTAGGAACATCTTAAAAAGCGAACAGGAATGCTTTACACTTGAAAAAGAGACTGCTGACAACCACTGCTCTCCTCACCTCCGATTGTTGTGTATATTTTATGAAGGCGTCTCCAAAACTTTCCAGAATGTCTTCATTTTTTATTTTTCTACTAATAGTTCAGGTTTTTATTTTTCTAGAAAATGTAGATGAAAGTAATTAAAAAAAAACAAAAAAACTTTACACGAGAAAAAAACACATCAATGCATCTGTAGAATGTCATGGATTAACAGATTTGAGGTTTCCACTTAAATTAGAATATATATTTTTTAACTGCAGCTAAAGTGTGTTATTAATAATAAATGAGAATTGTGAATAAAAGAGCAGATTTTATTGTTCTGCTGCTGTAGTGATAGGCTGCTTAATATGTTGTTACAATCACCGCTCTGCTGCTTATAACGTCTGAGCACTGTGTGTATCAGACTACACACACACACACGGACCTGAATACACACACTGTGTGTGAGCACAGTCATAACCAGGACACGAGGATTAGATTATTATCTAGATTATGAAAGGTTAATCAGTTAATGTGACTTATCAAAATATAACAAAAAGATAGAAAAAACTAATATTTTATCAATGATTGTACTGTATTTGTGACGCATCTGTTACCACAAGGTGGCAGCAGAGAGCATTTAGTGAGTGGAGTGAGTTCACGTGTGTTTGCAGAGGTGATGAACTTTTGCTCAACACGCCGGGAACCCTGCATTATTCTCACTAGCTCTCATGTGCTGGAGTTTAGAAGGACCAAAATCACTTATCCATAATCTTCCTTTTAAAAAAAAAAATACATAATCTATATTATTACATAATATTGCTCTTAAATGACTGTTTGCTGCCGTGTGTTACCTCATGTCATGTGTCGATGACGAGATTGGAACATTAAAGGGAAGCAGGACGAGAACGGGATTAGGGCTGCAGGGATTAATCACCTATTTTGATAATAAAGTTGTTGTTTTTTTATATAATAATAATAATAATGCATTATATTTGAAGGCGCCTTTCAAGACACTCAAAGCTCTCTGCTTTTTCAGCCTCTTAATTGTGAATATTTTCTGGTTTGTTTGCCTCATATAACAAGGAAATCATTAAAACAATCATTCTTGGTTTGTGGATTAAAGAAGACATTTGAGAACATTATCATTTCAAGGTTTTTGGAAGAAAAAAATCAGATTAATCGTTAATTGCAAGCGCTAAATGGGATGCACTTTAATGGCGTTTTCTGAATAACAACATTTCTGTTTAGGTTACTTGATGAGTTGTTGATTTGAATGCTCTGTCTTTAAATATAACACGTCTAACAAGCCTCACTCCTCGTCTCCGTGTCCGTATGTAGCATATGTGTGTCAAGAATTATCAAAGGAACTATAATCTAATGTGACTTTTTGTACAGCCGGAACTCAGAAAACCATGAATATGTGACTGTCGGGATTTTATTTCTGCAGGTAAGTAAGTTGGTCACATGACATGGACGCTTTTCAAAACTTTGCAGTTTTGTGTGTGTGTGTGCATGTAGGTTAAGATTTGGTTATTAAGGGTTAGGCTTAGAGTTGGGTTCACATTAAGGTGATTTAGCTGTGATAGTTACAGTCAGATTAAAGGGGAAAGGAATGCATTTTGTCTATGGAGTGTCCTCTCTAATGTGAACGCTGTGTAAGAATGTGCCAGTGTGCAGTGTGTGGGTGTGCGTGGGTTTGTCAGTGAATGAAGGGGATAAACGGAGTTTGTTTTGGATGGAGGGACAGAGCGGGGGAACGCAGAGAGAGGGAGCCGACGCGGTGAGAGCTTCAACGGCCAGTGAAGGACCTGCAGCCGGACTGAACCACGGAAAAACCACGGTGAGTCACGTTTAAATTCAGTTTTTTTCACCTTAAAGACTTTCTCTCTTACTGCCAATGAGTGAGTATGTTGAAAGAATAAGATCTGGGGTTTGGTAATAACCAAATCTCAATAGTATTTTTAAAATGTGCAAGGTAATAACTACGTTAGTGCAGCAAATGAGCGTTTTTAATCTAAATTGTGCAACATGACAGTTTTACTTGTTTGAGCCATTTTAAGATAAGTAAGTAGGTGGGTGTTTGATTCTGACAGACAGAAAATGCTTAAAACAAAACAAAAACAATAGTCGGGCACAGATTTGCCCCGAAACAAACAAAATAATCAAAATAAAAGTTCATATATGACACACTGAATAAAGGAAGAGGATAAGACACTCAAAAAGAATGAACTTAAGGTAATTGTTAACTAATTAAGTATTTTTTTGTGCGTGTAAATATAAGTAAGGAAGTGATGGCCCAAAAACACAGGTGCACCCACAACAACGGACAATAGGGAAACAAACGACTAAAAACAAAAGTTCCAGGTTGAACAATGGACAGCAGAAATAAAATTTGTGGAATTATACAAACTAACTCGTATTACAAAGTAATAACCAGCATGTTACATAACGATGTGGACTATATACTTTTGCAAAGAACATACAAATTCATAATCTTTAAAAATCTCATGGCATTTATTATAACTATATATCCTTTGGTTTTATATAAGTTTATTAAAATAACACGTGAATAGAGTATGAATGGTCAAAATGACAGTGTTTACACACGGGACAATATTGCCTTAAAACGTTGCAGTGACATTTCTACATTCCAAGATGACGGAGAACAGTCGTCTCATCGTCCCTGGTGTTTTTTCTTCTTTTCCCTGGCAGAGCACCGGTGGAGAAAGACACTGAGCGTCTTTGTGTGCGACTTCTCTGCGGTCTGGAGTGTTGATTCCCCCGGGGGGGACGCGGACAAATAGTCCGGGCCGAAGGAAATTCCTCCGTCTCTAGTTTCTTGGCCTCTTTCTGCGCAGGGGGGTCAAATATAAACAGAAAAAATAATCTTTGCTGCTGCTGCAAAAATATATATATATCGAGGGTATTGTGACTTTTCTGCTGCTTTCAGATAATAATAATAATTAAAAAAAGGGGTTTTGAGTGCTGGTTTATGAACTTATTCTGTATCTCTGCAGGGGCACGGTTAAGTGCGGCAGTTTTGCTTACATTTCGGTTTGTTTACACTTTTCACGTACATTTCTGTGGATTAAGACTGTTGGTCCAACATGATTATGTGGTTTTTAGGAACCATTTAGCAGAAATGATGGTAAAACTTTGTTTTGTTTGGTTGTTGTTTTCGATGCTAACTAAACGCAACTTATGATACATTCAATTTACATCGGAAGTTGAACGGTGGAACTGGGCGTTATATCACCCCACAAATTGACCACATTCTAGTAGATAAATGGCAAAAAAAAAAGAAAAGAAAAGAAAACATGGACGCAAATGTATCGTGGGCTAGCAAGAGTTAGCATACAAGTCAAAAACGCGGCTCTACGCGTTACTTGACAGAAAAGTCACGGTTGTTGTTTTTTTCCCCTCCTCTCAGATGTTTCCCCATCGCTGGGCTCCACTGCTCCACCTGCTGGTCATCTGCATCTCTGCAGCACGCGCGGCTAAATGTCCACGGCAGTGCGTGTGCGACCAGATCCAGCTAACCGTCGCCTGCGTCAACAAGAACCTCACACAAGTTCCCCCTGCACTAGATGAGGTTTTGTTTTCACGCATAACACACAGTCGTACTGCTTGTCTCTTTAGCAGTAAAATGATTATCTATCAGCTAGTCAGCTAGACTAGCTAGTAGTCTAGCTAGTCAGAAAAGGTCAGGAACCCTTGCTCTACAGCATTTACTAAGTATTCTTTCTTTACAGATCACAGTGAAGTTAGATCTTCGAGGAAATGACATCCAGGACCTTCCCAGCGGAGCTTTCAAACACACGCCCTATCTGACTCACCTGTCGCTTCAGCGCTCTAACATCCGCCGGGTGAAGGAGGGGGCTTTTCGCGGCCTCGGTCGCTTGGTCTTCCTCAATCTGGCCAACAACAACATTGAAATCCTCTACCAGGTGGTCAACCAAATACAGAGTTCTACCACCATCTCCCAAACCTGTGGTTGACCAAAAGCAAAATGTTTCTCCTGTCTTTGTCTTTTGTGCATAAAGGAGTCATTCGATGGTCTGTCCTCACTGAAGCAGCTCCTGATCGACCGAAACCGCGTGGAAGAGATCCAACCTGGAGCTTTCTCTCAGCTGGGCTTCCTCAACCTGCTCTCCATCACGCACAATCAGCTCGTCTACATCCCCAATATGGCCTTCCAGGTACACAAACACAACAACATGTCTACCGTGAAGTGGCCTGTTGTTGAACTATTCTGATCTCCTCTGCTTCCAGGGTTTGCAGAACATCAAATGGCTCCGTCTCAGTCACAACTCTCTAAACTACCTGGACACGGAGGCCTTCGCCAGTCTGTTCACACTCAGCCGTCTCAGTCTGGACCACAACGAGCTGCAGTTCTTCCCCACTGAGACCATGACCAGGTGGGCCACTGTGTACCTCTCAGAATCAAGAGACTCTATTTGAGATCCAAACTCAATCTCTTTATTTCCATCCAGACTGCGAGAGGTGACCCGTCTGGATCTGAGCTACAACCCCATGACTTACCTTGGAGAAGAGGTTGTGTCCATGGCCAAGCTCACCCACTTGTTCCTGGACCACATGTCCCTTCAGGACATGGCCAACACTGCGGTGTCCAAAACGCCCAGCCTCATCCACCTGGACCTCAGCTACAACCAGCTCCGTGTCATCCAGCCTTTCTCTGAAGGCTCACCGAACCTGGCACGCCTCAACCTGGCCGGGAACCCCATCTACTGCAACTGTTACCTGCGACCGCTCAGGTGGGCCGCAGGAGACGATCAGCAACGGGGACGCTTATCCGAACTTTGACGTTTGCTTTTATTGCTCTGCAGGGAGTGGGCGATCCGCAGCAAGGTGAAGCTTATGGGGACGTGTCGAGGACCAGCTCATTACTCTGGAGAAAACCTGGACGCCGTCTACCCTCCACAGATGCGCTGCCAGAGCCAGGAGGCCATGCTGAAGGCTGAGTTTGAGGAGGCAAACAGGATCACTCCACCACCCACTCGAGAGCCGGAGAACAAAGTCAAGTGTCCTGCCAACTGTGTCTGCGAGGTGAGGACACTTTTGAACGGTAGTGTACAATAGCGACCTTCAGTTCTTAAAAAAGGTCACTCTGTTCTCAGGCGGTGACCCACCACTCTTCCTGCGAAAACCGCGGTCACACAAAAGTCCCCCGGGGTTTCTCTCCGGCCACGCGCCTCCTCGACCTGCGCGGCAACCACTTCCACTACATTCCCGGCAACAGCTTCCCCGGCGTCGCCCAGGTCGTGTCTCTGCACCTGCAGCGCTGCAAGATTGTGGAGGTGGAGGACGGCGCTTTCAGTGGGATGAAGGGTCTGGTCTACCTGTACCTGTCAGAGAACGACCTCACCTCCCTCAGCCCCGATGCCTTTAAAGGTCTGTGTTTAACAGCAGAATTCAGATTTTTGGATGAGTGGTTGTGTGAAGTACTGGCACGTTGTCAGATCGAAGCCTCATGAAAGCATGCAGCGAGAATCACAGAGAACCAGCTTGAGACACAGACGCTCTCACTCTCTCACACTGAAAATGGCTGCCAGCGGGGACAGAAGGAAAAACAGATTTTTAGCAACTTAAGAAAAGTATGACCGAATAAAATCTACATCTGCTCAACTCTACGACATCTTAAGAGGATGCTAACTGCCTAATGTCTCTCTTTCTTGCTTGACCCTCTCACTTTCCTGCACCAAAGTCCATACAAAAAACAACAACACTGACTTCCTGTTGCCTACACCCACAGGTCTCCCTCAGCTGACTTACCTGCACCTGGAGAAAAACCGCTTCACCATCTTCCCCAAAGGAGCCTTTAACCTGGTGCCCAGCCTGCTGGCTCTTCACCTGGAAAACAACGCCGTCACCAAGCTGGAAGCAGGCATCTTGAGCGGAGCTGAGGGCCTCAGATCTCTGTACCTGACTGGAAATGCCATCGAGAACATGTCGCCCAAAGCTCTGGACCAGGCCACTGACCTCGACACGCTTCACCTGGGAGGAAACAAGTTGAAGGAAGTGCCCAGCGAAGCGCTGAGCAGGGTGGAGAACCTCAGAGACCTGAGGCTGTCTGGGAATCCCATCCGCTGGGTGGGGCCGGATGCTTTCCGACCCCTGGAGAGGTCACTGAAGGAGCTGTATCTGGATAACATGGGACTGGAGAAGGTGAGCGGGCCTGTGTACGTGTGTCTTATTTCCCCGTTTAATTCCAGCCATTAATATCTCTCCGTCTCGTCAGATGTCGCAGAACTCTCTGGCAGGTCTGGGTCCAGGGCTGAGGAGTCTCTTCCTGGAGGGCAACCAGCTGGAGGAGGTGCCTGACCTCCACCCTCTCACCTCTTTGGAGGTCATCAACTTGGCTGACAATCCTATGATGTGTGACTGCCCCCTGCTGCCACTACGCTTGTAAGACAGCTTCAGCACGCTGACTATAAAGTACACAGGGTTTTGTTTCTGAAGTGGACATTTTTACTTTTGGGTGTATGTATTTACATTTTTCTTTATATCTATATCAATATTTGACACTTTTTATAGATAAAATAGACATCATTCTGGGAGACTTTGGGCAGTTTAGAGAGTGCAGATATTCCACTACACCTAGTCTGTATATAGTCTGGTCCCTTCTTCTCAAACTCAACGATCAGCAATTTTTCCAACAATCCTCCCACCTAATAATCACTCTCTAGTCTAAAAACCGTTGTATCTAAATAAGATTGTTGAATACTGAATGCATGATTACAATATCTTGTGACTGATATCACACTTTTGCCTTTTCTTCTACGTCTAGATGGATCGAGAAGGTCAACCTGAAGGTACGAGCCACCTGCGCCAATCCTCCCGAGCTGAAGGGTCGCAGGGTCAAGGACGTCCACGTCTTCAAAGCCTGCCCCGGGGGAGAGAGCCTCCCCTCCACCCCGACCGTCGCCCCAAAGTCCACCAAGGCACCACAGGCACCCAAACCCAAGCTGAAATCCAGACCTCGCAAGAGTCCAAACACCAGAACGGCAGCAGCGGCAGCAGCAGTAGCAGCAGCCAAGAAAGCAAAGAGAAGAAGCATGGCGTGAGTCTTGGGGGCTCCAGGGCTTCCAAAAAATGTGAAGACTGAACAAGTATTACACCCATCTGCCACTTTTCATAGACATTTTACTGCATTATTTCTTTCTAGGAAACCTAGAATAAACCAGACTTTTAGCTCCTCATCAGGTTTTCTGGATTTTAGTGTTTTTGGTTTTTAAAAGTGAATATTTTCTTCTTTTCTTGGCTCCGTATAACAGAAGTCATTCAAACTGAATCGTTTTAGTTTTGAGGACAAAACTGCATCAATATTTTGAGAGTTTGGGAAACACCGAGCAACGTTTTTAGACATTTTATTTAATCGAACATTAAGCAACATATGAATTGATTTTTAAAAAAGAAATAATCGTTAGTTGCAGCTCCATTGTTGTCAAGCCCCAGCAGAAAAAAACTTAAATTCTGTGAACACAGGAACTATTTTTATATTTTTTATTTACAAAATCATACATCAAACATGAAAAACAAAAACTTAACATCTGCACGTCGTGACAACCTGAAGGCATGAAACACACAAAGTCCTTTCCCACACGAGGTGACGGTGAAGGTTTTGGAAAGAAAGTGAGGTAGTTTTTACAATTATGGACGATGAGTGATTTCCTTTCTGTTGGTGGACGTTATTTTAATTAATTGTCAAGTAATTATACAATGTATGTGATTTACCCTTAATTGTTTGGAGCAGTGTACATGCACTCCAGTAAAGGATTCATCAGATCAAACCTAGAACAGTTTGGCTTTTGTTTAGCTGTGTGATGCAGTGTGAAACGTACAGACATCCTACAGGTTTAAAGTGAACTTGGCTTTTTACACGACAGCCATTTTGAAAAGCACAGAGTTTAACGTTTACATTAAACGATGGCTCTGTTCAGTCCATTTAAGACAGGACGGTGGGTCTCGGCCATCAAAAATTTGATGCGTTTTCCCCCACTGTGATGTTTCAAAATGCTGTGTCGAGCCGTCACCGCCCTCTCCCCACAGTTCTATCCGTCTTCTATCTTCATTCCTCCAGAGTCAGCATCTCCGTGCTGCTCTCCAGCATTTCCTCCGCAGCGTCCTCGTTGTCGCTCTGCTCCGTGTCGCTGTCGGCGGTGAAGCTCTCCTCCAGCGAAGCCGGCTCGTTGGGCGCGGGCGCTACGTCGTTCGTGCTGCTCCACCGATGGCCCGACTTACTCGACTCTCCCCCCTCCTCCTGTTTGACTGAAGTCGGGCAGATTGGCTGGAGGTTACCCTGAGGATCGATGACCATCTCCACCTCCTCCACTTTGACCTGCACTGGACCGACTACAGAGGCGAGAGGGCAAGTCAGACAATTACCCACCTTTCTTTCCAAAACATTGACCCGCAACGTTTAAATACAAACGTACAATCCTGCTCCACTTGCTCAGTCTTCGTTTGGATGAAAGGCATTTTCGGAGGAAGACCGAGGTCGTCGGCCTCTGGTGGACTCTGAGTGACACCAGTGACCTCCGCCTCTTGTCCAGCATCGTCTGATGTCTGTTCGTCAGAGAGCCTTTTCTTTGCATACTTTTTTTCTAGAACGTTAAGGAAAAAAAGAGAAGTGAATATTGCATAATTTAACATAAAAGGAAATGCCAAATAACATGGACATTTCTGGAACGACACATACTCTTTTTTCCGGAATAATACTGCTGCTTGCATTTCTTGTTCCGCACCACTTGGTGTGTACTTATATCAACTGGAAAAGCAGAATAAAAAACACCTTTTACACTTAAATACTGTACAGAACTGACCAACATCCATGCGACCATGTTTTCATAATAAAAAAGTTTTTCCAAAAGTGTTTTTTCAACTCTAAAATGCCAGGGAAAGTGTGGAAGACAAGAATTTGATGCTTATATGGATATTTTTGCCTTTTTGTAATGAAAAATAAAATGTAAAAAAACTTTACATTTTTTACCTAGTCCGGGAGGCGGCTGAAGCTGATAACCCACCAGTTCACACCAGCCCACAGGGTAGATGTCTGGGGACTGGTGGTCGACCCACTGGTCGTACTCGTCCTCCCAGCCGTCGTAGTGGACGAGCAGCAGGCGGCCAACGCAGCGATTCACCGTGGCCACGCACACGAGGCGCGGCTCCATCAGGTCGGCCGCCTCCAGCTTCATGTCGGCGGCAAAGCCGTGACCTGGATAATCCTGAGCAAAGACGTTGGTGTTAATACCGAACGGGGTTTGAGTGACGATGTTGGGTTCGAACTTCTCGTCTTACAGTGTTGAAGAGTCGTGCCGGTGCGGCTGTAGCGTTGGTCTCCAGGAGGTATTTTTCCCAGGTGAACATCTGCGGGATGTAGCCTGACGGGAAACACGGGAATCATTTTTTAAGGTAGGAAGCAGCAGAAACGAGCACACGTAAGGTTTATACAGTAATTACCTGTCGGTACAGTGAGAGGGATCGAGTTCTTTTTACAGAAGTTCACAGGGAAGATGGCATGAGATGACGCATGGTAGCAGAACTGGTCGTTGTCCGATGTGGCGCCGTCGATGCCGACCATCAGGTAGCCATCCAACAGCACCTGGAGAGGTTCGAGGAAAGGTTTCAGTGCATTTTAGTTCACAAACACTCATCTGTTTCAGCAGCTCAGACCAAAAAGTAACCAAACAAAAGCAGCTGTGTCACCTTCTGCAGAGTGGCCACACAGATGTTTCCCAGGTTGAGTGGGTCGATGGCCTCCAGCTTCATTCCTTCTTCAAAGAAACAGCCCTCCATGTAGACGACCCGAGGCTGCAGATCACACAGAGGTAAGCATCGAGTTGCATTATATTAAATCTTACATTATCTTTCTTCAAGGTTTTTTATTATTTTTTGGAGAGAAACACAAACTGTATATATTTATGCAGGTTGGAAAATGTTACCTGGCTGAATCTTAGTAATAAATAATTTAATTTATATAATAATTTACATGTTGAAGATCCTGAATTCTATTAATAATTCTGTCGCTATATCCAAATTAGTGACCGTTTTCTTACCTTTTTAAAGAGGCGCAATGAACAGTCTGAGATGCCCTTGAAGGCACCGGTAGCCTTTGCTGTAAATAACATTGGAAACACATTAGAATCTTAAGAGATTTACTCTTCACAAAACTCAAAAAGAACCGATGTAAAATAGTTGCCTATGCCTATAATAGTTAAATACGGCCACCTTTTTTAGGGAGAAAAAAAATGGGGGAAAAATATTTTTTTTCAAAAAGTAACTTTTTTGGAAATGTATTTTTTTCAAAAAGTATCTTTTTTGGAAAACTTTTTTTTTTCAAAAAGTATCTTTTTTGGAAAACTTTTTTTCAAAAAGTAACTTTTTTTCAAAAAGTAACTTTTTTTGTAAAACTTTTTTTTTCCAAAAGTAACTTTTTTTGTTAAACTTTTTTTTGGGGGAAAAACTTGAACTTTAAAAAAAAATTGAAAAACAAACTTTTTTTGAAAAACAAACTTTTTTTTGAAAAATAAAAACTTTTTTTTGAAAAATAAAAACTTTTTTTGAAAAATAAAAACTTTTTTTTGAAAAATAAAAACTTTTTTTTGAAAAATAAAAACTTTTTTTTGAAAACTTTTTAAAAACTTTTTTTTGAAAACTTTTTAAAAACTTTTTTTTGAAAACTTTTTAAAAACTTTTTTTTGAAAACTTTTTAAAAACTTTTTTTTGAAAAATAAAAACTTTTTTTTGAAGAAAAAAAAAGTTTAGAAAAAAAACTTTTGAAAAAAAAAAGTTAATGTTAGTTTATTAAACATCAACGTAATACAACTCATTTGTGTACAGTCCCTACAACCGTTGAGATATAGGGTGTAGTCTCACCGACGGGCGTCTTAATGGCGTGACCCACTTTGCTGGACCAGCCTATCGGGTGCAGGAGAGGACTGGACTCGTGGCACCAGAAGTAAGACACTGTGTTCTCCACGGCGTCGCTTTGATCTGAAAACACCAGGTGCAGACGGCCGCCAGTGTACGAGTCGATGACGGCCACGCGGGTTCGGCTCATTTGTTTGGGATCCACCACCTCCATGCGCATGCCTGATTTGAAAGGGCTCTTCATGGTCTCTGTCAGCTGGGAGTTGCAACGGCAGAAAAGAGATTCTGAATTAAGCGTTTATTGCAAGGACCAGTGTGTAAAACATTTAGGCAATACTTTTTTCATTTGGCAGCTGTGTCCGGCAGCTTCTAGTTTTACCTCTAAGTAGAAATCAACAGGTAGAGTGTTGGCGCCAACCAGCTTTGTCATCAGATACTCCTTCCAATCTGAAATGTTCTGCTTCACATCTGTAGACGCATGAATTGTAAAAAATTTCCTAGATGGACAGCTTTTTCAGAATGGAAACTGAAGTTTGTAAACCCCCCTCACTCTCCCACACCAAAGTCCATTGAGAAAATTTTAGCTCACAGGGGGAATGCAGAAGTTAGTGATTTTCTTCTGCCTTGTTTGGTTAGTCTGTGTGACACCTATGTCATAAAATAACATACTTGAACTTACTGGTGGAGGCAGCTATTGATCAACTACCGTGTGATTATGTAAAATCGCAGATTTCAATTGAAGCAGAAAATGCCGCCTAATTGTTAGATAACATGGCAAACATACTCTTAAGAGCTTTTGCTTTGGCGTACCCTTTGTTAAGTGGATAAAATCTGTTTTTCCTTGTGGCCCCGACTGTTGGTAGCCGTGGTAAATGGAGCACCAGTGCTGGTGGAGTACCAAAAGGAGCAAGAAAAGCAAAGAAACTGAACTTCTGTATCACTTTAATATACCTAATGGAGCCCATTATATATCATAAATGTACATGATTTACTTCGTCAAACTCAACAGAATTCCACGGTCCTCCTTGTTATTTAAGTGTTTAAGTCCTCACCTTGTGGAGGCACCAGCAGCTTGCTCGTCATGGCGCACCATCCAACCGGCTTCAGCTCTCCTGAAACGAGGCTGCACCAGAAATCGTGGCTGCCGTCCTGCTCAAAGCCTTCATATCTCAGCAGAGCTTTGTATCCTGGAGACATATTATTAAATTCATGCATATGCTTTAAAAAAACAGAGGATTCTATGGTGTAATGGGCAGTTGTCGTACACACCAGCAATCTGGATGACGGTCGCGATCCAGAGGACTTTACTGGGCAGGACGGCGTTGGTGTTCAGGACTTCCACCTTCATCCCGACAGTGATGTCATCCCACTGGGAGCAGAGCGGAGCCTGCAGAGCAGAGGGACAGGTATTTTGTCTGTTAAAATAGACGAAAACGTCTAGTCTTCATAAGAAATTAATGTCAGATTAGAAGAACGCACAAGAACTGTATATTTATGTTGATATATTAACATCTTTACAGATACAGTATGTTAGCCTTCAGCCTCGGACTTTGGCCAAAATTAATGACTGAACATTTATCATCTGTGGATATATTGTATAGTTTCTCGCTGCACGGGACTCACGTGTCTGAAGCAGGAAACGGAAGCAGCCACAGATCCTTCCTTCTCCAAGTACGGGCCCCACTCGAAACCTAAGGTTCCAGGGTATAAAAAGAGTTTTATAATCATTTAAAGGTTCTTCATTAGCACCTTTTCTGGCATAAACACTGTCCTTGTCAGGACTGGTAGTCCTAATGGAGACCATTTTCTGAGATTGGAGAATTCAGGGCTAGTATTTGACTGGTCACTCACCATCCAGTCCAAATTGGGTTGGAACGGCCTTGTTCACTTTGTTGAGCACAACAGCTTTTTTTGAGGGGGGTCTTCCCTGCAGAGAGGAGCACGAGCAAAGACACGATAACTTTGCAGTGTCTTGCTCGACAACTGGGCAACAGTTTATAGCATATAAAACATGATACAATAACCGTGTAACATGGTGAAATCAAGTCTAACGACGAGAGTGTGGCGGACTTCTTTGGCCTCGGTATAAAAAAAAAAAACACGCCGACAAGAGAAAGCTGAGATTTTTTCATCTCAATCCTTGGCGCACGCACCCCGAAAAACAGGAGTGACATAGCCGATAGCACTAGTCACTCCAGTTTTACATTTAATGTATCCTTCACTATAAAAAGGCAGCTTTTAAGTGTATCCTCACCTTCAGACGTGCCAGTACAGAGGACTTCTTGGAGTTTGACGAGAAGGAGCGTGAGCAGGACACACTGCAGAAGCGCTTTGTCCTCGAAAAGAAGGTCTTAAAGGTGCCGCTGGTGCCACACATCTCGCACACCACTGTAAGAGTTCAACACATCAGCATGTAAATGCCTGACCTTAATTAGCAAATACTTATGGCACGCATCGATTTATATGTAAAAACCTTTGTTCCCTCAGCTCCTTTTGTGCATCTCACCTGGCTCGTCGCCACATTTCTTTGGTCGCGGCTTTAACGCTCCTCTTGTGAGATCTTTCTCACCTCCTCCATCCACATGAATGGGCGCCAGTCCTTTGATTTCAGCCTGTGAAGAAGGCAACGGTGATAATGAATGATTTAACATCGTCGAGCGTTTACCCGATCCGTATTAACTAGCTACTCACACTTATGTTGTCACCACTTGGCTCGGCTGAAATGCTCCGCCGTTTGATGGAAGGCAGGCATTTTTTACAGACTCCTCCATCGCAGGAACAGGGCGGAAGAAGGAACACCGTAGGAACCGCTCCGCGCCTCAGCCTCAGAGGCGAAGTATGCTCAAAGTACTCCTTGCCAAAATGCTCATTGCAGACGTGAGAGTAGGGCGTGGCCTTCCAATTTGGACGGGAGCGTTGGATCTGCTTCTCCCATTTGCGAAACTCCTCAGGGTCCTTGGGGAATCTGAACAGCGTCACACCATAGTCACCTTCAGGCTTGCCGCAGCCGTACGACACACAGTGGTAGGGCATCCTGTCCTGTACTCAACAGAAGACTAGATTTAGGGTGTTGGTGAGGATGTAACTGGATTCAGGATTAATTTAAAACCATTGACCATAACCGTGTAAGAGAGTTGTATATTAGAGTTTAACACATGGGACGAGAGTAAATATTGGTGATACAGTCACTTGAACCAATTGTTTACAAAGCTTAATTAAATTAAATTACATGTTGTATTATCAGCTTCTAAACACTGGCTGCACCCCAGCTCACCACAAACAATAGTCAATGAAACGTTAATTTCTTATAGCACTTTAACAAACAAGAACCAAATCAAAATATTCAATAAATATGTGGACAGTGGTTTAAATGTATCTTATTGAAAATGGAACAATTATATGTTAAATCCTTCTTTTAAAGTCACTTTTTTTTGTAAACAAGTGAGTCAAAACAAACCCTAGTGTGAACAGTTCGAGTGCTGCTATAACACACACGCTAACTGCTGCTACCCGTGCAAAGAACGCATTTATCCACATATAAAGCCGCAATATGCTTTTAATGACTTTAAATGTTCACTAACGACACGTGGTAATACGAGGGCACACGTTTACGTGCGGAGTTTGCTCGAAAACTTAACACGCACATAGCTATATGTGACTAGCCTAGCTTGTCCGCCAACCCTGCTAAAAACACCACTTCCCGTGATTCCTCGTCTCCCGTTTCGATGACGTCAAACGTAAGCGACGTCCTCATCAGTGTTTTGGAGCGCCACGAAGGTTCAAGGGATAGTTCCGTCATTTTGGACATAAATCCGTTTTTCCAACTCAGCCGGTGTGATGGAGACGTCTGGATGACTGAAATGTCATTCAGTTCTTCTAGTTGCCGAGTTCGCTGGTGCTATGGCTAGCGCAAGTCAACGGTACAAGCTAGCATGGCATTAGAAACGCCGACTCCACAGTGCACCCGAGGCAAATCAATTGTAACGGCAGACTATCGATGTACATATCTGTGTTGATAGAAAGTTTTCAATAAAACCAACCTTTGACCAACCAATTTGAGTGATTTATGTCTCAGCAGCAGCAGCAGCGTGTCATACTTCCTATTAGGCTATGGCAGCGGCGGACTGATATCACCTAGCACTTATAAGTTACCGGTTTCCATAATAGTTTGTTTACCTGCTGCCATTGCTACAGACGCAGAGTAGAAGTAAACAACACACGTAACTCTTTCCATTCCACCCAATTTGCGTGTGAACTTACATTCCTTCTAGAGTTTGCAGTTAGCGTTAGCCCAGCCAACAGTGTCGCTTTAGGCAAGCTCGAGTAGACTACCAACCTGTTCTGTGGCTGTTGCTGCACCTGGACAGAGGGATGGCACCGCATTCATTGTCAGAAACGTCTTCTCCATTGTAACACTGAAGTCGTCTGGTTTGAAATGATCGCTGCATAATTTCCATTTGCGTAGAGTCTCCACCGGTGTGTTTACGTCCAACCCACAAGCTATAAGCCACAGTTGAGTCCTTTCTGGGTCTCTCGATGGAAAGTGGTGGAAACTTTGCCGTGCCCATCTGTAGGTTTTATTTTCACAGTTCGGAAATGCACACTGAATTACCATATTTCCCCGACGTTAGTTTTCCAATCTAATATTTTCTATTTAATCCAAGTATTGTACAAGTATTGGGCTACTGTGTTCCTGGCGCTCCAAAAACACTGATGAGGACGTCGCTTACGTTTGACGTCATCAAAACTGGAGACGAGGAATCACGGGAAGTGTTTTTTTTTAGCAAGGTTGGCGGGCAAGCTAAGCTAGGCTAGTCACAAATATAGCTATGTGCGTGTTACGTTTTTGATATATTTGACCTATAATGTAATATAATGTGTATTTAGTAATAGTTAATGTCGTAGTAAAGTAAAATAATAAAGACAATTCTGAATTCTGGCAACACTTATTGCTGCACTTATTTGCTAATATTGTACCATATCCTAGCTTGAGACACTAATCTGCTAATTTTCCCACAGTGGCAGTAAATACACTCTTGAATTTGTAACCATATCACCGATAAATACAATTATTTTTATATTACATTGTTATTATCACGTGCTAATAATTTAATACCAAATTTCTTATTTGGGCCATAACATTTACAGAATTTTACAGCCAAAAGCGGCCAAAAACACAGGCATGCTAAAACATGCAATAAGTGTGCAAGTTTTGGCTTTAAACGTATTAGTTGAGAATGTTTTCAATTAAAAAGTGCGAATATGGGACTTTAAACAAATTTTCTCTAAAACTGTACAGACAAATTTCTGATTTTATAGTCACCGATGTCCTGAACACAACCTAGTCAGTCCTGGTCAGAACGTATGGAAATGTGTGTTTTTATTACTTCTCAAATACTTTATTTGATTCAAAATTACGAATGTGGGACAATTATCATTACATTTCTTGACATAAAATTGCAGTATTCTAGTACTCATAGATGTCCTGAACACAACCTAGTCAGTCTTGTCTAGAACGTATGGGAAATTTTGTTTTATTGCATCTCAAATTGATAATTTTTCAATTAAAATGTGCAAATGTGGGACTTTTAACTTGAAATTACCTAAAAAATGTTTGATTTCAGGTATGGTTGTAGTCATAGAACTACTTTATCAGTTTTGTCTAGAAGTGTTCAGTTTTTATTACATTTTAAATTGATAATTGCAACATGCAAATGTGCGACTTTTAACTTGAAATTTCTCTAAAATAAAGTTTAAAGGTGCCCTATGTAAGAATGTGGCCAAAAACGGTTACTACTATCTCATTCAAAATAACAAAGTCTTTTAGGTTTCGTTTTCTGACAGTTGCTTTAGATTTATTACATAATGCACCTTTAACTTTATTCAAGGAAAGTGACCATTATTATAATGCACCATTTCCCCTAATTGCACATATGGAATACGTCTAGTATCATGTAAATAAGAGGATTAGAGCTACAATATTGCTCCATGGTTTTCTTTGTTTTATTATCAGTGTGCTCTTGCGTGCATCGCTGAAAAAATAAAGTTTAAAGCCGTTTCAGTTTGTCTTCAGGGCCTTTAGGGCCTTTATGAGTCACCTCTGTGATTTAGGCCACGATTTGACCTTTCCATTTTCACCATCACATGGTCAGGAGTTTCCCTGACTACATTTTTGACAATCGTAAAAACCATTCCTCGGATAAAATACAAAGATTTCCATACAAGCAATGGTCTTGAAGAGGTGAATCTCAGACTCAGATTAAGCCGTTAATCCAAAATATAGCACTGGCACGTGCGGGCGTTAGTGTTACTTCACTATCACAGGTTCACGTCTCATCACATTTCACAGACGCCAGATCAGATCGATGCGTGTGTGCATTTATATACTTTACACACAACACAGGCAGACGTAGTAATACACTGCAAATGCACCTGATGAGATTTACATTGATTTGCAGCAGCAGCTACAACAACAACAACCATCGTGGTGCACTGTGAGTGCGTGGATGGAGTTTAGAGATAGAAGACATCTCTCACTTTCTTTTATTTACGTTTGACATTTTGTGTTTGAGTATCCCGTCTTTACGTTGTTCTTATACTGTGTAATGTCCTTTAAAATAACAATAGTCTGTTCAAATCTTTGCAGTATTTAATATATAGCTTTACCCTAGGAAGACTAACTTTGCTTTAGGGCATTGATCTTAATAAATAAACTAATAAACAAACATAAAACATTATCACAAACTCGCATGCAACAAAGTGTGACTTAGTGGCGCACCCTGCTGGCCCAAAAAGGCCAACCTCATTGGCCCTGTACTTCATAATGATAATATACATCTATTACTACAACTTTTTTTCTCTTTGTTTGCTGTGCTGTGAATTAATAGAGAACTTTTCACGTTTAACGTTTTGTTTTCTTCTGTCAGACAGATACTGCGATGTATCGCTATATGATTGTCATGCAATGCATTGATTATCACAGGATCACTGTTTCGTGATATATTACTGATATCGTGTATCGCGTATCGTACCCTGTGATTCCCACTCCTAATGCATGGACTGGTTGATCGCTATAGCCTGATAATGTTCGTCGAGGCTAATCCGGGCCTGTCGAAAAAAACTTGACATCCATCTGCTGGCCTTTTTGTCTTCATGTGAACAGGTTTCACTTGTGTGCTCAGTGAGATGTAGCCTCCGTATTAGCATCGCTGTGTAAAGTTTAGACAAACGTGGTAAAGTTGAGATATGTTGGTATTGTAGTGACTGATATGGTATGGTGTTGGGTAAAAAAAGAAGACCAGGACTGCAGTCTCTGTTCAATTTGTCTCACCTGACAGAAAATGCATAAACATAACAAGCAAAACAAAAACAACAAATCCCACCATAGTCAGACACACGAGGAGCCTCTAAACCAGGGCTGTCTCTGAGGGCCACATCAGCATAATGGTTACCCTCAAAGGGCCAAATGTAACTGTCATACAGAATAAATGTAACTAAATGTAACCAAATTTAATGTAAAATAAAGGTAACTACTCCGTAACATTATTGCTAAATAACATTCTGTATTTATTACTTATTCAAGTAACAAATATGACGCATTATAGATGCAACCCGGTCCGCGATGGTGATGCCGCCACAACGCAATCGCAATGCATCGTGGGAAATGTAGTTTATGGACGCCTTAAAGCAGCACAGACCTATTTTAACACAGATTTTTAAGACCAATTATCTACTAGAGGGCCACATAAAAGGACTTGGTGGGCCACATCTGGCCCCCGGGCCTTGAGTTTGACACATGTGCTCTAAACAATGTAATTTCATTCATCTTCTACCGCTATATCCTCCACAGGAGGGTCAAGGGTTGCGCTGGTGCCAATCCCAGCTGACAAAGGACGAAATGCGGGGTGCACCCTGGTATAGTCTTGTAAAAAAGTACCTTAAAGGGATACTTAAGTAAAAGTACATGACATTTACTGTACTTAAGTATCAAAAGTAATTTGCTGATATAAAATGTACTTAAGTTTTAGAAGTAAACATATTTTTTAAAAAGTGAAGAGTTAGGATTGAGCCATGGTAGCTCAGTGGTCTTTCAACTGGAAGGTTGTGGGTTAAATTCCTGGCTCTGCTAGTTTATATGCGTCCTTGAGCAAGACAGTGAAGGTGAAAACGATAGTGTCAAGCAGGTCATCAAGACTAGAAAAGCTCAATATTAATACAGACCATAATACCAACTCTTCTTCTTCGTCTGATTGTATTTGATAGTAACGAGTAACAAAGATAGTAAGAGGAAATGTAGTGGAGTAAAAGTACAGTAACAAAGTATTTGTACTTTGTTACATTAAACACCACATACAGAGACCAATAACAGTCAATTTAGAGCATTGGTTCTCAAAGTGCGGCCCGGGGGCCAATGGCGGCCCGCAGAAACATTTCTGGCGGCCCGCAGTGAATTACAGTTGATAGTTTTAATCCAGGAGGGACTGAGCTTCTTAAATGTTTATTGGACATTACTGGATACAGACCAATAAGTGTAAACAAAAATACTGGGTATTTACCTGGTTTCTATATGGTGAATTTTAGTGTATTATTGGGTTATAAGCTGGTAATAAGCAGGTAGCTACAGCCACCAATTACTAGCTATTTACCCTCTAAATATATGGTAACAGAAATGTGTTACTTGGTATTAACCTGTATTAACGCTTAAATTACTTAACGCTAAAGTTTAGAACTGCAATCTGGTCATTAAAATCATTACAAATGGGATTTATTTCTGTTTTTTTTTCCTTTGGCGGCCCTCAGTCCAATGTTGGGTTCCTAAATTGGCCCTCAGGTATCAAAACTTTGGAACCCCTGATTTAGAGTGTCCAATTTGCCCGATCCCCTAACCCTAACCCAAAAATATTAAATCGAATTTTGCGTACAACAAGAAAACATAATTAAATATAGAAATAATGAACACAAAAACACAAGAGATGAAAAGGCAGAAAGGGTAGAGGTAACATACAACTGAAAACAAAGGTAATAATACTTATAACAACATAATACTTGTCAGTGTTACATTGTTATGCACGACGTACACAGTAGACAGTGTTGCTCGGTGGTAGCGTTGGGCCTCCTTCTGGGTTAATCCAGCCATGGTTGAAGTCCTGCGGGCATCGAGACAACACTTGATTCTCAGTTAAAACATACACTGCACTCGTCCTTTGAATCTGACTCACTGATTCACCGATTCACTCACGCGTGTGGTTGTTGAACAGCATTACAGGACTGATGATGTGATCAGTTCTTGATGGCCGGTATAACATCGGTCCATGGGGAATTTAAATATGCACAGGGTTTCCAGCGAGGTCGATGCAGGAATGAGAATTACTTTGAAATGTATTGTACTGTTTATACATTTTAATGAACATAATATACTTCATACTATTTTCTTTTAAGCATATTGATATCAGATACACAACTTTTTGAGAAGTTTCTCTTGTACTTTCACTCACATATCATCACAGAAACTATAACCCAATAAACCAAAAACACCTGAATTTGCTTTATTATTATTTTTAAGGTGTGACTTTTACTGACTGTTATTTTGTCATTCAGTGAAAGCACGTTTATGTTTGTTGTCACGTATAGTACTTGCACTTATGTATGCATATTATGCAAATTAACAAACTAAACCGAACTTTTAACTTCTATATGACTTCCTATTATGCATATAAACAAAATAAACTCCATAAAGGGGAACGCGGGACAAAGGTTATTTGATTCAAAATGCAATAAACTAATATCCGCAGTCGTTTAACTGTTAATCCTGTTGTTATTATGTACTATTTGTGAGATATTAAGAGACTTTTTTAAAAAACCCTTTTCTATTTCTTTGTTTATTGCTCTTTATCATCTATGTATGAGACACCAAACATGTCCCATCTCTGTTCTATTCCATGTTTTCACATTTTTATTACCATCGTTGTACTTTTCACTCATACTGTGCAAATAAACAAGCTTAACTAAACTTTTTTGACTACATATTTATTAAACTATTGCACTTTTCTTACACAATTTACTGATTACACATGAGAT
This sequence comes from Microchirus variegatus, assembly GCF_963457635.1. Classification (NCBI taxonomy): domain Eukaryota; kingdom Metazoa; phylum Chordata; class Actinopteri; order Pleuronectiformes; family Soleidae; genus Microchirus; species Microchirus variegatus. The sequence continues at coordinate 22,441,894 of NC_139818.1, forward strand.
AACTGAATCTTTGAGTGGAGATTTCTGCATCCAAAGCTCTGTTATAAAATATGTCACTGAATGGATGAATTTCCTCATAAATATAACTTTTTTTTTTTTTTTATAAAACAGGCATTCTTCATATGTGTCAACTTCATTATTGTGATAAATATTGTGATTTTTTTTTCTCTCCCACATTTGCATCCCCTCAGTTCCACAGAAGCCCCACCATCACCACCATCACTTCGCAGGCGAACAAGCCTCGTCTGCCCGACATTATCTTCCTCCAGACTCCGCTGGAAAAGGAGGCTGAAATGACGGATGCAGCCATGGGAGAGAGACCCGGGGACGGTTTATTTACATCCGAACAGGCGGTGTAAGTTCAGAAGGAAGCCGCTGCGTGTGTATGTGTCTCCCCCCTTTACTTTCACCGACCCTCTCCTCCTCCACCACCTCCTCCTCCGCTGGCAGAAATTTATAAAGAACAAAAAATCCGACGAGGGAGGGAGGGGGGTTGATATTCGCCGAGGCTGAAATCGAGAGGCGAACCCAGGGAAAGAGGAGTCATCCGTACACGGGACTTTCCCCCTCTTAGTCCCCCAAAAGGAGGGGGAAAAGTCGCAATATTGGACAACGAGAAGGAATGAGACTCTAAGGGCGTGAAAACGCCTGCAATTGTGGATACTTTACATATTTTTATTTCGAAAAAATATGGCCGAGAACGTTCTGGACTCTGGCCCGCCTTCAGCCAAGAGGCCTAAACTCTCCTCTCCGGCACTTTCCGCCTCCGCCAGCGATGGAAATGGTGAGTATTATTCAGTAATAAAAAATCTTTACGGCATTATTCGTTAAGTTTGGGCTTTTTTCGGCGTCTCTGCTTCACTCATAGGGGGCGAGGAGACGCGGGATTACGACTCTTGTTTTTGTCGTAGCTTGCTAACACATTAGCGTGCTAGCAGTGTGTGTGTGTGTGTGTGAGTCGGACGTGCAAAGGGGAGCGAGCTTCCCTCAGCTAGCTCGCATGCTAACAGCCATTTTAGCCGGAGATAGCCCTGTTAGCTAGGTGGGCTAGCCGACTGCGGGTCCCATAACTGACGGTCCCCGTGTCTAATGGCTATGTTAGCCCGACTGGCAATAAACTCAATGCGGGGCCAAGTTTACGACAAAGTTATTGCAGCTTTGTCAAAAATGACAGTTAGCTACACTTGGCTTTTACGCCTTTATTCCCATTATGGTCTAAAACAGTCCTGTTTTTTGCCCCATCATAACACGGAGCCTTTTCCCTGACAATCCTCAACTACCATTATTTATCGTGTTAGCGAAAGCAAAGGTTGTCGATGGTGCTAGCCTTGTTGGAGAGCTAAATTTAGGCCCGCACAGGTCCCACTGATTGTTGAGCTCAAATTGCCATTGTCGTAGTGTGTGTATGTTTCTGTGCAGCAGCTGGAATAGTGGCCCGAGAGCAAAACTGTGGAGCATGGACACACAGCGCCATGTCCAGCCACTGCGATATTGGAACCAGCTAGTAGTCAACTAAGCCAGCGAAAGAACGCTGCTGCAAACACGAAATAGTCACCGATATTTCATCACTTAACCACCCAGCTCTGCAATTCTACAGTGAACACTTGCCCCCTTGGTTGTCTAAGACTGTGCATGGGATTTATCAGTATGTCTCAGAGTCTGTGAGCATCTGTAAATCACCCAGATGTTGCACTAATGTACGTTTTCTTACTTGCTACGAAGCGAGGAGCTGTCACGAAAAGCATGAGCATGCAGCTAATTGTACTCTACAGTATGTTTCCAAGTAGTTTCATCCTTAGCATGTCTTTACTTGTGTTTGTAATATAGTGCATTAATGACCTGGGCTGCATCTTCAGGTTATCTTTATTTTTCTTTTAAAACTTCATATCAAATCAACGTTAATACTGAAGTTATAACGCTATAAACACATTTGATATATTTATAATAAGGATTAGGGCTGCAGCTAACAATTATGTTCTCCATTTGATCGAGTACTTTTTTTGGTCGGTCTGCCCCAAAGGTCCTGTTTTGTCCACAAACCAAAAGTTTTAATTATTTATTTGTTATATGAGGCATAGAAACCATAAAACATTCACATTTAAGAAGCAGAAAATAAATAAATCGTAAAGCTTGTTTTCATTAAAAAAACAGACACATCAATTATCACAACAGTGGACACTTCATTTAGTACTCGATTAATAATCAATTACTTGAATAAGTGTTACAGCCTTAAAAAGGATCTCTGCATACATGCTCTTTATTTAAGTTGCTCTGTGATGCTGTCATACAGAACCTGGGATTTTTAGGGATTTTATTTAACCAAAAGCATCTATGTAGTATTTATTAAGATGTCATAGTCCAGTAAAAATATATTTATATTAGAAAATGGCACAATGTATATGGCAAATCAAAGGTAATACATAATATACATGGTACATGTGCACTCATTTTCAGATTTATGGCTCTTAATGACCTGGACTGCACCTACAGATTATGTGTGTATGTGTGTGTGTTTTTGTGGATGGCACGCAGCAGCAGCAGCAGCAGCTGAAATAGTGGCCTGGGAGCTAATCTGTGGAGCACAGACAGCACCATGTCCAACAACTGCCTTATTAACCAGCTGGGTGTCAAATCAGTCAGTAAATGCTGCTTCAAACACAAAATAATCGCACACAACCACCAGCGCAATCATTTTACAATAGCTGCATCTGATTCCGTCCACTCTGCATCAGATTTATCAACATTTCTCTGTGAGTGTCTGTGGAAAAGACAATTTAATGATTAAATCACCCAGATATTGCACGTATTAACGTTTTCTTACCTGATTTATACAGTGAGGATTTGGTAAGGGGGGCGGGAATCTGTGCGTGAGTAGGCAGTTTATTGCATACTCACTATATTATTAGTGTTTGTGAGTATTGTTTATTATACCTAAATGCGTGCACATATTTATGTGTCTTTATTATGTACCCAGAGTCCAGTAAAAAACACAGAAAAACAGCACAATACATACAGCGATTCCAAATGCTATGCCGTGCACTGTACTTCTATAGTATGTGCCAATTTAAAGATTTAGTGCATTATATACGTTGCCTCCTATATATTTATTTATTATTATTTTTATTTCTATTGCTTTATTGTTGAAACAAATGTTACTGTCTTTTCTACCTCTGTGCCTTGTTGTTAATATTCGGTCTTACCTTGCCTCCTATTGTTGTTTTCAAATTTTCCACTTGTGTGATCTATATATTTATGCTGCTGCACCACTGGAACCCTGAACTTTCCTGTGTGAACGTCCCAAAGGGATTCATATCTAAACTAATCTGGTCTACACCTACAGATTATTTTGATTGCGTATTTATGGATCATTTGATTTGGTCACAATTCATTAATTCACACGTGTCAAGAGCTGCAATTTCTCCATATTTCAGTTATATAACCTGCAACCACAAATGGTAAATATTAGGTTTAATAACTACATATCGCTCTTGTCATTTGTAAAAAGAAAAAAATGTATTGGCTGAGTATTTTGAACTATAATCATCATCATCATCTGGTCTTAAATATATATTGTGGTCATTGTTTATCTTCTTTGATTGCTTAAGGCATGCACTGTTGAACTTGGTGAATACAGTCAGAAAAACTGAAAAGGCACCTTGGAAATGGTCCATGTGTCCACTCGCCTTGCAACATGTGAAATCATGTTTTAGTGGAGAGTGATCTGGATATATTGGTGGGATCCAAAAGTCTAGACCAGGGGTCACCAACCTTTTTGAGACAGAGAGCTACCTTAAGGGTAAAAAATAATATGGAGGGCTACCATATAATATTTTTTTGTTTGTTTACCATTTAAATGATTAATATTATGCATTCAACTGCATACACATTAATTCCAGTGCTTACTCCTAACGATTACCAGTTTTTATAAACAATATCAAAGATATTTTACTGAGCGATCATACGGATACATGCAAGTGAGGTGAAGTGAAGTGAGCCCGCGGGCACCGTATTGGCTGCCTGCGGGCTACCAGGTGCCCGCGGGCACCACGTTGGTGACCCCTGGTCTAGACCATTACGATCAATTGTTTTGTGTTTGTGGATGCAGCTACACATACACACTCTTCCACATCCACAATTCTTTCACTTGTATTTTTTTTTTTTTCACTTGTGCTCAATGTCTTGTTAATTTCTTGGGAGGGAACTGGTCCGATAAACAGCTTTTATCTCAATTTTTAATGTGCAACATTCAATTACATTTTTACTCAGTCATGCTGAAAAATGAAGGATAAAAACGGCTTATCAGGGATGTGTCCCTATATTGTCTCCTCCCCTCACCCTCTCCCTGTTTTTCTCCCATCTCATTTTCTTCCACTTGGTAAACTTTGCATTTATTCTCCATTTCAGATTTCGGCCCACTGTTTGAGTTGGAGCAGGATCTCCCAGACGAGCTCATCAGCTCCAATGAAACAGGCCTGGTCAATGGTGGGGACCTTAGCCAGTTGCACACCTCTCTGGGTGGAGGACCTGCAGGGCTGGGTTCTGGAGGGCCAGGAGGAATGGGTCTTGGACTTGGTCCTGGAGGGGGTCCTGGGGGTGTCGGTGGAGGCCAGGATGCAGTGGCCAAGCACAAACAGCTGTCTGAGCTTTTGCGTTCAGGGGCCCCTGCCTCAAACCAACAAGGGCACCAAGGAGCCATGGGCAGCCCAGGAGGCCCCACTGCCATGGGGCAACACTTGGCAAACATGAAAGCATCCCCTGGTCAGGGACCTCAGCAAATGATGGGACAGGGGCAGCAGCAGCAGCACCTCTCCCCTCAACAGCAGGCCACCATGATGCAGCAGCAACAGAACGCTGCGGCTGGAATGTTGGGTGGCATGAACAGAGCAATGATGGGCGCACAGCAGAAAGGCAATAACGGACCGCAGCAGCCAGGAATGATGGGGAGCCAAGTGATGAACGGCTCCCCGAGGATGGGATTCGGGAATCAAGGGATGGGTGGAAACGGCAACCTGTTGGCTGAGACGCTACAGCAACAAGGACCTGGAGGACAGGCCGGGATGAGAGGCCAGCAGCCTGGAGCAATGAACAAGGTAGCGTGTACAGCAATGTTTTCCTCTTCCTCTTGACATGCTTTAATACTCCATAGGGATACATCCATTCATTTGCAGTAAATTTACAAGAAAAAGGAGAGATATAGGTTTCAAGTGCAACTCCGTTTTACTATTCTCATTAGTCATTTGTAGAACTCTCATTATATTCCACTTAATGCTCAAAAACCTCTTGTGCTATCCAAAAGCATTACTGTTTAAAGCAAAATCGTGGTCTAATTCAGACAAGGTTGGGTCATTTTTAGGCAGCATTTTAGCATTTCTTGATTCATTAGCGCATTCTTTGTGATTGATTAAATGTCAAGACCACATGACCAAAAACATTTTTTCCCCCCTTTAATTCAATTTATTTTACAGCACGCTAGAGTTTGGTTTGCCAAAGTAGCACTTAAGAGGTCTTTGTATTTTTTTTATCTATATGCTTTACATGAGTAAGCAATACACGGCATGCTCATGCTCGTACTTTAGGCAGAAAAGTCTGCTTGTGTGATTTACAGACCCATGGGAGCGACAGCAAAATGTTGTAGTCGCAGGTTGCCGTTGCTCAAATGACGTGGTGGAGACACTGATGTTTGATGTAGGCATTGCAGTGAGAGGGCGTCTGGGTCAGTCAAATGAAACAATTCAACTGAAACTTATGAAGGAAAATAGCCTGACATAGCAACAAGGCGTTAATCAGTGGTTTGCTTTCTTTCTCCTTTTTTTTTTAAGCTCAAACGTTTGCAGAAAGAAAAGGGGAACAATTCATTTCAGCCTCACACGATTCTAACCACACTGTTAATGTTAATTCTTCATTTCTTAACATCACCCAGTGTTTCTAATTGAGTCAATCTGATTATCATGCAACTTCACGTAAAGGAATTGCGTTTCCTTTACCTGAAGTTTCCATTTGTTTTTCTTTTCTTGATAAGCGTGTCTTTTTTATAAAGAGTTTATGGCATTAGAATCATTTGTACTTTTTCTTTTCCCTTTTTCCTGTTAGATGGGGATGATGGGGAACCCAGGAGGCCCCTTTGGTGGCCCATATGCTGGGCAGGGGAATCAAGGTCTTGGAGGTGCAGGGCTGGGCCCTCAGCTTCAGAACAAGGGCCCCATGGCCAACAGCCTGGCCCAGTTCAACGTGGATAAGAAGAACCAGCCCATGCAAGGAATGGCTTCTATGGTAGGGAGAAATGTGTTGTTTTGTTTCAGTTTTCCTACACATGAACCAGTCCTCTTTGTTCATCCCTTGTTATTTTAAATTCAACCACTCCCTCATCTCTTATTCTCTTTCTTCCTTCATCCGGTCTCCCTCGCCCTTTTTTTTTTTTATTTCCTGTCGGTTGACTTCTCTTTTCGCTCATCCGTATCCCATCTTCTTATTCCCTTCCATTTTAATTAACAGGGCTCCCAGCAGTCACAAGCTGGTGTGGGCGGTCCCTCTGGTGCACCTGTGGGAGGGGCCCCAGGGATGGTACCCAATGCTCAGGCAGGTCTAGTTGGTCCTGGCTCACAGGTTTCTGCAGCGTCTGCTGCAGCTGGCGCACCACCTACGGCCGACCCCGAGAAACGCAAGCTGATCCAGCAGCAACTGGTTCTGCTGCTCCACGCGCACAAATGCCAGCGGCGGGAACAGGCCAACGGTGAAGTCCGGCAGTGCAATCTTCCCCACTGTCGCACCATGAAGAATGTTCTCAACCACATGACACACTGCCAGGCTGGCAAATCTTGCCAGGGTGAGTTAAAGAGATTCTTCATGCTCAATTTGTAGCTGTGTTTGACAACCCGACTCCATACTTCATGTCCGCAAAGGGTTACCTTACATTTCTGCTTTCGTGTATACAACTATGGCTCCATTCGTACTGAAACGGAGGTCTGCGTCAGTCTAGCATATGTACCCTCCCATAACCTATCTTTAATCTATCATTGGCTGTTCTTTCTGACATGGTCAAATTATAAAGCAGGTGCATATGAGGCATGAGTTGCATCATGTTTTCGTTTAATTTAGTTTCTGGTATATTGATAAGAACAATAATACAACAGCAGCCTTATTTTCAGACCAACTTTGCCAAGCGTCTTTAATTTAATTTAATCTCTAATGAATTTTGTTGTCTCCTCCTTCCTCCCCTCCCACGATCCACCTCTTGTTTATCCCAAACCCTCTGGTCTTTATTTCCTCCTTTTTCGTCCTAAGTTGCTCACTGTGCGTCGTCGAGGCAGATCATCTCTCATTGGAAGAACTGCACGCGGCATGACTGTCCTGTCTGTCTGCCGCTGAAGAACGCCGGGGACAAGAGGAACCCGCAGTGTGAGTGTCTGTATCTGACCAAACAATGTTTTACTCGCACATTTCTGCTGTTTCTGGCGTTATATATTTTGTCATTTTGTGATTTAAGTGTTGGCAGTATCAGTTTCATACATCTTTAATGTAGTGATAATGAATTTTTCATAATATTGAGGCATTTTTTTTATATTGTGTCAAACAGATTATTTGTATTATTAACACTTCTCTATTTTTATGATCCAACAGCTCTACTTGGTGCTGCCGCTGCAGGTCTGAGCAGTTCTCTTGGTGCTGTAACTGGTGGCCAACCAAGTGCGCCGAACCTCAACCCGCCGAGCCAGATTGACCCCAGCTCTATAGAGAGAGCCTACGCAGCCCTGGGCCTCACGTACCAGGGCAACCAGATCCAAGCTCAGTCTCCCCAGAGCAACATGCCCAACCAAGGTCTGCAAGGCCAGACCGGCATGAGGTCTCTGAATCCAATGGGTGAGTTTGCTTCGATTTGCATCCCTTTCCTGAATTCTATGTAGAAAAACACAAGTTTAAAGCATAGTATTTCATCTCCAGTCCAGCCAAGAGCTTAAAATTACTTACTTCAACTCTGAATAATTAGAATTCAGAGTTGAAGAATAAGATGCTCCTTTCAGAAGTTGCTTATTATCCTCTATAAAAAAAAAAGTGCTTAACACGCAACACAATGCGTGGTTGCAGTATCGTTAGCAGAGTCACACAAGGAAGAAAAACTGACCATGTCCGTTCTCGTTATATGTATAGGTGCAAGTCCTATGGGAGTGAATGGAGGAGTGGGAGCTTCACCTCAAAGTCAACAAGCCAGCCTGCTACAGGATACAATGATGCACCTGAATGTGAACAGCCAAGGGTGAGACAGAGCACAAAACATGACAATGCATCATTTTCTTTACGGCCTCCAGATTTTTAGAAAAATAAAATTCTTCATTAGACCAACACACATCTCTCTCTTCAACTATTAAAACTCCACTCTTCCATCTCTTCCAGTCTGATGAATGATGCCGGTGGGGTCGGCTCCTTGCCCACGGCGGCTCCACTTTCTTCTTCGGGCATGAGGAAAAGCTGGCATGAAGACATAACGCAGGACCTACGAAACCACTTGGTACACAAACTGTGAGTACTGAAGAAGAGATCTCGAATATAATCACTTTCTTGCTGGCGCATTGTGTCGACAGAAGTTGTCCTCTGACAACACACAGCCCTAAGTTGCTTTCAGACATGCAATAAACTCCAGACATTCTCTGGAGATGGTGTGGAAAGTGTTCGAGTGTCCTAACTGCTGTGTGTACGACACATGCACCAGCAATCACCTGGATGCTAAAAATTGCTTGAGTTTGCTTAAAATGTTAGCAAGCCTCTTGAAAACACAATGAGCCTACCGATGCCAGTGCTGTCATCTGACTCTAAAGGGATGTTCCAATCCCATGTTTACATGGGAGGCAAATCGATTGTAACGGCAGACTATCGATGTACATATCTGTGTGGATAGAATAATATTTGAAACAAAACTAACGTCGCATCGCATGAATTTTTGAGGGACTATTCTCTCAGCACTATACTTCCGGCAGCGGCGGAATGACGCGCTGCTGCTGCTGCTGAGACATAATCCTTCAAATTGCAAGGTTGGTTTTATTTCAAACATTCTATCAACACAGATATGTACATCGATAGTCTTATCATTGACTTGCGCTAGCCATAGCATCAGCGAACTCGAAGCAACTAGAAGAACTGAATGAAATTTCTTGAAAACGTCTCCAGACGTCTCCATCACACCGGCTGAGTTGGAAAATAGGTCTTATGTCCAAAATTCCGAACTATCACTTTAAGGGATTATGCTTCATCCACACAAACACAGTGTCTAGCAAGTTTAATTGTATTAATATTTTGCCTCCCCCTCTCTCTCTCTCATTGTCTTTTTCCTTTTTGTTCTCCCATCTAGTGTTCAGGCCATTTTTCCTACTCCAGATCCTGCTGCCCTCAAGGATCGACGAATGGAGAACTTGGTGGCCTACGCCAGAAAAGTTGAGGGAGACATGTACGAGTCAGCCAACAGTAGAGTAAGGCACTCTTTTATTTGTAACTTTTGTTTGTGTGCGTGTTGCTCATTTAATTCTTCTAACCAGCTGTCAAAAGTTAAAAGTTTCCCTGCTCATGTGGCATCACGGGATGTGTCTGCAAACTGAGCTTATGAGTTCAACTGGTGAATTGTCAGGTCAAGTTTACTGCAGCTTGTAAAACAAAGAACACGGGTTCAAACTCAACTTTTGACTGACCTGTTGTTATCCATAAATGTATGTATATGACTTTTTAACCCCTCGTCCCTCTTTTCTGACAGGCTGAGTACTATCACCTCTTAGCAGAGAAGATCTATAAGATCCAGAAGGAGCTGGAGGAGAAGAGGAGGACACGGCTCCAGAAGCAGGGACTGGGCCTCGGGCCTGCAGGCATGGGTCAGCCCTCCACTGGACTGCCTCCAAGTGAGTGGACATGCTGCACATGTAGCGCTCGTGCGATGACAGGAAGCACACGCTCCTTTTTGAATGATTATTTTAATAGAAATAACTGCAGCGTTGTTATCTTTGAGAATTATTTCTTAATCAAAACTATTCAGCTTGAACTGTGATCTTGAGATTTACTCTGGAAAGGTATCTAGTCGAGCTGCAACTAACATTAAAGTGGGATCCATAAAATGTCAGCAAATGTTGAAAAGTGTTGTTTGGTTTTTCCCAAACCATAGAAATGATATCCCCAAATGTCTTGTTTTGTCCACAAACCAAAAACTATTATGTTTTAATGATTCACTTGTGATATGGTGCAAAAAACCCAGAAAATAATACAATTTAAGAAGCTGAAAAAGTTACTTTTAACAAGCAATTAGTCAAAAAACTATTTTGATAATCGGTTTGAGTCTTAAATGCCTAATGTGTCCAAAGGTCAATGACCTTACCTGAGCAAAAAGGCACAAAACATTCCAGAGTTTATCCAAACCTTCTCCACCAAACTGCTTGGCTTGTGTTGTTCCACCTCTCTTTCTATCCACGGATAATAACCTGAATTTCTTAATTTCCTGTCTCTGTTTTTATAGACGGTCCCCTCCCCGACCCATCTATGGTGCGACCGACTGGACCAAATCAGATGGTCAACAGGATGCAGGGCCCAGGTACGTTTGACTTAAAACTTAGTCAAATAAATCGTTTAGTGAAATAAACTCTCGTCATATACATTTTCCCCTGGATTAGGATTGACCATACTACGGCATATAATAACAATAACCCAAACAAAAACAATTGTTTTGTGGTGTAACATGACACATCTTGCATTTTGCCAGGTATGAATCAATTTAATCAGATGGGGATGCAGACTATGGGCCAGAGGTCCACACCTCCACTCCCAATGGGACCATCTGGCAACCAGGTCAGTACAACACCAAGTACCACTTAGTTTTATGTGTGTCTGTTTTTCTTTGCAAACAAACACAACAAAATGCCGCTCACATTATTCAGAAAAGTTATTTTTTTAAAGAACCTCATCAGTGCCATTTTACATCTGTAGATGGGAATGGTTGGGTCCAGGATGGGACAGCCCAATGTCAACCAGATGCAGAACCAGTATATGTCCCAGGGGCAGTTTCCTGGCTCTGGAGGACCAGGTGTCGGTCCAGCTCAGCCTGCTATTTCTCAGCCTGGTGCACAGACTGGAATGGCACAGGTAAGATGACCTTACCTGAGGTTTAAGGATAAAAAATATATGATGCTATGGTCACATTCTATATTATTATTTTAATTAACTGTAGAATTCCTTCAGAGAAACACTTAGGACATGAGAAAATAGAAACGATTGAGAAGTCACACTGAATCAAATTATATTACTCAAGTCCACCATTTTTTAAATGTCTTCTAAATCCAATAGTATCTTGTTTTTTATGCTCTACATGGTTTAATTTCTTCAGTACAGTTACTGCATGTTAACTCTCCGCTGTCTTTTTATCGGTAATGTTTAGTGTAGTGCAAATTATAAGGCTTTCTTTGTAGAGATGCATGTTGTTAATTATATTATTCCTGCATTTCTCTCCCATATCCATCCACAGACTCAGATGGGCACCCCTCCTTCTCTTCCTGTTGCTAGTCCACTGGGGCAGCCAGGTTCCGCTGGCGGTCCCAGTGGCATCCCCTCTGTGGGATCAATGGGTCCCCAGAGCGTGGGTGGTGGTGGTGGTGGTGGTGGAGGTGGAGGACCCCACTCGGTTGGTGGAGCCCCTCCTTCCTCGATGACTCCGTCGCACACGAACCAACAACCCAACTCCATCCCTCACCTGGCAGCCATGCGTGGCAGCTCCCCGTCCCCGGCTCACAGCCGATCGCCCACGCCTCACCAAACGCCCCCCAGATTAGCTGGATCCCAGACCCCGCAGCCACACACGCCTAATGCGCAGCAGCTGGCTCCACCTCCCGCTCCCCAGCAAAACCAGCTCGGCCAAGGCCCGGGCTCGAACAAATCCCTCCAGCAGCAGCATATAGGGCCGTCTGGGTCGACCACTCCGTCTCACCCTGGACTGTCCTCGGGTTCAACGCCGCAGCATAGTGCTCAGCTGCCACGCACTCCGGTTAGTGGGATTTAGCTTATGAACATTTAATTAATAGTTTAATTGATCCCATAGTAGTCTTTCAATATACAGGTGTTTTAAACAATTGTTTAAACAAATATTTATTGTCATTTTTTTTATTTCAAAACTGATTTAAAACATAATGTAATGTATTCTAATTCAAGGGTGAGAATTAGGCACAATATATCAAAAATAGACCAATTTCCAAAAGCTGTATATACATATATGTAGCTGTATTATAATTAGTATAAATACAAGTATAAACTCTGTGTCAGATGTGCTATATACATAACTTATATACCAAATTGCAGCCTTTTTGTTTTTTTTTTATTATTGAGATTTAAAAGTTAAGCCCTACTACTCAGGACCATAAGCTCTTAGAATTAATTTTATGAAATATTCTTTTCATATGCATCACCACCACATGCACCTGAGTTTGTTTCTCTCCCCCTTCCCTAGTTGTCACAAAAGGGTTCATTCCCCGCGGACAGTCAGGCCCTGACTCCAGCGTCTGTCAGCAGCCTGGACACTTCCTCGCAGCAGCCACAGTCCAACGCCTCAGCCACCAACCTGGACTCCAAGATGGAGATCAAGCAGCAGGATGAGGAGGACGAGAGCGATGCCGGCAGCTGCTCCAAAGGAGGGAAGCTCAGCAACATCAAAATGGAGGAAAAGCCCATTAAATCAGAGGTGAAGAAGGAGGAGTGTTCTGGAGAGGGAGGTAAAGGTGTTCCCATGGATACGTCAACAACGGCGCCGACACCCGGCGTAAAAATGGAGGACAGGAAACCGGAGGTGAAGAAGGAGGTGAAGAAGGAGGTAAAAGAGGAGGAGGACACGTCGGAGACTACGCCACAGGCAGCGAAAAAGAAGAGTAAGGACTTCAATTGTCGTGAAAAAGCCAAGTGTTTATTTAAGTCGTTTAGACGTGATTGGAAAATTGCAGCTTTCTGATTCCACTTTGGTCCTAATCTACTCTCTGATCTTCCTTCCCTCTCAGTCTTCAAGCCAGAGGAGCTTCGTCAGGCCCTGATGCCGACCCTGGAGTCGCTCTACAGACAAGATCCAGAGTCCCTGCCTTTCAGAATGCCTGTTGACCCACAACTGCTGTGCATACCTGTATGTAATCCCCGCTGAGATCTTTTTACTACCCTGCCGTGTACAAACCCCCCTTATATTCCTCACGGGAACTTGAAATTAACTATTAGGACTGATGTTGCATCTGGTTTTGCTTTGCTTGTGTCTATTTTTAAACTCGCCAAACTCTGACAGGGGCTTTAATGGCTTATTGTGGTCTTGCAGGACTACTTTGACATTGTGAAGAACCCCATGGACTTATCAACTATCAAACGAAAGCTGGACACTGGTAAGTACTTGCTGCTAAATATCAGCTTACGTTTTTTTGTCTTTCCTGGGAAAAGCAGTGGACAATAAGTTTCTGAACTTTTCTCTTCAAGATGAGTCAAATATATATAGATGAGTTAAAGTGGATTTGTGTTCAAGGAAGATCTGAAAGCAGAACATACTAGCAGACTACTTAACGGCTTCATCCTTGTCTAAGGCAGCTTGTTCATGTAGGAAACACTCATTATTAGTTTGGAAACTCCGCTTACGCCATCATCCAATGCTTTGTGTTTGGTTGTAGGTCAGTACCAGGATCCTTGGCAGTACGTGGACGACATCTGGCTGATGTTCAACAACGCATGGCTGTACAACCGCAAAACATCCAGAGTCTACAAGTACTGCTCAAAGCTGGCCGAGGTGTTCGAGCTGGAGATCGACCCCGTCATGCAGAGCCTTGGCTACTGTTGCGGTAGGAAGGTAAGACAAAGTATGGGAAGTGGAGATGGATGTTGTTTCAAAGAAATCAAAGAAAACATGACGTTTGTTCATAAATCCAGGATAGTTGTAGCTCTTTTTGGTATTGGGAGAACGCAGTCGTCCTATGAAGTACGATCTGTGTAAGCACACCGAGCTTTGATGCATACGTTGAAAATGCGCCACACACGCCTGCGTTAAGGCGCCGTGTATGAATGGTTGGAGTCCACTTCAAATGTAGGAGAAATTATCTCCCCTCATTCACATTTGAAAATGGAGGCAGTGAAGTGCTTTCATAGCTAAATTTGGCCTTGGGCATACCACCGCCATATCGCATTTCAGCTCTCATTAGACTCTGCTATTTTTGGTTTTGCAGACAAATAACAGAAGTGATTGGCCCTTATTATGGGAGGGCTGGCTTAAAGCTTGACTTATGACAATGAGACAAAACAAAGAAGGGCTTGATCGGGGCTGTAATTACAAAACTTAATTAGCTCAGTTCAGATCTTTAAGGAGAGATTTTTACAGCTGCATAGTGAAAGTGGGCTTGTTTCACACGGCAGGACCTGCCATGTTCTTATTAGTTAATTATTAAGTTATTAATAACCATTAAGTGTATATGCTTTATTTGGATGGGAAATAACGGTGTAGTACATTTTGTCATAACCTGAAGTTCACAAATGACATCATTGTTGTTGTGTTTGTATAAGAAACCAACACTGGGGGGCTCACTAATGCCTTTCTCTCATTCATTGCGTGTGGGATTAGCCGAGACAGAAATGGGCGTTGATAACTTATCTGCTTTTTCCATTTTCTCTGTTTCTGTCCATCAGTTGGAGTTCTCTCCTCAGACACTGTGCTGCTACGGAAAGCAGCTCTGCACTATTCCCCGAGACGCTGCTTACTTCAGCTACCAAAACAGGTATGGAAGGAGAAGGAAGAAGGGTGGGGGGACATTTAAAGGAGATTTTAAGAGATTTTACTTGAGGTTCAGTTACTTAAACAGGCGGCCTACAACATAATGTAGAATTAAATAAGGCAATAGACATTGGCATTTTTATGGGTGTGCATTTTATTTAATTTATTTCCCCAAATGCTTCCCTTCATTTTCCCTGTTTTTGTATTTCATGTGCCATTTTAACAGTCTGCCCACTCTTCACATTGTTTAAGTTGTCGATTTGTCTATTTTATACACATTTTTAACACAAAACAGGCACTTGTGAAAAACCTACACAGGCACACAAAGCAGTTCACAGTTAAAGTTAAAAAGTTCACATCACAGTATATACAATATTTTGACTGTTGCCAGTCTTTGAGCACACTGGAACATGAAAGGACAGACTTTAAAATGAAACACTTGAATGCACAGCTGAGCTGTCTTCTCTGTTCATGTGTCTTCAGTGTCTTTATTACGTCCTGTGCTACTGCTTGCCTTCTCAACATTTAGCTGTCGATTCCGCTCCTGCTCTGTTTGCTGTGATGTTGGTTGTTGTTGCTCATCCTGTCATGTCCAAATTGCTAATCTGTGCTTCCTCGACTCTCTGCTGTGTTGTCCTGGATGTTCGTCTTGTCTTGTTCCCGGTCTCTATGACTTTGTCTGTCCCTCCCCCTGTCATCATTGGCTTGCTTTTTGCCTTGACCAATCCATGCACCTCCAAACCCATCCTCTCACTCTCACCCCTAAAACAAATCATGACTGGCTGTTGCGATGACGACTTCCTGCTGTCCTGCGATTCCTCCTTCCTGCTTGCCCCGCTTGTGGCACCCTGCCTTGCCCATGCCCCGTACCGTTTGGCGACTGACCCCCAAACGCGGTGTCTGTGATTGACTGTGCTGTGGGAAACGGTGTAGTTCACCAAAATTTGGGCTTGTTGCTAACAGGTACCACTTCTGCGAGAAGTGCTTCAACGAGATACAGGGAGAAACGGTTGCCCTGGGCGACGACCCCACACAGCCACAGGCGTAAGTCACTTTCATATTAAAATCAAAACCACACAGTATTTCTTCTTCATAGACCAATTCATATAGTGACTGTCCAAAAGGAAAAACATTTTAAACTAGAAATGTGAATCTGGTGTGTTTAAATACATTTTTGTGACGTTAAAAGATGAAATTGCTGCATTATCGTTTACTGCTCTTAATTCATGTGATTCTTTGCATGATCCCGTTAGTTAAGTGTGCTAAGTGAAGATTTAATGCTTTATTTTTTCCATCTGTTGATTGACTCTCTTGTATTTTCAGATCAATTAACAAGGAGCAGTTTGAGAAGAAGAAGAACGACACACTGGACCCTGAACTGTAAGTTATTGAAAATGTCAATTATGCATACATTTTTTTTTTTTAAATTAAAAAGTTATAAAATGTAATTTATGTTGTCTTTATTTCAGGCTTGTTGAATGTTTAGACTGTGGGCGAAGGATGCACCAGATCTGTGTCCTGCACAATGATACGATCTGGCCGGCTGGGTGAGTAGATTTTCATGATTCTTTTTGTTATAAATCTTTTTTGAAATGTAATTCCGTTAACTCAAATCACCTTTCGGCTTGTTTTACCTCAGGTTTGTGTGTGAAGGCTGCTTAAAGAAGGCAAATAAGACGCGGAAAGAGAACAAGTATTCTGCCAAACGTAAGTCCATTCCTTGTAATAATAAATAACTGGTTTTGTGTCATTTTAAGTCATATTTGACCTTGTTTTCTTTTACAAATTAAAAATGGTTTTGCCTGATTTATACAGGGTTGCCCCACACAAAGTTGGGAGTTTACCTGGAGACGAGGGTGAATGACTTCCTGAAGCGTCAGAGCCACCCGGAGTCTGGAGAAGTCACCATTCGCGTGGTCCATGTCTCGGATAAAGTGGTGGAGGTGAAACCAGGCATGAAGTCGAGGTATAGATCAAAAACACACTACGTTTTTACTGGCTCATATCCAAATGCTGCTTAGTCTATTTTCTATCTTAGTCAGTAAGTTAACATCTTGTTTTTGTCTTCAGATTTGTGGACAGCGGAGAAATGTCGGAGTCCTTCCCATACAGGACAAAAGCCCTGTTTGCATTTGAGGACATTGACGGAGCAGAGGTCTGTTTCTTTGGAATGCATGTTCAAGAGTACGGATCTGACTGTCCTCAGCCAAACCAGAGGTAAGGATCGGTTGTTTTTATATAAACTTTATTTATAGTTTCAACAATTCTGGTATATGTTTAACTATGTCTTCTCCCACCCACTTAGGCGAGTATACATATCCTACCTGGACAGTGTACACTTCTTCCGGCCCCGTGGACTGAGAACAGCGGTTTACCATGAAATCCTCATCGGGTACTTGGAATATGTCAAGAGACTAGGGTGAGTTCTTCCACTCAAACAAAATGTTTAAAGTTGAACTCGAGTCGCACATCACAAAGCTTGGTTTTTACTAATTTTCTGTTCTGTCTCTCCTCAGCTACGTCACTGGCCACATCTGGGCCTGTCCGCCTAGTGAAGGGGACGACTACATCTTCCACTGTCACCCTATAGATCAGAAGATCCCAAAGCCCAAACGTCTTCAGGAATGGTACAAGAAAATGTTAGACAAAGCTGTGGCAGAGCGGATAGTGCACGACTACAAGGTAAAGAGGCAGCATTTGAAGTTGGATTCTTATTCCTCCAGGGCTTTTGATTAAGGATTTTGCACTGTACCCACGCGACACACTCATTTTGTTTTCAATGCACCCTTGAAGGACGTCTTCAAGCAGGCAACAGAGGATCGTTTGACCAGTGCCAAGGAGCTGCCTTACTTTGAGGGTGACTTTTGGCCCAATGTGTTGGAGGAGAGCATCAAAGAGCTGGAGCAAGAGGAGGAGGAGAGGAAGAGGGAGGAGAACAGCACTTCCAATGAGAGTATTGATGTAAGTACTCGAGCTTCGCCTCACCCAGCACCACGAGCGTGGCACATTGCTTTACATGTCGTCTGGCAATTGGCATCACCGATTGTCTTCTTTTGTGCAGGACACAAAGAGTGACAGTAAAAATGCAAAGAAGAAGAACAACAAGAAGACGAGTAAGAACAAGGGCAGCTTGAGCAGAGGCAATAAGAAGAAGCCGGGGATGCCCAGCGTCTCCAACGACCTTTCGCAGAAACTCTATGCCACTATGGAGAAACACAAAGAGGTACGAGAGAATAATGTATTATTAAGCAAAGTCAAATGAGATGGCTCCACAGAGTTGACAAAGTTGAATTGTTTGTGAATATCGTTCTCTCTTTATTCCCGTCCTAGGTGTTCTTTGTGATCCGGCTGATCGCAGGCCCCATGGCTAACGCCTTGCCGCCTATCTCCGACCCTGATCCCCTGATGGCGTGTGACCTCATGGATGGCCGCGATGCTTTCCTGACAATAGCCCGGGACAAACACCTGGAGTTCAGCTCACTGCGGAGGTCCATGTGGAGCTCCATGTGTATGTTGGTGGAGTTGCATAACCAAAGCCAGGACCGATTTGTTTACACTTGTAATGAGTGCAAGCACCACGTGGAGACTCGTTTCCACTGTACCGTCTGTGAGGTGAGTTGGCGAGGGTGTGTTTTCTCCATTGTGGTGTCAGGGTATTTTGTAATTCACTGCCAGTATATTGGCATTGTCATCTCGGAATACGTCTGAAAAACCTGGTCAGTTTATTTTAGTCGTCAGCTGATGTCATTTTTCTGCTCAAATAACTGCTAAAGCTAGACCTTACGATGCTCCATTTCATCCCCCACAGGATTATGACCTCTGCATCACGTGTTACAACACTAAGAGCCACGAGCACAAGATGGAGAAGTTAGGCCTCGGTTTGGATGACGAGAGCAGCAACCAAGCCTCTGCTACTACCCAGAGCCCCGGAGACTCTCGTCGCCTCAGCATCCAGCGCTGCATCCAGTCCCTCGTCCACGCGTGCCAGTGTCGAAACGCAAACTGCTCTCTGCCGTCCTGCCAGAAGATGAAGCGGGTTGTTCAGCACACAAAGGGCTGCAAAAGGAAAACCAACGGTGGCTGCCCCATCTGCAAACAGCTTATCGCGCTTTGTTGCTACCACGCTAAGCACTGTCAGGAGAACAAGTGCCCTGTCCCGTTCTGCCTGAACATCAAGCACAAGCTCCGTCAGCAGCAGCTGCAGCACAGGCTCCAGCAAGCCCAGATGCTGAGGAGGAGGATGGCCAGCATGCAGAGGGTGGGCCAGCCTGTTCCTGGAGGACCTCCTGGTGGCAATGGTCTACCTTCTCCAGGAGCCAACAACGGAGCAACTGGTCCTGGTACCCCTACACCTGTGGGCTCGCAGCCTCCTACCCCACAGACACCCACACCGGGGAACATGCCTGCACATTCACAACAGAAGAGTGTTGGGATGGGGGTAATGGGAGTGCCAGGTCAGCAACAGCAGGTTCAACAACAAAGTAGTGCCATGCCACCGCAACACCATCTCCATCCGTTTCAGTCGGGAGGTGTGATGATGAATTCTCCTCAGCAGCAGATGGTGTCTCAGCTCCAGCAGCAACCTCCCAATGTCCAGCAGCCACAGCACCCTGGTGGTCTTCCTCCATACAACCCCAGACCACCTGGAGCCTCTCCTCTCCACCAGTCCTTGGGTAAACCTGGACTGGGTCCAGCCACCCCACCCCAGCAGCAGCAACAACCCAACCAAGGCCAGGGGTCCATCCCCGTAGGACAACAGCAAGGTCCCCCTCAGGCTGCTGTGGAGACGGCCCTAAAAATTCAGCGCCTCGCAGAGACCCAGAGACAGATGGCCCAGGCCCAAGCACAGATCCGTAACTTGGGACAGGGTGGCATGATGCCCTCACATCCACACCACCAGAACGCTCAGGCCCAGATGGGCATGCCCCATATTGGGGCCCAGGGCATGCCCCCACAGGCTCAGGGAGTTGTTGGCAGGACTATGTTAGACCCACAGCAGCAGGGAATGCTAGCAGGGATGCAACAAGGTGGCCCTCAGTCACAGTTGCCACCTCAGGTTCAGCAGCAGCTCCAGCAGGTTCAGCAGTCTGGTGGTGGACAGCTACAGCCAACAAACCAGCAGTGGGGACCTGGGGGACCAGCCATGAACCCCCAACAACGACCAAGTATGATTGCCCACATGGCTGCTCAGCAGCAGCAGCAGCAGCAGCAGCAGCAGCAGCAGCAGCAGCCAGGAGCTCCTCAGCAACCGCAGCAGCTGATGAATCAGCAGCAACCTCAAGCAGGAAACCGCGGGATAATGCAGGTGATGGGTGTTTCAGGAGGGGTGGCTGCAACACCTGCTGCACTAGCCAGTGCTGCTGCATCAGGAAACCTGCCCCAGGCAGCACTGCAAGAACTCCTGCGAACGCTGCGCTCCCCAAGCTCACCGATCCAACAGCAGCAAGTCCTCAACATCCTGCGCTCCAACCCTACCCTCATGGCTGCTTTCATCAGGCAAAGAGCAGCCAGATATCAAAATGCTCAGGGTGGACCTGGAGGACCTGGGGGGCCACCTCAGGGCCCACCTGGAGGTGTGAGGTTCCCAGGTGCTGCAGGAGGGCTGCCTGGTGTGGGAGGACCTGGAGCTAACCAACTCGCTAGCATGGAAGGACAGCAGCAAGTTAACGTGAACCAGGCAGGTCAGCCAGGGATGAACATGGTTCAGGGCGGAGCAGGTGGAGGAAACATGCCAACCATGGCTCAGCTTCAGCAGTTACAACAACAACAACAGCAACAACAGCAGCAGCAGCAGCAACAGCAACAACAACAGCAGCAGCAGCAGCAACAACAGCAGAGGCCAATGATGCCTGGGAATCTACAACAGCAGCAAATGGCTGCTTTGCAGCAGCAACAACAACAACAACAACAACAACAACAACAACAACAACAGGGAGCAATGCAAGCTGGGCAACAAGGCAATCAAATGTCATCACAGTTTAGAGAAATGTTGATGATGAGAAGACACCTACAACAACAACAACAGCAACAACAACAACAACAACAACAACAGCAGCAGATGGGAAACCACGGGCAGTTCCAGCAGCAGCAAGGCCAGCAAGGCTTCATGCAGCCTGGTCAGGGGCAGCCGGGAATGCTGCCCTCTTCACAACCCCAGCCAGGTGGTGCAGGTGTAGCGGGCTCCCAGCAGCAGCAAGGGGGACCACAGGGTGGACCAGGACAGCCTGGTCAGCAGCAAGGCTACCCTAACTCCATGTCACAAGTGGCTGCAGCGCTACAGCAAAGGCTCCAGATGCAGAAGCAGCAGCAGCAGCAGCAGCAACAACAACAACAACAGCAGCAGCAGCAACAACAACAGAATCAAATGCTTCAAGGTGGAGATGGAGGTCCTGGAGGAGCAGGAGGACCTCAACTTCAGCCTGGACAAGTTGGACCAGTGCAGGGACAACAGCAGGTTGGTGCTGGACCCCCACTGCCTCAGACATCTCAAGGCATGCTTCACCAGAACATCCACCAGAGGCTGCTGCAGCAGCAGCAGCAGCACCTCGGTGGAGGCTCTCCAGCCCAGCACAGCAGTCCCATGAGCCCGCAGCAGCAGATGGCTCAGTCCCCCCACCATCTCCAAGGACAGGGGGGACTTGGTCCCGCAGGGTCGCTCAGTAGTCAGGTCAGGTCCCCGCAGCCGTCACCGAGACCGCAGTCGCAGCCGCCGCACTCCAGCCCGTCCCCGCGCATGCAGCCCTCCGCTCAGCCCCAGCCGTCGCCTCATCGCATTTCCCCACAGACTCAGACCGGCTCGCCCCACCCGGGCCACATGGGCCAACATCACCCGAGCATGGCGCCGCCCCAGCCGCCGCAACCGCAGCAGCCGGGCGGTTCCGTGGATCCCAGTCAGTTCAGCTCGGACCAGAATTCCATCATGTCCCAGTTGAGCGGGATGACGGGTATGCACGGTGGTCAGGCGGGGCCGTCGGACATGTTGGGCGGGAACAACGGCAACAGCGGCAGCAATAACCAGGAGCTGGGAACGAACATTAACCACAACAGTTTAGACCTGATGTAGCCTCGGCTCCACATCGCTGCCCCCCCCCCCCCCCCCCCTCCATGTACTGACAAACTGCCACGACAGGAGAGCAGCGCGGGACTGCGACTTTGAGGTTTTAGAAGTTTTTATTTTCTATTTAAATATTTTTGTGATGTACAAATAAGAACTGAAACTTCCTTCCTATGGGAGATGCAACATAAATCCTAGAAGTCAATAAAAAGAATAAATTAAAAACAATGGTAAGTTATTGCTGTTAATATATATATAAATATATATATAAATATCTATATATTTTTGCCAATTGTGTACAAAATGGTGGAAGGGCAGTGTTTCAGGTCGAAGATATTTCTTCCTTAAGTCTATGACTCAATATTTTTGGGGACTGAGAATTTTTTGCCTTTTTATGAATATTTTTAAGATTTTAAATGTGGCTAAAAATTTAAAGTTAAATGACACAATGTACCCTTTTTTCCACCCCCCCTCCTTTTAAATACCCAGTCATGATTGTATCTATTTTGCAGAGAGTTCAGTATATTTTATTTTTTCGCCCCTCAGTGGATCACAAAACAAGCACCGACATATCTTCCATTACAGTCTTCTTCTATCACGGTCATGGGGTCAGATGCAGATGAGTTTATCCGACGGGTGGAAATGTGCGGGGGCTTTAATGCAGTTCAATATTTGACGTTGTTGTTGTTGTTGTTTTTGTTTGTTTTTTTACATTTCCATCAGGGTCTTTTAGGTTTGAATGAAACCATAACAGTGTTTTTTGGAGGGCAGGTGACACTAACTGTGAGTTTGGTCAAACATGAAGATCCTTTTTCACCCCCACCACCATCTTGAGTTTTCCTATGAATGTGCACATCTTCCTCACCCTGAACCCTAAACAAACAAAATGGAGGGATGAACTGTTAACGCCTGATATTTAAGCTGGAGGTGCGTTTTACGTTTTTTTTTTAAATCTGGCCAATGCTTCACAGGTTGTGCTTGTACATATATTATAAAAGCTTGTTTTTTTTTATGAACTGTGACACAAAGAAAACGGTTGTTGATGTGTTTTTTTGGGCTGAAGTTGTTTAAAAAGAAAAATCCTGCCTGTTTCCTCATCCTTTGATGATTTCCTCTTTCACTTCTCTTTCCTCCTTTGTTCCCTGAACCTCACAACTGCCTCTCAGCCACAAATCAATGTCAGTACTGTACAAAGTTAAGAAAATGGCGGGACTTGGATACTGTTTTTGTAATAAAAAGTTTAAGGAAAAAAAAACGTGTAAACGACAAAAAACAAAGAAATTGTACATATTTAAAATGTTATGAGCAGACGTTTCCTGCTGCTTTGTTCCCTTTCTTGTTCGATTGGATATTTGCTGTATCTGTAAAAATATGATAAAGAAAATGATAAAAAAAAAAAAAAAAAAAGTACTCCTGAGCTACTGTACAGTATTGAGATTTTTTCTAAAAGGGTACAGTGTGGGGGTGTCGTAGGTCACAAGCACCAATGCGCCTTTTTCTGTGTATTTTTCAACAAGGGAGGGGTGACGGTCACGCGCCTGGACCAAGAGTCGGGCGTCGATCACAAGCGTTGATCGGAATCCGTTTAAAAAAATTTGGTTGTTTAGCTTTTTACGGAGAGGACTGAAGACACAATATTCACACGCTCACTATTTTTCTCAGAAAGGTTGGGCTTTGCTGGGTTTTGGGGGGAGGGGGACACGCGTCAGAACCAGGTGGCAATATATCTTGAGACTTATTTTATAAAGAAAAAAAGGAAAAAAAAAAAACACAAGGAAAAACTGTCTTTTATATATAGATATATTATTTAATTTTATTTTTTTGGAAATAAAACTTGAAGCTACAGGAATTATTAGATAAAAAAAACAACAACATGTTTTGTTTTGTATTAAAAAAAGATGTTAATGGTGATGCAAAAATGACACTGCGGACAGTCTCGGTCGCTCAGTTTGCCCCCGGGGGAGCTGCGGAGTTTAACTATACCATCCTTTTTTGAAGAAACCTTTCATGTACATGAATATAGTTGTAAAAAAACAAAAACAAAAAAAACAAAGAAACAGAAAAAACAAAAAAACATACTGAATCACTGTACAGACTGATGGCAACTGAACAAATGGTTTTGTTTTTATCATTTCTTCTCTAAAGAGACTGGAAATACGACTATTTAAATATTTGTTTAGTATTCAAATGAAATCTTTGACCACTTTTCTTTTTTTGTTCCACTTGTTAACAATTTTTTGGTGCTTGCTGAGAGAAAGCAAAAATAACTGTTGCTCCATTTTCAATAGTTTCTTTTTTAAGTTATTTTGGTGGTCTGATTGTTTTTTTTGTTTTTTTGCCAATAAATTAATTGTACAATAAAGTATGTTTGTACCATTGGAAAAATAACACTTGATTGTTGGCTCTTTGTTAATGCATTTAGAGACAATATTAAGGTGAATACATTTTTTTTTTGAACACAGAATGAATGCTGTTTTAGGCAACAAAAAAAAAACGAACACATTTTTGGCATTGGTGACATCAGATCAAACAAAATCAGCAATATGGAAGAAAACGAAGGTGTTGAATATTACTCACAAGCTACGAAAGTCCTTGATTATTTAGAAAGCTTTAAATATAACTTAATGGAGAGGTATGACTTTTTTGTCAAAGTTACATTTTGGACAAAAGGTTAGACAAATTGTTTCAAAAAAATTTTTTTGAAAATCTTTTTTTGTTCCAAAACTTGACAAAAAAGTCATATGATGTCCAAATTTTTACCCAAAATTTATAATTTTTAGTCCAAAGCGTGAAAAAAAGTCATACATTAGTATGTTGTTCAAATTTTACAGGTTAGGGTACGACACGGGAGTATAGTATGATGTTTTTGTCTATTGAACTAAAACCTTTTTTTTCAAATTTTGCATTACATATGAAAGTATGGCGTTTTTGTCAAATTTTGGACACATTTTTTTTTCAAAAAAATTATCAAAATCTGGACGACATAGTAAAGGATGCCGTTTTTTCAAAAATTTTGACCAAAAATTTTTTTCTCAAAAGTTGACAAAGTTGGACGACAAAGTATAGTATTCCGTTTTAGTCAGATTTCGGACGACGTATGATGCTTTTTTTTAGACCAAAAAAAGTTGTCAAATTTTGGAAGACATAGTATAGTATGACGTTTATGTCAATGGCGCTCCCCGTCGCTTGTCTGTCGAGGTTCTGACGTCGCGCGAGAGCCAATCAGATCGCGTATCGCTACCAAGAATGCTACCACGAATTGACCAATCAGGCGCCGCCCTGCTACCAAGAATGGCGAGAGCCAATCAGGTCTCGCCGTCGGCTACCGCGATATGACCAATCACAATCGCTATTGCTACCAAGATTTGAGAGCCGCTGCTTCGTTGAGGACAGACAGACAGACAGCTTGTTGCACTTACGTTGTATTTACAGTAAGTACCTTGTCATTCTAATGTTTCAAAGTGTTTGTGTCTTATATATTATATATTGTGACGCGGAATTAATATACTTCACTTGAAGCCCGGGGTTACGGAAAGAAGAAAGATGCTCCACCTTAAGTTAATTTAAGTGGTACTCTGTGTGTGTGTGTGTGTGTGTGTGTGTGTGTGTGTGTACTGTATATATGTAAATATAAGGTGTTCTGTTTTATATGTAAGTAGTATAGTATGTATATTGCTATAACCTGTGACCCTTTCACTGGAGTTGCATTGTTTACATGTGTATATATTTATTAGAATGCTTGTTTTTTTGTGTTTTTTTACTGATTTTATTACTGTTTGTAATAAATTTGTATTAAGATGACTTCATACATTCTTCTTTTTCATTCAAATACAATACACATCATAATATTAAGTAATCCTTTATTAGTCCCATGCACACATTTGAAATGTCTGATCATATCAAAGGGCCAAGTTGCAAGTTATTGTAATTCTATAACAAGAGTGAGTGTGGGGGAGTGTGTGATACTGCATAAAGGTAAGTAAGGTTTACATAAAAAGAAAATGGTAACCTTTTACCTTTAATATTACTGGTAATAGTCAATAATTGTGCTAAACAAAATAGTTTAATCATAGATCAGCACACAATGTTATTAAGCTTATACATGCAATAATATAACGTTAACAGTTATTTACAAGCAAACACTGGTTAATCAATACCGTAACCGTCTATTTACATGTAGTTTGCGATTGAATAAGTTCGGGCATACACGGGATTTGAACCGCGACCGCGAGGGTGATATCGCTGCATTTGTGGTTGGCGATACCTCGACAAACACGCGATATCCTTAGCTCAGATGGCAGAGCACCTGACTTGCCCCATAGATTGGAACTGTAGACTTCTTTACAAGCACACCGTGTTCGAATCCTGCATTTGGCCCATTAACGTACGTCATTAATCCCCCTCTGTGTTTCCTTACTCTCTCAACTATTCTATTCGTTAAGGGCGAAAGAGCCCCAAAAAATATATTTCATTTTTTTTTATAATTTTGGACGACATAGTGTAGTATGACATTTTTTTTAAATTTTGGACCAAATTTTTTTTTTCTCAAAAGTTGTCAAAGTTGGACAACATAGTATCGTATTACGTTTTAGTCAAATTTCGGACCGACGTATGATGCTTTTTCAGACCACAAAATTTTTTTTCAAAGAAATTGTCAGATTTTGGACGACATAGTATAGTATGACAATTATGTCAAATTTTGGACCAAATGTTTTTTTCAAAAAATGGCCACATTTTGGACTACATAGTATAGTATGACGTACTACATAGTATAGTATGACGTTTTTGTCAAGTTTTGGACCAAAAAAATCTTTTTCAAAAAAATTGTCAGATTTTGGACGACATAGTATAATATGACGTACTACATAGTATAGTATGACTTACTACATAGTATAATATGACTTACTACATAGTATAGTATGACGTTTTTGTCAAGTTTTGGACCAAAAAAATGTTTTTCAAAAAAATTGTCAGATTTTGGACGACATAGTATAATATGACGTACTACATAGTATAGTATGACGTACTACATAGTATAGTATGACTTACTACATAGTATTGTATGACGTTTTGTCAAGTTTTGGACCAAAAAAATGTTTTTCAAAAAAATTGTCAGATTTTGGACAACATAGTATAGTATGTCGTTTTTGTCAAATTTTGGACCAATTTTTTTTTCAAAAAATGGCCACATTTTGGATGACATAGCATAGTATGACGTACTACATAGTATAGTATGACGTTTTTGTCAAGTTTTGGACCCAAATTTTTTTTTTCAAAAATGTTTTCCTATTTTGGACGACATAGTATACTATGTCGTTTTTGTCAAATTTTGGACCAAACGTTTTTTTCAAAAAATGGCCACATTTTGGACGACATAGTATAGTATGACGTTTTTGTCAAGTTTTGGTACAAAAAAATGTTTTTCAAAAAAATTGTCAGATTTTGGACGACATAGTATAGTATGACGTACTACATAGTATAGTATGACGTACTACATAGTATAGTATGACGTTTTTGTCAAGTTTTGGACCAAAAAAATGTTTTTCAAAAAAATTGTCAGATTTTGGACGACATAGTATAATATGACGTACTACATAGTATAGTATGACTTACTACATAGTATAGTATGACGTACTACATAGTATAGTATGACGTTTTTGTCAAGTTTTGGACCAAAAAAATCTTTTTCAAAAAAATTGTCAGATTTTGGACGACATAGTATAATATAACGTACTACATAGTATAGTATGACTTACTACATAGTATAGTATGACGTTTTTGTCAAGTTTTGGACGAAAAAAATGTTTTTCAAAAAAATTGTCAGATTTTTTGGACGACATAGTATAGTATGACGTACTACATAGTATAGTATGACTTACTACATAGTATAGTATGACGTTTTTGTCAAGTTTTGGACCAAAAAATGTTTTTCAAAAAAATTGTCAGATTTTGAACAACATAGTATAGTATGTCGTTTTTGTCAAATTTTGGACCAAACTTTTTTTTCAAAAAATGCCCACATTTTGGACGACATAGTATCGTATGACGTACTACATAGTATAGTATGTCGTTTTTGTCAAATTTGGACCAAATGTTTTTTTTCCAAAAATGGTCACATTTTGGACGACATAGTATAGTATGACGTACTACATAGTATAGTATGAAGTTTTGTCAAGTTTTGGACCAAAAAAATGTTTTTCAAAAAAATTGTCAGATTTTGGACAACATAGTATAGTATGTCGTTTTTGTCAAATTTTGGACCAAATGTTTTTTTCAAAAAACTGCCAAATTTTGGATGACATAGCATAGTATGACGTACTACATAGTATAGTATGACGTTTTTGTCAAGTTTTGGACCCAAATTTTTTTTTTCAAAAATGTTTTCCTATTTTGGACGACATAGTATACTATGTCGTTTTTGTCAAATTTTGGACCAAACGTTTTTTTCAAAAAATGGCCACATTTTGGACGACATAGTATAGTATGACTTACTACATAGTATAGTATGACGTTTTTGTCAAGTTTTGGACCAAAAAAATGTTTTTCAAAAAAATTGTCAGATTTTGGACGACATAGTATAGTATGACGTACTACATAGTATAGTATGACTTACTACATAGTATTGTATGACGTTTTGTCAAGTTTTGGACCAAAAAAATGTTTTTCAAAAAAATTGTCAGATTTTGGACGACATAGTATAGTATGTCGTTTTTGTCAAATTTTGGACCAAATGTTTTTTTTCAAAAAATGGCCACATTTTGGACGACATAGTATAGTATGACGTACTACATAGTATATTATGACGTTTTTGTCAAGTTTTGGACCAACAAAATGTTTTTCAAAAAAATTGTCAGATTTTGGACGACATAGTATAATATGACGTACTACATAGTATAGTATGACTTACTACATAGTATAGTATGACGTACTACATAGTATAGTATGACGTTTTTGTCAAGTTTTGGACCAAAAAAATCTTTTTCAAAAAAATTGTCAGATTTTGGACGACATAGTATAATATGACGTACTACATAGTATAGTATGACTTACTACATAGTATAGTATGACGTTTTTGTCAAGTTTTGGACGAAAAAAATGTTTTTCAAAAAAATTGTCAGATTTTTTGGACGACATAGTATAGTATGACGTACTACATAGTATAGTATGACTTACTACATAGTATAGTATGACGTTTTTGTCAAGTTTTGGACCAAAAATTTTTTTTTAAAAAAATTGTCAGATTTTGAACAACATAGTATAGTATGTCGTTTTTGTCAAATTTTGGACCAAACTTTTTTTTCAAAAAATGCCCACATTTTGGACGACATAGTATAGTATGACTTACTACATAGTATAGTATGACGTACTACATAGTATAGTATGACGTTTTTGTCAAGTTTTGGACCAAAAAAATATTTTTCAAAAAAATTGTCAGATTTTGGACGACATAGTATAATATGACGTACTACATAGTATAGTATGACTTACTACATAGTATAGTATGTCGTTTTTATCAAGTTTTGGACCAAAAAAAGTGTTTTTCAAAAAAAATTTCAGATTTTGGACGACATAGTATAGTATGACTTACTACATAGTATAGTATGACGTACTACATAGTATAGTATGACGTTTTTGTCAAGTTTTGGACCAAAAAAATCTTTTTCAAAAAAATTGTCAGATTTTGGACGACATAGTATAGTATGACGTACTACATAGTATAGTATGACTTACTACATAGTATAGTATGTCGTTTTTGTCAAATTTTGGACCAATTTTTTTTTCAAAAAATGCCCACATTTTGGACGACATAGTATAGTATGACGTACTACATAGTATAGTATGACGTTTTTGTCAAGTTTTGGACCAAAAAAATGTTTTTCAAAAAAATTGTCAGATTTTGGACGACATAGTATAGTATGACTTACTACGTAGTATAGTATGACGTTTTTGTCAAGTTTTGGACCAAAAAAGTGATTTTGAAAAAAAATGTCAAATTTTGGACGACATAGTATAGTATGATGTTTTTCAAATTTTGGACCAAATTTTTTTTTGCTCAAAAGCTGCCACATTTGGATGATATAGCATAGTACTACGTTATAGTCAAATTTCGGACGACATATGACGATTTTAAGACCAAAAAAATGATTTTGAAATTTTTTTTCAAATTTTGGACGACATAGTATAGTATGATGTTTTTCAAATTTTGGACCAAATTTTTTTTTGCTCAACAGTTGCCACATTTGGATGATATAGCATAGTACTACGTTATAGTCAAATTTCGGACGACATATGACGATTTTAAGACCAAAAAAATGATTTTGAAAAAAAATGTCAAATTTTGGACGACATAGTATAGTATGATGTTTTTCAAATTTTGGACCAAATTTTTTTTTGCTCAAAAGCTGCCACATTTGGATGATATAGCGTAGTACTACGTTATAGTCAAATTTCGGATGACATATGACGCTTTTTAGACCAAAAAAATGATTTTGAAAAAAAATGTCAAATTTTGGACGACATAGTATAGTATGATGTTTTTCAAATTTTGGACCAAATTTTTTTTTGCTCAAAAGCTGTCACATTTGGATGATATAGCATAGTATTACGTTATAGTCAAATTTCGGACGACATATGACGCTTTTTAGACCAAAAAAGTGATTTTGAAAAAAAATGTCAAATTTTGGACGACATAGTATAGTATGATGTTTTTCAAATTTTGGACCAAATTTTTTTTTGCTCAAAAGCTGCCACATTTGGATGATATAGCATAGTACTACGTTATAGTCAAATTTCGGACGACATATGACGATTTTAAGACCAAAAAAATGATTTTGAAAAAAAATGTCAAATTTTGGACGACATAGTATAGTATGATGTTTTTCAAATTTTGGACCAAATTTTTTTTTGCTCAAAAGCTGCCACATTTGGATGATATAGCATAGTACTACGTTATAGTCAAATTTCGGACGACATATGACGATTTTAAGACCAAAAAAATGATTTTGAAATTTTTTTTCAAATTTTGGACGACATAGTATAGTATGATGTTTTTCAAATTTTGGACCAAATTTTTTTTTTCTCAAAAGCTGTCACATTTGGATGATATAGCATAGTACTACGTTATAGTCAAATTTCGGACGACATATGACGCTTTTTAGACCAAAAAAAATTATTTTGAAAAAAAATGTCAAATTTTGGACGACATAGTATAGTATGATGTTTTTCAAATTTTGGACCAAATTTTTTTTTTCTCAAAAGCTGTCACATTTGGATGATATAGCATAGTATAACGTTATAGTCAAATTTCGGACGACATATGACGCTTTTTAGACCAAAAAAAATGATTTTGAAAAAAAATGTCAAGTTTTGGACGACATAGTATAGTATGATGTTTTTCAAATTTTGGACCAAATTTTTTTTTTTCTCAAAATCTGTCACATTTGGATGATATAGCATAGTATTACGATATAGTCAAATTTCGGACGACATATGACGCTTTTTAGACCAAAAAAAATTATTTTGAAAAAAAATGTCAAGTTTTGGACGACATAGTATAGTATGATGTTTTCAAATTTTGGACCAAATTTTTTTTCGCTCAAAAGCTGCCACATTTGGATGATATAGCATAGTACTACGTTATAGTCAAATTTCGGACGACATATGATGCTTTTTAGACCAAAAAAGTGATTTTGAAAAAAAATGTCAAATTTTGGACGACATAGTATAGTATGATGTTTTTCAAATTTTGGACCAAATTTTTTTTTGCTCAAAAGCTGCCACATTTGGATGATATAGCATAGTACTACGTTATAGTCAAATTTCGGACGACATATGACGATTTTAAGACCAAAAAAATGATTTTGAAATTTTTTTTCAAATTTTGGACGACATAGTATAGTATGATGTTTTTCAAATTTTGGACCAAATTTTTTTTTTGCTCAAAAGCTGCCACATTTGGATGTTATAGCATAGTACTACGTTATAGTCAAATTTCGGACGACATATGACGCTTTTTAGACCAAAAAAATGATTTTGAAAAAAAATGTCAAATTTTGGACGACATAGTATAGTATGATGTTTTTCAAATTTTGGACCAAATTTTTTTTTTCTCAAAAGCTGTCACATTTGGATGATATAGCATAGTATAACGTTATAGTCAAATTTCGGACGACATATGACGCTTTTTAGACCAAAAAAAATGATTTTGAAAAAAAATGTCAAGTTTTGGACGACATAGTATAGTATGATGTTTTCAAATTTTGGACCAAATTTTTTTTTTTCAAAATCTGCCACATTTGGATGATATAGCATAGTACTACGTTATGGTCAAATTTCGGACGACATATGACGATTTTAAGACCAAAAAAAGTGATTTTGAAAAAAAATGTCAAATTTTGGACGACATAGTATAGTATGATGTTTTTCAAATTTTGGACCAAATTTTTTTTCGCTCAAAAGCTGCCACATTTGGATGATATAGCATAGTACTACGTTATAGTCAAATTTCGGACGACATATGACGCTTTTTAGACCAAAAAAATGATTTTGAAAAAAAATGTCAAATTTTGGACGACATAGTATAGTATGATGTTTTTCAAATTTTGGACCAAATTTTTTTTTTCTCAAAAGCTGTCACATTTGGATGATATAGCATAGTTTAACGTTATAGTCAAATTTCGGACGACATATGACGCTTTTTAGACCAAAAAAATGATTTTGAAAAAAAATGACAAATTTTGGACGACAGTATAGTATGATGTTTTCAAATTTTGGACCAAATTTTCTTTTTTTTCAAAATCTGCCACATTTGGATGATATAGCATAGTACTACGTTATGGTCAAATTTCGGACGACATATGACGATTTTAAGACCAAAAAAAGTGATTTTGAAAAAAAATGTCAAATTTTGGACGACATAGTATAGTATGATGTTTTTCAAATTTTGGACCAAATATTTTTTTTTCTCAAAAGCTGTCACATTTGGATGATATAGCATAGTATTACGTTATAGTCAAATTTTGGACGACATATGATGCTTTTTAGACCAAAAAAAATGATTTTGAAAAAAAATGTCAAGTTTTGGACGACATAGTATAGTATGATGTTTTCAAATTTTGGACCAAATTTTTTTTTGCTCAAAAGCTGCCACATTTGGATGATATAGCATAGTACTACGTTATAGTCAAATTTCGGACGACATATGACGCTTTTTAGACCAAAAAAGTGATTTTGAAAAAAAATGTCAAATTTTGGACGACATAGTATAGTATGATGTTTTTCAAATTTTGGACCAAATTTTTTTTTGCTCAAAAGCTGCCACATTTGGATGATATAGCATAGTACTACGTTATAGTCAAATTTCGGACGACATATGACGATTTTAAGACCAAAAAAATGATTTTGAAAAAAAATGTCAAATTTTGGACGACATAGTATAGTATGATGTTTTTCAAATTTTGGACCAAATTTTTTTTCGCTCAAAAGCTGCCACATTTGGATGATATAGCATAGTACTACGTTATAGTCAAATTTCGAACGACATATGACGCTTTTTAGACCAAAAAAGTGATTTTGAAAAAAAATGTCAAATTTTGGACGACATAGTATAGTATGATGTTTTTCAAATTTTGGACCAAATTTTTTTTTTCTCAAAAGCTGTCACATTTGGATGATATAGCATAGTATAACGTTATAGTCAAATTTCGGACGACATATGACGCTTTTTAGACCAAAAAAATGATTTTGAAAAAAAATGACAAATTTTGGACGACATAGTATAGTATGATGTTTTTCAAATTTTGGACCAAATTTTTTTTTTCTCAAAAGCTGTCACATTTGGATGATATAGCATAGTATTACGTTATAGTCAAATTTTGGACGACATATGACGCTTTTTAGACCAAAAAAAATTATTTTGAAAAAAAATGTCAAGTTTTGGACGACATAGTATAGTATGATGTTTTCAAATTTTGGACCAAATTTTTTTTTGCTCAAAAGCTGCCACATTTGGATGATATAGCATAGTACTACGTTATAGTCAAATTTCGGACGACATATGACGCTTTTTAGACCAAAAAAGTGATTTTGAAAAAAAATGTCAAACTTTGGACGACATAGTATAGTATGATGTTTTTCAAATTTTGGACCAAATTTTTTTTTGCTCAAAAGCTGCCACATTTGGATGATATAGCATAGTACTACGTTATAGTCAAATTTCGGACGACATATGACGCTTTTTAGACCAAAAAAGTGATTTTGAAAAAAAATGTCAAATTTTGGACGACATAGTATAGTATGATGTTTTTCAAATTTTGGACCAAATTTTTTTTTGCTCAAAAGCTGCCACATTTGGATGATATAGCATAGTACTACGTTATAGTCAAATTTCGGATGACATATGACGATTTTAAGACCAAAAAAATGATTTTGAAAAAAAATGTCAAATTTTGGACGACATAGTATAGTATGATGTTTTTCAAATTTTGGACCAAATTTTTTTTTGCTCAAAAGCTCCCACATTTGGATGATATAGCATAGTACTACGTTATAGTCAAATTTCGGACGACATATGACGCTTTTTAGACCAAAAAAGTGATTTTGAAAAAAAATGTCAAATTTTGGACGACATAGTATAGTATGATGTTTTTCAAATTTTGGACCAAATTTTTTTTCGCTCAAAAGCTGCCACATTTGGATGATATAGCATAGTACTACGTTATAGTCAAATTTCGAACGACATATGACGCTTTTTAGACCAAAAAAGTGATTTTGAAAAAAAATGTCAAATTTTGGACGACATAGTATAGTATGATGTTTTTCAAATTTTGGACCAAATTTTTTTTTTCTCAAAAGCTGTCACATTTGGATGATATAGCATAGTATAACGTTATAGTCAAATTTTGGACGACATATGACGCTTTTTAGACCAAAAAAGTGATTTTGAAAAAAAATGTCAAATTTTGGACGACATAGTATAGTATGATGTTTTTCAAATTTTGGACCAAATTTTTTTTTGCTCAAAAGCTGACACATTTGGATGATATAGCATAGTACTACGTTATAGTCAAATTTCGGACGACATATGACGCTTTTTAGACCAAAAAAGTGATTTTGAAAAAAAATGTCAAATTTTGGACGACATAGTATAGTATGATGTTTTTCAAATTTTGGACCAAATTTTTTTTTGCTCAAAAGCTGCCACATTTGGATGATATAGCATAGTACTACGTTATAGTCAAATTTCGGACGACATATGACGATTTTAAGACCAAAAAAATGATTTTGAAAAAAAATGTCAAATTTTGGACGACATAGTATAGTATGATGTTTTTCAAATTTTGGACCAAATTTTTTTTTGCTCAAAAGCTCCCACATTTGGATGATATAGCATAGTACTACGTTATAGTCAAATTTCGGACGACATATGACGCTTTTTAGACCAAAAAAGTGATTTTGAAAAAAAATGTCAAATTTTGGACGACATAGTATAGTATGATGTTTTCAAATTTTGGACCAAATTTTTTTTTGCTCAAAAGCTGCCACATTTGGATGATATAGCATAGTACTACGTTATAGTCAAATTTCGGACGACATATGACGCTTTTTAGACCAAAAAAGTGATTTTGAAAAAAAATGTCAAATTTTGGACGACATAGTATAGTATGATGTTTTTCAAATTTTGGACCAAATTTTTTTTCGCTCAAAAGCTGCCACATTTGGATGATATAGCATAGTACTACGTTATAGTCAAATTTCGGACGACATATGACGCTTTTTAGACCAAAAAAATGATTTTGAAAAAAAATGTCAAATTTTGGACGACATAGTATAGTATGATGTTTTTCAAATTTTGGACCAAATTTTTTTTTGCTCAAAAGCTGCCACATTTGGATGTTATAGCATAGTACTACGTTATAGTCAAATTTCGGACGACATATGACGCTTTTTAGACCAAAAAAGTGATTTTGAAAAAAAATGTCAAATTTTGGACGACATAGTATAGTATGATGTTTTTCAAATTTTGGACCAAATTTTTTTTTGCTCAAAAGCTGCCACATTTGGATGATATAGCATAGTACTACGTTATAGTCAGATTTCGGACGACATATGACGATTTTAAGACCAAAAAAATGATTTTGAAAAAAAATGTCAAATTTTGGACGACATAGTATAGTATGATGTTTTTCAAATTTTGGACCAAATTTTTTTTCGCTCAAAAGCTGCCACATTTGGATGATATAGCATAGTACTACGTTATAGTCAAATTTCGGACGACATATGACGCTTTTTAGACCAAAAAAGTGATTTTGAAAAAAAATGTCAAATTTTGGACGACATAGTATAGTATGATGTTTTTCAAATTTTGGACCAAATTTTTTTTTGCTCAAAAGCTGCCACATTTGGATGATATAGCATAGTACTACGTTATAGTCAAATTTCGGACGACATATGACGATTTTAAGACCAAAAAAATGATTTTGAAAAAAAATGTCAAATTTTGGACGACATAGTATAGTATGATGTTTTTCAAATTTTGGACCAAATTTTTTTTCGCTCAAAAGCTGCCACATTTGGATGATATAGCATAGTACTACGTTATAGTCAAATTTCGGACGACATATGACGCTTTTTAGACCAAAAAAATGATTTTGAAAAAAAATGTCAAATTTTGGACGACATAGTATAGTATGATGTTTTTCAAATTTTGGACCAAATTTTTTTTTTCTCAAAAGCTGTCACATTTGGATGATATAGCATAGTATAACGTTATAGTCAAATTTCGGACGACATATGACGCTTTTTAGACCAAAAAAATGATTTTGAAAAAAAATGACAAATTTTGGACGACATAGTATAGTATGATGTTTTTCAAATTTTGGACCAAATTTTTTTTTTCTCAAAAGCTGTCACATTTGGATGATATAGCATAGTATTACGTTATAGTCAAATTTTGGACGACATATGACGCTTTTTAGACCAAAAAAAATTATTTTGAAAAAAAATGTCAAGTTTTGGACGACATAGTATAGTATGATGTTTTCAAATTTTGGACCAAATTTTTTTTTGCTCAAAAGCTGCCACATTTGGATGATATAGCATAGTACTACGTTATAGTCAAATTTCGGACGACATATGACGATTTTTAGACCAAAAAAATGATTTTGAAAAAAAATGTCAAATTTTGGACGACATAGTATAGTATGATGTTTTTCAAATTTTGGACCAAATTTTTTTTTGCTCAAAAGCTCCCACATTTGGATGATATAGCATAGTACTACGTTATAGTCAAATTTCGGACGACATATGACGCTTTTTAGACCAAAAAAATGATTTTGAAAAAAAATGTCAAATTTTGGACGACATAGTATAGTATGATGTTTTTCAAATTTTGGACCAAATTTTTTTTTGCTCAAAAGCTGCCACATTTGGATGATATAGCATAGTACTACGTTATAGTCAAATTTCGGACGACATATGACGCTTTTTAGACCAAAAAAGTGATTTTGAAAAAAAATGTCAAATTTTGGACGACATAGTATAGTATGATGTTTTTCAAATTTTGGACCAAATTTTTTTTTGCTCAAAAGCTACCACATTTGGATGATATAGCATAGTACTACGTTATAGTCAAATTTCGGACGACATATGACGCTTTTTAGACCAAAAAAGTGATTTTGAAAAAAAATGTCAAATTTTGGACGACATAGTATAGTATGATGTTTTTCAAATTTTGGACCAAATTTTTTTTTGCTCAAAAGCTACCACATTTGGATGATATAGCATAGTACTACGTTATAGTCAGATTTCGGACGACATATGACGATTTTAAGACCAAAAAAATGATTTTGAAAAAAAATGTCAAATTTTGGACGACATAGTATAGTATGATGTTTTTCAAATTTTGGACCAAATTTTTTTTCGCTCAAAAGCTGCCACATTTGGATGATATAGCATAGTACTACGTTATAGTCAAATTTCGGACGACATATGACGCTTTTTAGACCAAAAAAGTGATTTTGAAAAAAAATGTCAAATTTTGGACGACATAGTATAGTATGATGTTTTTCAAATTTTGGACCAAATTTTTTTTTGCTCAAAAGCTGCCACATTTGGATGATATAGCATAGTACTACGTTATAGTCAAATTTCGGACGACATATGACGATTTTAAGACCAAAAAAATGATTTTGAAAAAAAATGTCAAATTTTGGACGACATAGTATAGTATGATGTTTTTCAAATTTTGAACCAAATTTTTTTTCGCTCAAAAGCTGCCACATTTGGATGATATAGCATAGTACTACGTTATAGTCAAATTTCGGACGACATATGATGCTTTTTAGACCAAAAAAATGATTTTGAAAAAAAATGTCAAATTTTGGACGACATAGTATAGTATGATGTTTTTCAAATTTTGGACCAAATTTTTTTTTTCTCAAAAGCTGTCACATTTGGATGATATAGCATAGTATAACGTTATAGTCAAATTTCGGACGACATATGACGCTTTTTAGACCAAAAAAATGATTTTGAAAAAAAATGACAAATTTTGGACGACATAGTATAGTATGATGTTTTTCAAATTTTGGACCAAATTTTTTTTTTCTCAAAAGCTGTCACATTTGGATGATATAGCATAGTATTACGTTATAGTCAAATTTTGGACGACATATGACGCTTTTTAGACCAAAAAAAAATATTTTGAAAAAAAATGTCAAGTTTTGGACGACATAGTATAGTATGATGTTTTCAAATTTTGGACCAAATTTTTTTTTGCTCAAAAGCTGCCACATTTGGATGATATAGCATAGTACTACGTTATAGTCAAATTTCGGACGACATATGACGCTTTTTAGACCAAAAAAGTGATTTTGAAAAAAAATGACAAATTTTGGACGACATAGTATAGTATGATGTTTTTCAAATTTTGGACCAAATTTTTTTTTTCTCAAAAGCTGTCACATTTGGATGATATAGCATAGTATTACGTTATAGTCAAATTTTGGACGACATATGACGCTTTTTAGACCAAAAAAAAATATTTTGAAAAAAAATGTCAAGTTTTGGACGACATAGAAAAGTATGATGTTTTCAAATTTTGGACCAAATTTTTTTTTGCTCAAAAGCTGCCACATTTGGATGATATAGCATAGTACTACGTTATAGTCAAATTTCGGACGACATATGACGATTTTTAGACCAAAAAAATGATTTTGAAAAAAAATGTCAAATTTTGGACGACATAGTATAGTATGATGTTTTTCAAATTTTGGACCAAATTTTTTTTTGCTCAAAAGCTCCCACATTTGGATGATATAGCATAGTACTACGTTATAGTCAAATTTCGGACGACATATGACGCTTTTTAGACCAAAAAAATGATTTTGAAAAAAAATGTCAAATTTTGGACGACATAGTATAGTATGATGTTTTTCAAATTTTGGACCAAATTTTTTTTTGCTCAAAAGCTGCCACATTTGGATGATATAGCATAGTACTACGTTATAGTCAAATTTCGGACGACATATGACGCTTTTTAGACCAAAAAAGTGATTTTGAAAAAAAATGTCAAATTTTGGACGACATAGTATAGTATGATGTTTTTCAAATTTTGGACCAAATTTTTTTTTGCTCAAAAGCTACCACATTTGGATGATATAGCATAGTACTACGTTATAGTCAGATTTCGGACGACATATGACGATTTTAAGACCAAAAAAATGATTTTGAAAAAAAATTTCAAATTTTGGACGACATAGTATAGTATGATGTTTTTCAAATTTTGGACCAAATTTTTTTTCGCTCAAAAGCTGCCACATTTGGATGATATAGCATAGTACTACGTTATAGTCAAATTTCGGACGACATATGACGCTTTTTAGACCAAAAAAGTGATTTTGAAAAAAAATGTCAAATTTTGGACGACATAGTATAGTATGATGTTTTTCAAATTTTGGACCAAATTTTTTTTTGCTCAAAAGCTGCCACATTTGGATGATATAGCATAGTACTACGTTATAGTCAAATTTCGGACGACATATGACGATTTTAAGACCAAAAAAATGATTTTGAAAAAAAATGTCAAATTTTGGACGACATAGTATAGTATGATGTTTTTCAAATTTTGAACCAAATTTTTTTTCGCTCAAAAGCTGCCACATTTGGATGATATAGCATAGTACTACGTTATAGTCAAATTTCGGACGACATATGATGCTTTTTAGACCAAAAAAATGATTTTGAAAAAAAATGTCAAATTTTGGACGACATAGTATAGTATGATGTTTTTCAAATTTTGGACCAAATTTTTTTTTTCTCAAAAGCTGTCACATTTGGATGATATAGCATAGTATAACGTTATAGTCAAATTTCGGACGACATATGACGCTTTTTAGACCAAAAAAATGATTTTGAAAAAAAATGACAAATTTTGGACGACATAGTATAGTATGATGTTTTTCAAATTTTGGACCAAATTTTTTTTTTCTCAAAAGCTGTCACATTTGGATGATATAGCATAGTATTACGTTATAGTCAAATTTTGGACGACATATGACGCTTTTTAGACCAAAAAAAAATATTTTGAAAAAAAATGTCAAGTTTTGGACGACATAGTATAGTATGATGTTTTCAAATTTTGGACCAAATTTTTTTTTGCTCAAAAGCTGCCACATTTGGATGATATAGCATAGTACTACGTTATAGTCAAATTTCGGACGACATATGACGCTTTTTAGACCAAAAAAGTGATTTTGAAAAAAAATGTCAAATTTTGGACGACATAGTATAGTATGATGTTTTTCAAATTTTGGACCAAATTTTTTTTTGCTCAAAAGCTGCCACATTTGGATGATATAGCATAGTACTACGTTATAGTCAAATTTCGGACGACATATGACGATTTTAAGACCAAAAAAATTATTTTGAAAAAAAATGTCAAATTTTGGACGACATAGTATAGTATGATGTTTTTCAAATTTTGGACCAAATTTTTTTTCGCTCAAAAGCTGCCACATTTGGATGATATAGCATAGTACTACGTTATAGTCAAATTTCGGACGACATATGATGCTTTTTAGACCAAAAAAATGATTTTGAAAAAAAATGTCAAATTTTGGACGACATAGTATAGTATGATGTTTTTCAAATTTTGGACCAAATTTTTTTTTTCTCAAAATCTGTCACATTTGGATGATATAGCATAGTATAACGTTATAGTCAAATTTCGGACGACATATGACGCTTTTTAGACCAAAAAAATGATTTTGAAAAAAAATGACAAATTTTGGACGACATAGTATAGTATGATGTTTTTCAAATTTTGGACCAAATTTTTTTTTTCTCAAAAGCTGTCACATTTGGATGATATAGCATAGTATTACGTTATAGTCAAATTTTGGACGACATATGACGCTTTTTAGACCAAAAAAAAATATTTTGAAAAAAAATGTCAAGTTTTGGACGACATAGAAAAGTATGATGTTTTCAAATTTTGGACCAAATTTTTTTTTGCTCAAAAGCTGCCACATTTGGATGATATAGCATAGTACTACGTTATAGTCAAATTTCGGACGACATATGACGCTTTTTAGACCAAAAAAATGATTTTGAAAAAAAATGTCAAATTTTGGACGACATAGTATAGTATGATGTTTTTCAAATTTTGGACCAAATTATTTTTTGCTCAAAAGCTGCCACATTTGGATGATATAGCATAGTACTACGTTATAGTCAAATTTCGGACGACATATGACGCTTTTTAGACCAAAAAAGTGATTTTGAAAAAAAATGTCAAATTTTGGACGACATAGTATAGTATGATGTTTTTCAAATTTTGGACCAAATTTTTTTTTGCTCAAAAGCTGCCACATTTGGATGATATAGCATAGTACTACGTTATAGTCAGATTTCGGACGACATATGACGATTTTAAGACCAAAAAAATGATTTTGAAAAAAAATGTCAAATTTTGGACGACATAGTATAGTATGATGTTTTTCAAATTTTGGACCAAATTTTTTTTCGCTCAAAAGCTGCCACATTTGGATGATATAGCATAGTACTACGTTATAGTCAAATTTCGGACGACATATGACGCTTTTTAGACCAAAAAAGTGATTTTGAAAAAATTTTTCAAATTTTGGACGACATAGTATAGTATGATGTTTTTCAAATTTTGGACCAAATTTTTTTCTTCTCAAAAGCTGTCACATTTGGATGATATAGCATAGTACTACGTTATAGTCAAATTTCGGACGACATATGACGCTTTTTAGACCAAAAAAGTGATTTTGAAAAAAAATGTCAAATTTTGGACGACATAGTATAGTATGATGTTTTTCAAATTTTGGACCAAATTTTTTTTTGCTCAAAAGCTGCCACATTTGGATGATATAGCATAGTACTACGTTATAGTCAAATTTCGGACGACATATGACGATTTTAAGACCAAAAAAATGATTTTGAAAAAAAATGTCAAATTTTGGACGACATAGTATAGTATGATGTTTTTCAAATTTTGGACCAAATTTTTTTTTGCTCAAAAGCTCCCACATTTGGATGATATAGCATAGTACTACGTTATAGTCAAATTTCGGACGACATATGACGCTTTTTAGACCAAAAAAGTGATTTTGAAAAAAAAAGTCAAATTTTGGACGACATAGTATAGTATGATGTTTTTCAAATTTTGGACCAAATTTTT
This sequence comes from Microchirus variegatus, assembly GCF_963457635.1. Classification (NCBI taxonomy): domain Eukaryota; kingdom Metazoa; phylum Chordata; class Actinopteri; order Pleuronectiformes; family Soleidae; genus Microchirus; species Microchirus variegatus. The sequence goes on from NC_139818.1 coordinate 22,484,392, forward strand.
TTTTTCTCAAAAGCTGTCACATTTGGATGATATAGCATAGTATTACGTTATAGTCAAATTTTGGACGACATATGACGCTTTTTAGACCAAAAAAATGATTTTGAAAAAAAATGTCAAATTTTGGACGACATAGTATAGTATGATGTTTTCAAATTTTGGACCAAATTTTTTTTTGCTCAAAAGCTGCCACATTTGGATGATATAGCATAGTACTACGTTATAGTCAAATTTTGGACGACATATGACGCTTTTTAGACCTAAAAAATGATTTTGAAAAAAAATGTCAAATTTTGGACAACATAGTATAGTATGATGTTTTTCAAATTTTGGACCAAATTTTTTTTTGCTCAAAAGCTGCCACATTTGGATGATATAGCATAGTACTACGTTATAGTCAAATTTCGGACGACATATGATGCTTTTAAGACCAAAAAAATGATTTTGAAAAAAAATGTCAAGTTTTGGACGACATAGTATAGTATGATGTTTTCAAATTTTGGACCAAATTTTTTTTTGCTCAAAAGCTGCCACATTTGGATGATATAGCATAGTACTACGTTATAGTCAAATTTCGGACGACATATGACGATTTTAAGACCAAAAAAATGATTTTGAAAAAAAATGTCAAATTTTGGACGACATAGTATAGTATGATGTTTTTCAAATTTTGGACCAAATTTTTTTTCGCTCAAAAGCTGCCACATTTGGATGATATAGCATAGTACTACGTTATAGTCAAATTTTGGACGACATATGACGCTTTTTAGACCAAAAAAATGATTTTGAAAAAAAATGTCAAATTTTGGACGACATAGTATAGTATGATGTTTTTCAAATTTTGGACCAAATTTTTTTTTTCTCAAAAGCTGTCACATTTGGATGATATAGCATAGTATTACATTATAGTCAAATCTCGGACGACATATGACGATTTTTAGACCAAAAAAATGATTTTGAAAAAAAATGTCAAATTTTGGACGACATAGTATAGTATGATGTTTTTCAAATTTTGGACCAAATTTTTTTTTGCTCGAAAGCTGCCACATTTGGATGATATAGCATAGTACTACGTTACAGTCAAATTTCGGACGACATATGACGCTTTTTAGACCAAAAAAGTGATTTTGAAAAAAAATGTCAAATTTTGGACGACATAGTATAGTATGATGTTTTTCAAATTTTGGACCAAATTTTTTTTTGCTCAAAAGCTGCCACATTTGGATGATATAGCATAGTACTACGTTATAGTCAAATTTTGGACGACATATGACGCTTTTTAGACCAAAAAAATGATTTTGAAAAAAAATGTCAAATTTTGGACGACATAGTATAGTATGATGTTTTTCAAATTTTGGACCAAATTTTTTTTTTCTCAAAAGCTGTCACATTTGGATGATATAGCATAGTACTACGTTATAGTCAAATTTCGGACGACATATGACGATTTTAAGACCAAAAAAATGATTTTGAAAAAAAATGACAAATTTTGGACGACATAGTATAGTATGATGTTTTTCAAATTTTGGACCAAATTTTTTTTTGCTCAAAAGCTGCCACATTTGGATGATATAGCATAGTACTACGTTATAGTCAAATTTCGGACGACATATGACGCTTTTTAGACCAAAAAAGTGATTTTGAAAAAAAATGTCAAATTTTGGACGACATAGTATAGTATGATGTTTTTCAAATTTTGGACCAAATTTTTTTTTGCTCAAAAGCTGCCACATTTGGATGATATAGCATAGTACTACGTTATAGTCAAATTTCGGACGACATGATGATTTTAAGACCAAAAAAATGATTTTGAAAAAAAATGTCAAATTTTGGACTACATCGTATAGTATGATGTTTTTCAAATTTTGGACCAAATTTTTTTTTTCTCAAAAGCTGCCACATTTGGATGATATAGCATAGTACTACGTTATAGTCAAATTTCGGACGACATATGACGCTTTTTAGACCAAAAAAATGATTTTGAAAAAAAATGTCAAATTTTGGACGACAGTATAGTATGATGTTTTTCAAATTTTGGACCAAATTTTTTTTTTCTCAAAAGCTGTCACATTTGGATGATATAGCATAGTATAACGTTATAGTCAAATTTCGGACGACATATGACGCTTTTTAGACCAAAAAAATGATTTTGAAAAAAAATGACAAATTTTGGACGACATAGTATAGTATGATGTTTTTCAAATTTTGGACCAAATTTTTTTTTTCTCAAAAGCTGTCACATTTGGATGATATAGCATAGTATTACGTTATGGTCAAATTTTGGACGACATATGACGCTTTTTAGACCAAAAAAATGATTTTGAAAAAAAATGTCAAATTTTGGACGACATAGTATAGTATGATGTTTTTCAAATTTTGGACCAAATTTTTTTTTGCTCAAAAGCTCCCACATTTGGATGATATAGCATAGTACTACGTTATAGTCAAATTTCGGACGACATATGACGCTTTTTAGACCAAAAAAGTGATTTTGAAAAAAAAAGGCAAATTTTGGACGACATAGTATAGTATGATGTTTTTCAAATTTTGGACCAAATTTTTTTTTGCTCAAAAGCTGCCACATTTGGATGATATAGCATAGTACTACGTTATAGTCAAATTTCGGACGACATGATGATTTTAAGACCAAAAAAATGATTTTGAAAAAAAATGTCAAATTTTGGACTACATAGTATAGTATGATGTTTTTCAAATTTTGGACCAAATTTTTTTTCGCTCAAAAGCTGTCACATTTGGATGATATAGCATAGTATTACGTTATGGTCAAATTTTGGACGACATATGACGCTTTTTAGACCAAAAAAATGATTTTGAAAAAAAATGTCAAATTTTGGACGACATAGTATAGTATGATGTTTTTCAAATTTTGGACCAAATTTTTTTTTGCTCAAAAGCTCCCACATTTGGATGATATAGCATAGTACTACGTTATAGTCAAATTTCGGACGACATATGACGCTTTTTAGACCAAAAAAATGATTTTGAAAAAAAATGTCAAATTTTGGACGACATAGTATAGTATGATGTTTTTCAAATTTTGGACCAAATTTTTTTTTTCTCAAAAGCTGTCACATTTGGATGATATAGCATAGTATAACGTTATAGTCAAATTTCGGACGACATATGACGATTTTTAGACCAAAAAAATGATTTTGAAAAAAAATGTCAAATTTTGGACGACATAGTATAGTATGATGTTTTCAAATTTTGGACCAAATTTTTTTTTGCTCAAAAGCTGCCACATTTGGATGATATAGCATAGTACTACGTTATAGTCAAATTTTGGACGACATATGACGCTTTTTAGACCAAAAAAATGATTTTGAAAAAAAATGTCAAATTTTGGACAACATAGTATAGTATGATGTTTTTCAAATTTTGGACCAAATTTTTTTTCGCTCAAAAGCTGCCACATTTGGATGATATAGCATAGTACTACGTTATAGTCAAATTTCGGACGACATATGACGCTTTTTAGACCAAAAAAATGATTTTGAAAAAAAATGACAAATTTTGGACGACATAGTATAGTATGATGTTTTTCAAATTTTGGACCAAATTTTTTTTTTCTCAAAAGCTGTCACATTTGGATGATATAGCATAGTATTACGTTATAGTCAAATTTCGGACGACATATGACGATTTTTAGACCAAAAAAATGATTTTGAAAAAAAATGTCAAATTTTGGACGACATAGTATAGTATGATGTTTTTCAAATTTTGGACCAAATTTTATTTTGCTCAAAAGCTGCCACATTTGGATGATATAGCATAGTACTATGTTATAGTCAAATTTCGGACGACATATGACGCTTTTTAGACCAAAAAAGTGATTTTGAAAAAAAATGTCAAATTTTGGACGACATAGTATAGTATGATGTTTTTCAAATTTTGGACCAAATTTTTTTTTGCTCAAAAGCTGCCACATTTGGATGATATAGCATAGTACTACGTTATAGTCAAATTTCGGACGACATGATGATTTTAAGACCAAAAAAATGATTTTGAAAAAAAATGTCAAATTTTGGACTACATCGTATATCGTATAGTATGATGTTTTTCAAATTTTGGACCAAATTTTTTTTTGCTCAAAAGCTGCCACATTTGGATGATATAGCATAGTACTACGTTATAGTCAAATTTCGGACGACATATGATGCTTTTAAGACCAAAAAAATGATTTTGAAAAAAAATGTCAAGTTTTGGACGACATAGTATAGTATGATGTTTTTCAAATTTTGGACCAAATTTTTTTTCGCTCAAAAGCTGCCACATTTGGATGATATAGCATAGTACTACGTTATAGTCAAATTTTGGACGACATATGACGCTTTTTAGACCAAAAAAATGATTTTGAAAAAAAATGTCAAATTTTGGACGACATAGTATAGTATGATGTTTTTCAAATTTTGGACCAAATTTTTTTTTTCTCAAAAGCTGTCACATTTGGATGATATAGCATAGTATAACGTTATAGTCACATTTCGGACGACATATGACGCTTTTTAGACCAAAAAAATGATTTTGAAAAAAAATGACAAATTTTGGACGACAGTATAGTATGATGTTTTTCAAATTTTGGACCAAATTTTTTTTTTCTCAAAAGCTGTCACATTTGGATGATATAGCATAGTATTACATTATAGTCAAATCTCGGACGACATATGACGATTTTTAGACCAAAAAAATGATTTTGAAAAAAAATGTCAAATTTTGGACGACATAGTATAGTATGATGTTTTTCAAATTTTGGACCAAATTTTTTTTTGCTCGAAAGCTGCCACATTTGGATGATATAGCATAGTACTACGTTATAGTCAAATTTCGGACGACATATGACGCTTTTTAGACCAAAAAAGTGATTTTGAAAAAAAATGTCAAATTTTGGACGACATAGTATAGTATGATGTTTTTCAAATTTTGGACCAAATTTTTTTTTGCTCAAAAGCTGCCACATTTGGATGATATAGCATAGTACTACGTTATAGTCAAATTTTGGACGACATATGACGCTTTTTAGACCAAAAAAATGATTTTGAAAAAAAATGACAAATTTTGGACGACATAGTATAGTATGATGTTTTTCAAATTTTGGACCAAATTTTTTTTTGCTCAAAAGCTGCCACATTTGGATGATATAGCATAGTACTACGTTATAGTCAAATTTCGGACGACATATGACGCTTTTTAGACCAAAAAAGTGATTTTGAAAAAAAATGTCAAATTTTGGACGACATAGTATAGTATGATGTTTTTCAAATTTTGGACCAAATTTTTTTTTGCTCAAAAGCTGCCACATTTGGATGATATAGCATAGTACTACGTTATAGTCAAATTTCGGACGACATGATGATTTTAAGACCAAAACAATGATTTTGAAAAAAAATGTCAAATTTTGGACTACATCGTATAGTATGATGTTTTTCAAATTTTGGACCAAATTTTTTTTCGCTCAAAAGCTGCCACATTTGGATGATATAGCATAGTACTACGTTATAGTCAAATTTCGGACGACATATGACGCTTTTTAGACCAAAAAAATGATTTTGAAAAAAAATGTCAAATTTTGGACGACAGTATAGTATGATGTTTTTCAAATTTTGGACCAAATTTTTTTTTTCTCAAAAGCTGTCACATTTGGATGATATAGCATAGTATAACGTTATAGTCAAATTTCGGACGACATATGACGCTTTTTAGACCAAAAAAATGATTTTGAAAAAAAATGACAAATTTTGGACGACATAGTATAGTATGATGTTTTTCAAATTTTGGACCAAATTTTTTTTTTCTCAAAAGCTGTCACATTTGGATGATATAGCATAGTATTACGTTATGGTCAAATTTTGGACGACATATGACGCTTTTTAGACCAAAAAAATGATTTTGAAAAAAAATGTCAAATTTTGGACGACATAGTATAGTATGATGTTTTTCAAATTTTGGACCAAATTTTTTTTTGCTCAAAAGCTCCCACATTTGGATGATATAGCATAGTACTACGTTATAGTCAAATTTCGGACGACATATGACGCTTTTTAGACCAAAAAAGTGATTTTGAAAAAAAATGGCAAATTTTGGACGACATAGTATAGTATGATGTTTTTCAAATTTTGGTCCAAATTTTTTTTTTCTCAAAAGCTGTCACATTTGGATGATATAGCATAGTATTACGTTATAGTCAAATTTTGGACGACATATGACGCTTTTTAGACCAAAAAAAATGATTTTGAAAAAAAATGTCAAGTTTTGGACGACATAGTATAGTATGATGTTTTCAAATTTTGGACCAAATTTTTTTTTGCTCAAAAGCTGCCACATTTGGATGATATAGCATAGTATAACGTTATAGTCAAATTTCGGACGACATATGACGATTTTTAGACCAAAAAAATGATTTTGAAAAAAAATGTCAAATTTTGGACGACATAGTATAGTATGATGTTTTCAAATTTTGGACCAAATTTTTTTTTGCTCAAAAGCTGCCACATTTGGATGATATAGCATAGTACTACGTTATAGTCAAATTTTGGACGACATATGACGCTTTTTAGACCAAAAAAATGATTTTGAAAAAAAATGTCAAATTTTGGACAACATAGTATAGTATGATGTTTTTCAAATTTTGGACCAAATTTTTTTTCGCTCAAAAGCTGCCACATTTGGATGATATAGCATAGTACTACGTTATAGTCAAATTTCGGACGACATATGACGCTTTTTAGACCAAAAAAATGATTTTGAAAAAAAATGACAAATTTTGGACGACATAGTATAGTATGATGTTTTTCAAATTTTGGACCAAATTTTTTTTTTCTCAAAAGCTGTCACATTTGGATGATATAGCATAGTATTACGTTATAGTCAAATTTCGGACGACATATGACGATTTTTAGACCAAAAAAATGATTTTGAAAAAAAATGTCAAATTTTGGACGACATAGTATAGTATGATGTTTTTCAAATTTTGGACCAAATTTTTTTTTGCTCAAAAGCTGCCACATTTGGATGATATAGCATAGTACTACGTTATAGTCAAATTTCGGACGACATATGACGCTTTTTAGACCAAAAAAATGATTTTGAAAAAAAATGTCAAATTTTGGACGACATAGTATAGTATGATGTTTTTCAAATTTTGGACCAAATTTTTTTTTTCTCAAAAGCTGTCACATTTGGATGATATAGCATAGTATAACGTTATAGTCAAATTTCGGACGACATATGACGCTTTTTAGACCAAAAAAATGATTTTGAAAAAAAATGACAAATTTTGGACGACATAGTATAGTATGATGTTTTTCAAATTTTGGTCCAAATTTTTTTTTTCTCAAAAGCTGTCACATTTGGATGATATAGCATAGTATTACGTTATAGTCAAATTTTGGATGACATATGACGCTTTTTAGACCAAAAAAAATGATTTTGAAAAAAAATGTCAAGTTTTGGACGACATAGTATAGTATGATGTTTTCAAATTTTGGACCAAATTTTTTTTTGCTCAAAAGCTGCCACATTTGGATGATATAGCATAGTATAACGTTATAGTCAAATTTCGGACGACATATGACGATTTTTAGACCAAAAAAATGATTTTGAAAAAAAATGTCAAATTTTGGACGACATAGTATAGTATGATGTTTTCAAATTTTGGACCAAATTTTTTTTTGCTCAAAAGCTGCCACATTTGGATGATATAGCATAGTACTACGTTATAGTCAAATTTTGGACGACATATGACGCTTTTTAGACCAAAAAAATGATTTTGAAAAAAAATGTCAAATTTTGGACAACATAGTATAGTATGATGTTTTTCAAATTTTGGACCAAATTTTTTTTCGCTCAAAAGCTGCCACATTTGGATGATATAGCATAGTACTACGTTATAGTCAAATTTCGGACGACATATGACGCTTTTTAGACCAAAAAAATGATTTTGAAAAAAAATGACAAATTTTGGACGACATAGTATAGTATGATGTTTTTCAAATTTTGGACCAAATTTTTTTTTTCTCAAAAGCTGTCACATTTGGATGATATAGCATAGTATTACGTTATAGTCAAATTTCGGACGACATATGACGATTTTTAGACCAAAAAAATGATTTTGAAAAAAAATGTCAAATTTTGGACGACATAGTATAGTATGATGTTTTTCAAATTTTGGACCAAATTTTTTTTTGCTCAAAAGCTGCCACATTTGGATGATATAGCATAGTACTACGTTATAGTCAAATTTCGGACGACATATGACGCTTTTTAGACCAAAAAAGTGATTTTGAAAAAAAATGTCAAATTTTGGACGACATAGTATAGTATGATGTTTTTCAAATTTTGGACCAAATTTTTTTTTGCTCAAAAGCTGCCACATTTGGATGATATAGCATAGTACTACGTTATAGTCAAATTTCGGACGACATGATGATTTTAAGACCAAAAAAATGATTTTGAAAAAAAATGTCAAATTTTGGACTACATCGTATAGTATGATGTTTTTCAAATTTTGGAGCAAATTTTTTTTTTCTCAAAAGCTGTCACATTTGGATGATATAGCATAGTACTACGTTATAGTCAAATTTCGGACGACATATGACGCTTTTTAGACCAAAAAAATGATTTTGAAAAAAAATGACAAATTTTGGACGACATAGTATAGTATGATGTTTTTCAAATTTTGGTCCAAATTTTTTTTTTCTCAAAAGCTGTCACATTTGGATGATATAGCATAGTACTACGTTATAGTCAAATTTCGGACGACATATGACGCTTTTTAGACCAAAAAAGTGATTTTGAAAAAAAATGTCAAATTTTGGACGACATAGTATAGTATGATGTTTTTCAAATTTTGGACCAAATTAATTTTTTCTCAAAAGCTGTCACATTTGGATGATATAGCATAGTATTACGTTATAGTCAAATTTCGGACGACATATGACGCTTTTTAGACCAAAAAAATGATTTTGAAAAAAAATGTCAAATTTTGGACGACATAGTATAGTATGATGTTTTTCAAATTTTGGTCCAAATTTTTTTTTTCTCATAAGCTGCCACATTTGGATGATATAGCATAGTACTACGTCGTAGTGACATTTCGGACGACATATGACGCTTTTTAGACCAAAAAAGAGATTTTGAAAAAAAAAGTCAAATTTTGGACGACATAGTATAGTATGATGTTTTTCAAATTTTGGACCAAATTTTTTTTTTCTCAAAAGCTGCCACATTTGGATGATATAGCATAGTATTACGTTATAGTCAAATTTCGGACGACATATGACGCTTTTTAGACCAAAAAAATGATTTTGAAAAAAAATGTCAAATTTTGGACGACATAGTATAGTATGATGTTTTTCAAATTTTGGACCAAATTTTTTTTTTCTCAAAAGCTGTCACATTTGGATGATATAGCATAGTATTACGTTATAGTCAAATTTCGGACGACATATGACGCTTTTTAGACCAAAAAAATGATTTTGAAAAAAAATGTCAAATTTTGGACGACATAGTATAGTATGATGTTTTTCAAATTTTGGTCCAAATTTTTTTTTTCTCATAAGCTGCCACATTTGGATGATATAGCATAGTACTACGTCGTAGTGACATTTCGGACGACATATGACGCTTTTTAGACCAAAAAAGAGATTTTGAAAAAAAAAGTCAAATTTTGGACGACATAGTATAGTATGATGTTTTTCAAATTTTGGACCAAATTTTTTTTTTCTCAAAAGCTGCCACATTTGGATGATATAGCATAGTATTACGTTATAGTCAAATTTCGGACGACATATGACGCTTTTTAGACCAAAAAAATGATTTTGAAAAAAAATGTCAAATTTTGGACGACATAGTATAGTATGATGTTTTTCAAATTTTGGACCAAATTTTTTTTTTCTCAAAAGCTGTCACATTTGGATGATATAGCATAGTATTACGTTATAGTCAAATTTCGGACGACATATGACACTTTTTAGACCAAAAAAATGATTTTGAAAAAAAATGTCAAATTTTGGACGATATAGTAGAGTATGATGTTTTTCAAATTTTGGTCCAAATTTTTTTTTTCTCAAAAGCTGCCACATTTGGATGATATAGCATAGTATTACGTTATGGTCAAATTTTGGACGACATATGACGCTTTTTAGACCAAAAAAATGATTTTGAAAAAAAATGTCAAATTTTGGACGACATAGTATAGTATGATGTTTTTCAAATTTTGGACCAAATTTTTTTTTGCTCAAAAGCTCCCACATTTGGATGATATAGCATAGTACTACGTTATAGTCAAATTTCGGACGACATATGACGCTTTTTAGACCAAAAAAGTGATTTTGAAAAAAAATGGCAAATTTTGGACGACATAGTATAGTATGATGTTTTTCAAATTTTGGTCCAAATTTTTTTTTTCTCAAAAGCTGTCACATTTGGATGATATAGCATAGTATTACGTTATAGTCAAATTTTGGACGACATATGACGCTTTTTAGACCAAAAAAAATGATTTTGAAAAAAAATGTCAAGTTTTGGACGACATAGTATAGTATGATGTTTTCAAATTTTGGACCAAATTTTTTTTTGCTCAAAAGCTGCCACATTTGGATGATATAGCATAGTATAACGTTATAGTCAAATTTGGGACGACATATGACGATTTTTAGACCAAAAAAATGATTTTGAAAAAAAATGTCAAATTTTGGACGACATAGTATAGTATGATGTTTTCAAATTTTGGACCAAATTTTTTTTTGCTCAAAAGCTGCCACATTTGGATGATATAGCATAGTACTACGTTATAGTCAAATTTTGGACGACATATGACGCTTTTTAGACCAAAAAAATGATTTTGAAAAAAAATGTCAAATTTTGGACAACATAGTATAGTATGATGTTTTTCAAATTTTGGACCAAATTTTTTTTCGCTCAAAAGCTGCCACATTTGGATGATATAGCATAGTACTACGTTATAGTCAAATTTCGGACGACATATGACGCTTTTTAGACCAAAAAAATGATTTTGAAAAAAAATGACAAATTTTGGACGACATAGTATAGTATGATGTTTTTCAAATTTTGGACCAAATTTTTTTTTTCTCAAAAGCTGTCACATTTGGATGATATAGCATAGTATTACGTTATAGTCAAATTTCGGACGACATATGACGATTTTTAGACCAAAAAAATGATTTTGAAAAAAAATGTCAAATTTTGGACGACATAGTATAGTATGATGTTTTTCAAATTTTGGACCAAATTTTTTTTTGCTCAAAAGCTGCCACATTTGGATGATATAGCATAGTACTACGTTATAGTCAAATTTCGGACGACATATGACGCTTTTTAGACCAAAAAAGTGATTTTGAAAAAAAATGTCAAATTTTGGACGACATAGTATAGTATGATGTTTTTCAAATTTTGGACCAAATTTTTTTTTGCTCAAAAGCTGCCACATTTGGATGATATAGCATAGTACTACGTTATAGTCAAATTTCGGACGACATGATGATTTTAAGACCAAAAAAATGATTTTGAAAAAAAATGTCAAATTTTGGACTACATCGTATAGTATGATGTTTTTCAAATTTTGGACCAAATTTTTTTTTGCTCAAAAGCTGCCACATTTGGATGATATAGCATAGTACTACGTTATAGTCAAATTTCGGACGACATATGATGCTTTTAAGACCAAAAAAATGATTTTGAAAAAAAATGTCAAGTTTTGGACGACATAGTATAGTATGATGTTTTCAAATTTTGGACCAAATTTTTTTTTGCTCAAAAGCTGCCACATTTGGATGATATAGCATAGTACTACGTTATAGTCAAATTTCGGACGACATATGACGATTTTAAGACCAAAAAAATGATTTTGAAAAAAAATGTCAAATTTTGGACGACATAGTATAGTATGATGTTTTTCAAATTTTGGACCAAATTTTTTTTCGCTCAAAAGCTGCCACATTTGGATGATATAGCATAGTACTACGTTATAGTCAAATTTTGGACGACATATGACGCTTTTTAGACCAAAAAAATGATTTTGAAAAAAAATGTCAAATTTTGGACGACATAGTATAGTATGATGTTTTTCAAATTTTGGACCAAATTTTTTTTTTCTCAAAAGCTGTCACATTTGGATGATATAGCATAGTATAACGTTATAGTCACATTTCGGACGACATATGACGCTTTTTAGACCAAAAAAATGATTTTGAAAAAAAATGACAAATTTTGGACGACAGTATAGTATGATGTTTTTCAAATTTTGGACCAAATTTTTTTTTTCTCAAAAGCTGTCACATTTGGATGATATAGCATAGTATTACATTATAGTCAAATCTCGGACGACATATGACGATTTTTAGACCAAAAAAATGATTTTGAAAAAAAATGTCAAATTTTGGACGACATAGTATAGTATGATGTTTTTCAAATTTTGGACCAAATTTTTTTTTGCTCGAAAGCTGCCACATTTGGATGATATAGCATAGTACTACGTTATAGTCAAATTTCGGACGACATATGACGCTTTTTAGACCAAAAAAGTGATTTTGAAAAAAAATGTCAAATTTTGGACGACATAGTATAGTATGATGTTTTTCAAATTTTGGACCAAATTTTTTTTTGCTCAAAAGCTGCCACATTTGGATGATATAGCATAGTACTACGTTATAGTCAAATTTTGGACGACATATGACGCTTTTTAGACCAAAAAAATGATTTTGAAAAAAAATGTCAAATTTTGGACGACATAGTATAGTATGATGTTTTTCAAATTTTGGACCAAATTTTTTTTTTCTCAAAAGCTGTCACATTTGGATGATATAGCATAGTACTACGTTATAGTCAAATTTCGGACGACATATGACGATTTTAAGACCAAAAAAATGATTTTGAAAAAAAATGTCAAATTTTGGACGACAGTATAGTATGATGTTTTTCAAATTTTGGACCAAATTTTTTTTTTCTCAAAAGCTGTCACATTTGGATGATATAGCATAGTATAACGTTATAGTCAAATTTCGGACGACATATGACGCTTTTTAGACCAAAAAAGTGATTTTGAAAAAAAATGTCAAATTTTGGACGACATAGTATAGTATGATGTTTTTCAAATTTTGGACCAAATTTTTTTTTGCTCAAAAGCTGCCACATTTGGATGATATAGCATAGTACTACGTTATAGTCAAATTTCGGACGACATATGACGCTTTTTAGACCAAAAAAGTGATTTTGAAAAAAAATGTCAAATTTTGGACGACATAGTATAGTATGATGTTTTTCAAATTTTGGACCAAATTTTTTTTTGCTCAAAAGCTGCCACATTTGGATGATATAGCATAGTACTACGTTATAGTCAAATTTCGGACGACATGATGATTTTAAGACCAAAAAAATGATTTTGAAAAAAAATGTCAAATTTTGGACTACATCGTATAGTATGATGTTTTTCAAATTTTGGACCAAATTTTTTTTCGCTCAAAAGCTGCCACATTTGGATGATATAGCATAGTACTACGTTATAGTCAAATTTCGGACGACATATGACGCTTTTTAGACCAAAAAAATGATTTTGAAAAAAAATGTCAAATTTTGGACGACATAGTATAGTATGATGTTTTTCAAATTTTGGACCAAATTTTTTTTTGCTCAAAAGCTCCCACATTTGGATGATATAGCATAGTACTACGTTATAGTCAAATTTCGGACGACATATGACGCTTTTTAGACCAAAAAAGTGATTTTGAAAAAAAATGGCAAATTTTGGACGACATAGTATAGTATGATGTTTTTCAAATTTTGGACCAAATTTTTTTTTGCTCAAAAGCTGCCACATTTGGATGATATAGCATAGTACTACGTTATAGTCAAATTTCGGACGACATGATGATTTTAAGACCAAAAAAATGATTTTGAAAAAAAATGTCAAATTTTGGACTACATAGTATAGTATGATGTTTTTCAAATTTTGGACCAAATTTTTTTTCGCTCAAAAGCTGCCACATTTGGATGATATAGCATAGTACTACGTTATAGTCAAATTTCGGACGACATATGACGCTTTTTAGACCAAAAAAATGATTTTGAAAAAAAATGTCAAATTTTGGACGACAGTATAGTATGATGTTTTTCAAATTTTGGACCAAATTTTTTTTTTCTCAAAAGCTGTCACATTTGGATGATATAGCATAGTATAACGTTATAGTCAAATTTCGGACGACATATGACGCTTTTTAGACCAAAAAAATGATTTTGAAAAAAATGACAAATTTTGGACGACATAGTATAGTATGATGTTTTTCAAATTTTGGACCAAATTTTTTTTTGCTCAAAAGCTCCCACATTTGGATGATATAGCATAGTACTACGTTATAGTCAAATTTCGGACGACATATGACGCTTTTTAGACCAAAAAAATGATTTTGAAAAAAAATGTCAAATTTTGGACGACATAGTATAGTATGATGTTTTTCAAATTTTGGACCAAATTTTTTTTTTCTCAAAAGCTGTCACATTTGGATGATATAGCATAGTATAACGTTATAGTCAAATTTCGGACGACATATGACGCTTTTTAGACCAAAAAAATGATTTTGAAAAAAAATGACAAATTTTGGACGACATAGTATAGTATGATGTTTTTCAAATTTTGGTCCAAATTTTTTTTTTCTCAAAAGCTGTCACATTTGGATGATATAGCATAGTATTACGTTATAGTCAAATTTTGGATGACATATGACGCTTTTTAGACCAAAAAAAATGATTTTGAAAAAAAATGTCAAGTTTTGGACGACATAGTATAGTATGATGTTTTCAAATTTTGGACCAAATTTTTTTTTGCTCAAAAGCTGCCACATTTGGATGATATAGCATAGTATAACGTTATAGTCAAATTTCGGACGACATATGACGATTTTTAGACCAAAAAAATGATTTTGAAAAAAAATGTCAAATTTTGGACGACATAGTATAGTATGATGTTTTCAAATTTTGGACCAAATTTTTTTTTGCTCAAAAGCTGCCACATTTGGATGATATAGCATAGTACTACGTTATAGTCAAATTTTGGACGACATATGACGCTTTTTAGACCAAAAAAATGATTTTGAAAAAAAATGTCAAATTTTGGACAACATAGTATAGTATGATGTTTTTCAAATTTTGGACCAAATTTTTTTTCGCTCAAAAGCTGCCACATTTGGATGATATAGCATAGTACTACGTTATAGTCAAATTTCGGACGACATATGACGCTTTTTAGACCAAAAAAATGATTTTGAAAAAAAATGACAAATTTTGGACGACATAGTATAGTATGATGTTTTTCAAATTTTGGACCAAATTTTTTTTTTCTCAAAAGCTGTCACATTTGGATGATATAGCATAGTATTACGTTATAGTCAAATTTCGGACGACATATGACGATTTTTAGACCAAAAAAATGATTTTGAAAAAAAATGTCAAATTTTGGACGACATAGTATAGTATGATGTTTTTCAAATTTTGGACCAAATTTTTTTTTGCTCAAAAGCTGCCACATTTGGATGATATAGCATAGTACTACGTTATAGTCAAATTTCGGACGACATATGACGCTTTTTAGACCAAAAAAGTGATTTTGAAAAAAAATGTCAAATTTTGGACGACATAGTATAGTATGATGTTTTTCAAATTTTGGACCAAATTTTTTTTTGCTCAAAAGCTGCCACATTTGGATGATATAGCATAGTACTACGTTATAGTCAAATTTCGGACGACATGATGATTTTAAGACCAAAAAAATGATTTTGAAAAAAAATGTCAAATTTTGGACTACATCGTATAGTATGATGTTTTTCAAATTTTGGAGCAAATTTTTTTTTTCTCAAAAGCTGTCACATTTGGATGATATAGCATAGTACTACGTTATAGTCAAATTTCGGACGACATATGACGCTTTTTAGACCAAAAAAATGATTTTGAAAAAAAATGACAAATTTTGGACGACATAGTATAGTATGATGTTTTTCAAATTTTGGTCCAAATTTTTTTTTTCTCAAAAGCTGTCACATTTGGATGATATAGCATAGTACTACGTTATAGTCAAATTTCGGACGACATATGACGCTTTTTAGACCAAAAAAGTGATTTTGAAAAAAAATGTCAAATTTTGGACGACATAGTATAGTATGATGTTTTTCAAATTTTGGACCAAATTAATTTTTTCTCAAAAGCTGTCACATTTGGATGATATAGCATAGTATTACGTTATAGTCAAATTTCGGACGACATATGACGCTTTTTAGACCAAAAAAATGATTTTGAAAAAAAATGTCAAATTTTGGACGACATAGTATAGTATGATGTTTTTCAAATTTTGGTCCAAATTTTTTTTTTCTCATAAGCTGCCACATTTGGATGATATAGCATAGTACTACGTCGTAGTGACATTTCGGACGACATATGACGCTTTTTAGACCAAAAAAGAGATTTTGAAAAAAAAAGTCAAATTTTGGACGACATAGTATAGTATGATGTTTTTCAAATTTTGGACCAAATTTTTTTTTTCTCAAAAGCTGCCACATTTGGATGATATAGCATAGTATTACGTTATAGTCAAATTTCGGACGACATATGACGCTTTTTAGACCAAAAAAATGATTTTGAAAAAAAATGTCAAATTTTGGACGACATAGTATAGTATGATGTTTTTCAAATTTTGGACCAAATTTTTTTTTTCTCAAAAGCTGTCACATTTGGATGATATAGCATAGTATTACGTTATAGTCAAATTTCGGACGACATATGACGCTTTTTAGACCAAAAAAATGATTTTGAAAAAAAATGTCAAATTTTGGACGACATAGTATAGTATGATGTTTTTCAAATTTTGGTCCAAATTTTTTTTTTCTCATAAGCTGCCACATTTGGATGATATAGCATAGTACTACGTCGTAGTGACATTTCGGACGACATATGACGCTTTTTAGACCAAAAAAGAGATTTTGAAAAAAAAGTCAAATTTTGGACGACATAGTATAGTATGATGTTTTTCAAATTTTGGACCAAATTTTTTTTTTCTCAAAAGCTGCCACATTTGGATGATATAGCATAGTATTACGTTATAGTCAAATTTCGGACGACATATGACGCTTTTTAGACCAAAAAAATGATTTTGAAAAAAAATGTCAAATTTTGGACGACATAGTATAGTATGATGTTTTTCAAATTTTGGACCAAATTTTTTTTTTCTCAAAAGCTGTCACATTTGGATGATATAGCATAGTATTACGTTATAGTCAAATTTCGGACGACATATGACACTTTTTAGACCAAAAAAATGATTTTGAAAAAAAATGTCAAATTTTGGACGATATAGTAGAGTATGATGTTTTTCAAATTTTGGTCCAAATTTTTTTTTTCTCAAAAGCTGTCACATTTGGATGATATAGCATAGTATTACGTTATAGTCAAATTTCGGACGACATATGACGATTTTTAGACCAAAAAAATGATTTTGAAAAAAAATGTCAAATTTTGGACGACATAGTATAGTATGATGTTTTCAAATTTTGGACCAAATTTTTTTTTGCTCAAAAGCTGCCACATTTGGATGATATAGCATAGTACTACGTTATAGTCAAATTTTGGACGACATATGACGCTTTTTAGACCAAAAAAATGATTTTGAAAAAAAATGTCAAATTTTGGACAACATAGTAAAGTATGATGTTTTTCAAATTTTGGACCAAATCTTTTTTTCGCTCAAAAGCTGCCACATTTGGATGATATAGCATAGTACTACGTTATAGTCAAATTTCGGACGACATATGACGCTTTTTAGACCAAAAAAATGATTTTGAAAAAAAATGTCAAATTTTGGACGACATAGTATAGTATGATGTTTTTCAAATTTTGGACCAAATTTTTTTTTTCTCAAAAGCTGTCACATTTGGATGATATAGCATAGTATAACGTTATAGTCAAATTTCGGACGACATATGACGCTTTTTAGACCAAAAAAATGATTTTGAAAAAAAATGTCAAATTTTGGACGACATAGTATAGTATGATGTTTTTCAAATTTTGGACCAAATTTTTTTTTTCTCAAAAGCTGTCACATTTGGATGATATAGCATAGTATTACGTTATAGTCAAATTTCGGACGACATATGACGATTTTTAGACCAAAAAAATGATTTTGAAAAAAAATGACAAATTTTGGACGACATAGTATAGTTTGATGTTTTTCAAATTTTGGTCCAAATTTTTTTTTTCTCATAAGCTGCCACATTTGGATGATATAGCATAGTACTACGACGTAGTCAAATTTCGGACGACATATGACGCTTTTTAGACCAAAAAAAAGATTTTGAAAAAAAAAGTCAAATTTTGGACGACATAGTATAGTATGATGTTTTTCAAATTTTGGACCAAATTTATTTTTTCTCAAAAGCTGCCACATTTGGATGATATAGCATAGTACTACGTTATAGTCAAATTTCGGACGACATATGACGCTTTTTAGACCAAAAAAAAGATTTTGAAAAAAAATGTCAAATTTTGGACGACATAGTATAGTATGATGTTTTTCAAATTTTGGTCCAAATTTTTTTTTTCTCATTAGCTGCCACATTTGGATGATATAGCATAGTACTACGTCGTAGTCAAATTTCGGACGACATATGACGCTTTTTAGACCAAAAAAGTGATTTTGAAAAAAAATGTCAAATTTTGGACGACATAGTATAGTATGATGTTTTTCAAATTTTGGTCCAAATTTTTTTTTTCTCAAAAGCTGTCACATTTGGATGATATAGCATAGTATTACGTTATAGTCAAATTTCGGACGACATATGACACTTTTTAGACCAAAAAAATGATTTTGAAAAAAAATGACAAATTTTGGACGACATAGTATAGTATGATGTTTTTCAAATTTTGGTCCAAATTTTTTTTTTCTCAAAAGCTGTCACATTTGGATGATATAGCATAGTACTACGTTATAGTCAAATTTCGGACGACATATGACGCTTTTTAGACCAAAAAAGTGATTTTGAAAAAAAATGTCAAATTTTGGACGACATAGTATAGTATGATGTTTTTCAAATTTTGGACCAAATTTTTTTTTTCTCAAAAGCTGTCACATTTGGATGATATAGCATAGTATTACGTTATAGTCAAATTTCGGACGACATATGACGATTTTTAGACCAAAAAAATGATTTTGAAAAAAAATGACAAATTTTGGACGACATAGTATAGTATGATGTTTTTCAAATTTTGGTCCAAATTTTTTTTTTCTCATAAGCTGCCACATTTGGATGATATAGCATAGTACTACGACGTAGTCAAATTTCGGACGACATATGACGCTTTTTAGACCAAAAAAAAGATTTTGAAAAAAAAAGTCAAATTTTGGACGACATAGTATAGTATGATGTTTTTCAAATTTTGGTCCAAATTCTTTTTTTTTCAAAAGCTGCCACATTTGGATGATATAGCATAGTACTACGTTATGGTCAAATTTCGGACGACATATGACGCTTTTTAGACCAAAAAAGTGATTTTGAAAAAAAAAGTCACATTTTGGACGACATAGTATAGTATGATGTTTTTCAAATTTTGGACCAAATTTATTTTTTCTCAAAAGCTGCCACATTTGGATGATATAGCATAGTACTACGTTATAGTCA
Source organism: Microchirus variegatus (assembly GCF_963457635.1). Taxonomy (NCBI): domain Eukaryota; kingdom Metazoa; phylum Chordata; class Actinopteri; order Pleuronectiformes; family Soleidae; genus Microchirus; species Microchirus variegatus. The sequence goes on from NC_139818.1 coordinate 22,504,080, forward strand.
AATTTCGGACGACATATGACGCTTTTTAGACCAAAAAAAAGATTTTGAAAAAAAATGTCAAATTTTGGACGACATAGTATAGTATGATGTTTTTCAAATTTTGGTCCAAATTTTTTTTTTCTCATAAGCTGCCACATTTGGATGATATAGCATAGTACTACGTCGTAGTCAAATTTCGGACGACATATGACGCTTTTTAGACCAAAAAAGTGATTTTGAAAAAAAATGTCAAATTTTGGACGACATAGTATAGTATGATGTTTTTCAAATTTTGGTCCAAATTTTTTTTTTCTCATGAGCTGCCACATTTGGATGATATAGCATAGTACTACGTCGCTATTCATTAAGCGAAAAAGCCACAAAAAAATATATTTTTAAAAAATCTAGAAATTTTGGACGACATAGTACAGTATGACGTTTTTTCAAATTTTTGACCAAATTCTTTTTCATCAAAAGCTGTCACATTTGGATGATATAGCATAGTATTACGTTATAGTCAAATTCCGGACGACGTATGATGCTTATTTAGACCAAAAAATGATTTTGAAAAAAAATGTGTCAGATTTTGGACGACATAGTATAGTATGACGTACTCCATAGTATAGTATGACTTACTCCATAGTATATTATGACGTTTTTGTCAAGTTTTGGACCAAAAAAAATGTTTTTCAAATTTTTTTTCAGATTTTGGACGACATAGTATAGTATGTTGTTTTTGTCAAATTTTGGACCAAATGTTTTTTTCAAAAAAGGGCCACATTTTGGACGACATAGTATAGTATGACGTACTACATAGTATAGTATGACGTACTACATAGTATAGTACAGGGGTCTGCAAACTTAAGGATGAAAAGAGCCATTTTTGTTGTCTTTCCACCCAAATAAAATTCATTTGGAGCCGCAAAAAAACACACAAGATGAAGATAATAAGACGTATAAAGGTTTTTATACAGACAAACTATATACAATTGGAATAGTCTTTCATTTATGACATTTAAGAACCACAACATGTTCAGTTTATACCCAACCTCTAGATCCCGTAGACCTGGTTCTTCCATTGTTTGCGGCAAATTAGAGAAATTAAAATGAACCCACTTTGAAATAAATGAAGCAAATATTTTGGATTGTATGTTGTTCATGCTCAAGAAAACGGTGTGTGGATCCAAAGATGGACAGGATACATCCAAACATGAACAGGACACATCCAAACATGTACTGAATATTGAATTTTACGTCGACGTTGGATGTGATGCACAAGATATTAAAACACTTTTATTTGTCGCCTCGATCTCTAAAGCTACAAGGAGCCACTGCAGAGTGGCTGAGGAGCCACTTGTGGCTCTAGAGCCGCAGGTTGCAGAACCCTGGTATAATATGACGTTTTTGTCAAGTTTTGGACCAAAAAAATGTTTTTCAAAAAAATTGTCAGATTTTGGACGACATAGTATAGTATGTCGTTTTTGTCAAATTTTTGACCAAATTTTTTTTTCAAAAAATGGTCACATTTTGGACGACATAGTATAGTATGACATACTACATAGTATAGTTTGACGTGTTTGTCAAGTTTTGGACCAAAAAAATGTTTTTCAAAAAAAATTTCAGATTTTGGACGACATAGTATAGTATGTCGTTTTTGTCAAATTTTTGACCAAATTTTTTTTTCAAAAAATGGCCACATTTTGGACGACATAGTATAGTATGACGTACTACATAGTAAAGTTTACGTTTTTGTCAAGTTTTTGACCCAAAAAATGTTTTTCAAAAAAAATTTCAGATTTTGGACGACATAGTATAGTATGTCGTTTTTGTCAAAGTTTGGACCAAATTTTTTTTTCCTAAAATGGTCACATTTTGGACGACAAAGTATAGTATGACGTACTACATAGTATAGTATGACGTTTTTGTCAAGTTTTGGACCAAAAAGATGTTTTTCAAAAAATTGTCAGATTTTGGATGACATAGTATAGTATGACGTTTTTGTCAAATTTTGGACCAAATGTTTTTTCAAAAAATGGCCACATTTTGGACGACATAGTATAGCATGACGTTTTTGTCAAGTTTTGGACCAAAAAAATGTTTTTCAAAAAAATTGTCAGATTTTGGACGACATAGTATAATATGTCGTTTTTGTCAAATTTTGGACCAAATGTTTTTTTCAAAAACGGGCCACATTTTGGACGACATAGTATAGTATGACGTTTTTGTCAAGTTTTGGACCAAAAAAATATTTTTCAAAAAAATTGTCCGATTTTGGACGACATAGTATAGTATGACGTTTTTTCCAAATTTTTGACCAAATTTTTTATTCTCAAAAAGAGTTTTATAAAAACGGTTTCTTGTACCAAATTAGGACCATTAAATGGAGTTCACATTTTTTCATCTTATTATTTATATGCATCTTTGAAATAAAGTATATTTATTTTATTTTTTTTAAGTGGGTAATAACAATGGCCAACAATTAAAAATGTATTTGTTATCTGTGAAATATGTTTCCTTAGATCACTGTCATTTAAACAATCCGTGTTTTACATACAACATCTTTAAACCACTTGGTGATGATGCCACAAAGGTGGCAGTTGAGATCACGGGTTTTCTCGCGAGACTTGCCGACCACACACACACACACACACACACACACAGACGGGCACAGAGAGAGGGGCGACCAGCAGCTGGGTGAGGACACTCGGGGCAGCATCGCGCGGAACAAAACCCAAGTTTTCCGTGTTTTTAAAAGGTCTAAAAGAGGCGAAATGACAGAAGTGAGTGGATTCACGTGGAGGTTTTAATGTTCCGCTGTGGAAAGTAGTGACGCTGTTCGTGTCTGTGTCCACGGAGGAGGAGGAGGAGGAGGAATCGGGGGGGGGGAGCTCCGTGGAGAGGACTCGAAAAATAAGTGGATGAGTGGAATTCACGCGTGAAGATTTGATTTAAAAAAAACAACAACAAAGTTTTTGCTTGTTATTATTTTTCGCCACTCAACATTCCGGGATGCTGCTGTGGATCCCCGGCTCTCGGTGATCACTGAAGCCGGGCTGTGAGCCTCATTTCCCGGGCAGAAGAGGAGTCAAGACCCGCTGCTGCTGCTGTTGTTGTTGTTGTTGTTGTTCTGCCGTGGGTTCGTCCTGTGAGATGCGTGGACAAACAGTGGACCAACCTGTCTCCACCACCACAGGTGAAAGGGACGATGGGACAGGACACGTGACGGCCGACTCCTAAATGTCCCGTGTCCCCGCGGACCCACTCCGCCGCCCCGTGTCCGGTCCACAGACATGGATAAACTCACCGTGATTTCAACATGCCTCTTCCTCACCGCGGACATATTCGCCATCGCCAGCATCGTCAACCCGGACTGGATCAACACTGGAGAATCAGCCGGTAAGGTTCCATCCTGTGTGACCTCTGACCTTTGACCTTTGACCTGCTGGGGCTACAACATACAACACTGTTTCTGTTTCTACATGCAGACAGTTGTTTACTTTCACTTTAGTTAGTTATTTGACCTGTTTCACGTATTTAAAAACGCTTTATGCTGCTTGGATCGTTGAAATAAACAGAGATTTGTGTCTGAAACTGAAACCGATATCAAAACTTTGATATTGATGCCGATATAGTCTTTTTCTTTCACTTAAAAAAACAAACATGCTTACAGTTTGACCTTTAACTAAACATAAACTTACTCTGAAACACATTTTGATTTTTCTCAAGAAATAAAATATATGGTTGATTTTTGTTAAAGAAATTGGAGTTTGATATTTATTTGGTTTAGTTGATATTTAAAGACTTTAGATTATTTATTTATTTTCTTGCAACTGTCTAAGACAATCAAGCCCATATGTTAATATTCATTTTGAAAACAAAGTATAATAATGATCATTTAAAAAAATAAAATAATGAAGAATTAAAACAAATTCTAATCCCTATTCATCTAATGAGAATAAAGTCAAATATCGGAGTTTCCCCCCAGAATTCCAAGAATGGATAAAACATTTTAATCTCTGAATTTTTTGTTTTAATTCTGAGATTAAAATTCAGACTTCTGGGTCATTTAATTTTAGAATTCTGAGAAAAAAAAGTTGGAATTTAGCTCGTTGAGTTTTCTGAGTTTAATCTCAGAATTGCAATATTTTCTTCTTGAGATTAAAGTCAGATTTTCTGAGTGTTTTCCCAGGATTCTGAGATTGCAGTCGGTTTAATCTCAGAATATTTTCATTTACCAAAAACCCTATTCACATGTGGCCCTAATCCTGTTCTGATCACTGTCATCATCTGTGTTCTTGGGTGTTATTGTAATTAAACGATTATTTATCACTGATGTGATGTAATTATGCCTCATTCACCCATTAATAATAGTAATAATATTCAATTCCAAAACTAAACATTGACGATGTGACAGTGTAAACGCAACCGTTAGCGTCCGTGCTAACGCTACAGTGGAGATATTACAGGATTTAAAACAAGTGTTTTTGTTGTATAATTAAATTAGTGTGTGCACACACACCACACACCATCGTCTATCTTCATCTTCCAGGATTTTACTTTTTTTTAACACCATTATCACGTCTCACCGTGGTGTGAAATGTACTGGACTCCACTCCGCACCTAAAGCCTTTTGTTCCTGTTTAATTAGCCGAGTCGTAATTACCTGAAGGCAGGAAGTGTTGACGCGGGAATGAGGTCGTGTGACTTTTAATGAGGTCCCCTGAGAACAAGAGCGAGACACACACACACACACACAGATTTAGAGAGAAATGTTTTCCACCTGGAGAACTTCAAGATTCCTGCGGCACAGTCGCAGTGACGTATACCGTGTTTCTGCCCAGAGTCAACGTTTGAATCACTTTTAAAGTTTTTGGCCCTGGTGTAAGTACCTAAAGTACAAGTATGTTACCAGAGAAAGTCTCAAAGTATATGACATTTACTGTACTTTAAGTATTTAAAAGTTATTTTCTGATATAAAAGGTGCTTAAGTTTTGGAAGTAAAAGTTAGCCTGCCCTGCTAACAAATGACAAATGTTGAAAAGCAAACTTTTTTTTTTGGGACATTTTATTCTCCGGATGTTGTGTCCTCAAAGTGTCTCTGTAACGAGACAATGTCCACGTCATCACCAGGACACAAACGTGTCTCTTTGACTGAAGACATAGATTAGATTAAATTAGAAGATTAGATTAGTTTGGATCTGAAACGAGCTCTCTGGTTTTTCAGCTTCCTAAATATGAATATTTAAGGTATTTGTCCACAAAACAAGACATTTGACGTTTTTGTGTAATTTTAGACCAAAAAATGTTTTTCAAAAAAATTGTCAAATTTTGGACGACATAGTATAGTATGACATTGTTTTTCAAAATTTGGACCAAAAAATATTTTTCAAAAAAATAGTCACATTTTGGATGACAGTATAGTATGATGTTTTTTAAAATAATTTGGACTAAAAAAATGTTTTTCTCAAAAGTTGTCAAATTTGCAAGACATAGTATAGTATGATGTTTTAGTAAAATTTCGGACGACGTTTAACGTTATTTTCAAATTTTAGACCCAATTTTTTTTTTTTAATAGTCAAATTTTGGACGACATAGTATAGTATGATGTTTTAGTCAAATTTCGGACGACGTATGACGTTTTTTTTCAAGTTTTAGACCCCAAATTTTTTTTTTTAAATAGTAAAATTTTGGACGACATAGTATAGAATGATGTTTTTTTAAAAATTTGGACCAAATATTTTTTTTTGCTCAAAAGTTGTCAAATTTGGACGACATAGTATAGTATGATGTTTTAGTCAAATTTCGGAAGACGTATGACGTTATTTTCAAATTTTAGACCCAATTTTTTTTTTTTAATAGTCAAATTTTGGACGACATAGTATAGTATGATGTTTTAGTCAAATTTCGGACGACGTATGACGTTTTTTTTCAAGTTTTAGACCCCAAATTTTTTTTTTAAATAGTAAAATTTTGGACGACATAGTATAGTATGACGTCTTTTTCAAAATTTGGACCAAAACATTTTTTTTTGCTCAAAAGTCTTCAAATTTGGACGACATAGTATAGTATGATGTTTAAGTCAAATTTCGTACGACGTAGGACGTTATTTTTGAAATTTTAGACCAAAAAATGTTTTTCAAAAAATAGTCACATTTTGGACGACATAGTATAGAATGATGTTTTTTTAAAAATTTGGACCAAATATTTTTTTTTGCTCAAAAGTTGTCAAATTTGGACGACATAGTATAGTATGATGTTTTAGTCAAATTTCGGAAGACGTATGACGTTTTTTTCAAATTTTAGACCAACATTTTCTTTTTTTTTTAAATAGTCAAATTTTGGACGACATAGTATATTGTATGACGGTTTTTTTCAAAATTTGGACAAAAAATATTTTTTTCTCAAAAGTCGTCAAATTTAGATGCATAGTATAGTATGATGTTTTTGTAAAAATTTTAGACCAAAAAACTTTTTTTCAAAAAAATTGTAAGGAGTTTTGACATTTTCTGGACCAAACGACTCGTGGATGAATTGAGAAAATATTAATCTGATTCATTTGAGGCCTGCGAAGTGAACCATAGGAGAGTTATACGATCAAAAGACACACAGAGACGTCTTTTACACTTTAACTCTGTTCTTGTTTACTTTTGAAAAAGCACATTTCAGACTGGTGTTGTGTTTGTTTTGGAGTCCAGTTTGCAGCACTGTGATTGGGTTACTTACAGCGTCCCCTCCTCCTCCTCCTCCTCCTCCTCATCCTCCTCATCCACGGTATGAAAGGACGTGTTGAGAGGGAACAGGATATCCTGATATACCCTGAGAGCAGAGGGAGGGTTAGTTCTGGTCCTGGTGTCATCACTCAGCTCCGTCTGTGATCCACGGACGGGAACTGAAGCGTTTCCATGCCAACATTAAATATTTATGTTATGTTTTCATGCTACGAGGAGAAACGTTATTGTCGTTATGACGTGATTTGAGATACAACGTGGTGAAATTCGACGTATTAATATAAATGGGTGTTGTTTATATTCCCCTGCTGTTTTTGTCATTTTTTGTCATCCCTTGTGACAATTATGCTAATTCCACACTCGCTGTGTTTAAAATTGCTCTGAATGAATCCATCAGATGCACAAAGATCCTCTTTTCTTCTGCGTCTGCAGTCGCCGCAGATAATTCTGTGGGGAAAAAAAGCAAGAAAAGGAAGGGAGACAAAGGAATAAATGAAGGTGTGGGCGGATGGCGTCACACAGGGCTCTGTTGTTGACATTAGCACACGTCACCCGTTAGCATGTATCCATATTCAGCGGCTCCTCCGCTCCTGATCGCTGTAGAGAACGAGTACAGGAAATATACAATCACTCGCAACTTTATTAGGTACAGAATCCGAGATCGTGGTGTTGATCAGTGGGATCTGTGCTGCCCTCTAGTGGACCTGGACCCCAAAACTAACGGATTTCCGCGACCGCATCACATCCGGTAATCGATGAATCTGTCGATTACTTTCTCGCGCCACCGTTTGGTCCATAAAATGTCATAAAATGTCAAAAAAAACAATGTTGAACCTGGAAAAGACGATGTTCTTGAACGTCTTGTTTTGTCCACAAACCAAAATGATTCAGTTTGAGTGATTTCTTTGTTACGTGGAGCAAAAAAACGAAGAAAATATTCACATTTAAGACGCTAAAACAATCAGAAATCTTGTTTTAATCATGAAAAAAAGCTTCAAACCGATTAATCGATTATCTAAATAGTTGACAATTAACTTAGTAGAGGTCTGGGGGATAATAATGCGATATTGGCATAGTGCCCGAAACTGGGTTAGGGTTTCGCTGCCAAAATTAAGTTCCACCGAATTTCCCGAAACTTGGTGGGAAGATGTTGTAGCCCAAGACGAACAAAAAAGTCAATCAGAACCATGGCCTCAACTCAACAGGAAGTCGTCCATTTTGAATCTTTTAGTGTCCATTTTGGCGATTTGCACCCTACGTAGATGATCTGCCTCGACCGGTTGGGGTGAAAGGAAAAAAGATGAGGTAGCGACAGAAGAAAGACACCAGGAGCAGATAAAGCTGTAGAAGATGAGTGAGTGAGTGAGTGAGTGAGTGAGTGGACCTTTTCACTAACCCAACTCTATCCGTCTCCATCCAGGTTCTCTGACTGTGGGTCTGGTCCGACAGTGCCAGACCATCCACAGCCGGGACCGGACCTGCATCCTGCCGCAGCTGCCACCGGAGTGGATCGCCACGCTCTTCTTCATCATCCTGGGCATCATCTCCCTCACCGTCACCTGTGTTCTACTGGTGATGTCGCACTGGCACCGCGAGGCCACCCGATACGCCCGCTGGATCGCCTTCACGGGGAGTACGTGTCGATTTTGCGGCGTGTTTTCGGGATCCGGCCAGGGATTTGACTCGCTGATTTCCAGTTTGAGTAAAACCTCCACGCCCGCGGACAAAATTGATTCACTGTCGAGGACGAGCCTGAAATGGAAAGCAGGACGTTTTTAGCACAGAGAACAGAAAATAACCGAGCGTCTCGAGGCTAAACTGCACATTATGTTTTATAAAAAGAAAAAAAAAATCCCGTGAAACGAAAACACGGCTTTAAAATATCGGCCTTTCTTAGACGCCAGGATTTCTGTCTTTCCTTTTCCTAATTTTAAGCGTCTTGACAAAACGACTGCGGAGGAGCTCGGAACAGATGGAGCCAGGTTCTATTTTTAGACAACAGAGATAAAATGAGTCTGTATAAGTGAGCACAGGAGCCTGGATTCACACGACTCTATTTATAGACAGTTTCAGCAGTAGAAGGAGAGTCAGTGCTGGAAACAGGTTTGTAGTTCCACACGTTTTTAAAAAAAATGTGTGACATGCGACTCGTTTACACCGCCATGTTGGCAGGAAGATCTTCTGCAACAATAAACGGCGGCAGTGGTCGGTTTGAAGCCATAGGGGCTCGCTAAGCATTTAAAATCCATGCAAAATATAGCAGAACCCGACAGGCTGAATATATCGGACCCTTATACTGCCCCCTGGTGCTTTTCAAGAGTATGAAAACAGCCGGAGTAAACCTCATTCCAGACGACCTCAATGCCTTGATAAACTTTTTACACATCTGAATAAACGCATGTCAAATAAACAGGATTTACAAATTAGTTAGACTTAGATTCTGTACCTGATATGAAGTGAAATCTGTTGCCTTTGGATTCCCAATCGCTGCCGTCTCTCAGGGTCTTTGTCGATCAGGTAAAAGGTTCTCCCTGTTAGCTTGTTTTGTCGTACCTGGGTAAAAACATCTGTCCACCATCTTCACTTTTTAGGAAAACAACCAGCAAAGAGACAAGTTCCCCGACATATAACCTAGCATAAACATCTGTGGGGTACAACAAGTGCGTCTTCCTGCCAAAATGGCGGCATTTTGAGTCCAGCCGATTCCTCGCTGTGGGGGCGCGACGTTGCAAGGAAAAGGTCAATCTTCACAGGAGTAGCTGGAGAAAGACCCTTAGCAAAGGGCTAAGTGAGCCCTCCACGTTTATACCTGAGCAACTCCCATTTTGCATTCCTCCAATAGACAAAGAGTCCGCCATTGAAGGCAGTGTTTTTTTGTCTACTGGAGGTATCTGGGAGCCGACTCTCTGCGGATGTTGTAGGAAGTTGACAGTTCAAGCTAGACACAATACACAATACACAATACACTATACACAAAGGACCTGGTATTCTGTACTGGGCAGGTATAGGGTGATGGGCAGTTTTAGCTCCGAGTCAGAGAAATTGAATTTACCTGAATAGCGACAATGCTCATCACCATTTGTCTCCGTGTGTACGACGTTAATGCAGTTCTCTGGTCTTCCTCACAGTGGTGCTGTTCTGCATGGCCGCGCTCATCTTCCCCATCGGCTTCTACATGAACGAGGTGGGCGGACAGCCGTACAAGCTGCCCAACAACACGGTGGTGGGATCGTCCTACGTCCTCTTCGTCCTGTCCATATTCTTCACCATCGTGGGGCTCCTGTTTGCCGGGAAGGTGTGTTTACCCGGCTGACGCGCGCCACCTGTTGGAGAAACACCGCCGCGCCGCTAACCGGGCTAACTGTGTCGGGACTCGCCTCCGTCCGGCAGCACTGGAAGTCTCAAACACACCCGAGGAGCACCTGATGTTCTCTGGAGCTGGACATGGTTTGATAAGGTGTGACGAGCTTTGGCTAACATCCACACCGCTACGTTTACATTTGACTCATCATCATCACATGAAGACGTTGTGTGGAGTCCAGTGTCTGATCTTTGACGATGGAGCTTCTTCCCCTGACCACAGCTCCGTGGAACTATCCGCGTCTGTATATGATGGTTTTTAGGGGACGTTTGTTTATTTATCTGTTCAGTTCCACCCCCCGTTTTTGTATATAACATATATATCTTTTATTAATACGGTATCTCAGAGTCTCTCTGCCATTGGATCACTTTGCCTTAAAGAGCTGTAAAAGCTCAAAATACCAACACGGTGGTTGAGTTTTAGTTGAATGTTGTCGTGTTGATCTCGTCCCACGTCACAGCTTTGCCTCAGCGATTTATTCACGTTGTTTAGACACTGTGTGTATTTAGAAATTACAGAGTCTTTGACTTGTTTGTTTTATTCTGCTGCAGCGTTGATGCCTACGTCATATGTGTGTGTGTGTGTGTGTGTGTGAATGAACGGACAGCCAGGCTGTGTGAGTTTTTCTTGAAGCACTGTGATGTTGGAAGATCTCATTAAAAATGACTCACTGGACATTTGAATGTCTCCGTTTTCTTTAATGAGAGTAAAAAATATGGTCACTGGCCACTTTATTTGGCACACAGGACACAATATTGTGGGTTTTTTTGCTTTTGCATCAAATTTTGTGTTAAAAAAATCTTACTTGAGTCACTTTTCTGGACCATTCGCTGTAAAATGGTGTGAATGTTTGATTAGATATTAGCTTCAATAAAGCAGTTTAATGTGTACCTAATAAAGTGGACAGTGAGTCCAGTAAGTATATAATATAATTAAACTTTCTTGCCAATCGACGTCAAAACAGACCAGAATATTCTTTGTTTTAAAAGCCAATTGAGGCGAATTGATAACAGAGAAATTATAGTATTTATTTAAAAAACGGAAGTCTGCATCTGTTGTTTCCATGGTAACCGTGTTTCCTGACATCATCAGTGCTCCTGTACAGGCGTCATTCAGGCAAACGGCTCGTAAAGGGATTAAACACAATAAACAGTTGCTCTGAAACACGAGCGGTGAGGGAATAATAAATCAGATTAAAAAAATCAAATTCTTCCTAAAATAATTATCACTCAGTCTACGCAGTTTTCCTTCAGACTCATAACGTTTTCTGCTTTGATTAAATGCTCAAGAGGCCAAAACATCCAACTTGTTGATCATTAAAATGTTTTTATAACTCGTAAAAAAAAAAAAAGGTAATTGCCGCAGTGAAGCTGCACCAACATTTATTGCACATTTCTTTTCTTCTTTTTTTATAGAAAAACATGCAGTCAACAAGGCACAAAATGACGTAAACAACAACAACAACAACAACAACTATACGTGTGACCTTAAAGGTGCCATATGTAAGAATGTGGCCAAAAAACGGTTATACATTCAAATTCAAAAATACCGAGGACTTTTCGGTTTCTTTTTCTCACGTAACTGGCAACACGTGGTTGCTCGGCAGCTGAGACTCTACTGACTGCAATGATTGTTAGATGGCAGTAGGTGGCGCCACATGCCAAAAACATGATTTCAAAACATAAACGTGATTTGCAGTCTGCAAAAGATTTGTTTTTTTAATGCAAATATTTTGTCTGTACTGTTGTTGTTGGTGAGTTCAGTTTGTTATATGAACATTATTCCTGAGTCTCTGTGACATTTTTACGGCCAGTTGCTTTAGATTTATTACATAATGCACCTTTAACAATAACATCATACACGTGAATAACATGAAATCAATCGCGTGACACGCTCTGAGAATAGAAATGTATCTTAATTCTACGTCAAAATGTCCGTGATTTTGTTTGGCACAGATGCAATCGATGATCAATAATCAGCATGAGTGTGGAGGGTGGATATAAAGAGACGCTTCTCTTCACACCACAAGAGGGCGACACCACTACACCTTATTTATCACAGAGCCACAGGACATGAATCTATTAAAAACTAAACTCTGTTAGATTTAAAAATCTAATTCTGTTGTTTTTTTCTTCTCTCGGCATCAACATACCTGACTGATCCTCGTCCTCACGCCTTCACGCACAGTTCAGTGACAGTTACAGTTCGGTGCCTTTCATCATTGCCTTGGACGGACCGATGCGCTGCTGCTGCTGCTGCCGCTGATGCTGCTGCTGACGCTTGACCATCTGTGCAGCCGCGAGCAGCAGAGCTCCGGCGAGCAGCTCCAGGCCGTAGGAGAGCCAGGCCAGACCCAGGGACCAGCCGAAGGAGGTGCGGACGGACGCCAGGTCCTCGGGCTCCACCAGCCTCTCCGTCTCTGCCAGGGCCTCGTACGAGTACAGGATGTAGAGGCCGACGCCGCTCAAGGTCGGCAAACCTGGACGTAGAGAAGGAGGCAAAAACATGAATGCAGAGGAAAAAAAAAAAACATGAAATCAGTGTCAGGTTTCAGGGTTCTGAATGTTTCGATTTATGCATTTAAAAGGAGAAACACATCCAGGGATGACTCTAGCTACTCTCTTTAAACTGTCACTTCACAGAGCGTAATGAGTCCTGCAGCGTTTTCACTTCACACTCCTGTGAAAAGGTTTCCGTCTTTTCTCTGTGTGTAATTTACTGAGACGACAACAGAATCGGCTCAGCACTGGAAAACATCTAAAAAAACAATAAGAGCAACAGGAAGAACCATTCTTAGAATTCAACAGGTCAAGATGAAACGTCCAAGCGAAGCCGATAACTCAGGTTCCTGCACATTTTCATATATTTAGAAATGTCATGCAATTAGTAAGTTAAACATTTACAATACCTTAAGAATATGTTTTCTGCTTTATTTTGTTGTGAAACAACCTTTTCTACCCGTTTATCAACGACTCACCCTGCTGCCTCATTTGGTGTATTTGATTTGTGTCACCTATTAAAATCCAAAATGATTAATTTCAAAAACTGAAAACATTAAAACATGGACATTTAGACTTACTAATGGAGGCAGCAGTGGATCGACAGCTCCTGTGTGCTGTGATGTAAAATCACTGATTTTCTCTATGGACTTTGGTGTGGAGGAGTGGGCTAGCTTATTACGTTGTTCACTTTTCAGGTGGAAAATGACGTCCAACAATGACGAAAACCAACAAATATATTGTTAAGATATCGTAGACTAAAGTAGGTGTCGATTTTTTATTAGTTGAGCATTTTGTTAAGTGGCTAAAATCTGTTTTCAGCCAGAAACAACATGGACGCAAACGTATCTCTAGCTAGCTAGTAGCTAGTTAGCAATACCAACTGATAACAAAGCTCTACATCAGGGACTGGCAATTAAACGGTCGACAAAACGTTGTATATTCATTGGCAAAAATGCCTTAAAACGTCAAAAACAAAAAAACAAACATTTGCTGCCTTAAGCTAACAACAATTTGGACCTTCTTCTTTGAGCCTGACATGTGATAATAGTTGTTTTACGGACATTTACTCCCCAAAACAATGCTTTTATTATTATTTTTTTTCAATAAGTTCATATTTTTTCAGAATAAATGCTCTGAACACATGAATATATATTTGTTAAATCACTGCACTACGTGGTATTTTTAGCGCAGACAAACACACTATATGTACGACTGTGATGCTAACACAACAAAAGTGCTGTTAACAGTGAAAGTAGCAGCGTTTGTGTGTCAGGGTGAGTTTGCTCCAGAGTTGGAAGTCCTCGCAAATTCCGAGTTCCGCAATCGTAAAAACTTCAATAATAATAATCTCCTCAGGTCAACAAATTCCAATAAAATCTTCATTTTTAAAACTGCTGCGTAATTTATTCAACTCTTCCCGCCGTGGGTGTAAACAGTGGAGCTCGAATGCTTTTATTCAATGGAAAAACATTTGATGTATTTCTGTTTTTTTTCTGTACTACGGCGACGACAGAGTGCACATTCACAGCAGCTCATCGATAAAACCAACAATAACGCCGAGCCATTAGCCATTAGCCATTAGCCATGCACAGTCTAATATTACGAGACACAGGAAAAACACTGACGCATGACTTGTCCTCACACACAACATCCAAATCAGCAGAGACCCGACTGACACGCACACACACACACACACGCACACACACACGCACACACACACACACACACACACGCACACAACTTTCACAGTGTTGCCATTGGAAACCCTTTTAATTTTGACAGCTTGCTGTTACTGGTTGTAACGCGATGTAATTGGAGCGCCAAGGATACCCAGTGTGGGACTAATAATCATTCTTATTACAATTACACCCTGAGGTGCGGCAGGGTTCGGGAACATTGATGAGGAAGCAGTTTCTTCATTCCGTTTATTTATTTATTTATTTATTTATTTATTTTTATGACGTTCATTGTGCCGGAGCAGAGGAGGAACAGAAACAACAAAGACAAAGAGTGACGGGAGACAACAAAAACACCCCCCAAAAGAACAGATAAACGTAAGACGGCAGACGGAAAACAGCTTCCTGAACATGAAAAGTGTCCTTTATTTTCTTATATCTCATATAGTACGAAGATAAATATGATTGGTCATGATAGGTAAGTCATAGTAAGCAGATTTACGATATTAACCCTTAAAACCCAGAGCATTTAGGCTGCTTTATTTACCATTACTTTGTTAAAATGTACATATACAGAGCTAAGGGTTAGAGCTAACCTTAACCCTAACTGTCGTTACTACTGAATAAAATCAGAAGAAGAAGAGGAATTTGGTCTATTTTGTGACTTCTGTGCGTTAACTTTAAAGTGCGCGCGACCACTCGAGTCTCATTCAGGCCTCGATCTGATTCCACGTGTGTTGCCGTGTGCTGCTGATTAAAGCAAGAGCGTAAAGAGTCCGTTTAGGAACGCGTCGATGGATCCACAAAGGTTTTCTTCATGGAGGTCATGAGCTGTTGGCAGGAGAACGTCTGAAAGCCAGAGCCAGACGACGTTTATTATTGTACCCAGGTGAAGGTAATAGTGCAGATGTGATTAGTATCTAATCTCATTTAGCCAAATAACCTAAAAATGTGCCGGTAATTATCTGTAACAGTGTGTGTGTGTGTGTGTGTGTGTGGTGGGCAGCTGAAAATAACGAATGACGCCAATATTCAGACTTATTTTTAAATTCTAGGTCAATAACGCACACTAAAACCAACAAGACTGTTATAGTTTTAAAGAGTGGGCGACAGATTCAGCAACGTTCTGCTTGTTCAGATTATGACACTTGGGTGAGATAATCGGATTAACGTTCACAACGTTACGTTTGCGTAACTGTAATCTGGTTAGACGAGGAAAACATGTCGGCGTGAGAAGTGCTACGATGGGAACACATCCTTATGAATCACAAAACATAACCATAATATTGTACCAGGTGATCGGGCAGGAGGAAATCACCGTGAAATTCTTTAAAGGCACTGGGTGATGCATTTCCGCTACCATTTTAAACCAATTATCACAATTTCTGACTTAATAATGACACATAATCATTCACTAATATCAAACACGGAGTGCCACAAGGCTCTATTCTGGGCCCTATACCATTTTCGCAGCTAATAACCGTGATTTGGAACATTTATTGATCCTTCCATATATTGTTTATTTTCAAAAGCTACATTTTCTTTCTTCAATAAGGCCGTCAAGACGACAACAGAGGCGGCTGAGACGGCCTCTAGATGGCTGTGGATCAAGAGGGGTGATCCGCTGGTACATGCTAACCTAAACACCTTAAGTCGGGACTTGATCAATCTCGCCTGGGTGAGGGTGTGTGATGTTGAGAGACCCGAAACAACCCAATGACCCCAGGTTCCATCACTGACGACGTGTCTGGGTGCATCATTAGATGTATATTTAACTATTCGCTGATATCAAACACGGAGTGCCACAAGGGTCTATTCTGGGCCCTATACCATTTTCGCAGCTAATAACCGTGATTTGGAACATTTATCGTTCTTTCCATATATTGTTTATTCTCGTAAGCTATATTTTCTTTCCTCAATATGGCCGTAATAATATGTATTAAAGATAATAAGTATTAAAGATATTTATAAAACTACGCCTGTTTGCATCCGTTTTATCCTCCACATGAGAGTCGCGAGCTAATCCCATTTCCATCTCCAGAGAACTTAACAAGAATTGCACGTCCTCCGACGTCCCAAACAACAAATGTGGAAATACAGACGCAGATTTTTGGTCTTGAATGGTTTCCAAAGCAATTTTTGTTTCACTGCGGTGTCTCCCCGCAGACCGATAAAAGCTCTCATAACCCATCTGATAGAGAGCATGACGAGGATGGAGCTCCTCTGATGCAACGAAATGAGGCGAAACGGCCACGCAGGCACACACACACCCATTCTTGTACTTGCTGCATACTGAGGACTGGGTTGATGACAAAGTGAGGACCAGCATTTCCACTTTATAAATCAACACAATTACAAATATGTACTGAATGACATCTACAAAGAATTACTGGTTGCAGTACCATTTTCTTTTTTTAATTTTTGGTCCAAAATTTGAAAAAATCTTTGACAAAAAAAATTTGACCCAAAATAATTTTCCAAATTTTGAAAAAAGTATTGGACCCAAAATTTTTGTCCAAAATTTGACAAAAACGTCATACTATACAATGGCGTCCAAAATTTGAAAAAAAAAATTGACCCAAAACGTTTTGTCCAAAATTTGACAAAAACGTCATACTATACTATATGGTCCAACATTTGACCCAAAAAAATTGGGTCCAAAATTTGACAAAAAAAGATTTGGTCCAACATTTTGGTCCAAAATCTGACAAAAATGTCATACTATACTATGTCGTCCAAAAGTTATAAACAAATTTGAAAAAAAAAATTTGGTCCAAAATTTAGACAAAAAAAGTCATACTATACTATGTCGTCCAAAATTTGAAAACAAATTTTACCCCAAATTTTTGGTCCAAAATTTGAAAAAATAATTGGAACCAAAATTTTTGTCCAAAATTTGACAAAAACGTCATACTATACTATGTCGTCCAAAAGTTATAAACAAATTTGAAAAAAAAGATTTGGTCCAAAATTTAGACATAAAGTCATACCATACTATGTCGTCCAAAATTTGAAAACAAATTTGACCCAAAATAATTTTCCAAATTTTGAAAAAAGTATTGGACCCAAAATTTTTGTCCAAAATTTGACAAAAACATCATACTATACAATGGCGTCCAAAATTTGAAAAAAAAAATTGACCCAAAACGTTTTGTCCAAAATTTGACAAAAACGTCATACTATACTATATGGTCCAACATTTGACCCAAAAAAATTGGGTCCAAAATTTGACAAAAAAAGATTTGGTCCAACATTTTGGTCCAAAACTGACAAAAATGTCATACTATACTATGTCGTCCAAAAGTTATAAACAAAGTTGAAAAAAAAAATTTGGTCCAAAATTTAGACAAAAAAGTCATACTATACTATGTCGTCCAAAATTTGAAAACAAATTTGACCCCAAATTTTTGGTCCAAAATTTGAAAAAATAATTGGAACCAAAATTTTTGTCCAAAATTTGACGAAAACGTCATACTATACTATGTCGTCCAAAAGTTATAAACAAATTTGAAAAAAAAAATTTGGTCCAAAATTTAGACATAAAGTCATACCATACTATGTCGTCCAAAATTTGAAAACAAATTTGACCCAAAATAATTTTCCAAATTTTGAAAAAAGTATTAGACCCAAAATTGTTGTCCAAAATTTGACAAAAACGTCATACTATACTAATAATATGGTCCAACATTTGACCCAAAAAAATTGGGTCCAAAATTTGACAAAAAAAATTTGGTCCAACATTTTGGTCCAAAATCTGACAAAAAAAATTGACAAGAAAATTTGACCCAAAATTTGACAAAAACCCTATTCTATACTATGTCGTCCAAAAGTTGAAACATTTTTGAAAAAAACACTTTAATCCAAAATTTGACAAAAAAAGTCAGACTCTACTATGTCGTCCAAAATTTCCTTTTTTTTTTTCTTTTTGACAAATTGAGTATAGCATGTTATAGCAACCTAAGGAAGTGATTTCAATTAACCAATGTTGGTTAAAAGCCCTCACTGGTCCTCAGTATGCCGCAAGTACAAGAACACACACACACACACACACACACACACACACACACACACACACGCACACACACACGCACACGCACACGCACACACACACACACACATGAACCGGCCCATTCATGCAAACTTATCCAATATGGCCAAATCATAATCTCAATCTCAGGTGATAATTAACTTTAGTGCTTTTGACCACATGAGGTCAATTCTCAGGCCCTGAGAACAAAAAGTGTTACAGTCTGCTCAGTTTAGCCTCAGCTCACTAACCTCCTTATTCACTCACTGGACACTTTATTATATTAGGAAATGTCAGGACCGCTGAGGTCTTTGCACTGCTGCAAACCTTGGTTGCTTTAGCGACTGTTGCAGCTCTAGCATTTGTAGGTATATAGCTTTCAAATCTTGAAGCTAAATAGGTAAAAAAACAAAAACGCAAAATAGTCACATAATCAACAAAACTAACAAAGTGCACCTTTAAATCATCGTTTTGACTTAAACCTTTGAACTCAGCTGTCCCTAATAATGTGGCCAGACTAAAAACATCCTCTCATAATCTACAATAATCTGTGGAACAAACACTACATTTTCCTTGTGAGCAACTGAGAGATCAACCTGTGTGGGTGAGGACGGTCGCGTACGGTATAAGACCACGGTTCTCAAGCTGTGGTGCGTGTACCACCGGTGGTACGCGAGCTTCCCCTGGTGGTTCCTTAGAGGAAAAAAAATCCAAAATACTGTTCTTCTGTATATAACAGGATTTCTTTAAATTCACTATAGGAGGAGGATGAAAGACTTGGTATAAAAACTATTTTTTTTGGAGAACCTTTAAACAAAAAAGTGCAGAATCCCGTTTCGCTCGCTGCCCGCGCCGCCATGATCACCATAATTATCGACTCTGCTTTCATTAATAGCAGCGGCTAATGGCTCCGGCTTGATTTAAAAACAGAGGTAAATGATGCAGAGAGCGAACTTAGAAGAAACAGTCGTGATGTGGAATCTTTTTTAGCACAAAGCCGGTAATGGTGGATTAACTGCTACGAAACAGGCTTTGACGCCAGAGCGGGCGTTTTCTTTCTTTTCCTGTTTATTACTGTGACGTCTGAGGACAGGTGTGTTGATAAACGGAGGCTCGGTGAAGCTGAACTTACTGCAGATGAAGAAGTACGAGGCCGTGCCGGTGAGGAGGACGTGGCTGCGAGCCAGAGCGCTGACCAGGCCGCAGATACCGCCGAACAGCAGGAGGACCAGGCTGAGAGGGAGCAGCACCACCACTGCTTTGTGCATGTCTGTAAACACAAACACAAACACAACTTATGTATTCAAGGCACTTACAGAAGGCCCGTTTTCAAGGTTTTCCAGCACCTCACAGCTGTGCAAACAGCTAAATGTGGGAGGAGACAATACACTTGTTCACACATGCATCTAATCAGCCAATCACATGGCAGTAACTCATGTAGTAAATCAGTTTGGGGATCCATGAATTTGCCCCCGACTGAGCCCATTATAGCTGGGTATATTAAAACGTCCCCCCCCTGGTGTTTATTAAAGCTGGAGGAAGAGGAAAGAACTTGAAAAGAACTGACTCAGCAGGTGCAGCTCAGCGTCAGAGTATCTGGAGTAGTCGCCTTTGAAGGAGTCCATGTTGTACGCGTACATCTGCCCACCTGCACGTAAACAAACAAACACAACAACAATAACACACTTATTCTGTGGAGCTTAAGGAAGAAATGCAAATATGCAAATATTAAAACCAAAGTCGTTAAAAGAACTGATTATGGCAAAAAAAAAAAAAAGTACATTAAAGGTGCATTATGTAATAAATCTAAAAATCCTCCTAATATGTCACAGAGACTCAGGAATAATGTTCATATAACAAACTGAACTCACCAACAGTACAGACAAAATATTTGCATTAAAAAAAATATTTTACAGACTGCAAATCATGTTTATGTTTTGAAATCATGTTTTCGCGTCATGTGGCGCCACCTACCGCCGTCTACCAATTATTGCAGTCAGTGGAGTCTCAGCTACCGAGCAACCACGGGTTGCCAGTTACTTCAGAAAAAGAAACCCAAAAGACCTCGGTATTTTGAATTTGAATGTAGTAACCGTTTTTGGCCACATTCTTACACATGGCACCTTTAAAGCTCCAGTATGTAACTTGGAGTCACCCAAAACACTTGGATTTGGTCCACATTTCAACTTTTGTTTTGGTACGGTCCCACCTCACTGTCTTCTCAGAGAACTGGAGTTACCGCCTTAACCCAAAGTGCTGTTGTCAACATTAGTTTCACCTCGGTTACAGTTCAGAGAACCACCGTCAGTTCCTTAACCTAAAGCGCTCTTTGACATTCACTTCACCTCGCTCGTGTTTCAGAGAACCAGAGTCGATTCCTTAACCTAAAATTATTTTTTCACATTGGTACAAAATAGAAAATATTCCAAGCGTGTGGTGTGAACACTCTAATCTGTTTACAAGAGATATGTGTGTGTGTATTTAAAAGTTACATACTACAGCTTTAATCACTGGCGCTGTTTTTAGGTTAAAATTGATTTTTTTTTTTTTTTTTTTTTAAACAAAAAGTGTAATTTTCACACAAGAATTAAATGTAACTTAAAAAAAAAAAAACCTGGTACTCAACCCTCGTTGATGCTCCACAGTCCCGAGTGGGAGCTCATGTCCTCAAAGTCGCTCGCGTTGCTCTGTGGGTTCATCTCGATGATGTACCAGTACTCGGTTCCGAGGGACGTGGTCAACAAGACGAAGCTCAGGAGTCCGCAGATCCCTGCTGCGATCACCACAGAACCGAAGGTTACCTTCATCCTGCTCTGAAGACTCCTCTCCTTCTCCTTCTTCTTCTTCTTCAGCAGCAGCAGCTCAGTGTGACGAAGAGAATGGTGATGATGAAGATCCAGATCCTCAGCCTTTTACGCGCTCCTTCATCACAGGGTGAGAGAGGA
The DNA here is from genome assembly GCF_963457635.1 of Microchirus variegatus. Classification (NCBI taxonomy): domain Eukaryota; kingdom Metazoa; phylum Chordata; class Actinopteri; order Pleuronectiformes; family Soleidae; genus Microchirus; species Microchirus variegatus. The sequence continues at coordinate 22,525,297 of NC_139818.1, forward strand.
CGGTGCGTCCGCGTGTGCCAAAATCTCCACCGAGGTTTTAAATGTTCTTCTCCCGGTGTCCAGAGGCGCGTGTGAGGACGGAGCGGGATTAACACAGATGTGAGTGAGTGAGTGAGGATGAGGATGAGGAGCAGCAGCTTCAGTCTGGGAGGGACTCGTCTTCATCACTGCGACGCGCAATTTTACGCACGAAAAGGTGGAAGAAAACAAAGACACAGAGAAACCTGAAAACTAACATTTACTACAGATTTAATGAAATTACGCGTCAATGAGTACTCGTTAACTTGTTTTTAATCCCCCAAAAACAATCCTTCTTGACTGGATTAACACAATTTGACTTTATTGTGAATATATTAGCATGTAAGCACAATTTAAGGTACGTTACATTGCGTTAAAAACCAATAAATACTCGTGAGTCAACAACAAATAAGTTAAATGTATTGGATAAAATAGTAGTAGTGCTGTGTTAATGTTGTAACGTTTAATATAATGTAAAACCATCTTATTTTTATGGTTATCGTTTGGTAAAACAATGGGAAATGTGTGCGAGACATAAGGGAAGTAAATATCAATTTTGATTGACAGAATTGTTCATGAGAAAGTGCAACACTGTAAATAATACCCATTATTATTATTATTATTTGGAGAAAGTTTCAGATTAATGATTAATGCGTATTTACAATCTGTTGGAAATGATTTGTTTGCCCATTTAAAATGACGTTAGATTTTACAAATAAATTAGTCACCATCTTATACATATAACAGTTTGCTCTTATCAGGAGTAATTTTGTGAATTGGGTCACAGTGGTTTTTAAAAAAAAACCTGAAACTGGTGATGGTTTTGGACCAAATTTGTATGAAAACACATTTAAAATCCCATAAACAACATCATAATTAATATGAGCATCAGACAAAAAGATGAAGCCCAGAATTAACGGACCAACACTCAGATGCACAAAAACAGGAAATTAGGAAAGAGCCATAAAAGGAAGTGGTACGAGTTACTCCCTCCCCCATGTTTTCTCTCAAAAAAACATAAAAAGTGAATGGATTTGATGAATAATCGGTTGGTTTTTGGTTAAAACCATGAAAGTCTCAGCCGAGTTCATGACCGTTTTACTGAAAATGTGTATAACAAACTGCTCTTTATATTCTGTAGCTGTTTCACAGAAGCCAAACACCTCCAACAACATCATTAACACGTATTCTAATTAAGGGGAGCAGCTTGTTAAGTCGTCACAGTTAACGCCCGAGTTTTACCTTCGGGTTTTAATCAGGGCCGAGTGACAGAGAGAGAGAGAGAGAGAGGGCAATCACTGTGAGAGTTTCTGTGGAATTCATGGATACTTGATCATCAAACCAGCCCTAACAACACATGATTAAATACTAGTGGATACACGTGAAACTTATGGACAATCAACATTTCAGTTATATAAACTGAAATAATTGGAATAATGCGCCACTGATTTGGCGTAGGCACCGATGATTGTTTAAGTGGAATAACGCGTTGAAAGTAGTTCTTTCATGTACACATACTTTCAGACTGGTTAAATCTGTAAATTAAAAACAAGTTTATTGAAAAACAGACGTTAAAAGTGACAGAGAAAACACGTAAAAAAAGACGAAGGACACATGGAAAGGAGTTACACACACACACAAACACACACGTTCGTCTGCAGCCAGGCCGTCACTCCTCTCCCATGGCCGTCTTTACGATGTCGGCTCTTTTCAGTTTGGCTGCATCTTCATACTTTGTGATGGCGTCGTTGCAGGATTTGTTCTGCGAGTAGAGGGAGAAAAAATGAACACTGGTACAAGTCTGTGTTTCAGTAGAAATGTCAGCGAAACACACGAAAACATGTCAGTCAAGATCTTACAATGACGATCTTGTGTCTCTCCTTCTGCAGTTTTAAGAACTCCTCCACAGTCAGATCCTCCACTTTCTTCTTCAGGGCGATGAAGTGACAGGAGGACGAGTGAGACTTGTGCTCCTTTCTAATGGGGAGACGAGATATTTTAGTTTATCTACCATTTGGCCACAAACACATGGCGGTAATGTACTTGTATGGAAGCCTGCGAGAGATATGAGATATTTACAGATATGCTAGTCATCAACACGTCTATAGACCTCCGTACATCACGTGAATTTGTTCGTTTACACTGCCGTGATAGCAGGAAATTATGGTGCCTGTATCAAGAGTTCACTGCACACTTTCCTTCATCCTACTTTGGAGAACGCATACACATCCATGTAAAAGTGTGTAAAAACAACAAGATATATAAATAGCATATATAAAGTAACAAAAGTTATATAAAGATGCTAAGGCTTCACATTGTGTGACAAACTACAATCTTATGTGCGTTTCTAAAGTCTCATCATCAGAAAACAAACAATAACAACAACAGCAAAACAATTCATTCTTGAACAAGAATGACAGAAGGCTTCATTAACCTTTCATTCTCTAATATGATACAAGTTTATATCACTGAATACAGAGTTCCTACACATTTTCCAGACTCAAATTTCTAGACTTCTCTGAGGATTTTTCAGTCAATAGTAAACATCTGAATACCAATTGTTAGATGCTTGTTATGTAAATAAAAGGTTTTAAAATCCTTCACTCATTTTTCATGAAGCCAGCCCAACCCATGACACTGTCGCGGCCGACAATCGGTGGCTAGCTTGACGACACGTATGGAAAATAATAAATAAATGAGGATTGCAGGCAGTAACAGTAACCATGGTAACTCGACACCATTCTACAGACAGCTTGATTAGTTTCATATCATCTACAGGTAGGCTATGTTGTGTTAGTAACTCGTTTTGATTTGCATATATTAAAATATTTATTTTCAGAAAGTGAGATAATAGTCTGGAAACAGACCTGGAAATGACTCAAATTAAATTCCATACTTTTTTTTTTTTTATGTGAGCCATTGGTGTGTGTATAAATAAAGTTGTATCTCTTACTCTGGATCATCCTCTGGCTCCCAGCCCTCGAGCTCTTTGAGGCAGAAGAAACACATGGCGATGTCTGGGCTGTTCTCCGAAGGCGTGTGAATGAAGCCAGCTTTGGCCATCTGCAATAACAAACACAAACATTTCCATGAAACCTGTTCATTAAACAACAAGTTGACACAGAGAGAAAATGAATCAGTAAGTCGATTATTCCGTAAAATCGTTTAGTCATTGAGCAAGAAAATGTCCACACGGACTCACGGGCAGATGAACTCATCAATGACCAACCCAAAGAAAACTGATTCAGATTCAGACATTTTAATGACATGTACATCATGTCAGTTTTACACACACAATGTAAATATTTAATTTTTTATTTATTTGTTTTTGAATGTAAATATTTATATAAACATAGTAAAATAACAACAGTAGGTAGCGCTAACATCTGACATGAGTTGGAGTCACGTGACATTCCGATAAATATACAAAAATAAAATAAAATAATAAAGTTTTTTTTTTAAGAAATACAATTCAGCGTTAATTTGGAATCAGTGTGTCATATGACGCTAAAGTTATTAGAAGACATAAACTCAAATGGGTAATTTGGTGACAGTCCCTAAGGGAAAGCCAACAAAACACACTAGTATTTTTCAATTGCTCTTAAACTACAGCAACATCTTAACAACACATTTTAACACAAAAATAATGTATTAAGACTAATACTGAACTATAGCTCATCTAAGCTAATCTCCCATCATGAAATCTCACCTAAGAACTTTTGTGACAATGCTATTAACAAACGAAACAATATGTACACATGAGCATTAGCTAGCATTAACCCCGCAGTTTGAACAGCTAAATATGAAGTTTGTAGCGTATGTCTCTCAACTGATGTCTTTCTGCCTTCAGAGCTAATTGTTGTTGTGCTAGCGTTGCTAGCTAGCAGTCAGATACAGAAGAATCTCGTTCGTTCACGTTCACTCACGTTTTCCGGTGTGCACGTACAGTCCTCGTCGAACGGCCAGCCCGCGAACGTCTTCAGTCGGTTCTCGTAAAAGTACATCTTTGTCTCTCCTTCATTGATCGCCTCCATTTTGTACAGTGTTAAAATAGTATTATTTCCTCCGCGGACGACACACAGCCCAACAACCAGAGCCTAACGTTTTCAAATGTCAGCCCAAGATTCACTTCGACGTTTCTGATTGGACCGGTGAGTGGTGACTCTTCTTCTTGGCTACAGGAGCAACATGGACAGTCCGGAAGTCTGCCACCTAGTGGTCTTGGCCGAGCGGACTAATTCTGCTCTAAATGTTAAATAAAAAGCGAGTAAATTACACATTCACCACGTTTTATACATTTAATATGAATTTCAACCATATTTTGTGGTGCCGTAGCCGTAGTGCTGCGTAGCAAAACTACATCCGCCGCCCACGCCTTTGCGTTCGCTAATGCTCATGGGTAATGCAGTTCTTTGCTGTCGTGGGTCTCCTCTCCTCAATGAATCCACACAGCGGCTCGTTAATAGATCGATAAAGTTTGAAAATAAATGCAAATGAGCGACGAATATATAACTACAAGCTGCGTTGTCGTAATATTGAAAAGAAAATGTAAACGAAAAAGTAACACTACTGCGCATGCTCTTGGGTGCCCACAACCCGGAAGTAAACCTTGAAGTCTCCGAGTGTTGTTGTTATGGAAGGTCGGTGTTCTGTCGAGACTTTGGCAGACTTTGGCTTTTTAGACGCGTCCTTCACGCCGAAAATTACTGTTGGATTTGGGACAGACGTTTTCATCCTGACGGGCAGCGATGAAGTCTACGTCTTTAACAGCGAAGAGAGAAAACTCAGTGTAAGTTCAATATTAACTGCACTCAGTCAGAGCCAGTGGACCAGAGTCAGGTGGTGAAGATAACTTCCTGTGTGTTCTGTTGTGTTGTGTTGTTTCCAGGTTGTTCTGCAGTTTCCTGGTCCTGTCAGTGATCTGGTTCAGAGTCCAGACAAACAGCTCATCTATGTGTCCTGCAGCAGTGGAGTTTACTGTGTCAGACCACAGTTACTGCTCCCACGGTTTGTATTATTATAAGATATTTATATACACACACACATAGTACAGACGAAGAAAGCTCGACAGCACATTTACTGTGACCTTTTGACCTCTGCAGGGCTCAGAACCGTGCAGCTGATGCGCCCTGTGGTCCGGCTGAGCTGCAGATCTCCTCCGACTCCCTCGTTATCGAGGAGGAAGGAGTGCTGTCTCTGCTCCTCGTCGGCTCCGTCCTCCTGCTCCTCTCTCACAGAGACACAGCGTGGCTGTTGAGTTTGTACAAAACACCAGAACCAGAAGTAGAGTCCGGCAGCTGCGAGCTGCTCGGCTCGTTTGGTCTGCCTCTGGTCTCGGCTGCTGTGTGTGACGACGACGATGATGAGGGAAAGATAGGAGGAAGAAGAAGAAGGAGGAGGCCGGTCCTCATCTGTGTCCACTCCTCGTCCACGTCTCCATCAGAGCAGACTTCACCGGACAGTCATTACCACCTGGAGTGTGTCCTCTTCACACTCCTGTTCGGGGTCGACGCCGCCCTCGCCAAATCACCGGTCGTCCTCTGCGGCCTGACAGACGGACGCCTGTGTTCCCTCCCTCTGCGTCTCCCGGGGTCACGACTCCGAGTCCTGCACAGCCTCGGGCAGCCGGTCGTGTTCGTCGCCGCGGCAACGGCTCCGGGACACGCTCAGTGTTTGGTGGCAGTGGGAGAACGAGGCAGAGTGTTGCTGATGAAGACCGAGAGGCGCGGAGACGGAGGAGCCGCTGCTGGTTTCGTGGAGACGCGTGTGCCGGGTCCTGTGGTGAGTGGATCTGTGGACAAACGGCGTCTTTACTACAGCACGGGTTCAGACCTGCTGACGCTGGATCTGTCAGAGGAGAGAAGGTCCGGGAGAGAAGGTCAAGAACAGAACGAGGAGACGTCCAGAAAGTCCTCCGCCGCCGTCGTCCACAGTCCCACCAGTCTGAAGGTGTGCAGAGTCTCTGCTTTGGCTGCACATTCACACAATGCAACAGGTGAGTGAAGTCTGGAAATAACGATCATTTACTTTATCCGTTAACATTTAGATTACTTTCTTTATTGGTCGTTTAGTCCATGGTCTATGGTAAATCATGACGGTTTCAAATGTCTTGTTTTGTCCACAAATGTATGCAAGTAGACCTCCATAGGACCACTCTAAAGGAGCTTTAAAGTTTCTTAATTGCCTCTTTGTCTCTGTGAGACGTCTTCTCACTCGCTAACTAACTTTGGCTAATTAACCATTGCTACCAGGACGAGTTCAGCTCCTGAGTCTGTCTGTCAGAGGGCGGCTGCAGAAGATTCTCTTACCCGAGCAGAGCAACGACGCGTCGAGTCGTCCTTCAGCGCCGGTTTGTCGCAGCGCCGGTGATCTGCTGTCGGCCATCGGGGACGTCTGTGAACGGTACGTAGCAACGTGTGCTAACAGCTATGACCTTTTTTATTGACAATGAATTGTAGATAATCTTACTTTCCCTTTTTTTTTTTTTTTTTAAAACAGAGTTTCTGCGTTGAAAACTGCCATCAAATCCAAAAATCAAATCCTGAAGCACCTCAATCAGGTTCTCAACATCAGCTTCCTCCTGATCGAACGCTCAAACACTGAAGACCAACCTCCGAAGCAGATCAGATGTCACGCCAGGACCACGTGGAGCCGGCTCCTGCAAAAAGACTCCCTGAACCTGACGTGTGTCCTGGAGAACTCGAGCTCTTTTATTTTGGAACGTGGCTGGACGCTGAGCATCACCGCGTTTCCCGTTTCCTGCTCACTCGCCGCAGGAGAAGAAAGCTCCTCCACTAACTTCTCATTCCCGGTCCACGATCTGCGTCCTGGGCAAACGTTGGACGTGTCGCTGCCTTTAGCAGCTGCGGGCGACGCCTCCTTTCCCGTGAAGGTGAGCTGCTCACTCGTCTTCTCGCTCGTGAGTCTCCTGGGAGAGCAGGACGTCACGCACCGCCCTGGTTTGCAGAGCAGCTCCATCAGTTTGCCCTTGAACACTCTCACAGTGGACTGGCTGCACGTCCTGCAGGTGGACATCAACAAAAACGCCACGTCTCACTCCTTCTGCATCGAAGCGGATCCGATTCACGCTTTTCTGAACTCACGCCGGACTGAGTGTGTCAGACGAGTGGAGACGGGAGGAGGAGAAGGACCTTCAAAGACTGAGCAGGAGCTGTTTTCAGCGAGGATACGCGTGTCTTCAGAGCTTCTTAAGGACACGTTGGCGTCAGATTTGAATCCTCAGGGTCCAAAGTCAGATCTCTGCTTGTCTTTTTTGGACTGGCTTCTGTCTGAAGGTCCTGGTGGAGGAGAGAGGGTACACCAAGGAGACAAGGTTGACCTGAGCAGCTCAGTTGTCCACGCTCGAGGTCCAAATGGAGCCAGAGTCAAACTCACTGCAACGGAGGTAAATAACTAGTAACAATAAAAGCACGGTCAAGACTATTTTAGCCAATCACCAAAGGAAAACATGTAACATAAATCACTCCCAGTCATTTTGGAGTCCTGTCCATCACAGAAATGCCAGACCTGGTCTTTTCTGACCTTTTTAGATGAGGAACAACCGTTCTTAGGAGGTAAATCCAGAGTCGCTTTCAGCCTCTACTGAGAGTTTCTCCTTTTTGTGAGCTTGTAATCATAAACTGAACATCGTATTGAGGACATCCTCAACTCAGAGCTAGTAGTAAACTGTAGTTAAGACCAAGAAAGAACCTGAGATCAGGACCTAGAGACTGAGGATAAGTTTAGGGCAGGACAGGACGTATGTTGCGGACTTAACTCAGACTTGTCTCCGGTCTTAGGTCTTATAGTGTGGTTTTGACGACAGCACCACAAGAAGCTGTCAGGAACCTAGTTAATAGGTCATGAACATGATGTAAAAGTGTTAATATATAGATAACAAAATATATTTCAACATATTTTCTGGATTCATGTGGTGCTTAAATGCAACGGACAGACCGGCGACTCAATCTTGTGGGGCAGAATGTTACAGATTGTACCTTTAACTTTTATGTGTATTCTATGTGTTTCATGACGTCTCCTGTGTGTCCTCCAGGTAAATGTAGGAGAGCAGGACACGGGGAAGGAAGATTCCCTGAGCGCGGTAGACGTTCAGGTTGAGAGCTCGTCTATAGCAGCAGTGTGTGGACTTCACCATGCTGTGCTGAGCCGTTTACAGGTACACACACACACATTCTTGTACTTGCTGCATACTGAGGACCGGGTAAAAGAGCTGACAAAGTGAGGACCAGCATTTCAGATTAAGATTAAGAACCCTTTAAGTCCCGCAAGGGGAAATTTAATTCTGCAGTGAGTTAGTGAACACACACAGCACACAGTCAGGTGTTTATGTTTAAGGTGATTTACTTTATAAATCCACTTTATAAATCAACACAATTACAAATATCTACTTATATATAAAATTTAAAACAAAAATTGACCCAAAATTTGACAAAAATGTCATACTATACTGTCATCCAAAATTTCAAAAAATATTTGACCCAACATTTTTGGTCCAAAATTTGAAAAAAAAAAAATTGATGCAAAATTTTTGGTCGAAATTTTTTAAAGAAAATTGGACCCAAAATGTTTGGTCGAAAATTTGAAAAAAATTTGACGCACAATTTTTGGTCGAAAATGTGAAAAAAATATTTGACCCAACATTTTTGGTCCAAAATTTGAAAAAAAAAAAATTGATGCAAAATTTTTGGTCGAAATTTTTTAAAGAAAATTGGACCCAAAATGTTTGGTCGAAAAGTTGAAAAAAATTTGACGCACAATTTTTGGTCGAAAATGTGAAAACAAAATTGGAGCCAAAATGTTTGGTCCAAAATTTGAAAACAAATTTGACAAAAAAATTGATGCAAAATTTGTGGTCAAAAATGTAAAAAAAAAAATAGGACCCAAAATGTTTGGTCCAAAATTGGGAAAAAAATTTGACGCAAAATTTTTGGTCGAAAATTTGAAAAAAAAAATTGGACCCAAAATGTTTGGTCCAAAATTTGAAAAAAATTTGACGCAAAATTTTTGGTCGAAAATGTGAAAAAAATATTTGACCCAACATTTTTGGTCCAAAATTTGAAAAAAAAAAATTGATGCAAAATTTTTGGTCGAAATTTTTTAAAGAAAATTGGACCCAAAATGTTTGGTCGAAAATTTGAAAAAAATTTGACGCACAATTTTTGGTCGAAAATGTGAAAACAAATTTGACAAAAAAATTGATGCAAAATTTTTGGTCAAAATTTGAAAAAAAAAAAATAGGACCCAAAATGTTTGGTCCAAAATTGGGAAAAAAATTTGACGCAAAATTTTTGGTCGAAAATTTGAAAAAAAAAATTGGACCCAAAATGTTTGGTCCAAAATTTTAAAAAAAATTTGACAAAAAATGTTTGGTCCAAAATTTGACAAAAAAAGTCATACTATATACTATGTCCTCCAAAATTTGAATCTTTTTTTTTTTTTGACCAACAGAGTATAGCATGTTATAGCAACCTAAGGAAGTGATATCAATGAAAACAAAGTGAGGACCCACAAAATGTCCTCACTCCGTAAAAAGAAAAACTTGAGTTTTAGAAGATACACATCTAGAAACCAGAGAAATCCCTGATCCTAATTTGTGTCCGGCTCATCACCGAAATCTAATCATTTCTTTCTTGAGTCATAATCTTTGATGTGAAATCTCTGTCGCTCTGTTCCTGGACACAGACTCTGATGCTAAGTGCTCCCCAGAGACCTGCGTCCACAAAGAGGCTCCAGAGTTTAGGTTTAAGACCCGCACTGCAGCGAGCTGAGGTTAGTAACTGTGGTTTTTACTGTGTTTATTTTAAGCGCTAATGTCGGATCCTTCCTACGAGGAGCGGACAGGAATATTTAATGACTTTAAAAAGTCAATCGGTTAATGTCATAGTGGTGAAAAGATACAAAACTGCAGCAAACATTTGATTTTCAGAAGTGATGACATTCACGAGGTTCCTTGAATGCAACTCATCGGCTCAATGTCGTAATCCTACATTTACCAAACATCTCTGGGAAATGATTAGTTTACCAGTTCTAATTCTGACATTAGGGGAAAACTTGTTGCTACATTATGCACAGATTTGTCACAGATGTCCTCAAAGAGACACAGAATCCCGACATGCAGACTATAAAGAGACAAAACGACGACAAGAGACACAGAATCACCATGAAGAGACACAAATGCGTCCTCAAAGAGACACAAAATGTCTACAAAGAGACTCAAATGTCCTCAAAGAGACAAAAAGGAGACATAAATGTTGCCAAAGAAAAATTACAGACACACAAATTGACTATAAAGAGACAATAATGTCCCTGTTTGTGTCACAATTATTTGCCACCTTAAAAAGTCTGGGAAACGCTGGTTTAAATTATCCAGATATTCAAATAGAATTTTTTTTCTTGAAATTCTCATTCCTATTGTTTATGTTTTAACATATTCCGTACATTTCTATGAGTCCAAGGTGCAAAATTAATCTCTTCTGTTTCCTGTGGGAAGAAAAAAAGAGCATATTTGGTTACATTTGAAGGAATGTTTGCATCTTAATTGACGTTTACTCTTAATACATATTCATGTTTTTTTTTTTTTTTTTTTTTTAATAAAGCAGTTGCATTCAATGAACAACAAAGTCAACCTTCAGGACTTAACTTGAAGGACAGTGTCTAACGTCCCCGTCTTGTTTGTCTTTTTCTCAGCGACTGCTGCATCAGATCCAGCAAACGCGAGTCTCGGGAGCGTTGGGTGTGGGCGTGTCCTCGGGGCAGACGACCACGTCTCTTCTCGCCGTTTACACAGAACTGAGAAAAAACCCTTTACTCGTCCTTTAACGCACAGAAATGTTCAAACCCGGCCCACGCAGCTCTGCCTTTAACCCTTTAACCTCTGCTCTGTGTGACGTACAAACTAAAGTCTGACGCTGGTTTTGTTCCTGTAAAGAAATAATAAAACACATTTTTATACTCTTCACTTTGCTCAATGTTTATTTTTTTTTTTTTTACAAACCAGCAAATGAACTACATGTTCTACTTCTTTTTCACAGAAGGTAAAGAAAGAGAGAGGAACATTATTATGAAGAGACACAAAATGGCGGCAGTTAAAGTTCAGGTGCTGGTTTGTGAAGCACAGTAGTTAGCTTAGTAGTTAGCGCTCGCCTTTGAAGCATGAAGACCTGGCTACACGATCCGGTTGGAACAAGAACCGCCCTCGGTTCAGAAACAGCTGTTACAAATATACACTTTAATTAAATCAAGTCATTTGCACGACAAATTAAAGCTACATTGCTCCAGGTGAGGCTCGAACTCACAACCTCGGCATTGCTCTGCAGGTTACTGTCTTATAAGTACCGCGCGCTAACCGATTGCGCCACTGGAGCCTGTTCACCACAACGGTTTCCTCCATTATTCAACAAAGTGTCAGTAATAAAGTGGCAGTTTATGGTTTCTTTTATCATTTATTAAAGGGCAGGTGGGGTGTAAGCGTTAATTATGCCGGGAAACCACTTGTTGAAAGAAGTGCTAGCTTGCGAATTACACAATTGACCAACTAGCATGGTTAAATTTGACTCCCGCTAAACCTTTATGCGGCTAAATATTCAGTGTTGTGCAGACAAAGTTTGCGTGAAAATGTCCCACGCGCCACTAAAGGTACACGTAGCACAGTTTGAGAACCACAGGTCTGGGCTATTCAAAGGAGTAAGGCGAGTCGCGTCGCGTTGCTGCTAGCTTAAGCGGAGAACCTTTACTGAAGCTATACAGTAGGTTCTATCCCCCCATGGTTCTCAAAGTGTGGTACGTGGAGGAAAATCCGTCAGATCGTCTGGGATTAAATTAAATGAGGATCACAAACGCACCATTAGCAGCCATACATGTTTATTTTAGTTTGAGCACATTTTCATGCTAATAAAGAGAGAGAGAAAAGGTGTAAATATTATTAACAGAGGAACCTGTGGAAACACTGGAATGAAATAACACTTGAACAGGTTGAAGTGATGCTATTACTACAGGCGACTGTTTGTACAGGTGATCGCCAACAACAGCAAACGCCACGTTAGCGACTGTCTCAAATGGCAACGAGTCGCCGTCTGCACTCACTAACACTGTGACACCTGCGATACGAAGGAGCGGACGATAAAATACAGGGATAACAAGGCTGCAACTAACGATTATTTTCATCATTGATTAATCCATTAGTCGTTTATGTCCAGAAAATGTAAAGCTGTGATCTCCAAACCCTAACCCTAACCCCTTAATCCAGCCTAACTAGGGTGTAACTAGTCCTAATCTGCTGTAATCTGTTGTCGTTTGGTCCGTAAAAATGTTGATCTGAAAGTAATTTTGTTCCCAAATGTCTTGTTTTTGTCCACAAACCAAAATTATTCACTTTTTAAAAAAATGATTTCTCTGTTAAACGGAGCAAAAATTTGGAAAATTCAAATTTAAGAAGCTGAAAAACCAGAGGAACTTGTTTTAATAATTTAGGAAACACTCAAACTAGTTATAGTTGAGTTATTGTTGCAATCTTACACTTTTATCCTCACTTTATTTATTTATTATTGAACTTGTTTTAGTATCAATTACTTGAATATCTCACATTTATGTTGACATTTTGTCCTTTAAATGAAAGTGAAAAAACACTAAAACTAACAAAACAGTTAAGGATTAATTAAATAATAGATTAATAATCGTTAATTAATGGTTGCAGCCTGACTTTATATCACACTGATGTATGGTTTTATGTTCTGAAACTGAATTCCTCTTGCAGCAAAAACACAAAAAGAATATTCAAGAACTCTCTCGTCTGATAATCCACGTTCACGTCACTTGTGTCTTTTTCCAGATTATTTCTGCTGCTGCAGAACCAACGAGGACCAGCGTGGACATGAAGTTAAAAACTGTAGAGTGAGCAGTGATGAAGAGTAGTCAGATCACCTCAGTGACGAAGAGTCGAGTCGACTCTGGATTGTTTTCTAATATTCCCACAGAGCCGACGCGCTCAGGCTGAGTCCGTCCCCCTTCAGCGTCCCTCCCTGGTCTCCCCGCAGATATTTGCCGTTCTTCCCGCGTATGGCGAGGCGACGGTGCTCGAGCAGCTCGATCGCGAAATCCTCCGGGGCCTCGCCGTCCGCGCACACCAGCCCGGCGCTGTTCACGTACCAGAAGTGACCGGTGACCCCTGTGGGATTTTCAAACACAAACACCATGATTACAGAGTCCAAAAAGTCCAATGAATAGAAAATGCTATGGTTTCATTTATTTGTTAATTTATGAAGCGAATTACGGGGCACTTCCTGTTTCGAAAGACCCACTTCCTGTGTCCAGGTCATGCAGTAATGCTCGGCTAAATTCAAAATGGCCGACTTCCTGGGTCAAATTTGTGTCCGTAAACGTGTTCGGGGTCGGTCTCTTTTGTCACGTATGAAGTTTCGAGGCGACCAGTCAATGTATGACAAAGTTATCGGGGCACTAACTGTTTTGCGGCAATTCCGTTGGTTTGTCGTGACCACGCCCTTTTAAATCCGCGAAACCTTTCCGATAACTTTTTGCCTTTGATGTGTCGAGTACAAATTGTTGCGTTTTTTTTCATGTTGGTACGATAAACGCGCACAGACGAGTTTGTTCACTAGCGTAGGGGTGCAAATCGCCAAAATAGACGGCAAAAATACAAAATTGTCAACTTCCTGTCGAGTTAAGGCCGTGGTCCCAATTGACTTTTTTGTTCGTTTTAGGCTATTTCAAGTTCCTACCAAGTTTCGTAAAATTCGGTGCAACTTAATCTTGGCTTGCTCCATCCGTGTTTCACCTTAAGGGGCACTATAGAGCCCTAGTGCCAATATTGCACATTAGCTTTGTAAAAAATTACCGCAATAACATGGAATCTGAATAGGTTCAATACGTTCCTTGCACAAATTAGCGCCAGGACACGTTTCGGGGCCCCTAGCGTTCGTGCTCGGGGCCCGATACGGTTGTGAGCATTCTGCGAGAAATGGGCGTGTCCCTCCTGACCTTTAATGTGGTACGCCCCGTTGCTGAACTGCAGCGTGAAGATGTCGTAGACCGATCTGCTGGCGTCCAGCGTGTTGGAGTTCTTGTGGTGGCAGATGAAGCCGTTCTCTCCTCTCAGGATCAACATGGGCCGGTTGATCAGCTTCAGGGTCAGCAGCTCGTCCTCACCTGAGGACACGGCGAGGACACGGTGAGGACACGGCGAGGACACGGCGGACGAAACAGACACCAAATAATCAAACAAACACACAGGATCTAACTATAGTCCGATTAAGGGTACACATGCAGGAGTAATCGGACTATGAATCGCATTATCCAGGTATGTTAGTCCGACTAAGAATAGCTCGATTTCCTGAAGGCAGGTAAGATTATGCACTTTGTTTCTTCTTGTTGGCTGCTTTCTTGTTTGTTTTGTTATAAATAATAATAATAAAAACATATGTTTATATATTTATTTTTAAATAAATAAAATAAAATATAATATAGTGGACAAAAGTCAAAAATGTCTCTCACCTCCAGAGTCACTCACAGCCAGCAGTTGTCCATTCTTCTTGGTGCAGATGTATTTTCCATTGTTGGCTTTTAACGCCACCTTGTGGCCGAGCCACTCCACTGCGAACATGGTGTCTGCTGAGCTGCAGTCAAAGAAACACAGGAGAGACTTTTAATTTGTTAAAATCAAACAAGAGACAGAGAGAGAGAAGTGTACATGTGCACATTATATTTATTTATTGTATTTATATATAAATCATGTACACATGTATTATCTCTCTCTTTATTATTTTAAATTCTATTTTTAACGGTTATTTCTCCTTTGCATTTCTGCTTCTTCTTTGTTTTTTTGTGTTTAAATCAAACTTTGCTTAAACATTAGTAAAGGTGAATCTGATTCTACACCTTTTAAGGTGTTTATTTAATAATTTTTATACTTTTTTCAGTTTGAAAAATTGAATTTGAGTGTCTGGCATAAAATATGTCACAAAGTTTGAACTAAAGCTAGAACACCAATAGCTAAAATCAGGCAATCAGTTTTATTTATAAAAAAAAAAGGTTTTTGCTCTATTTAGAAAATAACTCATTCAAACTTTATTATTTGTGGTTATAGAACAACATTGTATCACCATTTTTAAACATTTTTTGGACCAAACAAATCATGAAAATAATCTTTTTTAGTATAAGTCATATATGGAGAGCAGCAGAGGAAGTGAGAATATGATTCATTTTGTGTTAAAATGATCTAATTGTGACACTTTAAGTGACGTAAAATGTCCTTTTTGTGTGTTTATTTCTTTTGTTTGGATAAAAAAAAAAAACAAACAGATTTTATTGTTTAAAAACAGCTGTAAAATAAGATACTGGACCATTTATTCAGCGTCCTGTAAACTCCTAACACAACATAAGGAGTTTTTGTTTCACTCACACTTCCGTGGCCGTGCTCTGGATTCCCCCGTGAGCCACCAGAGCCCAGTAATTCCCCTGACTGGTTCGGAACGTGCACTTCCTGCTCTCCTTGTCGATCTCCATCTGGAACGTCTCCATGTCCGTCTCGTCTTCCTGATTGGCCGAGAGGCTGACCCCTGCAGGGCACATCCTGTCATTAATACCTGAGCGCAGCGCGGGTTCAACAACCTGACGACTGTTTGGTGTTTGGGAGAAATCCATCCATGCACGAGTTCATGTGTTCATCAAGCTGTTTCACAGCTTTCATTTCACTACTTTCCTTTTTCACTCGGTGACACAGACGAGAGTGAAGTGAATGATGTGTTTTCGACTCAGAAATCTGATTTAACTAAGTGTTAAATCCTCTGTTAGAGATCTTTCTCAGATACTTATAGCTACTTTAAAACAGTTAATAATCACATTTAATCTCAGGTTGGTGGATTATTTTTTAGTTTCATCCAAATCTGCGACCTTGGTTTGATATGGCAACAGCTTCCCAAGGTTAAATAAGTGCTTTAAAATCAGAATTTATGCGCATATATTCTTCTGTTAATCTCTAATTTCTGTTTTGTCAGATTACACAGCTCCATATTGCACGACTTTTGTTATTTTCTAACAGTTTGCACCACCTCTCGTGTTGCGCTAACGAGTTATTATTAGTTATTTGTCATTATTATTGAAAACTGAAGGGATTATTATTCCGTTTTATCCCAAAAGAATCGCAAAAATTTGAGTTTCTGAACATGCATGAAAAGTCATAAAATTTTGCAAGCAAGAAAAATGTTTGGAAAATGTGATTTGGCGAGTAGGCGTGGCTAATTTGGCTAGTCTTATTTTTATAAATGTTCTTATTTTTCCTTGAAATAAATGTCAAATTTAGAGGTCTAAAAATGCCCGAAAACGCATGAAATTTTGCAAATGCATCAGTCGTGGTGAAAATCTACGCGTGAAAGTGGTTTGGTGAATGGGCGTGGTCAACGGGAAGTGGGAGGGGCAAACGAAATTGGGGAAAAGAGCTTCTATGAGGTGATGTGTTGCAAGTGCATGAATGGAAATTCAGCTTCTTAAATGTGAATATTTTCACATAAATTTAACATAAATCATTCAAAACTACATTTCCAGGTTTGGGAACCAGTGTTTTTATGGACCAAATGTCTAAAAAAAATGACATTTTGCGATTTGTCTTTAAAATCACACTTGTATATTTCATCACGGGTGTTAATTAAGCTGTTCTTCAGCTGCACCAAGCTCCCATTTCTTGTGTCCATGCTGCTGAACTGTAGATTACTGTGGTGGGGAAATGAACAAGCGCCCTCATGTGGCTCAGAATTGTACTGCAGATCTACAGTAAACCCTCACACCCAGTCTCTCTCACACACACACATACAGTCACATACAGTGGAGGCCTTTGCATTGAATGAGCAGATTATTTTCCTTCCACGTGTTGCCGTTACTCGTTTACACAAACGCAGACAGATTGCAGAATATCCTTGGTCTTAATCCTATAACGACGCTCGTCACCCGTCTTCCCTGCGCTCTCTCCTCTGGTCATCCCTCTCCACCTTCCACTCCACTCCACACCCCCTGATCCCCTAAAACCCCCCCCCCCCCCCCCCCCAACACTCCACCTCCGGCCCTGGCTCTCTGCCCCTCTTCACTGCAGGGATCTGATATAATCAGCTTTTGAGTCGCCTCCTGCCCAATCCCTCAATCCCCTCAATAAAAGAATAAAAGGAAAAAAAAAAACAACAGGAAAAGACCCGAGGATTTTAGGGGCCACACTTAGCAGGATGTACGGATAATTACCAGCCGCGCTCAGACCCTGAATAATCCGACATATATATAATGAGAACAAGTCATGTAATCATTTTAATTATAAATAGCTTAAAAGACCCAACGAAACATATTTTTGATTAAATCAATACGTGGTCTATTACGACAGTGTTGCCTTTAAGAATCTGAGGTTATTGAAACACAGAAAACTCAGTGATTATTATATTATATATAACAGAGATGTGAGTTACTTTTTTTTTTTTTACATTTAAGATAAGACTTTATCAGTGGGGAAACTTTAAGGTGTCACATAAGCAAAAATAGTAAAGGTAATAGATGATAAACATGCACATTTTTTATTTTTAAGATGCCGACTATTAGGCTTATTCATTATGATTAGAATAAACTTTACAGAAGTAACCAGAACATATGCAGAATAGGCTTAATATTTACTTTACTGAAAAATAACATTTATTTTTTATTGTCATTTCCTTTGTTGACTCAATGAGACACGAGGAGAACTTTGTGTAATGTGGTCATGTTCGCTTGAACCATGACAATAAAGTTGTTGGATTTTAATTAAAGGGTCACTTAAACCACAGAATCAATGGGCCGTTCACTTTTTGTTATTACAACTTAATTAAACTCATCGGAGACGTAATTGCTTCGCAAAGAAAAGGGGAAAATGTAATTTCCACTGCTAATGCTCACAGCATCAGCTAACTTTGTTTTCAACTATTTAGACACGTATGTATATTAGATATGATGAGATGTTTGGTCATTAACAAAAGTATTTTTGACCGACTAGTATGCAATCGTATTTTAGCATCTACCATTGTCAAACAACGCATTGTACCTTAGCATATTAGCTAGCTAACATTTGTAAATTAGATTTGACATGATTAAGTATTTGGTCAACTATTTAGGGCAATCACAGCTACAGCTAACATGGCTAAAGCTACAGCTAACACTGGTTACTAGAATACATTAGCATATTTGCATGCTAGATTGCTAAGACCCGCTATATACGACCAGATATGAATGTATGGTCATAAGCCAAACTGTTATGATAAAATAACATAATATAACTACATGCAACATTATTAAATAACTATACCATAATTAAACATATTGCCGTGCCACAACATTTGATAATTAGATTAGCTATGCAGCAGTTAGATCATAAATTAAACTATAATGACCAATATTATCTACTATAATTCTACCATAACTACTAAAACTCATTGTAAGTTAGCATATTAGTTAGCTAACGTTTGGAAAACTCGACTGATATTTGGTCAACAATTATGACCAAATCACAGCTACAGCTAACATGGCTACAGTTACAGCTAACATTGTTAACTAACATTAGCATGCTATTTTGCTACCAACCACGGCCACAGCTAACATTGATAATGATGTATTTTTGTATATTAGCTAACAAGAGGTTTCTGGTTCGTAACAGTTTAATAACATAACAAGCCAATCACAGCAACAGCTAATTTTGTTGAACAACTATACTGTAGCGTATTAGCATGCTAACATTTGCTAGTTAGATTATGTATGATTAGACATTTGGTCATAAACCAAAGTAGTCCAGGAAACCCTCCCACAAACCTGAAATATCTGTTATAAGGATTGTTTGCTAATGTCTGAAACATCCAGGATTTTTTTTATAGGAGCAGAAACAAAATGGCTGACGAGGACATTGGCGTACGTGACATGGTTTCATGGTGATGTGATCCTGGTGTAAATCACTAATCCTAAACCTGTGCTACACTCTAGTGGTTTAAGGTCACTGATGGATGCATATAAATGACATCTGCATAATCCAACACCAACACAGATTCAACAAGGGCCTTGTTGCAGCACAACATTTGATATTTCATGTTGTTGTTTTTTTATCTGATGGCTGTTCAGGCTTCGGAGATGATTTAAAAACAGACAATCCAATCTGTTTTAAGATTTTTTTCTCTCTCTTCTTTAATTTGATATCGAGAGACCGAACTAGCGACGGGAGGAAAAAGGGGGGATGACGCGCGACAAAGATGTCATGGTTACCGCTGCTTTAATCACATCTTATTCACACCCAATAAAATAGGTATCACAAGGTCCTACAACTGGTTGAATCATCATTGATCTTAAGTGCATTTGAAGCATAAATTTCAGCCGCTCGACTCGGTACACCGACGCCTGGGGGGCCCATCGCTCTCGTTCGCTCTCATCCCGACTCAATGTCATGCTTTGTCTACCTATTCTGTGTGTCCATTTCACACTAATTCAACCTAGAAATGATCTTCAGATGGGGCTCAGCTGGGACCTCGCCGCCGTTATCTGATAGATGAGAGGGGACGGAGGAAGAGGAGAAGGATGAAGGGAGTGAAAGGAGATTAGATACAGTGAAATCCACGCCAGCCAACGTGCGGATATTAACGGCCGTGTTGTCGATGACCATCTTTGACGCGCGTACGAAACAAGGCGGCGGCGTCGCCGTCATCGTCGCCGTCGTTGTTGTTATTGTCGCGGCCGCGATCGCTAATGAACTATTCAGCAGTGGACACTGCAGCTCCGGTGGTGCCGCGTTTTGGACCGGACCCCAGATCCAGCTCCGCTTTCCGGCCTCGTCCCACCTGCAGCCTGCAAATGGGGCAGGCCTAACTAATCCATCAGCGATTGATGGCTCTGACATCTATTATTAAGTGTAAGCCGATGCCACTGCCCCCACATCTTCCTTATTTCAGACGCTTTTCCCAATCCTTCCCCTCCACAACTGCACTTATTTCCTACTATCCCCTATTTTGTATTTTATTATTAATTCCTTTAATTATTTTGTGCTCATCTCTTCTCAATGTGTGCGTGTGTGTGTGTGTTACTGGAAAGTATACGTCTTTGTACAATTATTATCTCGTCTCCACTTTCAGGGCAGAGTGGACCACTTAGACCAGAGGAACCCTAGGAGGTGATGACCGATGTCATGACAGATCTACATTCATACGACTAAGACCGCTGACACATACACGCACACAGACTTGTTTTGATATCTTAGTGAAGACACATCAAAGACATAATGCATCCCCTTACCTCTTACCCTAACCCTAAAAAGCCCATTAAAGTTGTGGAGACCAGAAAAATGTCTTCATAACGGTCAACATTTCCTCCCAAAGTTGATTTTGTAAGGTTTTTTTTGCACCTCATAAAGATATAAATGCAAGTACCCACACACAAACTTGTTTTTATACCTTAGCAAGGACACTTAGTGAGGTCTTAACTCTGAAAAAGCCTGTTTAAAAGATATGGGTTCTGTCCCCAAAAGGTCAAAATGTCCTCACAAAGATAGGCCTCTGCACTTCGTAGATGTGATTCGTCCCCTAACCCCTTAACCTAACCTTAACTGTCACCTTAACTAAGTACCTAACCCTAACCCAATTCTAACCCTTAAACTAGGTCTTAACCTTGAAAAAGGCCCCTAAAAGTCGCTGGGGGTCCACTCCCTATAAGGTAAAAATGTCCTCACAAAGATAGGCCTCTGCACATCATAGACATGATGCATCCCCTAACCCCTTAACCTAACCTTAAATGTCACCTTAACTAAGTGCCTAACCCTCACCCAATTCTAACCCTTAAACTAGGTCTTAACCTTGAAAAAGGCCCCTAAAAGTTGCTGGGGGTCCAGACAATATGTCCCTATAAGGTCAAAATGTCCTCACAAAGATAGGCCTCTGCACATCATAGACATGACGTGTCCCCTAACCCCTTAACCTAACCTTAACTGTCACCTTAACTAAGTGCCTAACCCTAACCCTAACCCAATTCTAACCCTTAAACTAGGTCTTAACCTTGAAAAAGGCCCCTAAAAGTTGCTGGGGGTCCAGACAATATGTCCCTATAAGGTCAAAATGTCCTCACAAAGATAGGCCTCTGCAGATTATAGACATGATGCATCCTCTAACCCCTTAACCTAACCTTAACTGTCACCTTAACTAAGTGCCTAACCCTAAAACTAGGTCTTAACCTTGAAAAAGGCCCTTTAAATGTTTGTGTTTTTTGTCAAAATTATCAAAATCTCCTTACAAAGATAGGGTTGGACATTTTCTGGACCTCACAAAGATATAAATACAAGTACACACACAAACACTTGACCTTGACCATCCTCACTACATGCCTAACCCTTAATTCTAACCCTAAACTTAACCCCAGAATCAAATCGTAACTAAAGAAAAATCCCTTTAAAGTTCTGAATATCTGGAATATCAACAGAGTAATTCCTCTTCACTAAATCACTGTTTAAATCTTTAAAAATATAAATTTTTCATAACCTCAGGTTGTACAATATACATTTTGAATGGGTAAACCATTTTTGATGAATGGCTGGGGGAAATTACACAAATTTACTTAGTGACCTAAAAAAACCCAACACTCTCTGGAAAAATGACTGTTGTACCAAACAATTCTGAGACACCGGCATCTAAATATTTAACCTTTGACCCCAATTTGAGTCAAACAACAATTCACACATAGATTTTCTTTTTCTGCGTTGTGAATGATTATCATTACAAATATATATTTTTTTTTCCGAACCTCAAGCAACTTAATCACGCCATTTGCTTGGATATTGACAAACCATGGAAGCTGATCTAATGTGTTGTATTTGACAACAAAACATTCAATATATATAGTACAGTATGAAGGTATAATAACATTAATAATTCCTTTTCTTTTTCATGTTGTGAATGCATTTTGTTGACACTAGCCAATGGCTATAATCTGGCATGTTGACGTTTTATTCCAAGTATAAAAGGTTCCGTTTTCCTGGAGGGTTGCAGATTATGTGAGATAATCTCTGACATTCCTCTACGATAACACATGGAAAATTGTGAATATGATGGTGAAATAAAAATGCAATGCTGTAGCATGATATGTACTGTGTCTAAATATGGGATATTGACTCAGTTTGACGGTTTGTGCTGTTGATTTTTCAGCAGCACATGCATGTGCAGGCACAGAGCGAGGCTGGGGTTAGCGGGTTAGATTAGTGGGTTAGAATCTATGCCCCAGGTGAGAAGCAGCTTGGGTTTCTGAAAGCAGACTCCCCCTCGCCTTCCAGGAACAGGGGCCAACTTCATCAATAATTCAACACACTTCACTTCAGCACTCGCCGCAGCAGGACGGACGGCATGGTTGTGTGTGTGTGGGCGAGTGTGTCGGGGAGAAGATAAAGCTTTTTGTTTGTGCAGGAACGAGAGAGAGTGGGAAGAGAGAGAGAGAGAGAGAGAAATGACGCCGTGTACATGTTTACGTTATGACCCTTTTCGCGGCGTATATATATGTGCGCTTTGCGCATGCACCGCCACGTCTATCCTTCTCCTCCTGTCAGTCGTTTTGGTTTCCTGAAGCTCCCCATGCTAACCAGGAACAATGAGGCGATAGAGATTCGGTTACAGCACCCCGGGGCCCGCGCTGCAGAAACCCGACCCCGCAGACAAGAATCTGCAGCCCGAGCGCACGAGTGACACGACCGGGAACGCTGACAAACACTGCTGCTGTCCACTAACCCATTTAACGTTAGCACATTAGCATGATAAAGTTCACAGCAACAGCGAACGTCGAACAACTATGCTCGTTAGCATATTAGCACGCTAACATTTGCCAATTGGATTTGATATTATGATATATTTGGTCATCTGTAGCCAAAGATGGCAATAGCTAACACTTTCGAAGAACTAATCATGTGCTAGCATATTAGCATGCTAACCATTATGAATTAGATTTGACATGATGAGATACTTGGTCATCTACTATAGCCAATCAGAACAGCTAATACTTTTGTCAGCTGCTTGTACTTTAGCATGCTAATATTAGCAAATTTGAATCATACATTAGAATTTTACAAATTAGATTTATTCATGTGAAGGATACGGCGGTAGAAGACATGAGGAGATATTTAGTCATCTATTGGAAAAACTAATCATGTTAGCATATTAGCTTGCTAACATTAGCAAATTAGATTTAACATAATGGCATATATAGTAATCTGTTTTAACCAATCATAGCAACAGCAAACATATTTGAACAACACATTCTCCATTAGCATGTTAGCTTGCTAACATTAGCAAATAAGATTTAATATGATGGCACATTTGCTAACTTGTTATGGCCAATCAAAGCAACAGCTAACATTGTTGAACAGCTAATCTACAGTAGCATATTAGCATGCTAGCTTTTGCTAATGAAATTACAAACGTTACATAAACCACACAATTATAAGCAAAGACACAAGATAATATTTGACAAGAGGCTAAAGTGCTAAAGTCTGAACATAATTACATCCGCGCCGCAGAAACTTGACCCCGCAGACAAGAATCTGCAGCCTGTGCTCGGGTGCCACGTCCAAGTACACTGACAAGCACTGCTGTTGTAGACTAATCCACCTTAAATCCAGTTTCAAATCAGACCAGCAAAGCCTTTTCCACCATCACCAATTGAATCTCTTGGCAAGTACTTGCAGTGTACTTCACGGTAACGCGATACGACGACATTTCTTCTACTTTCATATTAAACCCATCAAAGAAACCCGACGTCATTTTTAAGAGGAAACGACTTTGAAGCCGTAATGTGGAGCAGGTGTCGCCCGTCAGTGCTGTGATGTCGCGCCGATCGAATAACCCAACCCCACGGAGCCCCGATCGCAAGAAAAGACGAGCAAATACATAATACAGTATCAACAGTGCATTACTGTACAGCGTGTATATGTTACAAGCAGCTGTTTGAGTGAGGCCCACGGGGAAAAGACATAAAGTGTGAACATTACCCAGCAAAGCCAGGGAGAACATCTGAGAGGCAATGAAGAGGGCTTTTTCCCCCTCATTTATCACTATTTATGACACACAATTTCATGAAAATATTGCCTATTTTCTGATAAATTTGCTGTATTTTATAACAAGGTTTCCAAGAAAAACACCTGCTTGTACATAAAGGTGCTTGATTTTCCAGTTGAGTATTTATCTGACTGCTTATAATGGATGAAAACGTAGATGCGTGTTTAAAGGTGCAGTGCAGGACTTTTGGTGATTTTTTTGTTTGTTTGTTATTATTGATGATAGTATTCCGTGAACAGGAATTATGCAACGTATATTATTTTTGCTGCGCCCTTCAACTCAAAAATTAGGTCATGATACCAAACACAATATACATGTACATTAGGGTTGGTACCATTTTTTGGCACCCTGAGTACAAATAGGTGGAGCTAGACAGGGGTGGAGCTAAACACTGTCTGGGGTGGAGCTAGACAGGAAAAATGTCCGCAATCTATTCTCATACAAAGCTCGACGTCTTGTTGAGAGAAACAGCCACAAACCAAGCAACTTCTGGATGTCCTCCATTGTGGTGTCGCGTTAAATGTCGTCCTACCGTCACGCAACATGGCCAAAAAATAGGCCCGTTTGTATGAATTAGCGGTGGGAATCAGAGATTACATCATGACACCATACACGATATATGTACGGTACGTATGTTGTTGTTGTTTTTTGCATTTCCATTAGGGATGGTACCATTTTTTGGCACCCTTAGTACAAATAGGGTGGAGCTAAACAGGAAAAATGTCCGCAATCTATTCTCATACAAAGCTCGACGTCTTGTTGAGACAACCAGCCACAAAGCAAGCAGCTTCTGGATGTCCTCCATTGTGGTGTCGCGTTTAATGTCGTCCTAGCGTCACGCAACATGGCAAAAGCTTCCGATTGTCCTTCATTGTGGTGTCGCGTTTAATGTCGTCCTACCGTCACGCAACATGGCCAAAGCTTCCGATTGTCCTCCATTGTGGTGTCGCGTTTAATGTCGTCCTACCGTCACGCAACATGGCCAAAGCTTCCGATTGTCCTCCATTGTGGTGTCGCGTTTAATGTCGTCCTACCGTCACGCAACATGGCCAAAGCTTCCGATTGTCCTCCATTGTGGTGTCGCGTTTAATGTCGTCCTACCGTCACGCAACATGGCCAAAGCTTCCGATTGTCCTCCATTGTGGTGTCGCGTTTAATGTCGTCCTACCGTCACGCAACATGGCCAAAGCTTCCGATTGTCCTCCATTGTGGTGTCGCGTTTAATGTCGTCCTACTGTCACGCAAAACATGGCCAAAGCTTCCGATTGTCCTCCATTGTGGTGTCGCGTTTAATGTCGCCCTACCGTCACGCAACATGGCCAAAGCTTCAGATTGTCCTCCATTGTGGTGTTGCGTTTAATGTCGCCCTACCGTCACGCAATGTGGCCAAAGCTTCCGATTGTCCTCCATTGTGGTGTTGCGTTTAATGTCGCCCTACCGTCACGCAATGTGGCCAAAGCTTCCGATTGTCCTCCATTGTGGTGTTGCGTTTAATGTCGCCCTACCGTCACGCAACATGGCCAAAGCTTCCGATTGTCCTCCATTGTGGTGTTGCGTTTAATGTCGTCCTACCGTCACGCAATGTGGCCAAAAAATAGGCTGGTTTATATTAATTAGCGGTGGGAATCAGAGATTACTTCATGATATCATACACGATATATGTACGGTAGGTATGGTTTTTCCATTTGGGATGGTACCATTTTTTGGCACCCTTAATACAAATAGGGTGGAGCCTAACAGACTGTCTGGGGTGGAGCTAGACAGGAAAAATGTCCGCAATCTATTCTCATACAAAGCTCGACGTCTTGTTGAGACAAACAGCCGCAAACCAAGCAGCTTCTGGACGTCCTCCATTGTGGTGTCGCGTTTAATGTCGTCCTAGCGTCACGCGACGCGGCCATCGGGCACAGCTTCAGCTTTAATATATAAACGGAGGTCGTAACTGATTGTGGAATCAAATAACATTGATTAATGCGCTCATGTGACCATTAAAGATGCACAAACCCGACATGATCAATCCTTAACTTTGGCTTTTATTATTGTTTTTTTCCCCATAATGGACGCACAGAGACATTTGTCATTTGACTAAATGGCGAGGACAAAGCTGTGCAGGGACAGCGGTCCGACCTAAATCAGTTGCAGGCCTCGAAACACATTCGTCTCAGGTCTCTCCCCCCCGATGAGGCTGATAGTCTCCCATGTCAGCCTCGTCTGTCCTGCTTCCCTCATGACATCCAACTGTCCAATGAGATGTCAGCGCACGCCGATTGCGAGGAATACATTACCCATAATTACCACGCCGCCCTCTTATCAGCTGTCAATCACCGCCGAGCGGCCCGTTCCCTTTAACGTGCGCACCTGCATATTCGGCACATCCGCATGTTAATGTACTTCCTTCCTGTGAGCGGCGAAGCTCGTTTTTCTCCGGGACATGAACGCGTCGTACATGTATGCGAGACAGTTGTAGTAACTGTAGCGGCTGTAGTAGTATTCACTGGGTCTGTGCTTCATTATGCATGTGTGTGCGGGTCGGAATATATGTCAGATAACGGCTCGTGTGACCGCACACTGTGTGGCACCTGAGGACAGACTTAAAAGTTAAAAGGTGCCATATGTAAGAATGTGGCCAAAAACGGTTACTACATTAAATATCAAAATACAGAGGTCTTTTATGTTTCGTTTTTTTGGACGTAACTGGCAACCCGTGGTTGCTCGGCAGCTGAGACTCTACTGACTGCAATGATTGGTAGACGGCGGTAGGTGGCGCCACATAAACATAAACATGATTTGCAGTCTGCAAAATATTTTTTTTAATGCAAATATTTTGTCTGTACTGTTGTTGTTGGTGAGTTCAGTTTGTTATATGAACATTATTCCTGAGTCTCTGTGACATATTAGGAGGATTTTACGGCCAGTTGCTATATATTTATTACATGATGCACCTTTAAACTGAAAACTCAGGTTCAGGTTGAAATAAATCTGTGAAAATGTCAAGTCATTTTAATACGAGGTCTGTTTTTATGCACTTTTTTAATTTGTGTATTTAGCCAAGTAGAGCTAGAAGTGTATTAAAGTTTAAAAAAACCACAACATCCCTCAAATTAATTCAAGAAGTAGAATGATAGACTGAAGCCACTGGTGCCCTTTCATTTATTTCCTATCCTCCAGTAAACTAAGTCCCAACATTCGCTCATGAGCGGTAGATAAAAATCTGTTCAAAGGTTTTGGGGTCACCTATACATAGCCTTCTTTGTGTTTTCCATTGCACAAGGGTTTTCAAGGGTTTTCTAATCATCCAATAGCCTTCTAACGCAAACCCAACGTACCATTAGAACACTGGAGAGATGGTTGCCGGAAATGGGCCTTTATACACATATTCCAACCAGAATATGGTCATTGTGGGCAGCTGTGGCTTAGTGGTTAGGGATTCGAGCTCGAGACCGGAAGGTAGCCGGTTCAATCCCCGACCAGTCCGCAGCTGAAGTGCTGTTGAGCAAGGCACCTAACCCCCTCACTGCTCCCCGAGCGCCGCTCACTGGCATGGCAGCTCACTGCGCTGGGTTACATGTTCTACACCTCACTGTGTGCTGTGTGTGTTCACTAACTCACTGCGGAATTGAATTTCCCCTTGCGGGACTTAAAGGGTTCTTAATAATAATAATAGTATAAAGGTTAGGGTTTTTCTGATAAATTTAATTTCTAAGTGACCCCAAACTTTTGAACGATAGAGTATGAACAAAAACCTGGCAACCTTCCGTCTGTGGTTTTCCTACCTTGTCGTATGGAGACGTATCGCCCGTTAGCCGCCATCAGAACCACCTGCGGGTGACTCTCCTCCAGGTCAAACAGTTCGTCTTTGCCCGGCTTGGAGCAGCGTCCGGACCTCAGCGTGCCCGTGGGGCCCATGGGAGACAAATACTTCCCCTCGCAGTCTTTAAAGGCCAACTTCCCGCACTTGAGCTCCAGCGTGTACGCCGTGGACCTGCCGCTCTGCGTCAACAGCTTCCCGTCGTTGCCGAGGAAGCGGCCGTCGCAGGTTTTCAGGCAGTACTTCCCGTCCAGGTAGACGAGCGTGAGCAGCGCCCCCACGCCCCAGGGTATGTTCATGTCCACGGCGATCTCGCCGTCCTCCGGCGACAGGTGGGCGTACCGCTTGCGGGCCACGGACAGCAGGTTGGCCTGCGGGTGCAGGGCCAGGTGCACGGCCCACAGCTCGCCGTCCGCGATGACCTGGGCGAAGCAGGACAGGTAGTCGCGCGAGCCGCCGAAGAAGCGCAGGTGCTGCTCGGACTGCAGCGCCCAGCGGCCGTCCGAGCGAGCCACGATGAGGAAGCGGCAGTCGGAGTTGTGGCCGTCGGCCTCGCACGTGACCTTGCCGTCCTTGTCGGACGCCAGGTAGCGGCCCAGGTGGCTGCGCAGGTAGATGACCTGGGAGTCCTGGGATTCGTGCTCCAGCGTCCAGATCTGCTTCTTCTTCAGGCTGAGAGCGGACGCGTTCACCTGAGAAACGAGAGAGAGAGAGAGAGAGCGCTGCGATGACGGATCAGTCGTCAAAAACATTCTCGTCGACGGTTCATCAGTCTGAGTGCTTTTGTTAATAATTAAAATAATCTCTCTGATTTTACAGGTTTCCTGGTTTCTTTGCTCCATGTGACAAAATAAGGATCATTAAAATTCAATCGTTTTGGAACACAGATCAACATTTTTCAACGTTTCCCGACACCAAAAATAAATAAATTATGAAGATGATCATTAGTTGCCGAACAAGCACACACTTCCTAACTTGTACAATCATCGATAGATAAAGTCTAATCAGATGTTTTCATCATCTGTACTTTTAATTTCAAGATTCCCAGTAATTTATTTAAAACTATTCATATGTATTTGTTCAAGAACAATGTGACATTTATGACATTTACAGTTTGATAGAAACATCACTGACTATAGTTTTTCCAAGACGGCTTTACAGTTGAAACCACAATCCCATTAATTCTTTTTTTGGTTGACTTCAGGGCCGGCCCAAGCCTCCATGGGGCCCCAAGCAAAATTCAATTTTTGGGGCCCTCTGTTAATGCCAATAATAATGATTATTGATCATTCACACACCTACTATACAAAAGCTATTCTACTTATTCTACTCTGTCACAAATATGAATACACAGGATAAAAATACACTCCTGTAATACAAAGATTTGACTTTAAAAAAACACAGCATTAAATAAAATAAACAAACAAATACTTAAATAATAATGTTAATCAACAGAGGCAAAAATGATTTATGGTGGTAATGGTTACAGCAATACATACTTTAAATTTTTTTTTTTTTTATTGCTCTTGGGGCCCTCTAGTGGTCACGGGGCCCTAAGCATCGGCTTAGTTCGCTTATGCCTTGGGCCGGCCCTGGTTGACTTAACAATAGTTTTATGAATGAATGAATTAGTCAAAAGTCACCAACTCGGACAAATTAGTCAATACCACAGATAACAGTTATGTTTAAAGCTGCCATATGTAAGAATGTGGCCAAAAACAGTTACTACACTCAAATTCAAAATACCGAGGTCTTTAAGGTTTCGTTTTCCGACGTAACTGGCAACCCGTGGTTGCTCGGCAGCTGAGACTCTACTGACTGCAATGATTGGTAGACGGCGGTAGGTGGCGCCACATGATGCCAAAACATGATTTCAAAGCATAAACATGATTTGCAGTCTGCAAAATATTATTTTTAATGCAAATATTTTGTCTGTACTGTTGTTGTTGGTGAGTTCAGTTTGTTATATGAACATTATTGAGTCTCTGTGACACATTAGGAGGATTTTATGATTTATTACATAATGCACCTTTAACTTTTGAGAACTTGTCCAAAATGGCATGAGAATTGCTAAATAAGTGTTAAAATAAGAGTTGAAGACACGTTTTTCCCCAACAAAACACCACTTTCCTTCACATTAGAGAGTCACTTTTGCTTGTACCTTGAAGCCAAAGGCCTCGGCTGTGAGGTAACGACCCTCGTGGTTGATGAGCCCAAACTGCAGCTTCAGAGGACGATTCCCGTTGGCCGGCATCTTCACCTGTGGATTCAGAAGGAGAAGACGTGAGGTGAAGAAGGGTTTTGAATGCAGTAGGAAAAAAAAAAAAAAAAAGGGTGTGTGGGGGGGGGGGGGGCGGGGGGGGAGGATTGATGTCATGGAGAACGACGTGATGTAAACGCTTTAAAGACGGGAAATCGATTCATTAAGGTACAGTATATAAAAACCACAAATTCCTTCCCCCCCCCGGCCTGAAGCTTTATTATACAGTTTTCCAACCACAGCCTCCTAATTTACTTACTGTGGTTTCTGTGGCTTCCCCTCTGTCGTTTCTGTGGCTCTAATTCCAGCTCCCAGACTTAAGAGGCTTCTTTCAACATGCGCCCTCTTGTAATTCTTCCCCTCTCTCTCTCTCTCTCTCTCCCTCAGTCTCTCTCCTGTTGATCGGGGTCTCCCAGATCAGCCTCCCTACGACTACACCTCTGTTTAATGAGGTCAGATGGAGCGACCTTGATCTCTCTTCAGTCGTTTCGGTACGGACTCTCTCGCACTGGCCGCTAATTTTGTTTGTCCGCCATCTGCCGCTTCCTCTCTCCTCTCTCCTGTCGAACACTCGTCCGGCCTCGCGCCTCGCTCTTGTTTGCCTCGCAGGGACAAACAAGTCTCTTCACTAGATTTCTCTGGGATTCCTCGTTTGCACAAAACACTTCTGCGTCGCCTTCCTCTCCGAGTCCAAATTCTCGATCCTCAGGCGAGAGCTTGATCCGTTTCGGACTCGAGGACTCTTTCACAGATCACGACCGAAAACTGGGCGAGAAAGGCGAAGCTCTCCTCTGTAATCTTAAGCCTCTCCGTGTCGCTTTTTTCCCTCCCCATCCTCTCCTTCTCCCTAACCTGTCTGCGCCTTTAACCTTCCATGTATGTAATCCCGCCTTTCCTCTGCCTCTGCCACATAAAGACAGGTAAGTAGACGCAAACAGTGGCCCGAGCGGGGGGGGGGGGGGTAACCAGAGCGCTGCGTTTGGGGTAGTTGCCTGAGTGCAGCTCCTCTTACGCACCTACGCCGGGGGTCGGGTTACGCAGCTTCTCTGATTGCAAACGCTCTCTCTCTCTCTCTTTGGGTCAGAACGCGTCTGCGAGGTCGAAAGGACCTCGGACGAAGCAACGGGACGACGACGACGACGACGACGGCGTGGTGTTTGTAAAGGCCCGGCGGTAATGAGCTAATCAACATATGGGTGGTTGTGAATGGATGAGTGTGTGTGGTCAGTAAGTGGATTGGTGTGTGTGTGTGTGTGTAATAAACCTCGCCAATCAGCCTATTATAAGTCTTCTTTGCAGAGTAAACACACATGTCTGTTCCTGAATCCATCTAATCCTCAAACCAATCATCCCAACCTGGCTAATCTACCACCACACACACACACACACACACACTCACACACACACCCTCTTACGCTTGTCAATGGCCATAAACACACACACAAAGACTCGCTGACCCACAGCAATATACATGTCATTGCACACACACACAAGTAGAGAGGGAAAGGTCATTCGAGGGTCTCCGGGGTTCACAGTAAACATCACCCGCCCCTGAGATTTACTCCTCCTGACCCAGACTTGAACTGCGGCGTTTTTTTAACGCAAAATTGTGATAAACACAGGGAGGAGGAGGAGGAGGAGGAGCAACGACGACGTGTGAGGATGTGGTTTGTTTGTGAGCTCTCTGGAGCAAACGGGACTCTAAAAAGTGACAAAATTCCTCAAAATATGTGGGTCAGGGTTGCAGTTTCCTTTCACCGCAACCTGTCTAGGCAGATGGCAGACGCACATCTTTGAGTCGTGGTTCTGTCAGAGATTTATTCTTCTGTTAAAAGGGATTTTTTTCCCCTTCTCCACTGATGTCTGTAGTGATTGCTCATTTCTATGTACAGAGGCTCGAGATAACGTACGTTGTGATTCGGCGCTATACAAATAATCCGAAACGTGCGGGGCTGAGTGTATGAAGTGCAGAAGGAAAATCGGTGACCTGCTTATATGGACGTCCTGGGAGTCTTCAGACTTTATAAAACGCATTTTTTTTTTCTGTCTTTTTAACTGCTGTTGAGTCAAAGTTATGATTTAATTTTATATCGCACTAGCGATTATTGTGCAAAAAGTCACAAAACAGACCATTTTTGGTCATAAAAACGAGCGAAACGGGAACATTAAACTCTGAACTGTGACATATTTCCAAATTCAATCCAATTCAAAACATTCCGAGTGCAAAAAAAGACACTCAATATTGCACATTCTTAAAGCCTCTGTGTATGTTTTAACATAGTAATGGAACAAGCAGCCTTAATGCTGTGTGTCCTTTTATTTTGAACTCATCAAAATGACATAATCCATTTAAGCCTCTATAATATAATCCCTATCTTAACAGGAGAAATAAAAATGACCTCATACAAGCTAAAAAAAAAAAACTGTTAATCGTTTACTAAAATAAATCCTCTATTAATTCTTCTTACCAAAACTATTTTCGGTAATAGATAGTTTTTTTTTTTTTCATTCCTCTCATTTTTCTTAAATGTGAATATTTTCTGGTTCCTTTACCACATATAATGAAATAAATCATTAAATATGGAATAAATTTGCTATGTGGACACAACAAGGACATCCGAGAACATTAATATTTACAGATTTGGTGACGGCGATCGACGTTTTTCCACATTTTACGGCCAAAACAAGACATGACGGAATAATTGATGATGAAAATATAGTTAAGATAAGACAAATAAACAATTCTTTCATTCATTAGGTGCATGTCTAACCACATTGCGTTGCTGCCGCGTGATTGGCTGACGAGATATTGATGTTAAGCGGTTGGATGTACCTAATAAAGTGGCCGTCGTTCCTTATCTTTAACAGCGTGCGTTACATTTATGTCTCTATTTCTTCGATACACTCACACACTGTTCACAAATCGAAAAAAAAAAAGTCATATATTGTTATCAGCGCTATTATTTTCATTAGCATCACTATTATCACTATTACTGTACTTCCTCCTCATATGTATCCTATCCCACGCATCATTAGCTCGCTCTCTGTGGCCCCCCCGGGGGGCTGCGTCATCGTCTGCTGATGTGCCAGCACTCCTGCTGCCGTCGGCACGGTGACGCCTGTCCACGGCCAACCAGATGTTTCTCTCCCTCTCTCTCTCTCTCTCTCTCCATCCATCCATCCATCCATCCATCTACCCCCTTTTTTTTCCCAGCCCTTCTTCTGGGACCGCGGCTGTGCCAGGTTCACCGTGGCAACCGTGGGATGGTACTTTAGAAGCCATTACAGCGGTCCTCTGATGACACTCAAATAGCTATCATTACACCTCCTCCAAGGAGACACAGAGGAGGGGGGGGGGGAGGGAGGAGGAGGAGGAGGGAAGGATGTATGGACGGAGGGAAGGAAGGAGGGAGGAGGCAAGGCTGCGAGACAGGAGATGAGGGAAAGGAGCAGGTGAAGAGGCTGCTGAAAGGTGAATGGCGGCAGACGCAGGTTAAGGGTGGAGGGAAATGGAGGGGAAATCAGTAAATGACACGGAGGGCGATGGAGGTGGAGGGGGGGGGGGGGGGGCGACACGCCAAGTTAAAGATATACATAGAACATGCACGGAAGAAAGGATGGAGGAGGAGGGGGAGGAGGAGGAGGAAGAGGGGAGAGAATGGGGAATTCAAAATGACCGTTTCTGAGTTAACAGCCTCCAGCCTTTTTCTACCCTATTAAGTTCTATTCTGCCATTACTTGGGACTGCAGGGTGCTGCCTCGTACCCCACAGTGCACCCCCCCCCCCCCCGCCACACACACACACACACACACACACACACTTTCACTCCTCTTCACTTTCTTCCTCCTGTCATCTCCCCCCCCCTGTATTTGTGTTTCTCCTCCTCTTCTCATTCTCTCTCTTCAATTCCAACAAGATGGGAACTAAATGAAGAAGAGATCAGTGTTTTCACTGATAGTTGCTCTTATAAAATCATGCAAGACAAAAACCAAGCTGTATAATAATAATAATAATAATAATAATACTTTTAGCGCCATCTTACACTTCATTGCCTGCTTTTGTCCCTCGTTCCCGGGCCAAATTGTAAACGTATTTCAGTGAAAATCAACTTCCATCAGGAGCCAAATGTCTCCTCTCACATCAGGACACTGTTGTGTTATATACATATATATATATATATATATATATATATATAAACAAACCACCTTGTCACATTTGTTTCACAAGAGAAAACATGAAATCATAGCCGTCATTAGAATATCATTAGGAAAAACACAGCGCCGTTCTGAGGGAATCCGGGGACCACGGGGCAAAAAAGAAACCTCAGGGGATCCTTTCTGAATATAGCGTTCATATAAAAGAAGGATTACAAGCATCACACGGACCACGGCGATGGAACCTTTTGTTTACGTTAAAAACGACTGTACAATAAAAGAAAATCCACTAATAAATAAAAACACTGCATTACAAAGTCATTTATTACTTTGTATTGGAATGAAAAAGGGAATTTTTGAGCCACTAATTAATAGTTGATATTGTTTTTTTGTGCAAATCCTTCCTTAATAAGCACAATATTTAGAAATAAATGAATGAATTCATAAATTAAACCCTGCCTCTGCTGTTGTTATGCACTTGTCAGGACATTTAAGGACTTTAATAATATTAATAACGGAAGTCTATCATCATTTTTTGCAGTTTCTTACTCCTCTTACTTTTAACAGCTACTAGTTCACCGCTAGTTTGTAGCCTATATAATGTAAAAATGTTTTATATAGTCCAATCAATTAATTTAATCTTTAATCCACATTTTTTAGTCGCTTTCTCCTCTGTTGTCAGGGCCTGGACGACCTCCTGTAATACCCTAATCCGTCACTAAGGGGCGACATCAGCCTTCTTCTCCAGCTCCCTTATGGGACATTTGCCTATATATTTATTTTTTTGGGGGGGGGGGTAGGTACAAAAAAAAAAAAGGCGAGAAGATTGATGCTTGGTGTAGCGTTGTTGGTGCCTGTGTGACTGCACGGCGTAGGAGGGGAAGGCCCTTTGGTGCTATTTAAAATGGCTGCTTTTAATGTCTCCTCTTTTCTTCTTTAGGGGTGGCGGTGGTGTTGGTGGTGCAAACTGGAAGGCGTCAACAACGACGGGAAGCCTTATCAACTCTGAAACATC
This sequence comes from Microchirus variegatus, assembly GCF_963457635.1. Classification (NCBI taxonomy): domain Eukaryota; kingdom Metazoa; phylum Chordata; class Actinopteri; order Pleuronectiformes; family Soleidae; genus Microchirus; species Microchirus variegatus. The sequence continues at coordinate 22,560,654 of NC_139818.1, forward strand.
AGCGCAATTAAAAGGAGAGGATGGAGGGGTCGGGGTGGGGGTGGGGGTGGGTGGTGAACAGGGGTGGTGTGCTTCAATCATCCACGGTGCAGTGACAGTGGCGGCGGCGGCGGCGGAGGCCGAGGCAGCAGCGGCGGCGGCGGCGGCGGCCGCCATGAAACAGAAGCAAGAGCCCGAGCCACACTTTTAGAGGCTGCTGCATGTGTGAATGTGGGTTATACCTCACTGTTAACTGTGTGCATTCATCATGTGCTTTTAATCTCATTGGTTTTCTTGCATGTTGATTTGATTATGGTCAGGGACACACACACACACACACACACACACAGGGGCACAGTAAAGGCAGGGCAGGGAGGGGGGAAGGGGAGGTTATGACGACTCGAGGGCCTCGAACTGAAAGAAAGAGATCATAAGGAAGACATAATGCAATCATTTTATTATAAACTGCATGTATTATTTTTTTTTATCTGCAAACAAACCCTATAAAAAAAATAGCCTTTTCACCCCCTCCGTACTCGCCGAATGGTTCAGTCTGGGCTGACGGAGAGCGAGTGAACCCCTCGTTTACGTTTATGTGCCTGAACAAATAATGTGAATTATACATTTATACACTATCATGTCATCGCGGCGAGGTGGGAAAAGGTCCGACAGTCGGTTACCTAGTTTTTAAGAAAAGTAAAGTAGGTTAGTCCTGTTTTAGTCTGTGTCAGTGGGTCATCAAAAACTTTTTTATACCTAGAACCACCTGAGAAAACACTGAGCTCTTGAAGTCACACCGTCGTGAAAATACAGTGGTGTAAATAGACCGAGCAGAGTCAGCTACGGCCTGTTCACTGGAGGCAGATTTATTCCCAATAAATTGTTGTTATTTGTTTAATTCTCTACGCACTCTGGTCCAAACTGCTCAGCTCCACTGTGATCACATACCCTGGTATAACACAGTAGAAGAGTATTGCTGACAGACTGTTCAAAAAACATTAAGTCGTGTGTAAAACTGCGGCCAAATTTTGTGTTAAAACTGGGTACCGCAATCCCAATTCAACACCGCAAACAACTACTTTGTTTTCATGCAAATACCCATTCACTATCACACGTTCGTGGTGCGTTCCAGTTGCAATCGGAAGTCGGAATTTCCGAGATCGCAGTCAGAAAGTCCGAAAACACAAACGTAGGATTCTAAAATGGCTGCCACTTGCGTCAATCAAGCAAAACGCCCGACTACTACTTTTACCGTTGATCGCATTTCGGTCCAATTTCTTTTAAATCGAGTTCGTCGCGGTGTCAAACTAGCGGCCCCTGGGCTCATTTGCGGGCCCCCCCCCCCAGAATCAATCTCAATGACTCCACAATCACAACAAACACTTTTATTTCGAAACACTGTGAAATCCAGTCATGAACCAGAGGTGATTTCACTCCCACTTCCCACTTCTGGCGTAAATGGAACGCACCACATGCAGACAAAAACAATAAAGATTTGGCTAAAGCTAAGCTGCTTACCTTTTACAGGTGAAAATCCTCCACATTGGCACATTCCGGGGCGTCTTTCTCCTCAGGGTTGAGATGTTTCTGAGCGCAGTAATGAGGCCTTTAACTTTTCACATTACATAACAGGCAGCGTCGCCGCGTTTGAAGTGCGACGAGATTTGTTATTTTTGGTTTTCGGTCGTGAAAAAGAACATTTCATTGTTATCGGAGACGTCCGTGTTTAAATCTAACGCGTTTCCTTAATCTCCGATGACACATAATGGCTGTTTTATGACGTATTGCGTTTCTTACGTAGTGTGCCTTTACAATTTGGGAATACAAATGTGTAGGTTTGTGTTTTTATCACACACACACACACACACACACACACACACACATACACACGTAGTTAAAAAAGCAGCTCTCTCTGGTCGCCCCATGTGCTCTTCTACAGTTCGGCAGTATATTATTATTACCTTCGCTTTTCTTTTAACTTTGTCAGAAGCGACGCTTCGAAACAGTCGGGATTAACTGATGTATCGCGTTTCTAAAAACAAACCGCCTCTGAATCATTCATTAATTCACGTTTTGCTGTTACATTACAGCGCGGGCTTGTGTTTTATGGGCTCAGCGGCTGCTGCTTCCTGTGTGTGTGTGTGTGTGTGTGTGTGTGTGTGGTAGGAAAGGGTTAACAACAAACGAGCCGAACGTGATGAGTGAGGAGGGGGGAGGGGCTCGGCGAGCAGCGCGCAGCCAATCCGCGCCGAGATTAACACCTCGCGCGGCTCCGATTGGCCCGCAGCGCGGCGGCTGTCGCTCAAGCGCTCAGCACCCACGTGGGGACCACGGGGGCTCATCAGCGCCCTCATTGGCCGGGAGTGCGCGCTGCGAACCCGCCCACCGCAGCTATCGCGAGCCCATTGGTCGAGCCGCCTTTGTAAGCCCCTCCCCCCCCTTCCCTCTCTCGCCTTGTTTTTCCGTCCGCGAGGACAGGAAATATCCCTCACGCGAGCTCCGTAAGGCTGGCGCAGCGAGACTGCCGCGCTGCCGCTGCCGCGCCGCCGCCTCCGCCGCCGCCGCTTCACGTCTATCAAGAGGCGCGCGGACACACATCTAACGTTCCGATCCTCTTAACGGCGCGAAAACACGTGAAAGAGAAAAGCGCACATTAGCGGAAATGTCGACAGTAGATCCTCCACTCGTTTTACTGCCAATTTTCCGCGAGATGTTCGCTCTGTCTGTCGCTGTGTCTCTTCATAAAGGGAACACACACACACACACACGCACACACACACACACACGCACACACACACACACACACACACACACACACACACGGGGGTTTGCACCGCTATTCTTCTGAGGACACTGCGTTTTACTTCCATTCATTTGCACCGTCTGAACAAAGCACTGTCCCTAAAACTGAACCATAACCGGTTTAGCTAATCACAAGTCTAATGTCAGGACCAGGTTTTGGTCTCCATGAGGACTACAGGTCAGTGTCAAACGTCAGTTAATACATAATAGTTAATACATAACCTTACCACAAATCAAATCTTATCCTCTGGAATAAGGTTATGCACTCACAGGACCAGGTTCTGGTCTCCATGAGGACTACAGGTCCTGACAAAGGTCAGCGTTTATGCTAAGGAAAGACGTCCTAAACATGGGTTTGCTCGGCTGTTCTTCTAAGGACACTTGCGTCGACACCCGTTCATGTGGACCGTCTAACCCCCTTCACTTAATCCCCTTCTAAGTTTAACCAGAGCCTCGGAAATGAGGTTCTGCCTCATTAGGGTTATTGGTCCAGTTGGACGAGTGTCCTTGTCCCAGTAAACATAGCACAGCATCAATTTATTCAGTTTGTGTCCCTCTACCATGTTAGAAGGGGACGTAATGTCCTCTTTCTTTAAGTCTTAGTTACTATTTAAATGACTGCGATTTAGGACAGTAACATATTTACGTATTATTTTAAAAGTCTGACAAACACAATCATTGGATTTCACACACGCACACACACACACACACACACACACACACGCACGCACACACACACACACTCTACAGTCACGTGTGCAGATTTGCAATGACAGGACTGTTAACCTTTAATGAATCAATTATATTATTAAAGATGAACAGGCAAGGAAGTTAAATCAAATTTAGTGTTTGAATATAGCCTGTGGCCTATCTATCTATCTATCTATCTATCTATCTATCTATCTATCTATCTATCTATCTATCTATCTATCTATCTATCTATCTATCTATCTATCTATCTATTCCATCCAAAAGTCCAAATTAAGGTACCCAACGTGCAACTTTTAAGGATAAAGTTGCAATAAAACATCGTAATAAACAACGTTAAAGAACAAAATGTCGCTCTTTGTCCATATCTTTTCTCCTGCTCTTATTCTGTATTTTCCTCTCAACACTTATTTTTTTCATATAGCACTGATCAAATTACGATTTCGTAATAATTTCAGGGTATCCGCTGGGTCTTCAAAAGTCTTAAATCCAATAATTTGAATTTAAGCCCTTAAAATGTCTTAAATTCTCCTAAAATCTCATAAAAGTTCTTCAATACAATTTGAAAGGTCTTAAAAAATCATTACTTTTATTTAAAACGTGTAAAACTTCAGTCTCGCTTTGAAATGTTTCTATTTTTGAGGATGCGATAACATTACAACTACAACGCGGAACTAAAGTATAGTCCACCTGTGCTGCCCGGTGACAATTTATCAAGCACCACTAGCTAGTGTGCTGTGCGCACGCCGCGGTGTGTTACAGCTTAGCATAGCAGCGGAGAAAACTTAATGAAAGCCCACACACTGTAAAAAAAAAAAACGGTAAAAAAAACGGCAAATTACTGGCAGCTATGGCTGCCAAACAAAAACCGTACTATTAAAGTAAAATATCCTAAATCAAATAAAGTCCAAAAACATTCATTTTACAGAAATTTTCAATAAATGCTCTTATTTTACAGATTTTTCTTCCATTTTTCCAATCAAACACTTTGATTAAGTGACAATGCTAAGAGTTCTACAGAAAAATATCGTTATTTTACAGAATTTTCCTACATTTTTCCAATCAAACACTTTTAATAAAGCGACAATGCTCAAAGTTCTGCAGAAAGGCTATGACAGCCAAACAAAACCCCTAAATATGTTCATTGTTTCAATTAAAGTAGGGTGGGGAACTTAGTTAGAAAGGAAAAACACACCACTGTTGATTCTAAAACCCCTTTATTTAATGTATTGAGTCGTAAATTTACAATATCAACCAATTATTCACAAACAGTTCTTCAGAGTCAATTAAGCCGAATTTCAACGATTTGTGGCTCCAATTCTCCTTCAAGTCTTTTGTACTTTTTTGCCAGTATGGATGTGAAATGGGTCTTAAATTGTGTTCATTATGGTCTTAAAAAAGTCTTTAAAAGTCTTAAATTTGACTTGTTGAAACCTGCCGCGATGGACAAAACGTGGAGGTGGAGGTGATAGTGCAATAGGACCTCACCTTCTAAGTGTTCTCAGGCTAATTTTGTCCACAATTTTTTTTTTGCGATAAAGCAAAACATTGTGTTGCCACCAGGGGGCAGAAATAACTAAACAAACCAGTACTTCATAGTGTGGTCGATGCTGCGTTGAATCGGGATTTCGGAGCTAGCGAGTTCACAGACTTCACGAAACCGAAGCTGCGGGCCGCACATAATCGGACCGGGGGCCGTGATTGGTCTGTGGGCCAGAGCTTTGGACATAAAGTGTAAACAAACATGGACAACAAACTTCCTTCCTTCCTTATTTCCTGTGTCCCACCTCCTGTTTTTCATTGGCTGTTGGCAACATGTGTTTTCAGTTGTGTGTGTAATCAGTACAAACCACCTGAATGCGTCTCAAAAAAACATGTTTTATTGACTGCGACTGAGGTCAGTTGGGGTCCGTTCCCCTCGCACAGAAATAGTGAATCATGGGTAAAAACCTTGTAGCGTGTCCTCGGCTTAAGACCGAAGCCTGTTTTTCGGTCACGCGATGAACGTGCTCGCGCGCACCTTGATCTCGTCATAATGGTTTTTCTTTCAGTTTTTTTTTTTTGCCGTTTGCTCAGCGTAGAGTCGATCAGAGCTTCTGTTTTCCTTTTTCAGAGCAGCCCACAGACGTATGATGTGGTCAGTGAAACCAAAGAGCTAAGAGAGGTCAAAACCTCGGAGATCCGCAGAGATTGGGAATTGCTTTTCCGTGACTTTAGCACCACCAGTAACCTGTTTCACATTACACAGCAATTCCAGACATTGTTCACTTCAAAACAGCGACGGACTAACGGTGTTTTAACCATTAACAAAGACACGCGACGTCAACAAAACAACAAATACGACTCGTATTTCAACAGGAAACACATTTGTTTCCGACCGTATCCCGGACCTCACGCTACAGCCGTGTTTTAATTTGAAAAAAACGGCATTTTTCAGATCCGTCCGGACGAGTTTTTTCAGCTACAAACGCACCTGAAAACACTCTGAGCGCGTGCACCTGCCAAAGTAAACCGGAAGCTGAGCGATTCAGAGATAATGACGGTGAAAAGAAGAAGAACGAGGAAGCGCAAAAGAACCAGAACAGGATGTTTTGTTGGGAGACATGTTGAGACTGAATTTGCTCGTGTTGACGGAGCTCAAAGAGTTGAGTTGTGGCCAATAGGAACCCGTCAGGAAGTGAACGCAGCTCGCTGGGTCAACACAGACAGCTGCATTTTAAAATTTATCTTGTTCTGAAGGCTCTAACATACCTGGGTAACGTAAATGTCGGGCGTTTTTTGGAGCAGAAATTAAGTTTTTTGTCATTTAGCAAATAGTGGTGAGACAGACTTAGGACTCCTTTTCAACAAGAATGCTGCATTCACTTTGGCTGCAAAGTTTTTCACATGGACGATTACTTGAAATTCACCATCATAATAGTCGGCATCGCCCTGAACAAGGATCCGTTGAAAATATTTGCAAACCTCTCAAGGAATAATTTTAATGAATTTTTGAAATTCAGGAAATGATCCATTTGCCCTGATGCACTTTGACAGTGAGCTGACTTTCTTCTTGAAAACAAAAAGTATCTCAGAATTACTTGAAATTTACCTCCATAATAGTCGGCATCGCCCTGAACAAGGATCAGTTGAAAATATTTGCAAACCTCTTAAGGAATAATTTAAATGAATTTTTGAAAATCATGAAATGATCCATTTGCCCTGATGCACTTTGACAGTGAGCTGACTTTCTTCAAAAAAACAAAAAGTATCTCGGAATTACTTGAAATTCACCGTCATAATAGTCGGCATCGCCCTGAACAAGGATCATATGAAAATATTTGCAAACCTCTTGAGGAATAATTTTAATGAATTTTTGAAATTCAGGAAATGATGCATTTTCCCTGATGCACTTTGACAGTGAGCTGACTTTCTTCAAAAAAACAAAAAGTATCTCGGAATGACTTGAAATTTACCATCATAATAGTCGGCATCGCCCTGAACAAGGATCTGTTGAAAATATTTGCAAACCTCTTAAGGAATAATTTTAATGAATTTTTGAAATTCATAAAATGATCCATTTGCCCTGATGCACTTTGACAGTGAGCTGACTTTAGTCTCAAAAACAAAAAGTATCTCAGAATGACTTGAAATTCACGATCATAATAGTCAGCATCACCCTGAACAAGGAGTTTACGTACAAAGTCAATACACAGATGTTAGCACATGCCACGCAACTATTGCTAACTGGATTCTCCGGATGAGGTCACGTGCAAAAATGTCACATCCACGGAAGCTCAGCTTCTCTGGGAGTCGACGGCAGAGCCAATTTTTGATTGACAGCGTTGCAGAAGAGTACGCGACGACAGAGCCTTTTTTCTGCATCAGTCCTGTGTGGTTTTTTTTTGCGAGTTTCAAAGACCAGGTAGAAAATCCAGTTCTGTGTAAACAACAATCTGAAAATGTGTGTCTTGCGCACAGGTAGTGGCTCTGTGGGCACTCACACACCCCACGACGACGACGCCCCTCCTCCCCCGAGACTGAATCTCCTGTCCATTCAGTTAACCTCAGAATCAAGATCACTCAGCTTTCTCTCTCCGCCCCCCCCCCAACCACCACCACCACCACCACCACCACCACCACCCGCCTGTCCTCCGTGCCTCATCCTTTGCCGGAGCCGTGCTGCGGATTTAGTTTTCTTCTGATCCAGCAGCAGCAGGCGCGGCGGCCCTCGCTGTGTGACGACTGCGGGAGGGGAGCTGCAGCCAGCGGGGAAGAGGAGGAGGAGGAGCGGGGGGTGGGGGGGGGGGGGGCGGGCGTTGGGGAGGGAACCCCCCTGCGTGTGTGCTCTGCAATTGTTGTCGTGGCGATGGTGGCCATAGTGGTGGTTGCCAGGGAGATGGCGGTTGCTTGTCTGACCCGTCCCCCCCCCCGCCTCCCGCCTCCCCCCACGCACTCCCTCGTGCTGTCACCAGCGTTATTGATGCACGCCGCTGCTTGGCATTGTGGGAGTGCGGGAGTGCGGGAGGGAGGGAGGGAGGGAGGGAGGGCGGAGAGGACAACGGTTAATGAGTTCAGGAGGAACGGGGACTCTCCCTCTCTCCGTTCTCTGTCACTCTCTCTCTCTCACTCTGTTTCCTCCTCACCTCTCTCTCTCACTCACTCTCACTCCCTCCCTCCCATGCTCTCTCACTCTCACTCTCCCCTTCATTTCTCATGGGTGTCTGTCTTGTGCGAGTGTGCATTAAGAATGTGGGTCTCTCATGATCCATCATGGCAAAATGCACTTTCCCTCTACTTCACACACACACACACACACACACACACACACATGCACACTCTCTCTCTCTCTCACACACACACACACGCGCGCGCTCGCACACACACTTAAACGACTTACAGACAGTGCACTCACAAAAAAACATGTTCTTCCACACCTTTACTCAAAGAGCGTAACCGACTCATTCGCAGCCACTCTTTTCCCTCACTTAAACACACACACACACATGCACGCACACACACATGCACGCGCGCACACACACACACACACACACGGATGCTGCCCTGCTGTTACGCCTGAAGCTAGGAGAGCCAGCAAGATTAATAATGACCTCTGACTCCCCACAGACAGACCCAAATACACACAGTTTGGAGAGGGAGAGACAAAGAGCAAAGGTAGAGGGAACGAACGCAGGAACAAGGTGAGCCAAATGGAGACTAAAAATACACAGTTGTGTGTGAAATGTAAACAGTTTGGAAAGCGATAAGAGTTGAGTGTGTGTGGAGGGGGGGGGGGGCAAAAAACAGGACGACGAAGACGACATAATCCAAGATAATACACATGCTGCTATTGGACGCCGTCCACGTGACGTAGGATGGGTTTACTTACTAATGATAAAAATGTTAAAAAATGCCCCAAAAAAAAGACACTCACTGTGTTTGGGAGTCCACGAGTGTGGTAATTAGGAGACAGGTCACAGGTGCACATCATTTTTCAAAAGCTTTGAAATTTCTGTGGTGTTATGGTTGGGGTAATTACAGCCGCTAGAATAATAATAATATAAAAAAAACATTAAAGTACTGGAAATCATCTTCACTCCTAGAAGTGAAGTAAAAGGCAAATTATAGGACAAAATAAATAATGGCGCCATATAAATCCATGTTGACCAGGATGGCAGTCCTCAGGATTTATTTTTTTTTTTTTTTTTTTTGCCAAAATCTTATTTATTTACGCAATTTATTATTATTATTATTTAATTTTGACATTTTGGGGATTTTGTTTAAAATCCCATAATCAGTTGTTTTAACGTGTGCATCTTTATTTTAGACAAAACCAGTGTGTGAAGTGGGAAATAAGCACCAGTACTCCCCCTTATCCACATCTGTCCGTCTGTTTTACTAAATCATTAAACACTAAATTATGAAAATCTTTAGTAAATAAAAGATACCAGAAGAGCTCTGTGATGTTTATGATTTATTGAAATATTTAGTCAATATTAAAATAACTAAAAACTGGACCCATGTTACACATTTTGTACACATTTGCCTTAACAACGATATCTGATAGATATTTTTCTTATTTAACAGTAAAAATAAAAACTCTATAGACACTAAAAACAAACGGTAAACTCTGAAAAATGATTATTCCATAAATTGGGCCATAATAATGAATTGGACAGATAAACTAATAAAACTGCCGTTACTGAAATGAGTTAAAATAAAGTGATTCCACTGCGTACTAGAAAATACAAACCCACTTTAACACTGCACAAAACCAGCAACTGGTGTAATCTGGATGCTAAGATAAGCTAACTGGCTGTTAGCTGCGTTTAGGGCATGTTTAAAAGCAGCTAGCAGCTAAAGCAGTGGGTTGCTAGCTAGCTGGTTGCTTTCAGACATGCGCTAAATGTCCAAACATGCTAGCTGCTGGAAGAGAACACAAAAAATTGCCATACAAATCCACTGAAATGTGTCCTGCTAGCTAAAAAGTAATAAAATGTATTTATATAAAACACAAATTTTGCAAACAAAGCAAATCTGCTGCTGCATGAATGTACCGAAGTCCAGACAATGTCTACACCCAATTCTGTGGACATTATTCTGAAATAACGTGTGAAAAGAGCTTTATATTTACTGTACAAATCCGTCTTATCGTCTAAGTGACATTTTTTTTTCCCCCTTTCCGAACACGTCAAACAAATTTGCTATGTTTGGAAAGATTGTGGTCCTGGACAAAAGAAACTGTTGCTTGTTAAAAGCAAATAGGAAGGAAAAAAAAAATTACCAGATCAAACGGCCAAACTGTGCCAAAGTCACACACTTGGTTTGTCAGTTTTTATAATAAGAGGTTTTGTGGTTTTGTTATGTCAAGTTACGTCTAACGATGAAAGACCAGTTTTTTTTCTCACAGCGTTGATGCAGGTGGCGTCATTAATCTGGTTTTATTTTATTATGTTGGCTTGTCAGCGAACGCAACACGTGATCACAGTTTCCCACGTTATCTCAGCGGCAAGCACAGACGGAGAATTTGCTCTGACGGCGTCTCACTTTCTTAAGTTACAAGGGACACGGCAGCTTTTCCCCGTCCCTCGCTCTCTGACGCACACACACACACACACATTCTTGTACTTGCTGCAAACTGAGGACCAGCATTTCCACTTTATAAATCAACACAATTACAAATATCTACTATCTATCTATTAAGAACTACTGGTTGCAGTACCATAAAATGTCTGCAGGTAGAGCCCCAGAGCAAAAAGGGCTGGAAAACCTTTTCAATTTTTTTTTTTTTTTTTGGTCCAAAATTTTACAAAAACGTCATACTATACTGTCGACCAAAATAAAAAAAAAAATGTTGACCCAAAATTTTTGGTCCAAAATTTTACAAAAGTGTCATACTATACTATGTCGTCCAAAATTAAAAAAAAAATGTTGACCCATAATTTTTGGTCCAAAATTTTACAAAAGTGTCATACTATACTATGTCGTCCAAAATTAAAAAAAAAATGTTGACCCATAATTTTTGGTCCAAAATTTTACAAAAGTGTCATACTATACTATGTCATCCAAAAGTTGAAAAAAAAAAATTTTGATCCAAAATTTTACAAAACGTCATACTATACTATGTCATCCAAAAGTTGAAAAAAAAATTTTGTCCAAAATTTTACAAAAACGTCATACTATACTATGTCGACCAAAATTTTTAAAAAAATGTCGACCCAAAATTTTTGGTCCAAAATTTGACAAAAATGTCATACTATACTATGTCGTCCAAAATTTTTAAAAATCTTTGACAAAAAATTTTTGGCCCAAAATTTGAGAAACACGTCATACTACACTATGTCGTCCAAAATTTGAAAAAAAAAAATTTTGATCCAAAATTTGACAAAACGTCATACTATACTATGTCATCCAAAAGTTGAAAAAAAAATTTGAAAAAAAAATTTAGTCCAAAGTTTGACAAAAAAGTCATACTACACTGTCATACTACACTTTTTTTTAAATTGAGTATAGCATGTTCACAACCTAAGGAAGTGATTTCAAAATGTCCTCACTCCGTAAAAAATACCTCATTTTGTTGGTTAAAAACCCTCACTGGTCCTCAGTATGCGACTAGTACAAGAACACACACCCACACATACATTCTTGTACTTGCTGCATACTGAGAACCGGGTATAAGAGCTGTGAGGACCAGCATTTCCACTTTATAAATCAACACAATGACAAATATCTACTTCACGAATGACATCTATAAAGATCTACTGGGTGCAGTACCATAACATGTCTGCAGAGCAAAAAAGTGTGTGAAACACCAGGGCTGGAGAACGGGTTTTTGTGCCAAATTGAGGGCTTCTGTTAAAGGTGCATTATGTAATAAATCTAAAGCAACTGGCCATAAAATCCTCAGAGACTCAGGAATAATGTTCATACAACAAACTGAACTCACCGACAACAACAGTACAGACAAAATATTTGCATTAAAAAAAAATATTTTGCAGACTGCAAATCACGTTTATGTTTTGAAATCATGTTTTGGCGTCAGGTGGCGCCACCTACCGCCGTCTACCAGTCATTGCAGTCAGTAGAGTCTCAGCTGCCGAGCAACCACGGGTTGCCAGTTAGGTCAGAAAACGAAACCTAAAAGACCTCGGTATTTTGAATTTGAATGTAGTAACCGTTTTTGGCCAAAATGTCCTCTCTTTGTTGTTTAAAAACACACTGGTCCTCAGTATGCCACAAGTACAAGAACACACACACACACACACACACGTGTATTGACACACACACACACACAGAGGAGAACTGGCGTGGATTAATGTGCATGCTTCAACTATTTCATTTATTACCGTCGGAGGCCTTTTGTGATCAGGGCATTTTTCAGGTTGCTAACCATTATTCCCTCCAGGCCTCAGGCTCTGTTCACGACCGTGTGCGTTTGTACGATGTGTGTATTCAGCGTCGCACCCGGCCTTATGGTTATGGTTATGGTCTAAACCAAGTCGTCAGTTTTTTTTGTTTCCCCCCCCCCCCCCGTACTATTCTTCGGGGGATTCACATTGCCATTTTCTGACTGTACTTAATGCTGCCTCTCCATTTGTCAACACAAGCCCATAAGCAGCTCCAAGCCTGTTTGCTTTGTCGTGAAAAGGCCTTTTTTTGTTGCACCTCTATCATGCCTTGAAATATCGCTGAGTTTGCTTTATCCATCAACATAGCAGAAGTATTGAAGTGAGGGAGGGGAAGACAGATCTCTGCACTCTTTCCTGATGTCCCCCCCCCCCCACCACCACCACCACCACCAAAGTGTATTAAAATGTGTTTACACAGAACTCGGAAACAACTACAGCACAAATTACATGCACATCGGAATATAAACCCGAACCAGATGGCTTAAGCTCCTGCTCCGAATAACGGTTAGCGCTTGGTTCTGTTTTCATGGCTTTGACTTTGCCATCGCCCCGAGAATAAATTAATTCAATGGTTTATTCTTGGTTTTTATTTGTTTGCGCAGGAACCTTTGTTTTCTGGCCAGTGGGTTAATGTGGGACACTGACACAGTAATTAATTGAAACCACTCCGGGGTGAGGCCGCGTAAAAGGCAGGACGCTGCGTGTGCATCATCGGCCCGCTGTGCGTGCCAGCGCTACATCATCGCACTATACACTGGCTGAATCGAAATGAGTGATTGGATCACTGTTGCTAAAGCTCTGTAAATGTGAATAAACCCAAAGTGCCCGTGAGGACACACCTGGATCCAACCATTCAGGACTCAAAGAGGGGGTAAAAGACAGATGTGTCCGTTTATTAAAAGGTACAAATGCTGCAACATTCCATTTACATCTGGAATTGGGAGCGATATTCACCTTGTTCCAGTTGAGAAGTCAGAAACGTTCTGGCTGGCCATTGTTAGTCCATAGCAATGCTCTACCAGAGCTGTTCCTAGAGTCACTGGGGGCCCTAGGCAAAGAGGGACATTGGGGGGGGGGGCTCATTGAACCACCAATGAAGAACATATTTTGACCTCATAGATATGCCATCTCACACAGACTCTTGACTCCAACAACAAGGGCCCCCTAACAACTCTGGGGCCCTTGATTTCCTGGTTTGGTCACCCCCTTGCTACAGCTCTGCGCTGTACATATACGTTTATCTTATTTAACAGTAAAAAATAAAAACAAACAGTAAACTCTACTATACGATACTGCACCCTGAAAAATGATTATTCTGGGCCATAATAATGAATTGGACAGATAACCTAAACTAATAAAACTGCCGTTACTGAAATGAGCTAAAATAAAGTGATTACACTGCGTATTAGAAAATACCGACCCACTTTAACACTGCACAAAACCAGCACCTGGTGTAATCTGGATGCTAAAATAAGCTAACTGGCTGTTAGCTGCGTTTAGGGCATGTTTAAAAGCAGCTAGCAGCTAAAGCAGTGGGTTGCTAGCTAGCTGGTTGCTTTCAGACATGCGCTAAATGTCCAAACATGCTAGCTGCTGGAAGAGAACACAAAAAAATTGCCGATATACATTTACTATATAACAATACGACTGATTTACTGTGAAACAAGTATGACAGAACATGCTATCTACAGTAAAATCAACGGCTGTTGGAATGCCTTGGAATTTCTAACTGATTTCTAATTTCCGGGTACGTGAATTTGCTCATGCTACAAATGGTATGCAGCAAAAGCACCACTTACTTGGGTACACCTGGGTAAAGTATCTAAAGGAGTGGCACCTGACGAGAATTCTCTGTAAACCCCAGTAGATCAGCAGTATCTGGTAATACTTCAGCAGGTCATCTTGACCACGTCCACACGCCTAAATGCACCGAGTTGCTGCCACGTGCTCGTCTGAAAGGATATGATTAATCCAGGAATTACTTAAAGGGTTAAATCTATCCCCCATTAGCTGAGCATGAAAACCGTAGCTTTTCCAGAACCCGATAATAAGTCGTTCATAAATTAAAACTATGTTGAGAGTTGATGATTGCTGAGGTTTTCATAACTGCCCCGCACAGCGCTCCCCTGCAGCAGCAGCGAAAAATTCCCTCCACGCAGTTATTTACTGGAAGAAAGGGCCAAAGAGTTAAAGTGGTTTTGGGTCAAAGCTGAGCCGCAAAACATTTATTGCAACAGGAAAGCTGCTAAACAGAGGAAATACAGTGTCAGAACTGTACCGCAGGTTTTAATCAACCTCTCGACCCTCGCGTGTCACGGTGTCGAACCGACCGCGAGCATCACAAAGCTGGTATTCAGCGCTGGCGTTTCGCGAGACGCACCCATTACCGAGGCCGACGCACAAAGACGCAGCCGGTGCACGGGCCACAAAAAACCCCCCCCCCCCGAGCCTCGAGCGACGGACAGGATGTAAGATGATCTAATCGACTGTCCTCGCGTTTCTCTTTTACGTGGAATGGGAGTCGGCAGCAGAGTCCAGCGCTGCCTCGAAGAATACGAGGCCGTTTAAAGAGCATAATTTCTCCTGAAGGAACTGAAGAGTGGAATTCATGAGCGCCATCCATCTGTTTGTCGTCTCAGTGTGGACATCAGTCTTTGTCGTGTCTCAGGGAACAGGAGGCTTTGTTATCCCGAGTCCAAATTTAAAGCAGAACTTTGCAAGCTTGGTCCCGGAGAAAGTCTTAAGGCCACATTATACTTCTCCGACTGCGTAATGCGCTATCCGGATACGGATAGGCGCTGCAATTTCCCGCCCGATCAGTAGGGGTCGCTGCGCAAGGTTGTTGTGCTTTTGGCTACAGTGAGCAATGGCGTCCGGGGGAGAAAGACTGTTGTTGTTGAAACAGTGGCCGTTTCTCACTTTTCTGTGTCCCGGAACGCAGTTTTAAGATAATTTGAGGCGAGAAATTGGCCATTTAGAGTCTAAACATGTGCTGTGTGTGTTAAGATATGACGTATTTATAGTTCGGCAGCAGCGACGAAGTCGGCGGTGTTCAGCTCCGCCCTCTGTGGACGCTCGCTGCTCACTGTGAGCCGGCACAGAGCAGCTTCGCTCGGCCTGTCCTGAGGACAAATCGCAGCACTTGCCGTCTCCGTTGTCCCTTGACGGAGTGACGGACACTTAAAAAATATTCCGTGCAGCCGGAGACGACGCAGAGGCACTTCGACAGGTTCTGCGTCGACGCAGAGGACTCTGCGTAGCCTACGCAGAGCACTTTACGCAGGAGTATAAATTGGGCTTTAGGCCCCGCCCCAATACCTCCCCTAACCCAACATTTTTGCGCTAACCCTAAATTTTGCGCGTTCATGTGTAGGGGGGGGCAAGGGGAAGTGCGATTTTCACCTAATAATGAACCCTCAAAATGTAGTGAGCTCCGATGCGGGCTCAAAAAGAAGTGGAAGATGAAATTACCCATGATGCTTTGCGACTTCAGCGAGCCGGCTGATATTTTTTAAACAAAGATGGCGGCCACATCTGCCGTGGAACATTTTTTTCGTTGTAATATATTTTCGCAAATAAGCACGTTACAATGTCGAATTGAAAAGGACTGACGATTTATGAAAGCAGCTAGCTAACTAGCTAGCTAGCGGCTATTAGACGAGTGCTTCGAGAGCGTTTGCGCGTCATGTAGCTCTACGTGACGGGCTACGGTCTATTAGTCGTGGTTTTTGACTTTAAACAACATAAAATTAACCAGAAGTCAACTTGGAAAGTCTGACTACAACCTGGAAAACACAATTTCTATTAATTTATTTATCCTTTATTTAGCTCAGGAAGGTCCCGCTGAGATACCAGATCTCTTCTTCTAAGGAGTTCCTGGTCAAGATTATGGCACAAATAGTACAAATACAAAAACAGAACACTCACAACAGAATACAAAAGCTAAAAGGAAGAGACATAATAAAGTACAGGCCGTACCAACAAGATCCTTAATCCGAACCCTTCAAAAAGCTTTGTAAAACAGCATGTTTCTTTCATGGCGGTCCCGAAAACACATTTGAAACCATATGGTGGCCTTCGTCTGTAAAGCAAGGCCCTCGTCCTAAAGTCACATAAAAAAAGCTTTTTTCTGAGGCTACGAAAACCAAACAATGGAACATAATCACGTGTGTTATTATTATTATTGCTATAATTTTCCTTTTCACAGCTGCCTCGCGTGATAATGGCTTTGCACAAAAGTGACAGAAAAAACTTCCCTCTCTTATCTGCTATTTATAACGTTAAGCGAAGGTGCTCCTCTTCCCCCAGCTGTGGTGTAAATCTGGACAGGTGTGTTGCCAGATTTGTGTCAGCAGGTGATGAATGTCTCGCGACAGCATTGGCTCAGGTACGCTTGATGAATCTGGACCGGAGTGATTTTTTGCCGAGTTCCAAATCGGCCAAAAAGTCTGTAACCCTCCCCGGTCCGTACACGAGCCAGAGCCAGGTCACATTTTTGTTTGTCCCAGCTCTGACACGCGGTGATAAATCGTTCCCCCCCGTCCGCGCTCGGAAGTGCGGTTTTATTTCATCCTGTAACATCAGTGTCCTGTTAAAGTGACATGAAAGCGATGGTGTTTTTCAGACGCTGACTTTCAGCTTGTTCAGCTCCGTCCGTCTCACTCGCGCTCTGAGACATTTTGTCCATTTGTTTGGCTTCTCCAGCAGGAAAAGATCTCGCTGCTCAAAATGTAACTTACTATTATTGTTAGAATTGTTTGTTTTGGTCCAGAAAATGTTCAAAAAAACTTCAAAATGATGGTGAAAATTATATTTTTTCATATAAAATAAGATAATAAGATATAAAACCTATATCCGTGGGCAGGAATTCAAGTCAAGACGAGATGTTTACCTTTAAACTGAGCACGAGAATTTAGATTTAAAGCTGCAGTACGTCATTTTTGTTGACCATTTTGCCTCCCTTAACATTAGTGGTTATTTTGCGTATATATGTATGTATGTATATATATATATATACACACACATATATAAATACATATATATATACATATACACACATATATAAATACATATATATGTAGTATATACATATACACACATATATATATACATATACACACATATATAAATACAAATATACACATACATATATATATAACACATATAAACATATATATACACACACACATATAAACATATATATATACACACATATACATATATACACACATATATATTTACACATATATACACATATATATATACACACACACATATATATACACACATATATACATATATATACACACATATACATATATATATACACATATATATTTACACATATATACATATACACATATATAAATACATATATATATATATATATATATAGATAAGCTGTAGATCAGGCGGACCACAGTTTGAGAACCATGGCTCGAGAAGATATACTGTTCAAGAAGGTAGAAAATATTAGAATAAAATATAGAATATTATTGTAATGAATAAATTCAACTTCAGCTATAAATTGAATGTGAGTAAAGTGTGTTTTATTTGACCTTAACCTTTGTCTCTCTGATGTTTGATGCATCTTCTTATATAAGACGTCAAGTAAACCTTGAGTGTTTGGAAGGCACGTACAAATACTTTTTAATTTATCATTATTTATTTATTATTATTGTTATAAATGTCTATAAAGGATTGACGAGGCTCTATTTCATTAGGACAGTGAGGAAGTGACAGTTAGAGGATTAGGACGTTAGGACACGGGTGGACGTGGACGTGGTGTTTAGCTAACCTGCTAAAACATGCACTTTTGTTACGTGTCTTCACTCTCACTCCTCCTCCTCCTCCTCTTCCTCCTCTCTCTCTCTATGTGTGTGTGTGTGTGTGTTCAGTAGCTCAGGTTAATGACATAAGTAAGCAAACATGTTTAACAACGTCGTGGTGCATGTAAACATTGTACGGCGCCGCCGCTGCTGCAGCCTCCTCCTCCTCCTCCTCCTCCTCCTCCTCCTCCTCTTCCACCCTTTTATCTCCCTCCTCATCTCCTGCCCTCTAAATCTGCTCATCCATCGCTCTCTGCCTCTTCTGTCTCCACACGCCTCTATCTCTTTATCTGACTCCGGGCATTCAAATCCTCTTCTTCCCTCTTCTCTGTCATTTCTTCAAAAACAAAAAAAAAACCCACTTTTCCCCCTTTCCCTGTTTCTCAAAACACCACCAGTGCCGTTATTTATTTCTCCCCCTCGACTCCCATCTGTCTGACGCACCCCCCCCCCCCCCCCACCACCACCACCACCACCACCACCAGCCATTCATCCACCATCGATCTGTTGCTGATGTGGTGCAATGACGGAGGTAAATAAACAGAGCCAAAAAGCAGGAATCCTAAAAAGATCTTGTCTTTGCATGAATGACGGTAATTCATCACTACCTTGTCTCGCCTGTACCTGCTCCCTCTGCCCACAGGAGAAGATTTATCTCTAATTGTGGTGGTGAGTCAGGAGGAGGAGGAGGAGGAGGAGGAGGAGGAGGGTGAGGGTTAGTGGGAGAGAGGGAATTATTAAATGTCACCCGTCGTGTGATGCCACCCGGGGCAAAGATGCCATCTTATGTCTGTTTTGCTGCTGGTCACATGGATGTGTGTGTTTTTTTTGACGTATATTAGCAGACATTTTCATTTTTACTTTACTTCATGGCAGGAGGAAGAAGGAAAGGATGGAAAGACGTACTAAGAAAATGACCTTAAACTGTTTTAAAAAGTTCACATTTTCATGATGCATTGACACGTTTTCAGCGGCACACACAAGGAAAAACTGATTTTTTTAAAGCCACATAACAAAAGGCTCACCTGATAAAATCTACACCCGTCTAACTCTTAAGAGTAAGTTAAGTGCTTTATCGCCTCCGTTCAAAGGCTGGAAACTGAACTTTTTGTCACTTTATAAACCGCTCACTCCATTGAGTCCATTGAGAAAAACAACAATTTTACATCACAGCACACAGAAGATGCTGATCCACTTTTGCCTCAACCAGTAAATTAAAATGGGTTCATTTGCAATTTCGGTCTTTAAAATCCTCCACTTGGATTTACTCGAGTGACACAAATGTACAAAATAAAGCAGCAGTAGACGAGCATCTCCTGAGTCCTTGTGAGCTAAAAACGGTGCAGATGAGCGATGGATTGAGTTCCAAGGAAAAACTGTTTTTAGCCACACAACAAAAGGCTCAACTGATAAAATCTACACCTGTCTAACTCTACAACATCTTAAGAGTGAGTGAAGTGCTTTATCTCCTCCATTTAAAGGCCTGTTCTGGCTGGAAACTGAACTTTTTGTCACTTTATAAACGGCTCACTCCCTGCACCAAAGTCCACAGAGAAAAACAGCAATTTTAGATCATGTCACACATGAGCTGCTGATCCACTTTTGCCTCAACCAGTAAATTAAAAATGTGTTCATTTGTGATTTCTGTCTTTAAAATATTTTTGTTGGATTTACTCGAGTGACACAAATGTACAAAATAAAGCAGCAGTAGCAAGCATCTCCTGAGTCCATGTGAGCTAAAAATTATGATTTTCTCTATGAAATTTGGTGCAGATGAGCGATTTATTAAGTTTCATGCCCAAAAAGTGCTGTGATGAGTCAGCAAACACATTCCTAATATATCTTAGACTTAGGGAACAAGGGAGAACTAATAAAATATACACCTGTGTGTGTCAGTACCTCATAAAACCAACAAAAAAAACAAGGAAAAACTGTTTTCAACATCTTAAGAGTGAGTTAAGTGCTTTATCTCCTCCATTTAAAGGCCTGTTCTGGCTTGAAACTAAACTTTAGGTCACTTTATAAATGGCCCACTCCCTGCACCAAAGTCCATTGCCTCAACCAGTAAATTAAAAATGTGCTCATTTGTGATTTCGGTCTCTAAAATCTTTCATTTGGACTTACTCGTGTGACACAAACATACCGAGCAAAGTAAACGAGCATCTCCTGAGTCCAAGTGAGCTAAAAACGATGATTTTCTCTATGGACTTTGGTGCAGATAACTGTCCGTTTGATGACAAAAAAAGACACCTTAAACTCAGGGAACAAGGGTAAACAAATAAAATCTCCACCTGCTTGAGTCAGAACCTCATACAACCACCTTTAAAAAAAAAAAAAAATAAAAAAAAAAAAAATAGACCAATCCTTATATATATACATAGGTATATAGGTACAAGCAGGGGTGTGAGACTTATCTGTGGTGCAATAATTACAGTAAATAGGTGTTGGATGGAAATGAGCGGGAAATATTCTCCTGAGGTGTATAGTCATTGAACACACACACACACATTCTTGTACTTGCTGCATACTGAGGACCGGGTAAAAGAGCTGACAAAGTGAGGACCAGCATTTCCACTTTATAAATCAACACAATACTAATATCTACTTCATAAATGACATCTACTAAAATTTGACCCAAAATGTTTGCTCCAAAATTTGAAAAAAAAATTTGACCCAAAATTTGACAAAAACGTTATACTATACTGTCATCCAAAATTTGAAAAAAAATTTGACCCCAAATTTTTGGTCCAAAATTTGAAAAAATAATATATGCAAAATTTTTGGTCCAAAATGAAAAAAATAATTTTTTTACCCAAAATGTTTGGTCCAAAATTTAGAAAAAAATATGAAAAAAAATTTGACCCAAAATGTTTTGTCTGAAATTTGAAAACAAAATTGACTCACAATTTTTGGTCCAAAATTTGAAAAAAAAATTTTTACCCAAAATGTTCAGTCCAAAATTTAGAAAAAAATATGAAAAAAAATTTGACCCAAAATGTTTTGTCAAAAATTTGAAAACAAAATTGACTCACAATTTTTGGTCCAAAATTTGAAAAAAAATTTTTTACCCAAAATGTTTGGTCCAAAATTTGAAAAAAATTTTGACGCAAAATGTTTGGTCCAAAATTTGACAAAAAAAGTCATACCATATACTATGTCGTCCAAAATTTGATTTTTTTTTTTGACAAACAGAGTATAGCATGTTAAAGCAACCTAAGGAAGTGATTTCAATGAAAACAAAGTGAGGACCGACCAAAATGTCCTCAATCCGTAAAAATGTCCTCACTTTGTTGGTTAAAAACCCTCACTGGTCCTCAGTACACACACACACACACACACACACACACACACACACACACACACACACACACACACACACACACACACCCCAAACCCCGGGCCGCTGACACCCAGCCCCTCCACCTTCACCTCCGCCCATCCTCCACTCCACCATTACCAATTAGCTCCGGGGGCCATAATGGATGTTGTTTGCCATGTTTGGCTGTCAGCGGATTGAATTAGCGCCTCCGTGTGCGCGCGACTGCGTGAGTGATCGTCTTATTGGCTCTTAGTACAGTAATGAAACACAGTTATAAATGGCTGCAATCCTGTTAACAAAACAGCACCTGAGCGCCGGCTCGCCAGATAAATCAGAACTGGGCCGTCGCCACCAAAACGACCCCCGGCGGCTGTTGCTAAGGCGCGGAATCACCGGGGAAACAATCGGATCATTCGCTCACTGTCGGATAAAAGCATCTGTCTTTAACAACCAGATCGCTGTTATATATATAAAAAAAAATAAAGTGTTTCTGTCTTTGTGAACAAATTAAAGCAGCATTTATTTTATTTCTCTCTGTGATTCACAAACATTTGAGCTCTTTAACCAAAGTCTCTGCTTTTGCTTCTGGTCTTTTTTTTTCACGGTTGTCATGCATGCACTGTCACACACACACACACACACACACATTTATATATATGCCCACATTCCTCTGTCTTTGTGCTGCGGGGACTATTAAGACAGTGTCTGAGGCTGCGACACACTCCACCGCTCACACACTTAATTGTGTTAATGTTTGAGTTCACATAATCTTTCAGAGCTGTCATTCTCTCAGATTATTCAGCCCTGTTTTCAATTACTGAACGCCTCGGCACTGCAGACCCACAATGTATGATATGCCTCCTTCTCTCTGTCTCTGTGTGTGTGTGTGTGTGTGTGTGAAATTTGAGGATGAAGTAGCGTGAATTCTTCTTTTTATACGTATTTTATACGCAAGTCTGAGTTTGTGTGTGTGTGTGTGTGTGTTCTTGTATTTGTTGCCTCTTTAGGGTGTTTTTTGGCATAAAAAGTCCTCATGGAGACCAAAAACCTGGTCCTAAAGAGGCAGAAATTCATTTCTGAAACTAATTAAAGGTGGAATTCCGGTATTTTACTAAATGTCCCCACAAATGCATAAGTACAAGTGCACAAACATACCCACACACACTTGTTTTTATACCCAAGTGAGGACACATAGACCACATATGTCAAAGTCAAGGCCCGGGGGGCATTTTATGCGTTTTTGTTAATTGGTCTTAAAAATCTGTGTTAAAATAGGTCTATGCTGCTTTAAGGTGCGCGTTGACCATAAACTACATTTCCCATAATGCATGGCGATTGCGTTACCCCGCAAAGTGCCGGCATCAACGTCGCGGACCGTGTTACATCTATAATGCGTCATATTTGTAACTTGAATAAGTGATAAATACAGAATGTTATTTAGCAATAATGTTACAGAGTAGTTACCTTTATTTTACGTTATATTTGGTTACATTTAGTTACATTTATTCTGTATGACAGTTACATCTGGCCCTTTGAGGGTAACCATTATGCTGATGTGGCCCTCAGAGAAAATGAGTTTGACACCCCTGACATAGACCTAATGTGTTCCCTTAACTCTAACCCTAACACCAAGGCTTAACCCTAAAAAAAGCCCTTTAAAATCCTACGATGTCCCCATAATGTCAAAATGTCCTCACAAAGGTATTAATACAAGTACACAAGTTACTAATTTCTGAGTAACTGGTTAAGTATCGGATCCCTTGAATCGTTGGTTAAGGTTAAATTTACTTATTTTAACTGGTTATGGTTAAGGTTTGATTGGCCAAATGAATGAATGAAAGTCAATGCAGAGTCCTTGAAAGGATAGCTGCACAAACCTCTGTGTGTGTGTTTGTGTGTGTACTTTCATTTATATCTCTGTGAGATCCAAAGAAAACGTACAAACCTATCTTTGTGGGAACATTTTGTCTGTGCCTAACAACTTTAAAAGGCCTTTTTAGGGTTAAGAACTGGTTTTAGGGTTAAGTTAAAGGTTAGGCATGTGTCCTCACTAAGTGTGTCTGTATGCTTGTATTTATATCTGCGTAAGGTCCAAAAAAACATACAAATCTATCTCTGTGGGGACATTTTGTCTGCTCTTACAGCTTTAAAGGGCTTTCTTAGGGTTAAGATCAGGTTATAAGGTTAGGTTAAGGGGTTAGTGAACGCATTATGTGTATGCTGCGTCCTCACTAAGATATGAAAACAGGTTTGTGTGTGTACATACTCATGTCACTCATCTTTCCGTCTTGTTGCTGCATGAATTTCCTCACCCTCGTCTGCTTACGGTCTGTGTGTGTGTGTGTGTGTGTGTGTGTGTGTGTGTGTGTGTGTGTGTGTGTGTGTGTGTGTGTGTTCTTGTACTTGCGCCATACTGAGGACCAGTGAGGGTTTTTAACCAACAAAGTGAGGACATTTTTACGGAGTGAGGACATTTTGGTCGGTCCTCACTTTGTTTTCATTTAAGTCACTTCCTTAGGTTGCTATAACATGCTATACTCTCGCTATAAACATTTTGGGTAAAATTTTGTTTTTCAAATTTTGGACCAAAATTTTTTTTGTCATTTTTTTTCAAATTTTGGACAAACATTTTGGGTCAATTTTTTTTTTCAAATTTTGGACCAAACATTTTGCGGCAATTTTTTTTTAAATTTTGGACCAAACATTTTCGGGTCAAATTTCTTTTTTCAAATTTTGGACCAAAAATTTTGCATCCATTTTTTTTTCAAATTTTGGACCAAAAATTTCGGGTCAAATTTTTTTTCACATTTTGGACCAAACATTTTGGGTCAAATTTTAGTAGATGTCATTCATGAAGTAGATGTTTGTAATTGTGTTGATTTATTATTTGTCACTTCTTTTACCCGGTCCTCAGTATGCAGCAAGTACAAGAATGTGTGTGTGTGTGTGTGCGAGCTTGTATATCTACGAAGTCTCGCGCAGCCTTGAACGCTGACGCAGCGCTCTGAATACCTTCACGTGAAAACACGTTGGCGTTATTGTGTCCTGTAATTGCTTAATTATGTGATTAAAAGTACCCGTAATTATCGCTAATTAATTTGTCACCAATATTTGACGTATGCGTGAATATCGGATTAAAAAAAAAAAGATTTTGACACAATGTTCTGTTTTGAAATATGAGAACGGTGTGTGTGAGAGTGAGAAAAATGTACAATTCATGTTTGTTCCATATGAAGACTGTAATTTTGGCTTTATGATTCTGAAAGTATGTTCTTATTAAAATTTGGTAAGAATCTACCCATTGATATCACTGTCAAAACTCATCGGATTTGAATAGAATTTGGTGTTTATTTGTAGAATCGAACACTCTACCATGAAACCAAGTTTCACTTCACCCTGCCTCACCATTTCCTTAACCCTAACCCTAATCCTGTAAATCTGTCCTTCTGGTAGCAACTTCCTGTCTAAAATTTGATGGCTCAGTCTGAAATTTTTGCAATGAAAATAGGTGATCACCCAATTATATTCCCTTTTAGTATTGGTAAGAATCTACCCACTGGTGACATCACAAAATTATAACATTTTCAAGAAATCCCCACTTTTTAAAAATGCGCAAAACGGGTTAAAACTTGTTGGATTTGAAAGAAATTTGGTATGTGTATGTAGAATCAGACACTCTACCAAGATACCAAGTTTCTACACACTCTACCCTACCCTACCATATCCATAATCCTAACCCTAATCCTGTATGTTTATCCTTCTGGCAGCAACTTCGTCGTCGGAAAATCGTCGGATTTAAACCAAATTTTGTGGTTTTATATTGGACCAGACACTCTACCAACAGACTAAATTTCACGCCGCCATCCCATACCATCTCCATAATCTTAACCCCAATCCTGTATGTTAATCCTTCTGGCAGCAACTTCCTGTCTACAGTTTTTGGTGGAAAAAACCCCAACCCATATCTCTTTTAAAAATCGTCGGATTTAAACCAAATTTTGTGGTTTTATATTGAATCAGACACTCTACCAACAGACTAAATTTCACGCCGCCATCCCATACCATCTCCATAATCCTAACCCTAATCCTGTAAAATTGTCCTTCTGGTAGCAACTTTTTGCAATGGATTGGTGATCAACCAAGAATCTACCCACTGATGACGTCACAAAATTATAACATTTTCAAGAAATACCCATTTCTTATAAAGGGCAAAATTGTAAAAAAAGTAATATCTCTGTTCAAATTTGTCGGATTTAAACCAAATTTTGTGGTTTTATATTGGACCAGACACTCTACCAACAGACTAAATTTCATGCCGCCATCCCATACCATCTCCATAATCTTAACCCTAATACTCTATGTTTATCGTTCTGGCAGCAACTTCCTGTCTACAGTTTTTGGTGGAAAAACCCCAACTCACATCTCTTTTAAAAATCGTCGGATTCAAACCAAATTTTGTGGTTTTATATTGGACCAGACACTCTACCAACAGACTAAATTTCACGCCGCCATCCCATACCATCTCCATAATCTTAACCCCAATCCTGTATGTTTATCCTTCTGGCAGCAACTTCCTGTCTACAGTTTTTGGTGGAAAAAAACCCAACCCATATCTCTTTTAAAAATCGTCGGATTCAAACCAAATTTTGTGGTTTTATATTGAATCAGACACTCTACCAACAGACTAAATTTCACGCCGCCATCCCATACCATCTCCATAATCCTAACCCTAATCCTGTAAAATTGTCCTTCTGGTAGCAACTTTTTGCAATGGATTGGTGATCAACCAAGAATCTACCCACTGATGACGTCACAAAATTATAACATTTTCAAGAAATCCCCATTTTTTTAAATGGGGAAACAGGTTAAAACTTGTTGGATTTGAAAGAAATTTGGTATGTGTATGTAGAATCAGACAATCTACTAACATATCATGTTTCATGCGGATCTGATCCAGATTATGGATTTTGGTCCTGTCATCAGTTTGTAATAGAATGAGCAAACATGTTAGCAGCATAAGAGCAATATAAATAAAATAATAAATCAGCTGTCACACACACACACACACACACTCATCGCTCAAGCACACATCACCTGCAGCCATCCATACGTAAGAGCTTAAACACTGTATAGCACTAAAAGCAAAGGTAAATATGTGAAAAATAAACACGAGGTGCAGCGAAAACGTGACAGTTACTGCACAGAGTACATGAAAGAAACTTCAACAAATAAAAGACAATCATCTCGTTTCATGTGAACAAATTTCACCCGTGTTTCCACACGGACTCTTCTGTTGTCTGATGATCTTTAAACAGTTCATGTGTGTGTGTGTGTGTGTGTGTGGGGGGGGGGGGGGGGGGGGTTGAACTTTCCTTTGATCACACACAAACACCTCTCCCTGCACAAACACACCTGACTGTAAATCAGTCGTCTGTCTCCTCTGAACTGTTCTGACTGCTTTGCATATTCTGCTAATTCATTCATTTTCTTTATTATCTGTTTCGCACACATCAGCGATCTGTGTTCTGATGTTTGTCAAACCGGGGGATGCACCCAATACAGTTCAAAGGTTTGAGTGTCACCTAAACATTTTTTTTGGGCTGTTTTCCATTAAAAGTCACACTTTTATTCATCAAAAGAGTTGCAAAATGAATAGAAAATATGGTCAAGACATTGACAAGATTAGAAATAATCGTCAAAGAACCAGCAAAACTGTTTTCAGCTGCACTAACATCACTGCACAAGGGTTTTCAAGGGTTTTCTAATCATTAAATAGATTAGCAAACACAATGTACCACTGGAAATGGGCCTCTATACACCTATGTACATATTCCATTAAAAACAATGTATAGAGTGTATTTATGATTAATATGATGTTATATTCATTGACAAAAAGTGCTTTTCCTTCAAAAATAAGGACATAAACGCTAGTGTATCTTAGATACTATTACTGTCCTAATTATCATTCCCCTCCAAAACTATTGTAAGAGTGAGGAGAATGATTTCATTTTTGCGGTAAA